>NW_023416284.1:86646878-87247130 GCF_014176215.1 Rousettus aegyptiacus
TCTTTTGGTACTGCCATCATGTATGTAGTCCACCGTTGACTGAAATGTCATTCTGCCTCACATGACTATAAGTGGAAGTCAGTTCAGATCACTGAGTGGGAACCTTCCTTCACACTCTCACCTTTTCAGTCCTGTACATGGTTTTCTTTAGTCTCATTTGATCTTGAATCAGAAGACTAGAAATTTAGTAGTGTCAAATGCTTTCTTAAAAATTGCTATCATCCTATATTTCCTCTTGTGTGGGTTTTTTTTTTTTTTTTGGTTCTGTATTTGTAGAGATACTGATAATCTAATGTTCTCAAGAATTCTGAAGCAAAATTAGTATATTCACAAAGTTGTGCAACTATCACTGCTAATGCTGGAACATTTTTATTACTCCACAAGGAAACTCTGAACCCACTATGAATCCTTTCCAATTCCTCCTCCTTTAGCCACCAGTAATCTACTCTCTGTCTCTATGGGTTTACCTGTTTTGAACTTTTATGTAAATGGAATCATACAATATGTAATCTTTTGTGTCAATTATGGCAAAATATGTGCATAATAGTAGTCATTACCCATGTTTTTAAAATTACCTTATGTCTTTTACCTAGTAAATGAATATTTCATATATATGTAAATATATAAATATAAACACATATATGACATTGATAAATTATGGTTATAGTCAAGTAATCACTATAAATATTATTCAACTTACATTTTGGAAGCTTAGAAATTTTTAACAGGAGCTGCGAAATGCTCTAGGCTTATATTTGATAGAAAGGCCATGTGTATTATATTGTCTTCTAGTCACCTAGCTCTTTGTTGCAGTGGTCAACAGTCAATCATGCAGGAACCTATACTCAACTGTCTTGAGTTTCACCAGTGTCTTTGCTGACTTATTTGAAATTTGATCTAAAACTCTAAAGGGATAAATCCAGATTGAGCTAGATCCCTCCATTTCAACTTCCTCTTTTGTTGGGCTCAATCCTTAAGGAGTGAACAGTGAACAGGAAACAGAGCAGTTATTAGGTAACTAAAGTGGGAATTGTCCTCAAGAGCATTTCATTCCCTTGCAAAAGTAGAAAAACAGTTTCTGAAGAGCCACAATACTTTGGCAGCTTTTTTAAAGATACCACTTCCAAATGCATCTCTGTTAAACATAAGTTCATCTTTAAGAAAAAATTACTGTCTTTGGACATTTCATATTTTAGAACTGAAAACTTGGAATCTTTTTATGTATTCTCAGTGTGTGTGTGTTGTTTTAAAAATGAAAAATCAAAATTCCGTTAGTTTTGGCTTGGTTTTATAGAAATAAAAGATGGCTGAAAAATAAGTGCAAGGATTTATAAGAGGGTAAAACTCATTTTGGTTTAAACATTTAAAATAATATATATATTTTTTAGTAAAAAAGGGTGTACAATATTAAAGGGCTGATTCTACACATTAGAATTTCTGATTTTCAGGTAATTCATTATGGAAGTAGTAATAGAATATTAAACTTTTCACTTTTTGGACCTTACAGTTAGAGGCCACATTTGAATTTGACCTGCTATTGCCCATAGGGGACCCATGGAAGGGGAGTTGTTCTCCTCAGGTCTTTGTGGTTTCATCTCTAATTTTGCTTCATCTCTAATTCTTTTCTGGCATTAACAAATAACCTTTGTAGTTTACATAAATAAATAAATAAATAAATAAATAAATAAATAAATAAATAAATAAATAGTGCTTACACATTTATATACATTACGAATCGATCATCCTGATAAGTCTAGTACCTATCTGGAACCATACATACTTTTTACAGTATTATTGTTTATATTGCTTAAGTTGCACTTGATATCCCCATGACTATTTATATACTTGACAATTTGTACTTCTTAATCCCTTTCACCTTTTTCACCCCCCGCCCCCAATCTGGTGACCATCAGTTTGTACTCTATCAGTGAGTTTGTTTTCTCTGACTTATTTCACATAGCATAATACCCTCCATATTGTCACAAATGGCAAGATTCCATTCTTTGTTTATGACTGAGTAATATTCCATTATATATACGTACAACAACTTCTTTATCCATTTATCTATCAGTGGACATCTGTGTTGCTTCCACATCTTGGCTATTGTAAATAATACTGAAATGAACATTGGATTGTATATATCTTTTTGCATGAGTGTTTCGGATTTCTTCAGATAAATACCCAGAGTGGAATTTCTGGGACATGTGGTAATTTTATTTTTAATTTTTTTGGGAACATCCATACTGTTTTCCATAATGGCTGCACCAATTTATAATCCCACCAGCACTGAACAAGGGTTCCCTTTTGCCATATTTAGGGCTGCTTATTGAGAGTTGCAGGTCATGCTGAGGTTAGCTGATGCTTGTTTGAGGTCTGTGGACCTTTGAGAAATTTTAGTAAATTTTGCAGCATGAGCCCAGGCAGGTTGCTTCTGTGGAAAAGCTGCTGGAAAAGGTTTGGGCTGGTCATGTCAGTTGAGTGGAGGAGGGTCTGGTAATTACTAGGGCAAGGTGAATGGTGTTAGCCAGGTTATTGGTTTCTCAGATTTGGTGTCCTGCTGTACCAGCCTAGCTGTGTGGGAAGGAGAGCTCAACAAAGGAACAATGGTGCCTTCTAGCACTTCCGTCCATAGATAGAACTGTTCTGACCCTATCCCTTTTGCCCTTGCCCAAAAACTACTCAATTTAATTCCTTGCTGTACATCCTTGGTGCTTTCTGAGCTGCTTCCCCTGTGGTTAAGCCCAGAGTGAGTGAGTTTCTGAGCAAGCAGGTCTGTGTGCAGGCCCCTCAAGAATAGCGTCTGGTCTTCAACAGCCCTTCTCACTTGGATACAATCCCTGCTGTTTTTCACAGCCAGATGTTATGGGGATTCCTCTTCCCAGCACTGATGCTCCAGGTTGGGGGGAGCCTAGTGTGGGGGTAGGGCCCCTTGCTCCTCTGCAGCAGAGATATCCCTCATGATTCTTAATCACCACACTGTGAGTGTGGGACCTACCCTGTTTCGTATCTTCTATCTTCGCCCCTCCTTCCAGTTCTCCACATGGCTTCTTTATATCCCTAGTTGTGGAACTTCTGTTTAGCTAGTCTTCAGGTGGTTCTCAATAATGATTGTTTTATTATTTAATTGTAATTAGTTTATTATTTTGTTGCTGTGGTCGTGGGAGGAGGCAAGCACACCCGTTTCCTACTCTACCATCCTGACCAGTCTCCCAATGTAGATATTTTAAATGTCCTTAAATTATCTATAAATTCAATGTTATTGATACATTTGTTCATTTAACAAATATGTGTTGAGCATCAGTTATATGCTAGATAGTGTTCTAAGTGTTGGATGTATAGCAGTGTTTGGAACAGAAAAAAAACTCTTTCTTGGAATTTAACATTCTAATCTGTAGAGATAGACGAGTAGTTATCTGAGTGATGATTTTCTTTTTCTTTGTACAGTTTAGAATATTTAGATGTTTCTCTGATGGAATGCCTATCCTTTTTATAATCAGGGTGGAAACAGTGAAACTCTTTTTAAGGGAGGAGGTAGAAGCAAGTTGAGAATGGGAATGGAGCCTGTGTTTTAAAGGCCCCAGGTCTGGCATGTCCTGTTGCCTTTGTCAGGGAGTCTATAGGCGGGTAGAACCCAAGTATTATCTCTCCTGGGTGGGGTGTTGAGGTGTAATACCACAAGACCATAGGGGCCGGGGGCTCATGGGATCTCTGCTCTGAACTCTGGCTGTCACTCTTGTGGCATCATGAAGTTTTACGCAAATCTCCTGCAAGGATATTGAGGATATAGAGCTCTTTTTCCACGTCAGCAGCACCATATCCAAGTTGGTAAAAGTCTGTGTGCCAAGACAAGTTATGCTTTTGGACTCCTGACTCCAGGGTCATCTAAGAGGCCATGGTGTGGTACGAGGTACGATGGGGAGACTTCTACTGGTTTCTCATGCAAGGTGTTTCGAAAAAGTTCAACAAGATTTACCGAGAGCTAGAATCTGAGCATTTTTTTCAGAGCAGTAAGAAGCACAGAGAATGCTTCCACCCTGAAGCTCCAGCTGACCAACAAGCATTGTCCCTGCCTCGGTGGCTGTGGAGCTGCTATTGCCCACAGGTGAGACTTGCATGGTGGTACACTATCTGCCTGTGAAGATGATTCCCTGAAAAGTAGGGGAAGATTTTTCAGAGCCTAGTGATCAAACCTGTGATGTTAGTATTCCTGCTACTTTGAAGACTGAAGAACATTGTATAAATAATGGCAAACTTGAGTGATTAAGTGCTGATTGAAGCATATATAAATGGCAAAATGAACTTGAGTACAGAAACCAATGTTGTTTCTATTAAGAGTTATTTTAACAATCTTGGAAATCCTCCAGTGGCTGCTCAGGATATTCCTCAAGACAGAAACCCGAGAGCATGGTGCAAGTGCTGGTAGAGAATAGGAATCTTCTGCAGTTTTTCCAGGGACAGCAAATAAATCCTACAACAACCTTATGCAATATTTTGAGCAATGCACTTCATCTTGTTTTGGCTCATGAAAATGTCACTCTTCAGTATTTCATTCCTGCTCATAAAAATTCTGCCAGCCAGTGTGTGTGTGTGTGTGTGTGTGTGTGTGTGTGTGTGTGTGTGTGTGTATTTTAACTTATGTTTCTGTTCAAAACTGAAACAGACCCTGAGTTAATTGGGTTAAAAGTCTGCACCCTCGCTGGCTTATATAGGGTGTACATTCTATTGAGTCCTTCTTCCTTTGTAAAGCTTTTATTCCAAAATCATTGCTGAAATAGTTGGATAGGTCATTTTTATGTTTATTGGCTTTGCCATTTTTTTCATACTTGTTAAGATGCCAAAGAAAAAAGATTTTCTACCCTAACTTTTTTTTGGGGGGGTGGGGGGAGAGGATTGTAACAAAGTAAATAAAAATAACTTTGAACACTGAAACAACTGGATCAGTATTTTGTTATAAAATGCTATTGTGTAAAATGGGAACTTCATCAAGTGTAAACATTTTTTGAGGGATTTTTCTTAATTTAGGGAGCTCAATATGATATCTGAAAGCTATAAAGTAGCATTTATGTATTTTACATAGTCTTTCTAAGCTATATGTGTTTTGTCAGAGCATATATTAGTGTATATTTGTGGTTTTAAATTTATCATATACAGAGTCTGAATTGGTTATTTATTAGATTCACTAATAATGCATCTTATTCACATAAGAATTCAAGGAATTAGTCAAGTTTATGTGGACCAGGATGTTTCTTATGTGAACTTTTATATAAACCAAGATTCTATTTTTTCCCCATAGTATTCTGTCATTCTATTTAGAAAATAACTCTTAATGCTTTATTGTTTTGAGAAGAAGGAAGGGTTTTAAAGGACTGTGATTAATAATCTCATCGAGAGGGGCAGTTCATATTAAATTTTAGCTTTTTATGATTTATGCAATAAGACAAGCTATTAACTTTGCAACCTGTATTTTTGCACTCAGTAAATTCCAATGACTACATTTCTATCAGTGATGAGTAACTGCCTATTAGATTTGGTTATTAAATACTTAAATTTGTTATTATTACTATTATGATTATTTGTTGATTTCTAAATTTTATTCATGGTGCTGCAGAAAGAATATATAGAAACATGAAACCTTGGCAAGTAACTTGAACTCTTGTCTGCTTAAGATCTCTTTCAGTTTAAATAGATTCTGATTCCATATTCTGAGGGTTATAATATAGGAAGATTAAAGAGTTTTCAAAAGTATCTTAACATTATTATTGAGTAACTATTTCAGAGTGATAGTTTAAGCATTGTGAAGCTGTTTACTGTCTAACTTGAGTTATACACAAATGCTTGATAAATATTTACGAAGCTATTTTTAACGTTTTTAAAATCCCTTGCTCTCATCAGCATTTTTGTAGACTTTTAATGCAAGATGAAAATGCAAAACAAGTGCTTTAACAGCAAGGAAATTATAAAATCTGCAGATTTTTTTTCCTATGCCATAACACAGAAATAACTTATCATGCTTGTCTCTAGTATCTCTTCAAATTGTTCTTTGGTTTCTTAATTAAATGAGAACTTTCAAGTTTAGTAAAAGTCTGTCTTTTTACCTGTTTCATCCTTTCTTTTCTCCTTCCTTCAGAGAATGTCTATCTCTCCCCCTCTTCCTCCTCCCCCTGCCCCCAAATGAAAAAAACCTATAGGTTATTTCGGAAAATAAATAATTGCATTTTAATCTATGGTGTATTATTTATAGTAGTTTACTTTTAATAATTCATTAACAAAAAGACTAGGGTTTTTGCAGTGTAACTTTTGAAAATGAGAAGGATAATTTATTTCTCTCTATTTAACCTTCAGTGATATGTAGCTGTTAAAAATAAGCCATCTAAAACTCTAACATCTAAATATAAGGTCTTAAAAATTCATATTTTTCTCATTTAGTAAATTGTTTTATAAGAAATACAGAGATTTTAAAATGAATAATAACATTCTCATTGTAGTTTAGTTTAATTGTGAAAAGCTAGGAAGTGCCAGTTTCGACAGTCTTACATTAGTAATTGATTTTAAAGGCTTGGTCCTATAAATAAGATTCTCAAAATAAAGAATTGAAAAAGGCCTTAAAAATTATCTCATCCGGGAACCGTAGTTATAGATAAGAAAAGTTCCAGAGAGCATACAAGTAGGCAAGGGTTTTTAATTGTTAATACCAGCATCCAGTTTAGAAGCTAGGTCTCCAAACTATTCATAGATGTTAAGTATTTGAGCTTGTTCTGTCAAGACTAAATTCATAGACTTACAGCTTGGATGTAGTTCTGTTTATTAAAATAAATCAAGATTACCATGTGAATCTGTTACTTATTTAAAAAGATAAAATTTATATTAAGAAAAGTCCAAAATCTTTTTGAAGGGCATTGCCATATTGTCTTTGTGTGAAGATACTCTTTGTTTTTGCAGATTGGAAGGAATTTATTTGTCATGAAATGGTAATTTTATGGAAAACTATGACCTCTCATTTAAAAAATCAAGGTATCAAGTTTAGAAATTATTTCAGCTTTTCATTTCTTTTAGAGAAATGCTACTGAGAAGCAAGAAAACACATGCCTTTCTGTTCACTGTATCTACAGAAATAAATCTTAGGTGAAATGTATTAAAGTGCTTCTTTATATCTGGAAATGCGTGTTTCATTGTATTTCTTATTGTTCCCCTAGATATCATTTGCTAAAAGCTACTAAAAAGATTGCTCATAAGTATATGTTTATTTATAAGTATATGAATCATTCATTGAATAAATGTATCAATACCATTCCAACATGAATACCAAGAGAAATGAAATACCAAAAGAAATCAGACAAAAGTCTGTTGCCTGGTTCATTTCTATAGAGTAGTCTTAGTTCTAATTATCCCTATTCAGGTTCAGGTAGTTGGAAAAATGCTTAGTAAGTTAATATGAGTCTGGAATCTTGTTTGGTAATTGACGGGATATAAGTGTGTAGTATTGTTCTTAAGGTAAGAGCCAGTATGTAATACTTTGAAGCTCATCTACATATACCTGTGTATGTATGTGAATTCCCAGTAGGTACTCCAATACTGTCAACCTTTATCATTTGCCCATTTCTATCATTTAATTCTTCATTTATTTAGTTTATTTGTGCAAGGATATTGCCTAATAAAAGTGGTTTATTCTGTATCCGTAATAATTTTCCTTACATAATTGATAACAGCTATTTTACCCCCTGTCTCTATCATATAGCTTTCAAAAGATGAAATTGGCTTGTGGTGTGCACTTTTAGGGTAGGTTTATTCACTTTATTCCTTACCTCTTTCATTATCTTAAATGACTATATAATGTAGACAATATATTGGTTTAATTAAACAAATAATATTTATGTCTGGTAAAGTCAGACTTTTGTTCATCTCTGTTTAGAGTATTTATATAAGAAAGACATGACAAATTTTCAAAGACCATTGCATTTCAAAAATCTTTGTGAGGAAAATCTGTGGGCACTTAATTATGATAACTATAGATTAGATGAGTGTTTTTCTTTAAAAATATCCTTGTTAGTCTGGCATGGGTTGTGAAACTGAAAATGTTTAGAAACTAAGTTGTTTTCTTAAGGATTAAACTCTTCCTAAGTGATAAGAAATTTTTTCATTTATTCGTGATTTTAAATATAAGAGCATAATCTATATTGCAGGATATTTCTAATTGGAGGTAGGTTGAAAAGAGACATCTCTTTCTCATTCTACAAATTATTACCGAGTGCATACTATGGTAGGCACTGTTTGTGTTATGGATATTGCAGTTTTTAAAAGCACTTCAATTATTTCTTATTTAAATGACAATGCTTTTTCGAGGTAAAGTGGATTTAGAACATTGGGAATAAATTAGAAATGCCTCTTCCTACTTTTTTTTTTTTTTTTTTTTTGCATTTTTTAAAACTAGAGGTATTTTTATTTCAATTCCGTTTTACACCAGGAAGAGCTGGTACCCCATGCACATATGAAACCATTCTGAGGTTTTTAGAATATGGGCTATCAAATATACAAATGACCTCATAGGATGCGGGGTAGTATAAAGGAAAGAGTGATATTAGACTCTTGTGAGTCATTAAGCCATGGACCTGGTCTGTAATATATTTAATTAGTTGTGTGACCTTGAAAAATCATTTAACATATCTAGGTTACAATTTCTTCAGATGAGGGTTCTGGACATTAATTGAATCAAGTCTCTCTTAGCTTTGATTCTGTGAAATATTGGCATGTCCTCCTACTAATAATCAAATCCATCATGTCAAGAGGAGCTGACAGTGTGATATTTTTATTAATCGTCTTTTCAATAATATTAATATGATGGTAATTTCTTTACCTATTAAATTTTCATCCTACAGTTTTTCTGGAAACAAGGATTGTAAGAATATTTCTGCTTAAAAATTTGGTTCTTTGTAAAGTGAACTAGACCAGATTTGAAAGTAATCAGTTGAAGCCACATGCTTATCTGTTTTATAGTCTAATACTGTAGACAGGAATTAATAATGTTGAGTTATTTAAATCACCACTTAATTGAGGTCTAATTTTCCATGCCAATAGAGTGAAGCATTTCGTTTTGTCAAGAATTGGTTTGTAAATGTTAATGAAGCATATTAATTACCCATTCTTTCCTTAATATTTATTTTCTCTGCAATGTTATGGTATCTTTAGGGCAATATAATTTCTGTGGGAACTTCGTGTTGAAATATGTCTGTTCTCTCGTGAAAGCTTTTATTCACATGTTACTAAATTTCAGGTTTATCAATTTATAATGGTTTTAAAGCACATTTTCAAAACAAGCTTTCCAGCAATAGTAAATCTCATTAAAAGAATACTTGTTTCTGAAAATTCTATAATTTTATGTATACTTAATTATTAAATTACCTACTGTGGTTGTTAATATAAGTTTATTCATTAGTTATTTGTGTATTTTGCTAATGTTAAATGTGAAAATAAATATTTCTTTTGAGTAACGATGGGTCTTATGTGTTGATTAGTAGGATGATGTAAATTTAATGTAATTACCCAATCATTATATTTAAAATTTAATTTTATATTAGTTTCAGGTGTGCAGCACAATGGTTATACATTTATATAATTTATAAACTGTTTCCCCCCCTCCCCTCAATTATGCTAGTACTTACCTGGCACTATACATAGCCATTACAGTATTTATTATTAACTGTATTCCTGTGCTATAGTCCACAACCCCATAACTGTGGTATAACTACTAATTTGTACTTCTTAATCCCTTCATCTTTTTCACCCTGCTCGCCACCCCCCTTACTATCTAGCAGTTACGAGTTTGTTTTCTGTATCTGAGTCTGTTTTCATTTTGTTTGTTCATTTATTTTGTTCCTTAAATTCCACATTTAAGTGAACTCATATGGTATTTGTCTTTGTCTTTTTCATTTAGCCTAATATCCTTTAGGTAGGTCCATCCATGTTTTTGTGCATAGTATTTTATTTTTTTATGGCTGAGTAATATTCCATTATACACACACACACACACACACACACACACACACACACCCCAAACTTCTTTTTTAATAATCTATTTATGATCACTTAGGTTGAAAAGCATTATTTTTGATAATTTTTTATTTTGAAATAACCTCATACTTACGGAAAACTTAGAAGAACAGTAAAAGTAACTCACTCTTGTAAATCTTTTAAAAAAAATTTTGGTAAATAACAAGTATAAACCCTTTTATCAGACTCACCAATTGTTAACTTTTTGCCCCATTTGTTTTTATCATTCTGTTAGTCTATCTGTATATATTTATTTGAACCATTTGAAAATATAGTGTAAACAAGCCTTTTGCTTCTAAATACTTCAGTATGTGTTTACTAAAAGCAAGGACATTCTCTTATATTACCATAGTACAGTTATCACAGTCAGGCAATTTAATATTGATACCAATTGTTCCAGTTATGTACTTTATGGAAAAAATGTTTTTCTCGTTCTAAAATCATCTAGGATCACACATTACATTTAGTTGCAATGTCTCTTTAGTATCCTTTAATATAGAACAATTCTTCAGCCTTTGTTTTTCTTGACCTTGACATTTTCAAAGCATACAGGCCAGTTATTTTGTAGAATGTCTATCAATTTAGATTTATCTTCTTTTGCGAAGAGTCTCTTCTTTTGCTCATTTTTTAAAAAATTAGGTGGTTTGTCTTATTTAGTTGAAAAAGTTCTTTACATATACCTTATATAAGTCCTTTGTCAGATGTATCGATCGAGAATATTTTCTGCTAGTTGCCTATTTTATTTTGATGAGAAGGTTTTAATTCTGATGAAGTCTTAATATATTAGGGTTTTCAATGTCTGTATATCGTTTGTCATATTGAAAAAAAATCTTTACCTGGAGATACTTTCTTATTTTATCTTTTTTATAGTTTATAATTTTAGTTTTTATGTTTAGGTTTATGACCTATCTTAAATGAATTTTTGGAAGTGATGTGAAGTTGAAGTTAAGATTTTTATGCCACCCTCCCTCCCCGCCCCACCAGTGTGGAGACCCAGTTGTTTCAGCACCAATTGATGAAGATGTTTTTTTCTCCTTTGATTTGCTTTGTTACCTTTGTCAGAAATCAACTGGTTATATAAATGTGGATCCATTTCTGAACTCAGTTCTATTCCTCTGATTCATTAGGTTATCCTTGTGCCAATAGCATAGTGTTTTGGTTATTGTAGATATTTTATAATGTCCTGAAGTTATGTACCTACCATAAGTGTTACAACCTCCCCCCCCCCAAATTGTTTTGGCTATTCTAGGTTCTTTGAATATCTATAAGAATTTTAGAATCAGCTTGACAATTTCTCTACATAAGCCTGCATGAATTTATACATCAGTTTGGGAAGACTTGATATTTTCTGATATCTTCTGATCCATAGATATGGATATAGATCTCCACTTATTTAAATCTTTTTTTCTGCAATATTTGGAATTTTTCAGTATAGAAGTCTTGTATTTTTTTTATTAAATGTATTTTTATGTATTTTAATTTTATAATGATATCAAATAGAAATGTAAAACTTTTATTTTCCAATTATTTCATACTAGACTATAAAAAAATAACTAACTTTTGTATATTGACCATTGCTAAATTCATTTATTAGTGCAAGTAGTTGCTTAGCAGATTCCCTAGGATATTCTGTGTACACAGTCATGTTATTTGCAAATAAAAAGTATTTCTTTCTTCCTTTGTGGACTTTATGTCATTTGTTTCTTTAGTCTTATCTAACTTATTGAACTGGCTAGAGTCTTTAGAACATGTTAAATAGACAGGATGAAAGAGACATCTTTGCTTCACTTATCTTAGGGGAAAGGCATTGTATATTTCACCATTAAGTATGATAGGTGTGTTCCCCACACCCCACCCACTCCTTTGTCCTTTATTGATTGAAGAGACCCCAACTATTCCTAGTTTGTTGAGGGTTTTTAGTAACAAAGAGTTGTTGAATTTTTTCAAAGACTCCTTCTATATCTATTTAGTTGAACACAGTTTTGCTTTTTACTTTTAATGTGATTTACAGTGATTGAGTCTTGAAAGTTAAATTATCTTTGCATGCCTGGGATAAACCCCACTTGGTCATGATGTCTTCCCTCTGCTTCTGTTTCCTGAAATAATTCATGTAGGCTTGGTATTATTTATTTATTAAATGTCTGATTTCATCAATGAAATCATCTAGGTCTGAAGTTTTTTTCGTAGAAAATTTTTTGATGATTAATTCAATATATTTAATAAATATGAAGGTTTTGAGATTTTCTGTTTTTGTATTAACTTGGTAACTTGTCCTTTGAAGGAATTTTTCTCTTTCATCTAAGTTGTCAAATTCATTGGCATAAAGTTCTTTATAATAGTACTTTATTGCTTTAAAAAAAAAATGTCTTTGGTATCTATAGTTACCCCCTTTCATTCCTGAAATTGGTGATTTGTGCTTCTCTCTCTTAGAGAATTTTATTAGGATTTATCAGTTTTATTAATTTTTAAAGAAATACTTATGGCTTTACAGTTTTTTTCACTATTTTTTTCTGTTTTATTGATTGCTACTCTTCAGTATTTTCTTTATTCTGCTTCCTTTGTTTCTCTTCCCTGGCTTTTGATTTTGAGTTTAATTAGCTCTTCTTTTTCTAGTTTCTTAAGGTAGAAACATAGACCCTTAATAGTAAATATTTTTTTTCTTAATATAAGCTTTTAAAGCACAGTACTTTGGCTACATCCCTAAAATTTTGATTATACTTCCATTATCATTCACTTCAAAATTTTTTCTTATTTTCCTCTTTTTTTTTTTTTTGATCATTTGGTTATTTAGAAGTGTGTTGTTTAATTTCCAAATACTTGGATACTTTTCACGATATTGTATTGCTATTGTTTTCTAATTGAATTCCTTTGCAGTCTTTGAAATTTCAGTCTTTGGAATTTCAGTTTTGGAATTCATTGTTACTTACTTGATAGCCCAGCATGGTGAACATTCTGTAGACAATTCACAAAGAGTTTTAGAAATGCCAGGTAGGTCAAGATGGTCAGTAGTATTGCTTATGTCTTCTATAGCCTTACTAAGGTTTGTTTGTTTCATCTAATTGTTGTCCATACTTAAGGGGCATATTAAAATCTCTAATCATGATTGTGGCTTTATCCCTTTCCCCCTATATTCAGCTTTTACATCTGTGTTTTGAAGTTCTGTTATTAGATATATGCACAGTTTAGATTGTTTTGTCCTTCTGAAGAATTCATCTTTTCACATTGTAAAAATTTTCAGGTTACTGTGTGCTGTCATTTCTCTTTAGATAGAAGAACTTCCTTTAGCATTTCTTGTTATACGGATTTGTTCCCAATGAACTTCCTTTATTTGAAAATACCTATTTTTCAGCTTTATTGCGATATAATTGACAAATAAAATTGTAATATACTTAACATGTACAACCTAATAATTTGATATACATCTACATTGTGAAAGGATTCCCACAATTGAGTTCATTAACACATCCATCATGTCACATAGTTACCCCACCCTTCTTTTGGTGAGACTACTTAAGTCCTATTCTCTTATACAATATAGTATTACCAACTGTAGTTATTGTGTTACACATTAGATCTTCAGACCTTATTCATAACTGAAAATTTTACTCTTTACCTCCCCAACTACCTCAGCTCCCAACCCCTAACAACCATTATTCTGCTGCTTTCATGAGTTAGCCTTTTTCTTTTGATACCATGCAATATTTGTTTTTAACTTATTTCAGTCAGGATAATGTTGTACAGGTTCGTCCATGTTGTCATAAATGGCAAAATTTTCTTTTTTAAGAATGAATCGTATTCCACTGTGTGTGCGTTTGCGTGTATATGTATGTCACATTTTCTTTATCCATTCATCCATCAATGGACACTTAGGTTGCATCCATATCTTGGCTGCTGTGAATAATGCTGCAATGAACATGGGAGTACATAAATCTTTTTGAGATAACGATTTTGTTTCCTTTGAGTATATATCCAGAAGTGGGATTGCTGGATCATATGGAAGTTCTATTTTTTTTTTTCCTCATTAAACTCTATTTTAATGGGTGTCAGAATTCTATGACAATTAGTCAAGTTGTTTCCGCTAAAGAATACTAATCTTAAAAACTAATACCTTTGAACTGCCACACACACACACACACACACACACACACACACACAGACAAAACAAATGGTCTGTAAAAACATTTGTCTTTCTGTTTGAAGGTTTTACAAATGAATACATTGTTATCATTATCCAGACTTTAATTATTAAACCTAAATGGCCAATTGAGACAAACAGTTCTGGGACCATCTTCCACCACTAATTAAGACTGGGGTGACAAGTATTAGGCATGATATCCATTTAGCTTTCCGAACTTTCTGGACGGACTTGGTGACTTTTCCAGCTCCAGCAGCCTTCTTGTCTACTGCTTTAATGACGCCCACAGCAGCCATCTGTCTCTTGTCACAAACAGCAAAACGACCCAGAAGAGGATAGTCAGAGAAGCTCTCAACACACATGGGCTTGCCAGAAACCATATCAATGATGGCCGCATCACCAGGTTTCAAGAATTTTTTCCAGTTGCTTTCCATAATGATGATCAGTCTTCTCCTTTAGCTGAGCAAATATGCAGGCAGTGTGAGCTGTGTGACAATCCAGCACAAGTGCAGTAATTTGGCATGGATGGCTTGGTATAATCACCTGAGTCATGAAGCCAGCTGCTTCCATTGGTGATTATTTCATTTCCTTGGAGACTGGTAAGTTTCCAAGTGAGTCATTTTTGTTGTCAACAGGCATGTTACTTCAGTGAACATCTTTGACAGAAATGTTCTTGACATGGAAGCCCACGCTGTCCCTAGGAAGAGCTTCACTTAAAGTTTCATTTATAATTTTGACAAGAGTAAAGGTAACCACCAAGCTGGGTTTGAGAAAAATGGTCTCCACTGAGCCCACAGGGACAGTACCAAACCACTAATTTTGTAGATACACTGGAGGGGCAGATACATGGAGTTGTCACATGGTTGCAGGATGCAATCCAGAGCTTCAAGCACTGTGGGTCCACTGGCATTGCCATCTTTATGGGTTATTTTCCATCCCTTAGATTAAGGTGTGTTAACCCTTGGCTCCAGCATGTTGTCACCATTTCAACTACAAATTGACATAAATACTACTGTGTCGGTGTTATATTTTATTAATGTAGGTGCTGATTTCCTTAACAATTTCCTCATATCTCTTCTAGCCATAGGTTGATTCAGTGGGATCCACTTTATTAACACCAGAACGTAGTTGTTTTACACTCAATGTGTAAGCCAAAAGGGCATGATCACGAGTCTGTCCATTCTTGAAGATATGTGCTCCAAATTCACTAACACCAGCAACAATAGGACAGCACAATTAGCCTGAGATATGTCTGTAATCATGTTTTTTGATAAAGACTCTGTGTTTTGGGACATCAGTGATGGTCATATAATACTTGCTGGCCTTGAATTTCTACAGGGAGATATCAGTGGTGAAACCATGCTCACATATAGGTTTCAGTTTATGCAAGACTCAGGCATATTTGAAAAAGGAGCTCTTTCCCATCTCATCAGGCTCCTCTCAAATTTTTTTTCTTTTGTCAATCCCATCACATCTGTAGATTAGATGACCGGTATGATAGAATTTATGTGTTCAGTGACAGTGATGTTGATATGAGTTTTTTCCTTACTCATTTTGGCTTAGGTTTAGCAGTGGTTTCATGATACCCGAGTTCTGGTGGTAAACTCATTGTGAAAGCTATTTTTAATTTCTTGAGGAACCTCCATATTGTTTTGCATGGTGGCTATACCAGTTTAATATTTTATCACCAGGGTACAGGGTTCCCTTTTCTCTACAATCAGCATTTGTTGTCTCTTGTCTTTTCGATTAATAAACATCCTAAAAGGTGTGGGGGTGATGCCTCATAGTGGTTTTGATTTGCTTTTTCCTGATGATTGGTTGTTTGTATGCACTTGGCTATTTGTATATTTTCTTTGGAAAAATGTCTATTCAAATCTTCAGCCCATTTTTAAATTTTTTAGTTATTGAGATATATGAATTTCTTATATATTTTTGAATATTAACCCCTTATCAGATATGTAATTTACAAATATTTATTCCTATTCCATAGGTTATCTTTTCATTTTGTTGGTTTTCTTTGCTATACAGAACCTTTATAGTTTGATGTAGTCCCACTTGTTTATTTTTGCTTTTGTTACCTTTGTTTTTGATGTCCAATCCAAAAAAATCATCGCCAAGCCCAGAGTCAAAAAGCTCACACCTCACGGTTTTTTGTATCTTATGTTCAAGTCTTTAATTTTAAGTTGATTTTAATGTGTAGTGTAAGATAGGGATCCCATTTCATTATTTTGCATGTTGCTGGTCAGTTTTCCCAATACCAGAAAATGCTTTTTTTTAATAATAATTTTCTATTTTTCAGGTATAGTTGACATACAATATTATATTAGTTTCAAGTGTACAACATAGTCATTAGACATAGAACTCACAAAGTGGTCACCCCAATAAATCTCGTGTCCCTTTGACACTGTACATAGTTATTACAATATTATTGGCTATATAGCTTATTCTGTCTTTTCTATCTCCATGACTATGTTGTAACTGTCAATTTGTAACTACTTCTTAATCCCTTCTCTTTTATCACCAATTCCTCCACACCCTTTCCATCTAGTAACCCTCAAAATGTTCTCTGTATATATGTCTCTATGTTTTTTTGTTTGTTTATTTTGTTTTATTCTTTAGATTCTACATATACATATAATCACATGGTATTTGTCTTCCTTTACCTGACTTACTCCACTCCACACACTACCCTCTAGGTCCATCATGCAATATATTTTCCCATCCCCTTACTTTTAGACTGTGAGTGTCTTTTCATCCTAAATGAATCTGTTGTATGCAGCATATGTAAGGGGCTTGTTTTCTTATCCATTCATCCACTATCTTTCTGATTGAAGCATTGAATTATTTTTTTATTTGAAGTATTTCTTGATAGATATGTAGTTATTGCCATTCTTTATTTAGACTTTTGATGCATATTGTTTTCTTAAAGAAGTCTCTCCCACATTTCCTGTAATATTGGCTTGGTGGTGATGAACTCCTTTAGCTTTTTCTTGGCTGGGAAGCTCTTTATCTGTCCTTTGATTCTGAATGATACCTTTGCTGGGAAAAGTAATCTTGATTATAGGTCCTGGGTTTTCATCATTTTGAATATTTTGTGCCAAGCCCTTCTGGCCTGTAAAGTTTCTGTTGAGAAATCGGCACTTCCTTGTAGGTAACTAATTGCTTTTCTCTTGCTGCTTTTAAGATTCTCACTTTGAGTCTGACCTTTGGCATTTTAATTATGATGTGTGTTGGTGTGGACCTCTTTGGGTTCGTCTTGTTTGGGACTCTCTGAACTTCCTGGGGTTGAATGTCAATTTCTTTCATCAATTTAGGGAAGTTCTCTGACATTACTTCTTCAGATAGGTTTTCAATTCCTTGCTCCCTCTCTCTTCCTTCTAGTATCCCTATGTTGTTATTCTTGATGTTGTCTCAGAGGCTTTTTAAACTGTTTTTATTATTTTGAATTCTTCTTTCTTGTTGCTGTTATGATCAAGTATCCTCTGCTATCCCATCCTCTATGTTGCTGATTCCATCCTCTATTTCACTCACTCTGTTGATTTTCTCTAATGTATTTTCATCTTAGATATTGTATTCTTCATTTCTGAATGGCTCTGTATTATGTTTTACATCTCCATTTTTATGTTTTTTTTATCTCTTTGTTAAAATTCTCACTGAGTTCAACTACTCTTTCCCTAAGTTCCTCGAGCAGTCTTATAACCAATGTTTTGAACTCGCATCTGGTATATTGCTTGTTTTCATTTTGGCGAATTCTTTTTCTGGAGCTTTGTTCTGTTCTTTCATGTGGGACATGCTTCTTTGTCTCCCCATTTTGGCTGCCTTCCTGTGTCTCTATATATTAAGTAGGGCTCCTAAGTCTCCCAATCTTAGTAGAGTGACTTTACGTAATAGGCGTGCTATGAGGCTCCTTGGCACAGACCTGAGAGGGGTCCAGCTGTAGGCCAAGTTCAGCCTCAGCTTATGCACTTCCAGGGCCCCCTGGTAAGAGTTACCAAGCAATCCCAATATGGCTGCTACCCGTACTGGGCTTATAGTTGCTTTGAGGGGCCAAATTAGAAACTGAAGATGGCTGCCACTGGTGTGGGGCTTGAGCTGCTCAGCAAGAGGTACAGGATATGCAGAGGCCAGATTTGCTGTTTTGAATTTTGTGAGCCTTGAGAGATTTTATGAAAGTTCACAGCAGGAGCCAAGACAGCCCGTTTGTATGGAATAAACCACTGGAAGCGGCTTCAGTGGGCCCACAAGTTGGGAGTGGCAGAGTCTCAGGGAATCCTCTGGGCAGAGTGACCTGTGTTATCCAGGTTGATGGTGCCTGGTTCCGCAGGCTGGGAGTGGGGAGGGCTCAAAAAAGGAATAACGGCTTCTTCCTGCACCTCTGTCCTGGAGCCAGCTGACCCTCCAGCTCTTGCCCTGAAGCCAGACAGCTCAGCGCCTCCTCACAAATCCCTGGCACCCCTTGAGCAGCTGTCTGGAACTGGAGCTCAGAGCCAGTAAGTCCATAAGCAAGTAAGGTGTCTATTTCCTACTGCCCTTAGTCTCACTCAGCTGCAACCTCCTCTAGTTTTTACAGCCAGAGGTTGTGGGGACTTCTCTTCCCAGCACTGGAACCCTGGGTAGGGGAGACTGTTGTGTGGCTGGGACCTCTCACCTCTCAGGTAGGGGAGGTGGCTCTGCAGCCAAGATAGTCCTCCCAATTCTTGATCACCATACAGGGTTGTGGGACCAGGCTGTTTTGCATCTCCTACCAGTTTGAGGTGACCTGTTATTTGAGGTGACCTAGTTGTAGGGCTTCTGTTCAGCCAGACCTCAGGTGAATCCGCATACTGGTTGCTCTGTAATTTCATTATAATCTTGGTGTGGTTTCTAGAAGAGGCATGCACAGCTTCTACCTTCTACGCCATCTTGCAAGGAGCCCCTTTAACAAGCTTAAGGTCTGTATCATTTGAACTCATTGTTACCCAGTAAGAGGAGTCTTTGGCAAAAAAGAGCAGAAAATGCTTTTTATAAAACCTTCATTTCTAACATATTTTTTCCTTTCAGCAGTTTAAGGATATTCCATTTTCTTTTGGCCTTCAATTTTTTTTCTGATTAGAAATCATCATTTATATTGTTATTCTTCTTTGCATAATATTTCATTTTTTCCCTCATTGCTTTTAAGATTTTTCTCTTTGAGTATGGCTTCAGTGTGTCTAGGTGTGATTTTCTTTGTATTTATCTTACCTGGTGATGGCTGGATTTCTTGGACATCTAGAATAATAGTTTTCAACAAATTTGGGGAAATTTTCTGCTCCATTCTCTCTGTTTACATCAGAGTGTATGATATTTTCCATAGGTTTTTGAATTAGTTTCTTTTTTTCCCCCTATTTTTCCTTTAGAGCTACATTCATGTTCACCGACTTCAACTATCTTCTGTCTTCTTTGACCCAGTCAGTTTTCTTATTTGAGATATTGTATTTTTTAGTTCCAGAATTTACATTTTATTTTTGTTTTTATAATTTCAACTTTGCTGTTTAGAATAGCTATGTATTCATTAATTATGATTACATACATTTTTAATAGCTTATTTATTGCAAACACTTTCAAATTTTTGTTTACTAATTCCGATCTGGCTCATCTAAACTTATGTGAAGAATTTTTTTCAATTTTTTAATACAAATTTATTTATATACTATACAGTTTATCCATTTAAAGCATAAAATTTAGTGGTTTTCAATACAGCCACGTAGTTGTGCAACCATCACCACAATCAATTTTAGAACTTCCATTACTGCAGAAAGAGAGGCCATACTCATTAGCAGTCACTTCCTATTTCTTCCCAACCTCTATCCTTGTCCCCAGCTCTAGGTAACTACTAATCTACTTTCTGTCTCTATAGATTTGCCTTTTCCAGACATATATATGGAATTATATAGTATGTGGTTCTTTGTGACTGGCTTCTTTCACTTAGTATAATGTTTTTAAGAATCATCCATTTTGTAGCATGTATCAGTACTTCATTCCTCTTTCATTTTACTTTCATGCCAAATAATATTCCATAGTTGATAGACTAATGAGTTTATTCCACTTATTGGCTATTATTAATAATGCTACTGTGTACATTCATGAACATGTCTTTATGTGGACATAAGTTTTCATTTTTCCTGGGTAAATGCTTAAGAGTGGAATTGATCAGTCATATAATAACTATATGTTTAACTTTTTAAGGAACTGCCAAACTATTTTCCAGATATTTGTACCTTTTACATTCCCACTATCAGTGTAAATGGTTCTTAATTTTTCCACAGCCTTGCCAAGATATTACTTTTTGATTATAGCTTCCTCGTGGATATAAAGTGATACTTCATTTTGATTTGCATTTCACTGATGGCTCATAATATTGTGCTTTTCATGTGCTTATTGAATATTTCTGTATCTTCTTTGGCAAATGGCTATTCAGATTCTTTGCCCATTATTAAATTGTATTTTTTTTTTTACTATTGAATTGTAAGTGTTCTTTATATATTCTAGATATAAGTCTCTTAACAGATGCACTACTTGCAAATATTTACTCCTGTTCTGTGGGTTGTCTTTTCACTTTCTTGATGATGTCCTTTGAAGCACAAAGTTCTTTGACCAAGTTCGACTTATCTTTTTTTTTTTCCTTTGTTGCTTGTAGTGCTATTTCTAAGAAGACTTTCGCTAACCCAAAGTCACAAAGATTTAATCCTATGTTTTCTTCAAAGAGATTTGTGGTTTTATCATCTACATTTGGGTCTATAATACACTTAGAGTAAAATTTTGCACTATAAGGAAGGGATCCAAATCTAATCTTTTGCATGTGGATATCAAGTTATCCTAGCACCATTTGTTGCAAAGATTATTTTTTCTGTACTGTTTAAAAACCATAAAAGTAGGGTTTATTTTTAGACTCACAATTCTATTCCATTTATCTACATGTCTATCTTTATGCCAGCACCACAGTGTCTTGACTATGTAGCTTTGTAGTAAGTTTTGAAATCAGGAAATGTAAATCCTCCCATTTAGTTCCTCTTTTTATAGATCGTTCTGGATATTTTTCTCTCTTTCTATTTCCATAGAATTTTATGATCAGCTTGTCAACTTCTGCAAAAAAGCCAGCTGAGCAATCATTTGTGGAACACCTCGGGAAGTATTGCCATTTTAACTATTGTCTTCCTATCCATGTCTTTGCATTTATTTTGGTCTTCTTTAATTTCTTTCAACAAGTGTTTTATAGTTTTCAAAATACAAGTTTTGCGCTTCCTTTGTAAAACTTATTCCTGAATATTCTATTTTTTGGTGCTGTTATATTCAAGTGTCTTTTAAACTTTTTTGTTTTTTGTTTTGCATATGTATATGTAGTAGTCACCCTTATTCCTGTCCTCTACCCCTTGTTCTTTCTAATATTTGTCCTTTTTTTTTTTAATGCTAATGTTCCACTGATAACATGGAACATTCAGAAAACATTTATTCAACTTCTTTTAGCAGACACATGGCATGCTTATTTTGTGTCAGGTACTGTCTGACAGGCATTGGGGATGTAGAGTTGATTAAATGTCCTCTAAGAAGAAGTATATAAGGTTTAACACAGTAGATATTAGAATTATGTAATGGAAGCATTGTTTAAGCATTGTAAGCATTATAGAAGGAAGGATGAGGGAGACTTTGTCAGAGAATGTAACATTTAAGCTTGACCTTGAAATATTGGTAAGGATTTAACAAACTTGGAAAGACTTTCTATGTAGTTGAAACAAAATGAAGGAAATCATGAAGGTATAAAAATACTCGACTGTTCCTAAGAGGTGAACAGGAGTATGTGGTTAGTGTCAGATGACTGAGGGAAATGACTGAGGGTGAAATGGGAAATGTAGAAGAATCTAATTTTGACAAGCTTTAATAAAATGCTAAGGATTTTGTGGGCACTGGAGACCACTGAGCAGTGGGGTGGCATGGAAGATTTTTTTTTTTTTAAGTGAGGGATGATATTGATGAGATCTATCATTTGGATAATTCTCTCTGGCATTTGCTGAGAGTGGATTGCAATGGAGATATAATATGGGCAGAGTAATCAGTCGGAAGTCTGTATCAGTATTCAGGGAGAGAAGATGAAGGTCTTCCCACAGAGAACAACAATGGAATTGAGAGGAATAGTTGACTTTGGATTCTGACAGAAAGATTATGAGGGTGTGCAGTAAGGGAAGAAGAAAAATCAAGATAACTTTGAGTTGTCTCATTTGGTTTATTGGATAAATGATAATATCTTTCTGGTCCTTTACATTTTGTTATTGTTATTTAACTATTTTAATTGTATTCAATAAATTACCTAGTCATGTTTGATTGTTTCACTGGCTGTGATATTGAACTCAATCTCTAGCCCCCCTCCCTTTTTCCATAGGAGATCAAGCTGAATCACATGGCTCCAAACACCAATTTTCTAATCACATGGTTTTTGGTTTTGCGAGCCCTGGTATTTATTCAGTTGTCCTGAGTGTTTCCTACCTGTGATATTGCGGCCTCAAGAATAACAAAGACACTTTTGGGATTTTGAGTCTCCCTCCAGAAACTAGGGGCAAAGGTCAGTCACATTCTTTATTATACAATATGCCCAAACTCATTTAGTGCTCTTCTGGCATCCATTTCTACATTTCCAGGTTCTTTGTCTAATCTGCCATTATCTTGATAGCCAATCTTAGATAAAATTTGTAACTCCTATTTCCTTTTCATCCTCTTCTTCTGTTTCCCCAAACACACATCTGCTTATTCGCAGCCTTATTATCACATTTGGTTAAACCTATGCTCAGGTCTTACATTAATAGGATGATATAAATCTTGTTTCTGTTGCCCCTTTTGAAGGTTTCAAGAGCTTATTTTGGGATCAATTCTTCTTCATGGCATCAGTTCTTTTAGTAATAAGATATTTTTTCCCTCTGCAGATTAATTTGGGATCAAAGTTTATAATACTTATGAAGTTGTTTATGTTTGTTTGTTTGTTTTTCTTTCCTTTCTGTTACCTTGCTATGTTAATTTGCTAGGGGTGCCATGACAAAGTCCAATAGACTGGTGGCTGAAACAACAGATTTATTTTCCCATGATTCTGGAGGCTGGAAGTCTGAGACCAAGGTGTTGGCAGGGTTGGTTCTTCTGAGGCCTTTCTCTGGCTTGTAGATAAGTGTTTCTCCCCGTGTCCTCATATAGTCTTCCTTCTATGTGTGTCTGTGTTCTAATTTCCTCTTAAAAGGACACCAGTCATATTGGATTACATCCTATCTATATGACCTCATTTTACCTTAATCACCTCTTTAAAGGCCTGATCTTTAAATACTTCCACATTCTGAGTTACTGGGAAGTTAGGGCTACAACATGATTTTTTTTTTTGGCGGAGGGGGGGGGTGGCTGGGGGTGGGGTGGCTTAGACACAATTCAGCCTATACATCTGTCTTATATCTGTTTTCTTTTGATCTTTTTATTTACCTGACCTCATGTATTTCCCTCGAGCATCTTGTAGTCTTTGCCTGTCCTTGTATATTTTAGAGAGAGGCTGTGAATAGCTTATTGGTTTAGTTTGGTTTAGGCAGAGTCTGTAAGTGGTTTTTCTGTCGGGCAATAAATAGTACCCCATCCTTTTTGGGGAGGACTCTTATGTGTCAGGATCTTTGGTTCTTTATTTTTCCTAGCACTCTTCAATTTCTCTAGAGAATAATATTCTAGTTATCAGGACAGGGTGGGTTTGGGATGGGGGTAGCTTATACACCTTGCTGACAGTAGTATAAGAGCAGGGTTAGGAAGAGGCCAGAAGAGCTCCACAGTTTGCTATGCAGGTTGACACTTAATCACCCCCCTATTTTACCTGGTGTTCTAGAGTACTGGACCTCTTATTTTTGGTTTCTTCAGAGATGAGACTGCTAATTTCCTGCCTGACTGCAAAATGAGGGCAAAGGCCCTCACTGTCTTCTCACTATCTGCAGATGTAGCTAACTAACAAGTTCTTTGTTTTGCTCTAAACTTCACCTTCATCTTCTGCATCATCTGGAGCCTTGAGCACTTGAATTCTTTAGGGAATTATTAATGAGGTTTTATTAGTTTTTGGTTTCCTACTATTTGGTAGATACTGTGCTTTGCAAGAATTATCTCATGTGATCTTAATTGTAACTTTATGAAAGGTTTTACTAGCTCCTTGGAAATAGTAAATTGGAGCACCGGGACTTGAACAGAGATGTATTTGACTTTAGAAACTGGACTTTTACCAGCTGTATTATACTCAGAACAGTTAGCAAATTCACATTTCTGTCTGTCTGCATTCTAAGTTTTGTAAAAATGTCAGTGTATTGATTCAAACACATTAAAAAAGACTTACTATTCTTGGAGGGGGAAAAATGACGTAGATGATAGAGTCTCTGTTCAACCAAATCAAAGTTATGACAGAAACAAGGAGCAAACAGCAAGGAAAATTGCCTGGGAGCTAGATGAACAAGCCATACAACTAGGGGAAAATCTAAGAAATTACCCTGTGATGGCAGAAGGTAGGACGGGGTGAAGAGGCAGGGCTGCCCAGTCTTGAGCGGCTGAATGAGACCTAGGCTGTGGCAGTCGCAGATGCCTCTTAAAGGAGCCGCATCTACAAGCGGACTTCCGTGGTGCCAGATCTGTTTGCTCTGAGCGCCAGTGCTGATTTGGCTGTGCAGAGACTTATAGGGTGACACTGAGTTGTTTCAGTGAGGGCCTGGGTGAGGCTCTCTCCCTGGCAGAAATGCTGGCGGTATCCATTGTTCCTCTGTTGAGTCCTAGCCCCTCCCAGTCCACAGACACAGCACCCCCACAGCTGAGACTTTATCAAACTGTACAACAGAGGTTGCTCTACCCAGAGGATTCCCTGAAACCCCACCTCCCCCAACTCGCAGCCCCACCCAAGCCACATCCAGGTGTACCCTTAGCAAGTCAGGTGCTGCTTGCTGCTTGACTTACACTGGAAGCAGCTGGCCTTGGTTTCTGGCATGGCCTTTTGAGGCAACTGTAAGCACAACATCTGTGGATTACTGGCTGAATCTTAACAGGTGGCCCCAGAGGGGCACAGGCTTGGGCTAAACTTGACCTGCAGCTGAACCCCTCTCAGGACTGTGCCACTGGACACCTACTACACAAAGCCGTACTAATAAAACCAGGAGACTTAGAAGCTTTTCTTAGTACATAGAAACAGACACAGAAAGGCAGCCAGAATGGGAAGGCAAAGAAGCAGAAACCACATGAAGGAACAGAGCAGAGATCCAGATATAATGGAGTCAAGCAATCTAACCAGAGACAGAGTTCGAAACACTGGTTATAAAGATACTCAATGAACTTATAGGAAATATAGATGAATTCAGTGAGAACTTCAACAAAGAGATAAAAAACATAAAAATGGAAATGGAAATTATAAACGGGAACCAGTCAGAAATGAAGAATACATTATCTGAGATGAGAAGTATATTAAATGGAAATAAACAAAGTGAATAAAGAAGATCAAAATGACCTATCCAGAAGATGAGAAAGCCAAGGACACTAAATCAGAATGGCAAGAAAAGGAAGCCAAAATTAAAATAATAATCTAAGGAGCCTATGGGACACTATTAAAAGTAAAAATATCCATGTCATCAGGGTACTTGATGGAGAAAAAGATGTTGAATAACTATTTGAAGAAATAATGATGGAAAACTTCCCTAACCTGGTGAAGAAAATAGACATAAAACCCCAGGAAGCTCAGAGAGTCCCAAAAGCCAGGAACCCAAAGAGACCCACACCAAGACATATCATAATTAAAATGCCAAAGGTTAAATACAAAGAATCTTAAAAGCAGCAAGAGAAAAGCATTGTTACATACAAGGAGCACCCATCAGACTGGCAGTTGATTTCTCAAAAGAAACTATTCAGGACAGAAGGGCTTGGCACACGATATTCGACGTCATGAATACCCAGACTCTACAACCAAGGATACTTTATTCTAAATGATAACATCATTTAGAGTTGAAGGACAGATTAAGAGCTTCCCAGACAAAAATAAGCTAACGGAATTTATCATCACCAAGCCAGTGTTACAGGAAATGTTAGAGGGACTTCTTTAAGAAGAAAAAACGTATCAGAAATAGTAATAAAGAATGGTAACAACTACATTCCCATCAACAGGTACCTCAAATGGAAAAGAAATAAATGCTTCAACCAAAAAATAGAGTGAATGGATGAGAAAACAAGATCCCTATGTATGTTACCTACAGGAGACTCACTTCAGATTAAAAGACACACGCAGACTAAAAGAAAGGGGATGGAAAAAGATAGTGCCTTGGTGGTCCTAGAGGGTAATGTGTTGAATGAAATGGGTTGGATAGAGAAAGACAAATATCACATGATTTCACATAAATGTTGTAAAGAATAAAATCAACAACAACAACAGAAACAGAAATAAACTCATAGATACAGAGAATATTTTGAGGGTTACTAGATGGGAGGGAGGTTGAGGGGTGGGAAGAGGCAACGGGAGTGAGAGGTGCAGGTGGATGGTTGCAGAGTAGACATGGGGATATAGAGTATAGCGTGGGAAAAATGGTTAATGTTGGAATGAATATAGTAGGGAGGGAGGGGTGCTAGATTTGGTGGGGTGAGTGCTTTGCTAGTTGTGTGGATCTCTGATCAATATGCTGCTGTACGTTGTGTTATATAGCAACAGTAATTGAGAAAAACTCATTGAATTGTACAATGTAAATGCAGGCAACTAGTTGTATATTATATTTCA
The DNA here is from genome assembly GCF_014176215.1 of Rousettus aegyptiacus. Lineage (NCBI taxonomy): Eukaryota > Metazoa > Chordata > Mammalia > Chiroptera > Pteropodidae > Rousettus > Rousettus aegyptiacus. The sequence continues at coordinate 86,673,815 of NW_023416284.1, forward strand.
ATAAAGACAGGAAAACAAAGACTATTCTAAATATAATACAAAAATAAAGTGAAATTCATTACACCTATGGGAATATAAATATAATTTTTATGAATATAACTAACCTTCCATAAACAATTTTGGGAGTAGAACAGATTCCAGCTTATATTTGGGATTCAGCAGGCCTAGGCATGGAGATAAATAGTGATATTAGGTTCTGTCTGTCATATTGAAAGTTTCTAGAACCAAGGGTTTAGTTTTGTTATTTTTCTGATATTTCCTTTTCAGTTCTATCTAGAGTGTAGTAAACTTAATGTTTAGTAGATTTTGGCAGACAGGCTAAATGACAGCTAAAAAAATTTAGAACTGGACGTGGTTCCATAGTGTAGCTGTTAGCACGTCTGCTTTACACACAGAAGGTCCTGGGTTTGCGTCCCAGTAGATCATGGTCCATGGTCTATGGCCATGCCACCCTGAACAAGCTCAATGTCTGATCTCAGAGGCTAAGTAGGGTCGGGCCTGGTTAGTACTTGGATCAGAGACTACCTAGGAAGACCAGGTGCTGTAGACTTAAAAAAAAAAAAATTAGAACTATACGTTTAAGAATGCTATATATGTTTTGGTACTGTCTAGCATTCTTATATTTTTAGTCACTGCTTAACTCAGTTGACACTAAACCTTTTTTTCCTTTCTCTTTTAACAGATTATTTCTGTAACTGGATCTCTAATTTGCCCAACAAGAACAATGTCTCGTTCACGACAACCCCCTCTTGTGACAGGCATCTCTCCAAATGAAGGAATACCATGGACCAAGGTCACAATTAGAGGAGAAAACCTGGGAACTGGCCCAACTGATCTCATTGGTAAGGGCAAGGACTATGCTATTTATCCATGGTAAATGCATTTTTATGTTGGTCAATTGAGGCAAGATATAATATTTTGAAATAGTGAAGGTGATGGAAAAACATTATTGTGGTCTGTACAGAATAATCTGAACAAAAATGAAATAAATTTGGTTTTCTGACTTTTCTGTTAAGAATCATTATTTTCTCAAACCTTTTTCTATATTGTTTTTCACTAAGTTCTCCAGGAAGTTTCTCACATCTGAGATTTGTTTTCCTTTTCTGAACTTTGATCTCTCCTCTTAAATTGCCAAAACAACCTACTAATTATTTTTGCTGTCTCGAGTTTTTACTCCATTATACAACTGTCTGTATTCTTTCTCAAGTGCTCTGTGAATTATGCCACTTCTGTTTCTTATTGCTCTTCGAATTAAATCTAAACTCTACCTCCTGTTGTCATCAGTACCACTTTGCTCTTTCCCTCACTGCACCTCAAAAGAGACTCTCTCCCAGTTGTGTGGCCTCACTATGACCTGCAGATCTTATTTCCTTTTCTCTGCCGTGTGAATGTGCCATCATGGTTGAGAGCACCAGCATTGATATGAAATACAAATAGTCTCTGACTGCCATAAACAACCAAAAAAATCTCTTCAAATTCATTTTCACCCATGCTAATCTATTTATTTAGGTTCCCCTAATATTCAGAGCAAACTAAATTTTAGCATTCTGGACCAGTTTATGTTTTTTAATTTTTTTAAGCTCAAGGACATGAGAATACTATGCATCCAGTTGACACTGCATAAATATTTTTAGGTCTTGGTTTGCGTACTGTTAAGCACTTTGTCAGTGGTTCTGACTCCTGGCTTGTTTTACTCTCTTCTAGAACCTAAAAAAAAAAAAAATGATCTGGCCCACTAAGTTTCACTCTCTAAAGATGGACTCTAATTATTTTATTATTATTAATTTTTTAATACAAGTGAATGTCAGATACAGCCAGGGAAGAGAGCAAATTATAAATATAGTCATATGGTCAGTTAAGATTATTTTCCTGTGAACTCTGTGTGAGGGTTTTTAGACATATTAAGAATGAGGAAGGGAGAGACTCTAGTGAATATATATTCTGATTTTGCATATACATTGATCTGGATTCAGACATTCTCTTGACTCGTTTCTTAATTTATAAGAGACCTTTTGTTAAATACTAGAGATTTTAAGTTGGAACTTGTTTTTCTTGCACTATAGCTGCTGATTGACACATTTTGGCCAGTCAGAAAACCCTTTGAAAAGAGAACAGTGAATTGAAACTCTCAGTTTTGCATTTCTCAGCTAATTCTTTTTGCTAGTATTATTTAAATTGTCTCCTTTATATTGTTTTCTCTAGCTATAGTTTTTTATTCTTCAGTAAATAAAAGTTAGTTTTAATGAAGATAGTTTTATCTAATGCTATGTCTTGGTTCTTGAAATAGCTCATTTCCAGAATTTTCTTTATCCAAAGTGGAAAAATCCCTGGAATGTATGGAAATTGACTATACAGTTAGAGGTTATATCTCACATTTTAACTGGCAGTCATTGTGAGCTCCTAAACATGACAGTTACTAGTCATAAATTTGAACCTTGCTTTAGCTTTAGGCAATGCTATTTTTATTTGACTAAATGTGTATTACTTTTGTAAATTTTGCTAATTCATCATTAAACCTGCCTATGTATATCCAAGAAACTGTTTTTTAAAAAAGCAAATTTGACTTATTAAAAATAATTTAAGTGTTTTTAACTCAGATAACATCAATACTAGCCAAGTATAACACTACAAAAACACTTTATGTTTGGAATTCTACAAATTACTTTAAAAAAGATGTTATTATAGTTCATGAAGCAGATTTCTTAGCTTTCGGCAACTCAGCAAAAATGTGCTTAAGAAATTAATAATAGGTTTTATGATTTTAATTATCATGACATTTAAAAATGATCTGTTTGAATCTCTGTTTAAAATTATATGGTCATTATTCATTTTTTTAAAGTTAAAATGAAGAATAGATATTAAATCAGAGGAACGTTGATAGCAGCTGTCACTAGATGAATAAACTATTGTTCTGGGTAGTTTTTTTTTCAACTTGTACCATTATGGATGTCATTCTTGTTTGCTCACCTGAACATGTTTTTAAGACTTCATGTCTCTGTATCTATTTTTTCCTATTCCTCAGATTTAATCGTAAGATAGTTCCCTAGTTTACTTTAAACCTTGAAATTCATTGTTGAGTTTTTCTCCTTTCTGAAGTGAGTTAACCTTTAAACCACAAGAATCTTTTTTCTACTCTAAAATTTAAAAATATTAAGTTATATAGTGACCTGGAGTGATGTCAAAATATTTACCACTGATAACTAAAAAGTTTATAAATTAAAACATTTCACATTCATTTAAAAAATACACAGATTGATTTATGTATGTGTAAAAATAATTTGAACAATTATGTCTTGAAATGTTTCACAGTGCTTATCTTGGAAATGTAGAGGAGTTTCAGGGATCCTTTCAGTCTCTTAAATTGTTTAAATTTTTCCTAACAAAAATTGATTTTTTTGATGGAAGCCAAACACATTCTCATTTTGAAAAAAATTATTTTGAATTATGAATGCATTTAAAAATGTGTAAATGTCATTACACATTTTAAAAAAAGAGGAAGCATAATTCTAAAAGAACCGTCAAGTCCTTTTTTAGAAAAACAAAATTTCATACATGAATAAATAATAGATGTTTTAGGGAAATCTCTAAAATTTATTATTTTAATAAATCTGTATTAAAAATGTCATTGTTTTTATTCCTTTATAGTTAATATAAGATTCTTACTAAATAGTGCTTTAAGTTGTAATAAAAGATGACTTGAATTCCTCCCTACATTTTTTCAACCAAATTTGGTGTTAGTTGATGTATTCCTGAAAAAAAAAATTACTATTACCAAACTTGACTGCTGAGCAGTATAAAAAATTACATAATGTGAAAGTTTGAAGTGTCTCAGTCTTTGCCACATATATTTTGGTTTATTTTCTCCATAAATATTTATTATGTTGATCTCTGTTTTGTGGAACTGGAAAACAGAAAGGAAATAAGAGAATAGGTTAGCTGGCAGTATGTTCACATGGTTATATTTTGGTGTTCTGCCTGGGTTCACATTTTCCTCATTACAATCTTTAAATGCTTCCCTGTTTGGTTACCGCCTAAGTTGTAGATTAATGCTACAGTGAACATAGGGGTACATTTACATGGAATTGAGACCTGAAATGCCAGGCATAAACTGACCTTTTGGCAGTGTCGATTTATTTTGTGAGAATCATTAGGGAAACACCAAGGCAGCATGAACTGTCATTTTGGAATGATAAACATATGGAAAATGAAATAGTAAACTAGTACTACCCCAAAACATTTACTGGATTTACCATACTTCAGGCTATACTTAAAATATTTTAGTTCATCCTGTTATATACAGTTGAACACTAGTTAAAGTACATGCAGATAATTTTCAGGAAGATAGATAAATATGTTTTTAGGGAATGACATTATACATTTATTTACACTTTAGAATTTTATACCAATAACTTAAACTTCTAAAAATGGCAATAATTTCTCTTCTATCACCACAAAAGCAATGTAAGATTCTCATAATCTAACAAATCTGCATTGCCTACACATAATTATTATGCTCATTATTATCTAATTCCATGGATGTTTGAAGAAACTAAAATGTAATCTAAAAGAACTCTTAAATATTAGAGAAAAACAGATTAGACAAAAATCAAGAGACAATAGTATATTTATAAATAATATTGGGTATATTCAATAATAGAAATAACTTGAACAGGAAATATTATTTCTAGATTTATTTTCAGTTCTTGAAAAGGGTGTGGTATTAGTAGGAAGAAAAAGAAGAATCTTTTTCTCATGTAATAGACATGAATAACTCATCATTATTCTTTTGAACTTTGTTATATGCATGCTTTTCTTTTCAGGTTTAACAATTTGTGGACATAATTGCCTTCTGACGGCAGAATGGATGTCTGCAAGTAAAATAGTATGTCGAGTGGGACAAGCCAAAAATGACAAAGGAGACATAATTGTCACAACCAAATCAGGTGGCAAAGGAACCTCAACAGTCTCTTTCAAGCTACTCAAACCTGAAAAAATAGGTATCACCTTTTATGATGCTATTCTGAAAAAAATAAAAATGGGTTTTGACTTTTAAAATTTAAAACTGGTAGATTAGTATAAAATTTACCTATTATTATATATCATTAACTTAGATTTGGTTTATGTTTATTTTGACAGGAATGAAATATTGGTTAAAATGTGAATTATTTTTGAAAAGTCAGTTTGCTGACCTAGCAGTAAAATCTAAGGGTGATGATCCTGACAGAACTGTCATTCTAAATTCTTGCAAAATCTGTTCATTTAACATTTTGATATGATAATTTTACATCCTAACTCTTAAATACATTTCTTCTTGAATTGCATTTTTTTCTATTACATGGTTAAGATTTGAGGTCAAATATCTTCCTGATTTGGCCAAAGTAGTAATGTTATCTAAATGATATTCTTTTGTCTTTCATTTTCTTTATTATTTCAGTTCTGGGGAAAATGTTGCCTGGTCTTTACCCTTCGAACTAGAAATAACCATTCTTCTTTGTACCCCATAGCACTTTATATGTGACTTTTTATGCACTTAACACCTGCTTCCTCATATTGCTGTAGTTAAGAACTTGCTTTGAGGAGCCAGACTCTGAATATTAACCCATTTCCTGTTTAGAAAAAAATTGCAGCTTGCTGCCAGCATTAATTTAATTTTACATAAATGTGCTCTTTGAGGCTGAAGCAAATATGAATGGTCTTCAGTGTGAAAATAAAATATAAAAACTGTTCTTGGAGTTATTTCTAAACAGAACTTATCTTTAATCCTGATGTAACAGAAATGTATACATAAATTGGATTCATCAAATGAATCTTTGGCTAACAACTATTATAGAACAATGTTAACATCACCAATGGAATGCTGCGTTTTCTAGGATTTGACATTTTCAGTGATGGAGGAATACTATATTTTGTAAATGGAAATACCACTACTAAAAACAGAAAGCTATAAATAGAATAATGTCATATGTTCCCAAAGACTATTGATAGACTAGAGTGATGTGAAAATAGTAAAAGTGAGATATTTCATGGCAGACTTTGGGAGTAAGGTTAGGACTGTAATCCATTGAGTTATCTCAGGGTTAAAGCTGCAGCCCTAAGTGCTGCTGGTGAGAATTCTCGGGGCAAATGGGAGGCAAAATCTGAACTCTAGCACAGCTAACTGTGGAACTTATGCCTAATTTCTTTGTGGATGGATGTGGAATAATAGTATTGCTTACCTCATAGGATTAAATGACTTAGAACATACATACATGTAATGTGCTTAGCATAGCCTCTTACACAAAATAAGTGCTCAATAGTATCCTTTTTTTTTTAACTTTCTTTTTTAAAATTAAATTTATTGGGGTGTCATCAGTTAATAACATTGAGTTTCAAGTATACAATTCTGTAATACATTGGCTATGTATTGCATTGTGTGCTCACCACTCAATGTCTAGTTTCCTCTGTCTCCATATATTTGACCCCTCTTACTCTCTTCAGACTCCCACTATGCATCTTCTCTTCAGGTAACCATGTTGTTGTCTGTGTCTATGAGGTTTTTGTTGTTGTTGTTGCTTTCTGTTTTGTATCCTACATACGAATATGATCATATGGTTCTTGTCTTTTTCCATCTGACAAGGTTACTCTCAAGATCCATCCATGTTGCCGCAAATAGCAATATTTCATCATTTTTTTTATGGCTGAAAGTGTTATATATTTGTACCACTCTTATTTATCCAGTCATTCACCGAAGGACACTTAGGTTGTTTCCATGTCTTGGTAATTGGGATTAATGCTGCAGTGGACATATGGGCACAGATATCTTTATGTAATAAGTGTTTTCAAATTTGGGGGTGCTCAGAAGCATTACTGAGTCATATGATAATCTTAATTTTTTGAGGAGCTGCTATACTATTTTCCATAGGGGCTGTACCAGTTTACGTTTTCACCAGCAATTTACCAAGGTTCCCTTTGTCCACATCCTCTCCATCATTTGTTATTACTCATCTTATTAATAATAGTCATTTTAACAGTGTGAGGTGTTATCTCATGGTGATTTTGATGTGCATTTCCCTTATAGCTGGTGATGTTGAGTGTATTTTCATATGTCTGTTGGCCATTTATATATTTCCTTGGGAAAAGTGTGTGCCCATTTTTTAAATTCAATTGTTTGTTTTTTTGTTGTTGAGTTATATAAGTTCTTTACATATTTTGGATATTAGCCCCTTAATGGAGGTATTGTTTCTAAATATCTTCTCTCATTCTTTTGGTTGCTGCTTGTTTTGTTAATGGCTTCCATACTCTTTTGATTTTTGTAGCATAATTTGAAATTAAGGAGTGTGATACCTCCAGCTTTGTTCTTTTTCTCAGGATTGCTATTGGCTATTCGGGGTCTTTTGTGATTCTATACAAATTTAAGGATTTTTTTGTTCTGTATTTTTGAAAAACACCATTGGGATTTTTATGGGAATTGCATTAAATCTGTATATTGCTTTGGGTAATATGATGATTCTTCCAATTAATATGGAGTATCTTTTCATTTCAGGTAGTTTTTGGTAGATAGGTCCTTTACATTTTTTGTTAAGTTTATTCCTACGTATTTTATTCTTTTTGTTGCAGTTGCAAAAGGAATTATTTTTTAATTTCTTTCTCTGAAATTTCATTTTTAATATATAGGAATGCGGTAGATTTTTGTACATTGATTTTGTATACAGCAACTTTACTGTACCTATTGTTTGCAATATTTTTTGTGTGTGAAATCATTAGCGTTTTCTATATAAAGAATTTTGTCATGTGCAAAAAGTGACAGTTTGACTTCTTCATTCCCAATTTGAATGCCTTTATTTTTTTCTCTTACTTAATTGCTCTGGCTAGGACTTCCAGTATTATGTTAAATAACAGTGATCAGAGTGGGCATCCTTGTCAGGTTCCTAATTTTAGAGGAAAAGCTTTTAATTTTTCACCATTATTACATTAGCAAAGGGTTTGTTGTATATGGTCTTTATTGAGATACTTTCTTCTGTACTCATTTTATTGAGTGTTTTCTTAATCGTAAATGGATGTTGTATCTTTTTAATGTACTGTTTTATATGATTTGCTAGCATTTTGTTTAGGATTTTTGCATCTATATAAATCAGAGTTATTGGCTCACAATTTTCTTTTTTTGTGTTTATCTTGTCAGGTTTTGGTATCGGTAATGTTGGCATCATAAAATGAGTTAGGAAGTATTGTCACCTCTTTTTCAGTTTTTGAACTTTTGAGAAAGACAGGAATTTAATCTTTGAATGTTTGGTAGAACTCATTAGTGAAGTCATCTGGTCCTGGACTTTTACTTTTGGGGAGGTTTTTGATTACTGTTTTGATTTCCTTACTGTGCATCATTCTTTTTATATTTTCTAGTTCTTCATGATTCAGTCTAGGAAGGTTATATATTTTTATGAACTTATCCATTTTGTTTAGGTTATCAAATTTGGTGGTAGATTGCCTTTCATAGTATTCTTGTATAGTCCTTTACATTTCTGGGGTAACTGTTGTAGCCTATCTTTCCTTTCTGATTTTGTTTGAGTCTTTTTTTTTTTCTTAATGAGTCTAGCTAGAGGATCACCAATTTTATTAATCTTTTCAAAGAACCAGCTCTCTGTTGTATTAAATGTTCTATTTGTTTTGTGCTCTCTATTTCATGTAATTCTGCTCTAATTTTTATTATTTTCTTCTTTCTACTGACCTTAGGCTTTGTTTTTTCTTCATTTTCTAGTTCTTTAGGGTGAAATGTGAGGTTTGGGATTTTTCTCGTTTTCAGAGGTAGGCCGTAATGCTCTCTAAACTTCCTTCCTATTATTGCTTTCGCTGTATGTCTAAAATTTTGATATGTCGTATTGTCATTCTCATTTGTCTTTTTGTATCTTTTTATTTCTTCTTTGACCCAGTCATTATTTAATAGCATGTTCTTGAATCTCCACATGTTTGTGGTTTTTCTTGCTTTTTTCTTTTTCTTCAGTTGATTTCCAGGTTAAAAGAGTTGTGGTTGGAGAATATGCTTGGTATGATTTTAGTCTTCTTAAATTTATTGAGCCTAGTTTTGTGCTCCCACATAGGGTCTCTCTTTGAGAAGATTCCATGTGCACTAGAGAAGAATGTATAATCTGATGTTTTGGAATGAAAGGCTCCATAAATGTTAATCATGTCCAAATGGTCTAATGTGTCTTAATGTACCATTTAAGGATGTTACCTCCTTATTGATTTTCTGTTTAGGCAAATTATCCATTTCTGACAGTGGGATATTTAGATTCCTTACTATGACTATGTTTTTGTCAATTTTTTCCCTTTGGTTCTGTTAGTAGATGCTTTATATATCTTGGTGCTTCCAGTTTGGGTGCGTATATATTGATGTGTTATATCTTCTTGATGGTTGTCCCCGTTATCATTACAAAATGTCTGTTTTTGTCTCTCGTTACCTTTTTAAATTTTTTAAATCTATTTTCTCTGATTAAGCTATACCCACTTTTCTCTGAATTCTATCTACTTGGAGTACATTTTATACCCTTTCACTTATAACTTTTTTTGTTTTTGCAGCTGAGATATGTCTCCTGAAGGCAGCATAAATTTGGATTTTTTTTTTTTTTTGACCCATCTCACTGTTCTATGACTTTTAACTGATGAGTTAATTCCATTTACATTTAGGGTAATTATTGATATATGAGAATTTCCTATAGTCATTTTATCTTTTGTTTTCTAGTAGCTCTGTATCTCCATTGTTTCTTTTCTCTTATGTTTCTGTCTGTTATTTTACTCTGTTAGTATTCTATGATTTTCTCCTCTGTTTTTTCTTTTTTGTGTAACGTGTCTCAGTTCTAGATTTCTATTTTTCTGGTTGCCATTAGGTTCATGCAAAAGAAAGCTTCATATATACAATAGTCCTTTTTCTTCTGCTTGTATTTTTTCTCCATTCTCCTGTGCAAGTTCAGTTCTTTTCCCCCTTCCTCTTTTATGTTTTTATTGTGCCAAATTGAAGTAGCTAGTCTCATTTAAAAAAAAATATTTTTAACTCCTTTAACCTTTATGTTATATTTAAGTATTTAGTATTCTATTCTGAACAAGGGGTGTAATTTCCTGCTTTTGTCTCTTAGTCATCGTACTCATAATTTTTATTTTTTAATGTATTTTTATTTCAGGTAAAAGAGCAGCTTTGTGGTGGTCGATTTCTTCATCTTCTGTATGTCTGGAAAAGCCTTTATTTTTCATTCATACCTAAACTATAGCTTTGCTGGGTATTGTTCCTGACTGGTGGTTTTTCTCTTTGATTAATTTGAATGTTTGTTTCCCCTCTCTCCTAGTTTGTAGGGTGCTGCTGAAGAATCTGATAATCAAATGGGGTTTTCTTGATAGATTACTGTCAGTTTTTTCCTGTCTAACTTGAGCATTCTTTCTTTATATTTAATTTTTGACAGTTTCAATACACTGTGCCTTAGAGAAGCCCTTTAGCTTCTTCGATTTTATGATCCAGTTCTTTCCATAGTTTTGGGAATTTCTGATTATTTGAGTAGGATCTCTGTTTTCTTCTACTGCTCTACTCTTTCCGGTATACCCATTATTTTTGTATTGCTTTTTTAATGGCCATTAGTTCTCATAGAGTTCTTTTTAAAAAACATTTGAATTCTCTCTCTTCTTCCACTTGTATCATTTTTAAATATCTATCTTCTATATTATTAATTCTTTCATTCATCTGCTCTGCTGTATTTCCTAATCTCATTAGTTTAGTCTTCATATCCTTTATTGGGTTATTCAGATCCAGAATTTTTTTTTTTTTTTTTTTTTTTTTTTTAGTTTTAGACTCTTTGTTGAAGTACTCATTTTATTCCTTGATTTTGTTTCTGAGGTCATTGAATTGCTTTTCTGAGTTTTCTTGTATCTTGTTGAGTATTTTCTAAACTGCAGTCTTGAGTTCTCTGACATTTAAATAACAGTTGTTCCATGTCTTTAAAATATTTTTTTTTTTGGAGATTTTTAATATTCTTTCTGAGTTCCTTGTTACCTTGGTTATTCATTTTATCTGATGGATTATTCTCTACAAGGGCATTTGTGGGAATGAAAACTTTTTTTTTAAGTATTCACTGTTTCACTGTTTATAGGTTTGATAAGTAGGTGGCACTGAACCGTGTTTTTATTTTCTCTTACCCTCACTGCTTCTAGGATCTCTGTGGAGCAGTGTTGACCTGACCATGCAATATGTTCTGTATTCTAGCGTATTTTTGTTCTAGTGGATTGTGGAGCAGTTTCACTTTTTGCACAGTTTTTCTGCCCAAAATCCTGGGCCTAGCTTCAGTGTGTGTTAGTCATCCAGGACTGTTTGCTCTTTCCGCTGCTCTGGTTTGTCCGATGGGGTTGAACCCCACCGTTTCACTGCTATTAGACTGTGATCGGCATGGAACTGCCCCTGGCTTCTGTCTCTGTCCTCACTCCCTGTCCCATTGCCACTGTTTGCTAAGATATGCTCACCTTCACATGTCTCAATGCTGATGTCTCAGACATATTTTTGTGTTAGGCAGGGAATCCCTTGTTTAATTACAGCTGTTCAACTAGTTGTAACTTCAAAGGGTGAGAACTGGGGGTCCTCTCACAACTGCCATGCTGCTGAGCAATTATTTTTATTCTTCTCATGGCTATTTCTATGCATGATCATGTCCCTTAGTAAAATAAGAATTAATGTCAGACTCATTTTTGTGATTCTGTAATGTCTTGCACATTGTCAGTACTTGATATTTTTTTATGATGTAGCAATATTACAGGCATAATTACTCCCAGGCCCTACTTCCCTCTTTTATAGAAAAGTAAATAATTCCAAATTATTTTTGTTTTCTGTATCGGAACATTGAGCTTTTCTGCAGCATTATCTTCCTTAAATTCCTAGATTTTTTTATAAATAAATATGTAAAGAATTTAGGAGAAAATTGTAAATGGAATTTATGTATATATACAATATCACTGTTTTTATTTACTCATTTTTATTTGATGTCTTCAAAAACTCACCTGTGAAATTAAATACGGAAATTGTTTTCAGTTTTCTAGAGGAACTTAAACCATTTTGATAGAATCCAGCATCATCTCATGTCATGTTTATACAGTAGATAAAGAAAGCTTATTTGAAATTATTAATTTTATTCTCCAACACCCTGCCTATGGCCTCCATAGCACAGTGTAGGGTCAGTAGTCTTATCTACTTGTACGCAGTAGTATCTGGACTTGAGCATAAACTGACAGAGCTTTCCAGTGCATCCTGGAAGAAATGTGGGTACTGATAAAATTAGTGGGTTCACAAAAGGTGATAGAAGTTGTCTGGCATCAAGTACCCTTCCTCCACAAAGGCTTCCAGCTCCCAGCCCCTCCTCTCTGCTCACTGGCACTTTTCCCATTTTCTGTTGTAGCCCAGGTCCGAAAGTGGTAAACTGGTGAGTTCTGTACCAAGGTGAATGACAGTGAGCTCCGTCCCATGAAAGAGGGTACTATTTTCAGAGATCACATTTTGTTCATGGGGTCTACCCGGTTATTTTTACTGAATCCTCGTTAGTTTCATTACACAAGCTATGCATTCCTTGGATGGTGTTTGACTGATTTCTTTATATAAGGAATTGTTGGATATTTTGTCAAATTTACCAAATTAATTGTACTGGGTTGTTTTTTGTTTGTTTGTTTGTTTTTTGTAAAATACATTCGTTTTGGCAGAACTTTTTATCAGAGGCTTAAAGTATCTTCTCTATGAATAATGAATGTAGAGTGAAACCATGAACCAAGAGGTGTTATTTTTGTCTTTTTATAGCTTAGTATTCTTAATTAAGCCACCAGACATAAAAAAATAAAAGAGCCTTTGTATTTTCAAATCTCTTAAAAATTACATTGTATTTTGTATTAGGTCCTTAAAAAGTAAAGCACTTTGCGAAACTTAGAAAGTATTGGAGGGTGTCTGTATCTTATTAAGGATCTGTTCCTTATTTTGGTAGGTATTTTGGACCAGTCTGCTGTGTGGGTTGATGAAATTAATTATTATGATATGCGTACTGACAGGAATAAAGGAATTTCTCCCTTGTCCCTACGTCCTGCTAATCCACTTGGCATAGAGGTTGAAAAGTGAGTACCATGTTACCTTCAGTCTTTTTTATTTTTACTTTCTAAAAGTTTTATATACTTAGAGTGAACACAGTCATGTCTCTATCACTTATGAAAAGAATGTCTTTTTAAATGACTATTAAGCTTTCAGGATATAAATTGTATTAAAATTTTAAAGTAGTAGTATGTAAGTAATTCAAGGAGAGCTTAAATGGTGATAAAATTATGATATTTCTTTTGAACTGTTACTTAAGTTGCAGTAATAATTTGTTCAGCCATGAGGTAATTAAAGAATAGTTTTTGAAAAGGTGAAATCATGACTCTTGCACATATATAAAATGAACATGTTTGTTTCAGAGCTTTTATTAATGGGAAAACCAATAAAATGTTAAAATCGGTTCAAAGGGAATTCCATAGGAGAGATATGAGAAGGCAACGAGGAATGCTAAAAGATGCAAATGGACCACTTCTACTGCAATACCTGATGGGTATTTCTGTGCCCTGGTCAACATTAGCCTTCCACAAGTTAACTTTTGTTTCTATAATATAGTTATAAAATAGAGACAAAGAAAGGCACAGATTCCTATATAATCAGAAAACACTGGGAAGCCCCTCCAAATAGTGAAAGGACACCCAATAACCTTTTTGCCCATTTCAAGTTTTTACAACTTTTGCAGTCAAAAGAAAGAGAGATATGAGGAAACAAGAAAATGAAGTGGAAAGAGGTATAGAAACCAAGAGAAGAGAATGTTTTGGGCCAGAAAAATGGTCTTTCAGGTTTGTTTTTTATTTTTTTAAAGATACTGTCAGTAAAAATACATTTATTTTATTGAACTTTGATCTCAAATAGAGAAATCTTATTTTAGAAAAAGAAGAGAACTGGAAAGGAAAAGTAGATGTTAAAATAGTGATATGGATTTTATTTCCCTGACTCATTTCTTAGGTAAAAGCTTTAGTCTTCATAGAGAATGTTGTTATATTCAGAGTAGAATCCCGAAGACCATTTCATAACTATCTGGCCTTTATTTCTGTTTATTAATATCATTTGGGTGTTTCTTTTATAATTAAAAGACTAAAGAAGACCTGTTTCTAACATTTTAAAATGTCGGAGAAGGAATAAAATGGTTTTATAGTTGTTTGTTGAAATATTTTAATTGAGAAGGTTTGAAGAATGATGACTGCTTGTTATAAAATACTGTAGTCCTAATGAATGATCAGGTTAAAGTGGTATGACCATCTTTGGAAGATGAATCATCTCTTGGGAATTGTGAATGTTTATGGAAACTCTCTTTAGCTGACGGTCAAATGTACCATGTGAAACAGTGGGGGATCTTGGAGGTTGTGGACAGTTCATCTGAATATGAAAAAGCAAGTGAGAACAATAATATAGTTTTCTTGTTACTCTTCGGTGTGAGTCAGAGTTTAATAAATATTTTATTGCTGTACATAGCATGCAGTGTCCTCTTTCAGCCCACAAGTTTAACAACTGGCATTTACTGGCCTCCTTCCACTGCTAAAGTCCTTCATATTTCTAAATTTTTAACTGATATTTTGCAAACATGATGCCACGATACTCATAAAAATATTACTAATTTCTCAGAAAAAATAACTTTCATTTTGAACTGAGACTAGGATTGATTTGCTTGTATAAAGTCTGTATTTCTGATTTATTGATTGTCACAATATATGTCTTCTTTGCACAGCTTAAATTGTAATGGAGACAAACTAAACTGAAAAAGAAGGTTAAAACAGGTTCATATTAAGTAAAGCCTTCACTAGGTTTTATTTCTTAAAAATGATATCTAACATGAAAATATTTAGAAATAATGTTTTTGAAGATAGTTTATATTTGGGAATGAGGACATAGAATTGGAACTTTGCCTCTGTTTTTATATGTTCTGCAATTCTTTTTGTAAAATTATACCTGGGAATGTCTGTAGTCAGTTGATACACTGCTAATACCTGTATTATTTCCACATAGGTTGCATGAGCTATACAGATCTGATTTTCTTTTCATCAGTTTGGCTTTCCAATAGAAAAAGTGACCATTTTTTCTTCTATGTTTAGAAAACAAGGAAAGTTGGCAAAATAATTTTTAGAATGAGTGTAGAAGAGAAGAGCTTTGGGTAGATTTACCTTTTAGAAATTTCATAAAAACAGATTTATCAACTGTGATATAGTACCTCGCTCCAGAAGCTATCAGACTGAAAAATAAAACACACACATACACACAACCAAAAACAAGTTCTTAATATTTAATACGACAGTGAAAATAATGATGCTAAAACTTTAAATCTAAAAGAATTGCGTATAATATATACATTCTCAAAAGAGCTATGTAAACCTACTTTTACTCAGTTAGCCTCCCCTGCCTTTCATCTTTCCATCTGTCAAATCAAGAAAACATGTTCTCTTTATGCAAACACGGTAACACAACTGCAATCAGGCTGCACCCTACATGGGGTGGTTAGAATTTCTCTCAAAATGATTTTTGTTTTGCTCACTCATGGGTCATTACTGCAGGTTGTTCTCATACTTGAAAGTGAAGCTAATATGTTAAAAAACATTCCTGTTAGTTTCATATCTGACCACTCAATTCATATTCCAGGATCTTCCCATGACATGGTCTAAGCCTGGAAAGGTTTAAATTTAAATCTGTGCTTACACTGCCATCCAATGAAAAACGTATATTTTAGGGGTGTCAAGAGTTGTCTCAGCTACTGAAACTGTTGTATTCTTTAATGAAAAGCTTTCATGAGTTTACATAGTAGAGTATGTGTTGCTTTTACTCTCCAACTCAGTGCCAGTAGATTTAAAATGTAGACTTAGTTTGAATTACATGGATTGTACTTTGCTTTTATTGACTTGTTATGCCATCGCTTCACTTGGTGGCTTAGAGCCTAAAATCTCATTGTGAGCAAATGTTTAGGTTCTTTCTAACTCATTGACTTAGTGCTTATTCCTTTCCTGATACTGTTATTAAGACTATTAGCAATTCTCTACATTCTAAATAACTCTTCCTCCACTCTCCACCTAAGTTTCTATTTTTCTAAATTTGTAATTGTGGCTTTATTACATACCTAAGATTCTTTGTTTCTTTATTTGACAGTGGAAGTACTGGGTTCAAATCTCGACTATTTGTGTGCAACCTCTCTGAGATTGTTTCCATACTATAATATATTAATCACTATGTTGTTATAAGAATTTAATAAAATGATACTTATGAAAATAGTCTGCAAAATGTAAAAAACTAAGTATAAAGAATAAAATTATCAATGAATAACACTTATGAGCATTTGTTATGTATCAGAAACTGCTAAACCTTTCTACATGCATTAGATAATGTATCCTTTCATCCTTAAAACATTCCTGAGAGGAAGATATTATTATCCCATTAGCCTCATGAATAAATGGAACCATATAGTGATTATATAACTTCCCCAAGGTTATAAAGACAAATCTAGCAAACTTCAAGGTTGAACCCAGAGCCCGTGTTCTTAACCACTACTTATTACTCTTACCTTCTATTATAAATACTGTGATGAGTCATCTCTGCTTTTGCATATTAGTTCCCCTTAGAGCTTCATTTCTCTTGGCATTGTCATTCATTGTCTGTTTTTTTCCAGATCCTCTGTTTCACATTCATTTTGAGGTGTTAGCATAAAAGATCAGTATATTTAAGCATACATTTTGGGATATATTGATTCAGGATGCCTTCAACTGTAAATAACAGAAAATGAAAATTAATTTTGGCCTTAACATAAAGATATATTTTCTCATAATATACAAAGTCCAGAGATGGTAGATGCCATGATTGGTTAAGTTAGTGACTCACTCAGTACTGTTACTCAAAGATATAAGGAACCTGGGTTTGCTGTTCTGCTGCACTGGGCATAGCACTGATTTCCTTCAGAACTGTAAAATAGTTTTAGGGATTTCTAGTGTTGAAACAATACTAGTACCTAATAAATGGTAAAATGATAAAAATATAATATTATTGAAACAATAATAATACATAATAAATAATAAACCACAATAACATTTAGAGGCAGGAAGATGCTATTTCTTCCTAGGTCTCCTTAAAGTATGGAAACTTTTCCCAAATATGCTTCAGAAGATCTTTCCTCAAGTAACTGGACAAAACAAGATGACTCAGTAAATAGCAAGGAGACTATGATAAGCATGATCGGCTTAGGATAATTAGCATTTATTTAGAGAAATTACCAGTGTCACACTATGTACGATTATTTTGTCTGAGAGGGTAAGGAATGAATGTTGGTTCCCTAGTCAACAGTGGGCTTTATTGTATGATTTGGGGCTAATTATTTGACATCTCCATGTTAGAATTTTGTCATCTTTAATATGATTTATCTTATTGTTATAAGTTTGATTCTTAGTGTAAGTCTCAATATTGTTCTTTCAATTTCAATATGTTAAAATATTGTTCAATTTATAATAAAATTGGAAGAGAGTTTAATGTCTTCAGTAAGAAATTACTGTAAAATAAACTCAGGAGTGATTATGAAGGTTTCGGAGCTAGGAGGTAGTATTTTAACCAAGAGATTCAATACTTTTCAAACTCTACTCAATCCATTTAGATGGTTGAAGTTTCTACCTGTATGAGAAATAATAGTACATGGGAAATGAGATACTTACTAGTAGGTGGATTAATGCTTCAAATCACCTTCGCCTTGCTAGTGTCAGGGTACGTCAATGATGAAGAGCCCATGGAAGCCTGGCCATGCCCCATGTACTTCCCTTTATTGCCAGAAGACTCTGCTGCTAGTGAATGTGACCCCAGTTGTGTTCTGGAATGTGGCCAGGCCCACATCTGCTCCCTCTTGAGGACAAGGGTTAGAGGGAGGGACTCCTGGGGTAGGAGAGTTTCTCAACTGGCTTATCCCCTAGAGCCCTTACTAGACATCACGCCTTTATCTTGTGATAAAACGTCTACTTATATTTGTAAAAACAACAGTTTAGTATATTATAAATTAAATGTTATTAAGGTTTAAGAATCAGATAAATTTTAAATATGCGAAGTTCTAGATAGCTGCAGGTTTACAACTTTCAGTGTCACCTGTTTAAGCATTTTAACTATTTAGAATATGACCTTTTTATACATGCCATTTATATCCAGTTTTTTTTTTTTAATTTTTAGCTTTATTGAGGCATAATTGACATATCCTGGTGATTTGATATACATATACATTGTGAAAGGATTCCAGCCATCTAGTTAACTAGCACATCTGTCACCTCAAATATTTATTTAGAATTTTTAATGAGAACATTTAAATTCTACTCTCAGAAAATTTTAATTACGTAATACAGTTTATCAACTATAATCACAATGTTTTACATTAGATCCTTGGAGACCTTTTTCATTTTTTAGCTGTAAGTTTGTACTCTTTTACTACCCTCTTTTTATTTCTCCTATGCTCTATCCCTTTTTATGAGTTTAACTTTTTTTTTAATGGTCCACATATTTTTCGAAAAATCTGATAAGTGGTTTATATCCCTTAGATCTGATAAGAGGCTTATATTTGCAAATCTGATAAAGGGTTAATATCCAAAATATATAAAGAACACTTACAACTCAAGAACAAAAATTTCTAAAAATATGAAAATAATTTATTTGAAAAATAGGCAGAAGAGCTTCTTTTTCCAAAAAAGACAATACAAATGGACAAGTACATGAAAAAGTGGTTTGAATCACTAATTATCAGGGAACTGCAAATCAAAACCACAATGAGATAGCACACGTTACACCTGTTAGAATGGCTCTTATCAAAAAGGCAAAGGAGAACAATTGTTGGCGAAGATGTGGAGAAAAGGGAACCTTTGTACACTGTTGATGGAAATGCAAATTGGTGCAGCCACTATGGAAAACAATATAGAGGTTCCTCAAAAAATAAAGATAGGCTTCATATGACCCAGCAATTTCACTTCCAAAGAAAATGAAAACAGTAACTCGAAAAGATATATGCTTCCCATGTTCATTGCAGCATAATTAACAATAGCCAAGTTGTGTAAGCAACCTAAGTGTCCATCAGTGGATGAATGAGTAAAGAAATTGTGGTACACACACACACACACACACACACACACACACACACACTGTTCAGCCATGAGAAAGAAGGAAATTCTGCCATTTACAATAACGTGGATAGACCTTGATCTCATTATTCTAGACAGAGAAAGACAAATGCAGTTTTTTTATTTTCTTTTGTTTGTTTGTTTGTTTGTTTTTCTAATGCCTGCAGCACCCGGTGTTCCTAGGTGGTCTCCCATTCAAGTACTAAAGGCCTCATCCAAGTACTAACCAGGCCCAACCCTGCTTAGCTTCTGAGATGCGACGAGATCAGGCACATTCAGGGTGGCATGGCTGTAGACCTTTTTTTTTTTTTTTTTTTTTTTTAACTAAATAGATTGAACATGACTTAACTGCCAGATCTGGGGGACTGTGTAGTTTTAGCCATTTCATTATGGCATGTAACTGCTGTATTTTTTAGTTTTGTATCTGCCTTTTATGCTTTTTTGCTTTCCTTGCTATCATTATATCATAGATCTTGTTGTTATTGTTGTTGTTTGATGTTGTCATTCTTAACTCTAGCAACCCCTCTTTCACACTTCGGGTTTGATATGGATAGAGAACCACCCAACCAAAGTCAAACTACAGGGCTTGAGTGGAAGAAAAAGAAGCTCAGGTTGGCTTCTCAGAGTTCCTTTTTGCTGCTTTTTTGTTAGCTCTGTCTTTGATCTTTGAGTTTGGAACTCCTCCTTGTTAGATTAGGATTTCACATAGTTGAATAATTTGTAAAGACTTAGGGATTTAGTTGATACCAAGTAATTCTGTTGTACTTTTTGACTCTTAAAATAATTGAACTTTATGAGAAAGCAAATTGTTAGGATTATATAGAACTCCAGTTTAAGTATCGTACTGAAGTAAGGTTGACAGAAGAGCTATAAGCATGTTACCATGCACATCTTTCTCATACAGATGACGGATGGCAATAATTTATCATGCCGTAGTTTCCAGTTTAGACAAAGCCACATGAATCTTGAAACATCATTCTAGACAGACACTATTCACTAGTTAAGATAGAACTATGGAATATAGCCTATGTGTATCAGAGGGAAGGGTTCTAGTTATTAAGCTAGGGCTCAGCTTAAGTCTCCACTCAGTCATTATATTCTCCAAAAGTTCTACCATGCAAGCATCATTTACAAATAAATAAAATGAGAAAAGTATTAAACTAGCATGAAGAATCCAAACCAAAATAAACTTCTAAAAATGCAGAGTTCTCTAGCTCCCTTTCAAAGGCTCTGTTTTTTGAAATGACCACGAAACTTATACAACACACACACATGATTTAGACTGTAATTTTTTGACTTTTTAAGCCAGTGAAAAAAGATGTAAGGTTGACCTAGTCTCTGAGTTACTAAAACTGAGGTGACTCCATGATTTGCTTTATGTCTCGTCTCATCTTTTCATCTGTTAGTAGAATGTTAAGCAGGACTTTCTTTCTCCCTAATTAAAGAAAATGCCATAGCATGTGGGACTTTTTCTCTCTTGACTGAGGCCCTGATAAAATAAATGTTGGATTCTAGATTAAAGTGCAGGGTTTACAAAGGAAATTGTGGATAACTGGTTTTGCTGCTTGTGTTCCTCTACTTTTAGGGAGTATGGAGGGATAAAGAAGCCAGTAGAGAAGGGGAAAGTTTATAAGATTTCTTGAGAGCTAGGCTGTGAGAATATGTGCTTTTCTTCACTCATGCCTGGTGAGTGGGGCTTCCACAGAGCCTCCAGGTAAAAGCGTTCATGAACCAGAGGCGCTGGCACTCAAGAACACTGGACCAGTGCATGTGGACAGTGGAGGTGTCTGCCTTGGCAAGGGTGTTTCCTGGGACCAGATGAGAGAGTAGGCTCCAGGCATTGCAGAGTTGCGCTTAAGGGAACTGGTCACCTGCAAGTCAAGAGGCTCAAGCAGGTAGTACTTTTGGATGAAAATGCTGATCTTGGACTACTAGGTTGCCTGATTTCTGAATCGAGGCTATTTATAATAATGTGGATCAAAACTCTCAGATAAGAGTGAGTAGAAGTCATCAGACCTGCCCACATTTTCTTCCAGGATGGGGATAATTTCTCCCATTGAATAAATTTTAAAGAGGAACTGGGCTATAAAATAATGTCCTATTCAAACCCTGTGAGTTGGGCTTATCCAGTATATGGGGGTAAGGAACACAGTTCAGTCAGAAGGCGCAGCAAGATCAGAGGAACAAAGTAAAAACGAACACCATGTGTGCAGGAAAGTATAATCCCTTCGAAGTTGCTGAAGCTTCAGGCTTGAAGATTAGAGTGGCAGAGATAAGTCTTGAGAGAGAAAAAGGTTCGGATCATAGGCTTGACTACAGAATTTGGACTTCATCCCGCACAGATGGGGATAATATAGTAAGGGCTGCTAGCTCATAAGCCCTCTGTGGGCAAGGTCTGCCCATGTTGTTTTTGCTCTCTGGCACAACTGTCTGACCTCTAGCATGGAATGTGGCCTATAGTTGATAATTAATATTTGAACAAATAAATAAATGATTCCAGAAGTTGACCTTAAAATGTAGGCAAGAAAATGAGCTGCAGATAATTGCTTTTTATGAGCCTTTCTTAAAATTATTTCAGATATGGACATGTCAAAATGAGTAGTGTATAGCTAGATCTAATTTTATTAATAGGCATTATCATTCAGCATTATTAGTATGCCTTAAAACAGCTTTCGCATAGGTCTTTAACAAAAATCATTTTAATAAACTGATTTAATGTTTTTTAGTTTCGATATATCCAAGTTTTTATTTTCATCCTTTGAGTAGGGAATGATTTCATAGTTGGCTAGATTTCATAAAGTATCAATTTTTAGTCTCTTTAAATCTTATATTCTTGTATTGATGTAATTTCTATATATTAACTAATTTCCTATCTTATATTTAAGCAAAGTTGATATGAAAATAAACTAAGGTGCAGGAAACATTTTGTGGATACATACAAAAATAGGCTCCATATTGTATGGCGTATAATTATAATGGTTTGTATCTGTGTTTATTACACTGGGTTCTCCTGGATGTCTGTTACATCCTTGTGGTAGTAACACTTGAAATATATTTTAAACTTTTTTTCTCCCTCAGAAGTAAATTTCCCCAGAAGGACTTAGAAATGCTGTTTCCTGGAATGAGTGCTGATTTTACAAGCGAGAATTTTTCAGCTGCCTGGTATCTTATAGAGAACCACTCAACTACCAGGTTAGTGATATTGGACTGTTGACTGTGAATGGCTTCACTCGGATGCAGCTAATAGGATTATATATGATTGTGGGTTTTAGGTCCAACTCTGTCACTTTGTAGCCCTTTGATTTTGGGTGAGCTCATGAACATCTCAGGGTATCTATTTATAAAATATGATTATTAGAGTACCCTTATTTCCTACTATCATGTTGTTTCTACGTGTTTCATTATTTGTGTAACCCGTTAAAACTTTGTGGAATCTCAACTGGATACCTAACCTGAAGTCTGAACGTGACCTACTGAAATAACAAAACTTTCAAGTCTTGATGTAAAATAGGGAACACACCTCTTTCCCTTACTGTAGAGCAAAAGAGAATGAGTTAGTTTATCATTTTACAGAGACCTGGTTTAAAATTAGGCAAAAAATAAACAAGATCATATATCCAAATTAAAGTACTCATTTTTGTCTGCTAATGACATTTTATCCTTTGATACACATAGGCTATATTTCATAGTTCTACCTTAACTAGTGAGTAGTGTCTGTCTAGAATGCTGTTTCAAGATTCATGTGGAAACTACAGCATGATAAATTATCGCCATCTGCCATCTGTAGGAGAAAGATGTGCATGGTGGCATGCTTACTCCTATTCTGTCAACCTTATTTCAGTACGATACTTAAACTGGAGTTCTGTGCAATCCTCTTTCTCATAAAGGTCAGGTTTGTAACTTTTTTTGCAAGACTGGTTTAAAACAGTTAAATTTAGTAAAAATGTTTGAGTAAATGGTTTGTTGCATAAAACTTTTATTCTTGAAAAGTCAACTTGTTAAAATATACCTTTGGAGAAATTTTTTACCTATTAGGATGAAAACCATTACATTAATAGAAGACATGAAGAAAAGTCGATATATACATAGAATAAATTTGGCCTGATAAACTTGTAAAGCAAATGTCTGAAATCTTTCATTGTAAAGATGGTTCTAATTTCACATTATGAATGTGCTTTTTCTATTACTAGGAGTCAGAATTGACCTCTTTTCTGGGTAAGCCTATCATAGTACTCAATTTATTCGAATTTTTATAGCTATACTTTCTTAGCTAAAATGGAAATAAAACTTCTGAAATACAGAGGACTACATATTTTTCTCTACTTGAGATGTAGAGATAAAATATTGTGGTCTTTTTAGTTATTTAAATTGTGAATTGATGCTCCCTCCCTCAGGTTTTCTGTAATTTCACTCCTAATGACTGGCTGCTGATGTGATTAGGATAACAGTATGCTCATTTTATATCCAGAATACAGAAATGAATATACAGAGGAGGTCCTGTCTTAGATAGTGTCTACCATGATCTCAGTCTTCCCACCAGGGAGATGATACTCAGAACGCCTTACCTGGCAAATCATATATATGTTATGTCAGTTATAAAAATACAATTATATTTACTTTGTAGGGGTCTGATATATTTAGAATGACTATTCGAGGGCTACTAATCTCTTTCCTAGCTGCTATAATTTTTGTATTCATAATAAAAGGTTTAGGTATAGGTAAGAAGGTGAAAACTTTGATTTTCATCTGGTTACATGTTATATCAGTTTGTATTTTTATTAATGTAGGTTTCAGTATTTTACACTTAATGAGTTGTCTTCTATTTTGCTTGTCTGAAAATTTTAGTTTCTTCATTTCATTTCAGTTTTGAACAGCTCAAAATGGCAGTCACCCACTTGAAGAGACAGGCTAACAAGAAGAGTGAAGGCAGCTTGGCGTATGTGAAAGGGGGTCTTAGTACATTCTTTGAAGCCCAGGATGCTCTCTCAGGTAAGGTGACTCTCAGAGCCGTGTGCTAGGTCTTCCACAGTAGAAACCCAACACTGTGTTTGCAGTGTTTACAGGGTCTGTAATTCATAAAAGTAGAGATCTAAAATGTGCTATAAATATTTGTTGCTGAGTAGGCTGGAATCTCTTTGAAGCCTTGGTGCTTTAAATATTTGTCTCTGAGGCTTTTGCTGACCCATCATACATCTGTGAAATAGGAGACTTTATTTCTCCACAATATCCAGTCTCCAAGGCTGATAAGAAATTAAATCCCAATGGATAAAATTCTAGAATTTAAAAAATCTTTTACAGCCGTCAATATCTTACATGTTACTAATTCTGTAAAAGTGACTCATTGTGTGTTGGCCACATTGGTCACATTGGTGACCTAAAAGTTTAATAAAGATAATGCTGGCCAACTACTAATCAACAAGTAATTATTGCATATAGAAATGATTTTATTAGTACAATTGAAAATTTTAGACACATTTTTTGATCTATTGAAATGCATATTACAAAAAATATTAAACTGATGAATAAGAAGGAACTACTGTTGTAATCCCATTGCAGAGATATTTTATATGAATACATATTATAAAATTGGAATTATGTATACAGTTGTATATGCTAGAAACCTTTATTCTTTCAATTGTTCCTCTGGGTGATTATTTCAAATATAGCATTTGACTTATTAGTAGCTCTTTAGAAATTTTCTGGCTATAGTCTTAAGTGAAATTGATCTATAATTTTTAAAAATGATTTTTTGATCAGGTTTTGGTGTTTACGTTATATAGAATCATATAATCGTATGCTTATACGTATATAGTGTGAAATGGATTATATAGATTAAGAATTATATGTTGGAAATTTGAAAGAGCTAATATATTTAAAGAGCTAATAAATTGTTCAAGTAATTTGTTTTACTTTTTTTATTATGATATATTTCAAATGTGTTAAAAGTAGAGAGAATAGTGCATTCACCCTCACATACTTGTCACCTAGATTTAACTGTTCTGAATATTTTTCCATCCCTTGCTTCATCAGTGTTTTTTAAGGATGGTTGATTTGTTTTGTGTATTGCAACTCTCAAGCAATGAATCTCTAGCAGTATGACATTTCTGTCCTATGGGCTTTAGTATGAGGCCCCCAAATGAGAACATTTAACTACATAACATCAGTACCATTATCACAGCTAACAAAAGTTTCAGTAATTCTTTAATATCATCTACTTCTCAGTTCAAATTTAAATTTCTCCAATTATCCTCTGACTTTCCTTTTTATAGTTGGCTTGTCCAAATCAAGATGTAAATAAGGTCCAGATTTTTCATTTGTTTTTTTTTTTTTTTAGGTTTGTAAGCCTTTTTTAAACTAAAAGAATCCCTTCACCTTTGTTACCTTGTCTTTTCTTTTCTTTTTTTTTTCATTGAAGAAAAAAGGTTTATTTGTTCCATACTCTGGATTTGACTGATTACTTTCTCATGTGTCTTTTAACTTATTTTACTTTCCATTATATTGTTTAGATTTATCTCATTGGACATTAGATATTATGCAGTTTCAACAGTTTTGGCCACATGCGGGTACTGTGTGCTTTCTGTTTTATTACATCAGGAGGCCATTAGTGTCTGCTTATTCCTCCTGTAGAGACACTGTGATGGATAAGTGCATTCAACTGGGTTAGACACTGGCAGTTGTGTATATATACATTTTTGAAATTTCTATTTTTTGTGTTTTATTTATTTTGGTTTGGTTTCCTCCTGAAATTCTCTCCATCAAGGTTTTCAGGTTTTTTAGCATTGCGTTATAATTTTTAAATCATTTAAAATTTATGTTCTAAGTCTTTCTCATTATCAATTCATGTTTTGTGTTCTACTTTATTTACATTGATTGTTGAGTGAAACTATTTTGTATTTTCAAAAGTTGAAATTTTAATTTTCCTCTTTGATCTAGTAGTTTGTAATAGACTTCTGTTTTTTAAAGTTAGTTTTAGTCTTATTATGAAAGTAAATGTTTTCCTTAATATATGTCAATTTTCATTGTGCC
The DNA here is from genome assembly GCF_014176215.1 of Rousettus aegyptiacus. Taxonomy (NCBI): domain Eukaryota; kingdom Metazoa; phylum Chordata; class Mammalia; order Chiroptera; family Pteropodidae; genus Rousettus; species Rousettus aegyptiacus. The sequence goes on from NW_023416284.1 coordinate 86,700,011, forward strand.
AATGATAAAAATGGAGGGTGGAGCATAGTCTCTTTAGGGCACAATGTTTGATAGAATACCAATGCCTGATTAATTATATTATTTAAATTTAGGTAATTTAAAATAAACATGTCAGACCTCCCTCTTTAATTTTGATTCTTTGTATGAAAAGCATGTTTACTTTGTAACTCTTGGTGGTTTGGCTCATCTTGAAACTGTTATAATATAATAATAATAACTGTAAAATTAGGGGCAATTCCAAGACCACCTGCAGGTTTGATAATTTGCTAGAAGGACTCACAGAAGTCACTGAAAGCTGTTGTACTTGCAGTTATGATTTACTTCATTGCAGAGGTACAGATTAAAATCAGCCAATAGAAAAGACTCATGGGGCAGGGTCCAGGAAAGTTCCACGCATGGAGAGTCCAGTTGTCATTTCAAAGTGGAGTCATGGACAGCACTGATTTTCCTTATAATGATGTGAGACAACATGCATGGAATATTGCCAGCCTGATCTAAGCCTGGTGTCCAGAGTTTTTACTGGGGCTCTGTTACATCAACATAGTCAACTACCCCAGTGACTGAGCTCTTCAGTTCTCCTGGAGGTTAAGCTAATACCGAGTGACCCATAGCCCTCCCTGTAAATCATATTGTTAGATTATATGGTGTGGTCCAAGACCTCCAAGTAAACAACACACTTTATCAGATGTGACATTCGAAGAGCTTAGAGATTACTTTCTAGAAGCTCAGGATGAGGCTAGAACTCTCTGGCAAGATTAAATTCTGTTCTGCACAATAGTACACTATTGACATTCCATAACTTTCCTTTTGTATGCATTTGCTTAGTATAGTAGGCATTATGTACTTTTTAACCTTAAGAAATTTTGATTTGGGCATCTCTCTTGTAAGCAACATGTAGTAGTTTTATTTTTTATGCCATTTTGAGACTCTCTGCCTTTTGATAGAGGAATTTAAGTGTTGTATATATGTATCATAACTAAAATTTTTGTCCTTTTGTTTTCTCGTTATTTTTTGTTTTTCATTTTTCCCTCTGTACTATGTAGACTATATTGTTTGCAGATTTGGGAGAAATGTTTTTAAATTTTATTGTAGGTTGTCTTTAGACTCCTGTTGTGTATAACAACAGTTTTGCACATCTTTATTTCTCATGCTCTTTTTTTCTGGTCTTAATTTAATCTGAAGTTATAGACCCAGCTTCTTATTTTATCATTTTTTTTCTATTTCATTATTGTTTCTAGACTTTTTGTCTTTTGCATTTAAGTTATAACATATTTACTACAGGTCTTTAAAATTTACCATATACACATGAATTTAATTGGCTTTAATGTTTATTGCCTGTCGGTTTATTTTATTTTTCTATCTTTGAATTTTTTGTTTTTAACTATATCTTTTGTGCTATGCCTTTTAAATTCTTGTATGTCTGGAAAAGTCTCTTGTTTTCACATATGAACAACCACTTGGCTGTAAGAGAATTATTTTCCAGAAACATTGATCCAGTGTCTTTTAGTGCTTCAAAGAGGAAGTCCAGAGCCAATGCAATTCTTTATTACTTGTAGAAGAGTTGGTTGTTTTTCTCTACCTAAATGCTTAAAAGATATATTTGTTTAGCCTTGAATTTAAAAAAGAAATAATACCTTTTTAGGTTATATCGTAATGTAGGTCTTGTTTTTATTCATTTTACCTAATATTTGATAAGCTTTTAGAATCTGTAGACTCCTATCTTCAATTCTTAACACTTTTTTTTTTATGTCAGATTTTATTTATGGTTTGTCTCTGAATAGCTTTTTATAAAAATATCACTCTTTTTCCTTCTTCTATCCTGCATGGTGCCCAGTACCCTTTTTGTTTTTTAGTAGAATGCTAAGTTGCCCAGCAAGAAAACGCTTTTACTAGTTTCCTTTCATTTTCTGCCATGCTGGATGTTGGGAAATATGGTCTCTAAATGTTTGTAAAAGGAAAGATGTTATTACAAGTGAAAAAAAATGGGGAGCTGAACTATAGTCATAAAGAAGAAATTTGAAGATTTTTTGGTTTCTGCAAGCCCTGTGTTAGAGTGTTAAGCTAGAGATGATAGAGTATAATTGAACTACTTTCTCTGCTCTTTTTGTTATTATCTGTGTTCTTCTCTTTGATTATTTTGTATGCAGTCCAAGGTTTTTATTTTTAGTCTATTCCAATCAGGTTTACATTTGGTAGCTTTTACCTTCTTGTATTGCCTTTTTTTATCTTTAAGTTTTCATACTTTTGTCATTTTTTTTTTCTTCTGCATCCCATGAGTATTTTTATTAGAACTTGACCATAGTGTGTCTGGCATAACTAATCTGCCAGTGTTAACCTCAGTGTGTTTATTACAGTTTTTTTCTTTACGTTATCCCACAAAAATATTCTCAGCATCACACTTCACTTTTCTATGGCTGTCATTCTGCCATTCTCTTTCAATCCCTTGAAGTCTTGATGAGCCTTGATTTCTTACCAGCTACTGTTCACACAAGCTCTCCCAGGTTATGGTAGTGTTTGTGTAGCTACTTACACAAACAACGCTAAAGGCCTTCTTCACTTCCTCAATGCTATATGATTGCTATCTTTATTTCGGTGACCATTTCCCTGACTGCCCCTTGAGTTTGTCATCTCTGCAGTCACTTGTTTTTTAGTGGCAAGTTCAGCATTATCACTTGTTCCTTTTGAGAACAACTATGGGCCAAAATTATATGACTTATTCCTCTTTCTGATTATAGCAGGGTAAAGAATACCAGAATAAAGATGCCAAAACAGAGTGAATAAGCACGTTTTGCTTGATACACAATTGGTCTTCATTCTCATATTACTTTTATTGCTCCTATTCCAGGTCGTGTGAGCCATATTGATTTTTTTTGGGGGGGGGACATTCTGTTGTTAGTATCTATTAATGTGTGAAGATAATCTAGACAAGTATGCTTATATAAGACCCAGTTATCTAAATAAAAACCCTTTATACCTAGTAGTCTTCTATGTAGTAGTTGTAATTTTATTATTATTTATTGTTTCTTTTCAATATAACTGAGGAAGGAAAAGATTCACAGATTACCTAACCAGTTTAAATATAATTTATACGTGATTTAGCCACTCTCGTAAAAATTTGGTAGACTAAGAAGTAGAAACTAAATGTTTGAAAAGTTCTTTATAAATTTAAATTATTAATACATCTTACTCTAACTCTTCCTGGTAAGTAAGTATTATGCTCAGAGGTTGACACATAAGCCACATTAGTCCCCAGCCTATCTTTGTACATACAGGCTATGAGCTAAACATGATTATCTTTTTCAATTTTTTTTTTTTTTAAAGAAAAGAATATGGGATAGAGGCCCTATGTATCCCACAAAGCCTAATATATTTATTGTCTGATTCTTTTTTCTTTTTTTTTAAATTAAGTTTATTGGGGTAACATTGGTAAATACAATTATATAATTTTCAGACATACATTATAATTTGACATCTGTATATTCTGTTGTATGTTTACCACCACCCAAAGTCCAGTTTCCTTCAGCTACCATATATATGATCCCCTTTACCCACTTCACTCTCCCCCTAATCCCCTATATTTGACTCCCTTTACTCTATATCCCCCGTCTCCCCCAACCTTTACCCTCTGGTAACCACTTGTCTATAGGTTCTTTATAGAAATAGTTTGTCAATCTTTGACCTAGTTTGACTATTCCCATGTCATATTGGTGAGTAGTAACATATAGTGGTTAGAGTATATACACACAGTGTACCTGACACTGAATCCTTATAGACATTGCAATATACACATGTCATTTCTTAGTGCCTTATTTAATAATGGTATTATATGAATGCATGAACAAATATGATTTTTAATTGAAATTTGCATATTTGATGTTTATATTTTATTAGAGTTCACATAATAATTTCAGTGAATCAGTAGGCAGCCTTTCTATAACTGATTTTTCTTTGAATACAACTTTTATATACATACTTTTTTGTTTCTCAAATATAAATTTATGAAGTTCAACTGCTTCAATTTCAATAGATTAGAAACTATAACAAACCTGTGATCATGTACCATGTTGCTTATAGAGTTATACTATTTAAAAATGTTTTCAGAGAAAATAAAAGATCAAGTGAACCAGACATTGGTTTATTTGGTTTAATTTTCTGGAAAATAGGATTGCCTTTATCAGATCCCAGTGTCTCTTGGTCCTCAGGCCTGGCTGACAGTTGGACAGTGGCTCTGCTGTGGTGGAGATGGGAGACAGGAAGTTGCCTTTTCAGCAGAACAGGGATGTAAACTGAGCTCTGGGGAGCCAGGCTCACCTCATCTTGACCTGCTGATCAGTGATGGGTTTTGTCAGCAACTGAAAATGTGGTTGCATGATTTCCTTTTAACACTAGTTTTGACTTAGAAAGTAGCACTTGAATCAGGACTACTATAAGAAATAACATCTTATTGTTGTGGACAAACTGCATGAAGTGCCTGCTTAATAAATTGCAATGAGTGCCAAATGTTCTTTTGCAACCAGGACTGTCAGAAAAATTACAACATTTAAATAAATAGTGTGAGCAGATTTGCTGGTATAGAACATGGAATTCTTTCTAGTCTTACTTTTTAATCTTCTTTCTTAAAGATGGGAAATTTTTTTCCATTTAAGTACAAGTTAGGCTTTGATATTTGAAGACATTTTAGGTTACCATTACCACTTATTCCAAATTTAAAACATTAATGGAATAACTTTTTCCATTCCCAAATCAACGAAGATAATTAAAAATATAGTGGCTGATTTTTTTTCCCAAATGTATTTTTCTATGAATGTGTTTCTTGAACAGAGAAGTGGTCTATTTTATAGTTTCAAACAAAATTTGAAGTTGCTTTACAAAAAAAAAAGTGTAAAAAGGGACAAGATCAGGATTAGAAACTAATTAAAAGCCAAGAAATAGATATTATCATGCATTGAGAATATATATTCATACTGTATTTGATCACTGAATTTGACCCAAATTTTCCAAACAGTGAGTCAAGGGAAACAAATTGAATTGTAATTACAATACACATTAAATTTTTTTTTTTCTTAGACCTTCCCCTCCTTCCTAAATCTGCCACCCATGAATGTTAGGTTGAGGCAGAACCTATAAATGCCTATTATGAAAGAGTTTGATGCTCTATATGAATGTTGGAGAATAGAGTAACAATTTTAGTATACTGGCTATGAGGCCTTTGGAGTTACATATCTTGCATGTGAGTTTACTTGAGCAGGTTATGTGAAAAAATAAAATCCTGGGTGTTTTAGCAGCTATTACTTTTAAGAGAGAGATCCATTTATTTGTAATTGACTGCAGTTCCCAACTGACATAGTAAATATGTTGTTTTCATATTACAGATGTGAAAACAGAGGCTTAAACAGTTTATGCTGCTTAGTCATGCAGTATGAGCAGTATGGGGGTGAAGTTTTTTGTTCTGGAATCAGACTGCTTGAGTTCAAATTTTGGGTTTGGCTTTGTGACCTTGATCAACCTATTTAATTTTACTGAGTCATGATTTTCCCATCTGTGAAATAGAAATAATTTTAGAACATACATAATTGGCCTCTTACAAGATGAGCATTGTGCATTAGAAACTTATCATAGTGCTTAACTTATGGCCATGGCTCAATTAATATTCGTCTTGCTATGTTATTTTTATGATATCAGAATTTTGAATTTGAAATTGTATTTGCTCATTTTGTTTTGAAAATTATCTTGCTGCTCTGTTTAAAACCCCCCTATTTGGGAAGTAAAAAGTTTTAAAATATAAATTATTAAATGATTTCCTAATCTTTATAAGAATTATGTAGTTATATATCAACAATAGCAAGAAGGAGCAATTAGAGGGATCATTTTATAAACTATATAAATGTCTAACCAATGGTGCTGTGTACTTGAATAAAAAAAAAAAATAGCAAACACCTCCAGCGTAATTTGTAGATGTTTCTTGGGAACCTCCAGTGAAATAATTACAGAATGAATAGAACATGAATGTCTTTTGCTATGTTATGTTCTAAGGTCGAAGTTCAATACTTTGAGTTTGATAGACGTCAAATAGTAGTATTTCTGAAACTGAGACTTTCCTGTGGCCAAATATAAAAGATATTAGTTACTTAAGTCTTACTTTTCTTCTGTAATGCAACTGTTTTTACCACTCAGCAGTAAGCATGATGATTATATGTATAATGTACTACTTTAATAGTGTTAAACTGAATAATTTGGACTGGTATATGCTGATTACTTTGTAGAGTTTGTACAGAGTTTTTGCATGTTTGTGCTTCTTCCAGCAGTGAAAATAATATGACCATTTTTAAAAGCTATTCAAAAATGACATTTTGATGTAATGTATTCCCATTAATTAAAATAGCATACATTTTAACTAGACTTTATTTTTCTTCTAGCCATCCATCAGAAACTAGAAGCAGATGGAACAGAAAAAGTAGAAGGATCCATGACGCAAAAACTGGAGAATGTTCTGAACAGTAAGTTTTGTCGTACTACCCAAAACTATTTATGGACTTTATAATAAGCTTTAATATAATTCTTGGATCTGGTTTCACAGAACAAGTCAGTAAGTTGCATTTTAATATTTATTTCTAAATAATGTTTTAGTATTTATTTCTAAGTAATGAGTTAAAGAATATAAAGATTAAAACATTAATAATGAATGTTCCGTTTCTGTTGGCATTTTACTTGTGAGAAATCATAATTTGAAAAAAAGCCAGTATACTTTTTGAGAAGTAATATTTGTTACCATAAAGAAAACCAGTATATAAATAACATCATCAAAGACAGAAAAGCCAGGATTATCATTGAACAAAAACCTGAAAAAGTATCTTCAAGTATCTACTAGTGTTAATGCAAATAATTTCAGCTACTAGGATAACAGATACTTAAGTGTCATTTATTTATTTAGACCTTGCCTTTTTCCAAAACAAACTTAAGGCAGCTGGATATTTAAGAGTGTTTCTAACTCTGAGACTTTTTTAAAAATGTAGGCCAAGAGAAACTGACATATGCTAAATTTTGGGTTCCACTTACCTGACATCCTAGCTCCAAGGTACTTATGCTGATTGGAAAGAAACCCATCAGATGAATCATTCTTACTATTATAATATTAATGGCTTAAAAATAAGTTACCCTTTTTCACGCATTTAGTAAACATTTGACAAGGAACAGTAATGCCCAAAGGAATCTTATTTTTAAAAATAAGTATAGCATATGATTTTCCCATAGTAGGGTTAAGAATAACTAAAAAATGTAAGAACCATCACATCACATCTTTAGTGATTCTGTGAAAGTAGGATTGTGTTATCAAGTTAGTTTTTGCACTTCTCGCTTAATTTACTCCCATGAACAGAGATTGCTGAGGTTTTTTTGTAAATATCTTTCATAAATCTGGGGATCTCTGAAAAGAAAGTATTTTCTAAAAGGAAGCTTTAATTTGACGTAGGCTTTCTTTGGTAGCAGAATTTGACTACTTGGATTCCATCCTAAATTTATGAGTTTAAAAGCACTTTAAATATTTTTCTTCCTGGTTGTTGTTGTTTTTGTTGTTGTTATTTTTCACCTTGAGATTTTGCCTTGTTTTTGTGTGAGGACCAAGTGACTAACTTGGTTGAAATGAACATATTCTGAATTCAACCCAAATAAACATTTACTAAAGCTATTTCTGTATTAGCATAGACAGACATATTAAGGTTTTGGAAGGATATTTTTTACTTAGTGATGTTATTTTCACTAAAAAAGTTGTCATTAAACCACAATATCTTTTTTTAAAAAAAAGATTATTTCAGTAATTTTTAAAAGATTTGTAACAACAAGCTGACATAGTATATTATTGTATCAATTAAAGAAAATACATATTTGTTAAAGTTTTGAAAAAAATATGTTTCAAATGTTAGGTTTAGCATAATGTGTTAAAATAATTTTTTTCTTTTAAGAGTAGTTTAGAAAATGCTCCCTTGAGACTTGTGTTATAAACTTCATAAGGGAAATTATATTATTTCTTTTATAACCACAAACCTTTTCTAAGATTGTGTCTTAATAACTTTCTACTAAAGATTGCTCTTTTTGAATAAAGTTGGTTGTAACATAACTGGTCACTTCTTTATGAGACTCATCAGGACATTCTGGTGTGAAAATTTCCCTTAAAATATATTCCTTTGTAACTGTCCCTTTTTTTCTAGAAACATTTTTTTTTTTAATCAACTTGATGTTAATATTTACTATCTTACAATAAGGTTTTGCTAATTCAAGTTGACCAGCATTTATTTAAGACTGGTTGTGTGGAAGTACCGTGCTCAGTCCAGTGTTGGGTACGCAGCTGGAAGACATGTGGCTCCAGCCCTGGGAACATGTCCTCTGTCCAGGGATTATAGTTACCTAAGACTTCAGAAGCTGTACGATTGGGGAATCAGAAAATAGCCCCATGTGGCTAGTAGCTACTATATTAGACAGTGCAGGTAAAGAGAGTGTAGTGTAAGTATTTGTAGTAGCAGCTGTGGTAATAGTAGCTAAAACATTTTCAGTGTTCAGTAAAGGTCAGCTTTAAACATTCTCTGTAGATATAGTATTTACAATAACTGTATGAGGTTTGAATGATTATCTCCATTTTAAAAGCCCAGAAATATCAAATGAGTTACCTAAAGTCATATAAGTATTCAGTGGCATAGTTTATATCTAGAAATCTGGCTTTAAATTTTTGCTTTAAACTATGGGCGGACCTTGCTGTGCATGATTTTGATATGCATGAATTTCAGTATTACCACAGTTTAGTTAAATATACGTGTTCTCCAGCAACACAGTTTAGATTTCAGTTACCATGGTATATTTGCATAAAATACAAACTTGGTTGCTAGCTCTTGTCCATAGATCAGTCACTCTGTAAATGTGCAAGTGATCAGTGACCAACTATGCCTCTTCCGAATCTGTTGGTGACTGGTCACTGTACATGTGTTATTATCACTTCACCCGCAGAGAGCCAAGTGGCTAGTTGTGTGGCCTTATCCCCCAGAGATAAATTCAAATGACTTTGACTAGAAGTAGATAATTAAAAGAGGGTATTGGCTCACAAAGATGGAAGTGTGTCAAGACACAAAGTGATAACAGTGTAAGTGATACTCAAATCTAACATGGCCAGAGTTACAGAAGTAGTTCATAGTGGGGACGTAGACACTGCTGCTGTTCAAGAGACTCAAGATAGAGGAACTTAGTGAAGGTGAACTTATTGATGGAAATGAGGAAAGTGTGAAGAACAAGATGAAGGTGTTTTACAGAAAGTAGTGCCTAGGGTAACACTCACAGATAATCCTTGACATTAAAAGTATAAAAGATAATAAATTTAGAAATGAGTATAATTTGTCAAAGCACATAAAAGATGCTTGATACATATTATAACTTTTACGGTGAATAAAGAAGGCAAGCAATCCTGTTAATTTTTTTACAAAGAAATAGAATATTTGCATTTTCAGTGTTTCTAGTGTTTTAAATTTTAGCGTACTAAATAAATAATACTTTTACTGCCTTTTATATTCTTATTTATTTATAACCAACAGTGAGTTTTTAGTGTTTCAACAAACATTTTTAAAAGTTACAGAATGGAAAATACAGACAAATAAGCAGAGGATGAAATTGCGGTGCAACAATATTCCGCTGGTGCTAATCCTGTGATATTGTCAGCCTGTAAAAGAGGCACCTAATTGAAAGGTGGAGTGGATAGAATATCAAAGGAGGGAACATTAGTCTTAAAAGAGGACTGGGAAGTAGCCAGGGAAGAAGAGATTAGTGGGTGGGCAACTAAGTAGATATAGGTTGTCCCATGCAGAGCAAGCAGGGTGAAGAGGAAGGCACCAACTTCAGAAAGGAGATGGACAGTATTCCAAGAACCAGGATCCAGCAGGACTGGTGTGCAGAAATGAGAGGTAAGGGTGCCAGGTGGACAGTGGTCTGGTCCTAACAAGCTTTCTGTGTAGTGCTGTGGAGTGTCTTTATCCTGAAGATTGAGCCAGTGAAAGATTTTTACATAGGGGAATGATATTAACTTTTTATGGAACATTCTGCCATTTGTATAGAGAATGGATTAAAAGAGAGCTAGACTGAGGCAAGAAGGGAAACCAGGGAGAAGTTTACGATTATTATGTTAAGACTGAAGTGCCAAGGACTTTTAACCAAAACAAAGGTGATAAAGGTAGAATGGATGGTGATGAGAGATGTTAAGGAGATGAGAAAGACAGTATTTGGTCACTGATTGATGTGGAAAGAAGAAAAAGGAAGTAGTCAATTATGACCTCCAGGTTTCGGGCCTCAAATAGAGGAAGAAGGAACGGGTTTGGGGCATGAGAAGAAGAGCAGAGAGGGAAAAAATTAAGTTTGATTTATAACGTGTTGAGTTGGAGATTGCTGAAGGTTGTACCCATAAATATCTTTTTAGTTCTCAGTACTTCTTAGCTGTGTTACAATGAACACATTGAATAACCTCTTTCTGTTTTAGTTGCCTGCACTGTAAAATGCAAATAAAAATCATGCCTGTCTTACAGGGTATGAACAAGTTTAAGTGATTTAACATATATACACATTTTTAGAAGGAGAATTTAGAATAATTAATATTAAGTTCTTAGACTAGCACCTACCATAGAGTAATTACTCAATATTATATGTCTCGTATGTCTTTATGCCACCCACAAAGGCTTCTTAAAACTTTTTTTAAGTTATGAGGGACCCATAGGTGCTAAAATGTTTTTTATCCCTTATGGCATCTTCATTCTTTTCATTCCACTCCTTCAGTTCTTCCCAAATAATCTGAAAGTTGATGTCCATTCAGGAGGAATCTTTTCTCCTCCATGAAGAAGCCTGACCAGCTATCTGCCTAGACTCAGAGTCCTGTTCCTGTACTCCAAATCCTTTAAAACTGCTGTGCTCTTTCCTGATTATTGCCCTCTTCAGCTCTGCTGTCAGAGTTCATTTAAAGGGAAATTCTCAGCATTCCTCTCAGGGACTAAATTGGTCCCATAGGATGATGTTGGGATGTCTTAAGAAATGCTCTCATAGTATCCCCTTAAAACAGCGAGGGATTATTGAATTGTCTCCCTCAGGAAAACAGGAATTTATCTTTGAGATGGCTCAGAATAAAAGACTTCTTTGTGATTGGTAAATTCATTTTAAAAAATTATTGTATGTCCAGTGAAGAGATATATGTAAAGATTAGTTTTAAGGTAACAGACATATTTTTTATTTTTATTTTTATATTTTGATTTTTTTTTAATAGATGTAGCTTGAGATATAGATTTGGCAATCATCAGCATAGGGATGGTAGTTGAATGAACAGGATTGAATGATTTCACATGAGAACTATGTGTAAAAATCAAAGAAGAAAGCTAAGGACTTGAACACTAAAGAATAAGTAAAAAAGGAACTTATTTTACTCAGTGGTATGATAGTAATGTTTAACAACTGGCAAAAAGGAAAAAGAAAGAAAAAGACAAACAACCCTAATATTAGTATTTCCAGTGTGTAAATTCTCCCATCATTGATTTCAGGCTCCCAACTTGACATTACTGATTGGAAGACGAGCAGAGATGGGAACAGTTGGCTCTTGTGAGCAGTATGAGCCGATTTCTGCTCTTTTCTCATCTCTGAGACTCTGTTCTGTGTACTTTATGTGGTGCTATGTAATTTCAGTATCAGGCACAGCTCTATAAACAATCATCGGACCATTGGTAATGATACTGTTCGTGAAATATCATTATGTTATTGGTCTCAGCCTATCTGGTGATTTTCTGGAATCTATTAAGAGAAACTGAGACACATACAGTAGGTTGTTAGCTCTCTTTGTGACCCTGATTTGCTATGAATTTATAAGTTTTAAAGTTACCTTAAATTTCCAGGTACTTTGGTGTTTCCTAATTTCTTTTAATTTGCTTTTTCCTGGGATAAATTGTGTCGTGTGTGGGTGTGTATGGGGGAGTGGAGCACAGTGCCCGCTTAGTGTACCCAGTTTACATCAAATAGAGGACACAGGTTAAAAGTCACTTTTGGATATAGTGTCCCTAGTGTCAGTGCCATGAAAAGAACCAATAAGGTCACTTTGAAATAAGAGAAAGCATATTTACTTTAAACAAACACACTTAAAATTATAAGACAGTGTTAGAATTACATGACTAGTTATCCTAGATGACAGGAGTTCCTAGTACAATTAATTTTTTTTTCACCATTAAAGATATAAGATGAATGAGAAGTATTGGTTTGATTGGTTAGTGTGCAGTGCTGTAGTGACTTTTCTTTCCATCTTTTTTTCAGCTTTATTGAGATAAAATTGATAGATAACATTGTGTAGAATTAAAGCATACATGTTGTTTTGATGCACTAACATTGCAGTACAGTTATCACCTTGGCTTTAGCTATTACCTGAATCACTTCACATAATTCCATTTCTTTTTCATGGTGAGAACATTTGAGATTTACTAGTAGCGTTTTCAGGTATCTAATACAATATCGTTCCCCAACTCCCTACCCTATAACCCCTGATAACCACCCTTCTACTCTCTATTTCTATGAGTTCGCCTTTTCTAGATCCTACATATAGGTGATACCATGCAATATTTATCTTCCTCAACGTATGACTTACTTCACTTAGCATAATGTCCCCAAGGTCTATCCATGTCATCCCGTCTTACACTGAGGAAAGTTTTACTGCTCAGTCAGCCCTATTGTAGTGGTGATAGCCACAGTGCCATTATAGCAGCATTGCTGTTAGTGCTTGAGTTTCATATGTAACTGAGACGATGATAGTCACTGTCCAGTGAGCTAGTGTTGAGAGGGTCTCCTGGTGGTCAGATCTAGACTTGCTCAGAGCTGATAGTTATATAAGATCGTGATTTGTTCTGCAACCTATAAGACCAATGGCATGTGGTTCATTTAGATTTGTTCTGTGATTACACCCTAGATATTCAAACCTCTGCCAGCTGCCTAAAAACTGGGTTGTGAGAAGGTAGAGTGAGGATTTGGATGGATTGGTGCACAGGAGGATTGTTCTAGAGTATTTGACAAATGTCTGACTGATGGCTTACTTATGGAGACCTTTGTGTGTGTGCAGCAACACTGCTAAGTTTAGTAGTTTCATTTTCTTTCTTTTTTTAAAAATTAATTAATTGGGTAACATCAATTAATAACATTATATAAATTTCAGGTGTACAACTTTATAATACAACATTGTGTGCTCCTCACCCAGTTTCATTTTGTTATTAGTAGCCCTAGAGAATCAAGACATAAAATGCATTTTGTGAAATTCTGGTAATTTTTATCTGATGGCACCAATCTTGGTTTCACTGCCCTCATTTATTTTATTACGGAATATAATTGTCCAGTAACTAAAGAGTTATGAATTACCAAAATTCAGTTTTGTGAATTCAATAAAACCCACAGCAGAATGAGTTATGTAAATTAAGATTATGTATTCTCTACACAAATTAAAATTCTCTATATACATTTTCGTATAAATAAAATTATAATTTTATAGTTTATAATTTCTGCCTACAAATTTTTCTCTATAAAAGTGTTTATATTTTATTTAATTATGTATGGATTTTCTACCTTGTTTTTTTACGTTTTAGAGGCGCTAAATTGTTGGTTGGTATTTTTTATTATCTTTAAAAGAAGATGAGAAAAATATTATTTTGAACTCATAATTTTTGCCCTACGTCTTTTCATTGTATATTAAAAAAAGTGCTTGAGGATTTAACAATCCACAGCTCACACATGAGTAATCAACCTTTTACAAATATTTAATCTCATTCATGTATATATTCATTTGTGAAGCTTCAGTTCATAAAGTTTCTATTTTTATATGGTAATTTTCTTTGCAGAAAAAAAGTTTTCACCCTAATCATATTTTAAATATTTATTAGCCATTATTATGTGGTTTGGTGGCAGGAAGAGAGTATTTTTTTTCCTCATCTTATAGTGGAAATTTAATAGTCAACATTAAATAGAAAGTGGTGAAAGTAGCTAACTTGACAAAACAAAGTTTTTGTATCAGGCTTTTAAAATTTCAACAGAATTTAAGCATTGTTTAGATAAAACAATTATGTTACAAAGATGACTTTTAACAGGATCAGGCCACCCACAGTGTGGACTAGAGAATATGGCATGCAAGCCACCCAGTGAGACTGAGGTAATTTTTTCATCTTTGCTTAAAGTATAGTCACTAGACCAGATAATGTAGAAACTTTTTATGAGCAGTGATAAAACAGCTGAAAACAATTTATTCTTTTTCTCCTCTTGTGGCTAATTAAAAATAATTCACAAGTTGAAAAAGTTTGACTATTTTGAACACAGTAAATTTCACTTTAGATAAAGCAACTTTCATTATAGTGATTCCTGTAATTTGAAGTCTGTAAGGTTAAAAAAATTATATACACACATATCTATATCTGTGTGTGTGTATATATATATATATATATACGTGTGTGTGTGTGTATACACACATATACACACATATATATAACATGTCCCGTTTGTATATAATATAATAATTAGCCAATTTAAGAAATACTCATTAATGGTGATACTTTTAGAATTTGTTATTTTAATGCTCATGTAATTTTTGTGCCTGCTATGTAAAGAGATAATTTTACCAAAGAATAGGATTGATTATAAAATATTTCTTTTGAACAACTTTTCTAAAAAATGTTTTTCTTACTTTGTTTGTTACTATATAGAGAGATATTGAATCTAGGGATTTTAGTGTATATGCATATGTGTATATGTGTGTATTTTCACCTATTGTCTGAATTAATGAATTAACCTAAGGGTCCGTAATTGCCATAAAATTTAGAAGAGTAGCTAAAGTAAATGTAGGTTCACATTGGAAATTTATATGGCCCTGGTAAATATGGTTATTTTAATTGTATATCATTCTTAACATAATAAAAGACTTAGCAAACTGTGAAAGATCTCTGATATAGCTAACTTTTGAAACTGTTTATTGAGTTTTAATGTAAAGCTATAATAGCAGTCTAACATTTTGTTTCTTTTGTCCAGTTACACATTTTCTAAATAAAATCAATTTTTATCTAACTTAATTTTTTTCCTTTTAAAATAGGAGCAAGTAATACTGCGGACACATTATTTCAAGAAGTATTAGGTCGAAAGGACAAGGCAGATTCCACTAGAAATGCACTCAATGTGCTCCAACGATTTAAGTTTCTTTTCAACCTTCCTCTGAATATTGAAAGGAATATTCAAAAGGTAGTGTACATATTTATGTATCTATGGTTATAGATGTCATAAATTTAAAGAGTTGTGAACATATTTTTTATCTTAACCAAATGTCTTCACTATACTGATAGTCTCCAAAATGTTTCTTTATTTTAAAGGGTGATTATGATGTGGTTATTAATGATTATGAAAAGGCCAAGTCACTTTTTGGGAAAACGGAGGTGCGAGTTTTCAAGAAATGTAAGATTTGTTTATTGTTTCTAGACCATCTACTTTTCTTTTACAGGAAGAATGTGGAATGTATTCTACAAAGAATGTTACATGTGTTTTAGTTTTCTTTATATGGAACTTTTTAAAAAGTTTAGAACAGTTACCTCAGAAATAACATTATGGCTTTTCTTACTAAAATGTAGTGAAAATGAGTAACCACAACTATAGGATAGGTTAATCTTGGACATTCGTTGCCATTTGTTAACCATGATGTTATTTAAAAATCTTTTTTATTGGAAAGAATCAGTTATAGATATTTTAAAGAGATGAAAACCTGCATTTGAATCTTTCCTCTTCAGAAAAATCAATATATTTATGAATTAAACTGAACAAATTTTGAAACGATCTCTAATGGCAGAGTTACAGAAAATAAGAAAAGCTTAAAATGTCCTATGGTGATGCTTTATCAGCTAGAAGAAATATCACAAGTCTTTATTAAATTCGTGAATCTCAAATCCATAAGTATTCAGAGACTTAATTTTTGTATTGTAGTAAATTTACATTCAGTGAAATGCACAGTCAAATGCACACACCCGTGTAACCCACACCCTAGACAGAATATTTTCATCTTCCCAGATAGTTCGGTTGAGCCCCTTCAGTAAACCCGTATAATCCCAAAGGCAGCCACTGTTTTTTCTTCCATAATTTGATTTTAAATTTCCATTCTGTAAATCTTGTATGTTCTTTTCTTTTTAAAAATAGATTATGCTGAAGTAGAAACACGGATTGAAGCTTTAAGAAAATTACTTCTGGATAAATTGCTTGAGACACCATCGACCTTACACGACCAAAAACGTTATATAAGGTAAACTTTATGTAAGAATTTTCACAAATCACATGTCTTGTACAGTGCTGGATACTTCATCTGACTCTTAAAGCTAATTTGGGGAAAATAGGCAATTGATGAAATGGTGAAAGGGAAGACACTTAGTATATAATGTAGGACACCAAAATTCTTTTGTATATTAATACATTTGCAAATACCTTCTCTGTATGGGCAAGAAAATTTTGCCAGTTTGGGGAAAGGAAAAATAGTCTTATTGCTTAGTCACCTCTTCCTCCTGCTCAACAAGGGCTTACCTAATGGATGGTATGAGTAATGCACCTTGTGGATACCCACAAGCTACAGAGCCTGTGTTCCCTGTGTGGTTTAGAGTACAACACTGTCACACACTGTGTGGGAAATTCTTCATGCCACAAGAGTGGGCTGTGGCTCAATAGTAGATAAAATTCTGAAAGATTTTAGTCTTAAAAAGAAATTTAGAAATGTAAAAAATAATAATAATAATAATAATAACAGTAATAATGAAAGTAATATATCACGGGGTATGACGAAAAGGCCTTAGAGTGGAGAGGTATAGCATAATGGGAACTAGTTATTCACTTTGGGCAACTGACTTAAGTTTTCTTTTTAAGTTTATTCGTCTGTGAAATGGACATAACACAATCTACATCTTAGGGTAATTGCAAAGATAATTAAGGATACTTTTAAGAGTTTAATATAGCACCAGACACATCATAACTAGTTGATAAATTACATAAATATATATAGTATTACATATATATAGTGATGATATCAGGATTTGGAGACAACGTATAAATTATAAGCTTTTTATATCTATGATTTAAAAATATTAACTTTATTTTCTGCTGGCATATTTTGAATGTGACCTTTATTATCAGAATAAGCTGTTATTTTTCAAACTTAATACCTTCCCACTTTAATTACCGAAGTTTATTGAATATTTCATAGTTATATAAAATAATAATCAACTACATATATTTTTGCATTTGGTCGTCATTACTTTATGACCATTGAAAATCATTTCTAGGTATGAAAAGAGGATCTTACCTGAAAGCCACTGTGTTTGTACTTGTGGGGAAACAAGGCTCCACATTCAGACCTATATTCCTAGTGATGCAAGAGCACAGTTGGAGCACAAGCCATTGTCATTGTAGCACATTCATGTTGCTGAACAGGAAAGGAAGAGGAGACTTTAGCAGTGGAGTAGAGAACACTAAAATCAACTCCTGCCACTACTGAACTTTTGTATTGCACCCGGGCACCCATGCTAGATGCACTATGTATATTATTTCAAATCCCCCAAGCCACTACACAGGGACATTTGTACCATTATACAGGTGAGGAGCCTGAGCCTCAGATTTTATTGCTTGTGCAGTACACACAGCTAGTAGTAGGACTCCCATTTGTTGGCTCTCAAAGCCTGTAATTGCTTTTCTCTAAGCAGCCTTCAAAAGGAAGAATGTATTTGGGGATTTTTCTGGCTTGTAGAATTGTAGAAACTTAAAGTTGGAAATAAACTACATGTTAGTTATCCAACTGCTTTTTTTTTTTTTTTTTTTTTTTTTTTTTCCCAACATAAAAAGAAGTAGTGTTCCAGGAATGTTAATCATCTGGTCCAGGATACAGTTAGTCAGTGTCATATCTGTGTTCTGCTGATTGTGCTTTGTATTTATTTTCCTGTCGACATCTATTAAATTTGCTGATAATATGTTAAATCTTATTGAGTGTATGATTTCTTTCTGTAGTGAATTACCATTTATTATAGATAACTGTGTAATTCTTATGACTAACCTACTAGATATCATTTTAAAGATAGTAGGTGTTAAAAAAGATTCTTTTAAATGACATACCAAAATGCTTTTTTCCCTATTATTTTAAAGGAAAAAGAATTTTGATAAAAATGCTCAGTAGTCAATTTATCATCATTTTATTTTTGATCCTTTGAGAAGACACTGAGCAATTCTGTTATCCTATAATTAAGTTTTTAGTTATTAATTAATAGGAAAAATAACATCACAACCAGGTTAGATATCTGTTGGATTTTGGAATCTACGATGATAGGTACTGTGAGCACCACATGGGGACAGAGACAGCTTTATCATCAACAAAAATGCATCTCTCTTCTCTTACATAATTGAAGTTATGTATGATACAAGGGAAAATCAGATTATAACTATTATATTTCTCTATTTTATGTAAATAAAAACTTTCTGATTATTTTTACTCATTATTCATCTTGATCCATGTAGCTTTTAGCGAGAAGCAAAGTTTGATATATTCCTTCTGTGTCAGTATAATCTTATTCTTGGTAATTATTAAAAATTGTGTCAGAATATAGCTAAAAACTGTTATTCTTAAATTTTAAAATATTGAGCCTATGCTCATCAAATATTTTAAATTTTCCCCTAAAGTTTTTTAAAAATTATTCTTTAATGAACAATTTTAAAAGAAATGTCAATAGCATGTATCATATCCTAAACAAATATCTACAAAATGAAACTAGTACTTATTTTTAAGCGACTTACTGAAAGAAAAGAAAAAAGTTACTGGATTAAGTCATGTAGCCAAGGACAAGCCTAGCACAGGTTGTACTTTTGAGTTGAAATACTGAAATTTCTGAGAGAACATATTTATCCTTTATAAAATTTTTAATATAATACTCATTAATAAGATAATAGGAAGAGGATTATTAAAATTTAGAAGAACCTAGTAACCATACTAAAGATACTTACAATTTTAAAAGTTACTAAGCAAAAAATGCTAATTGCTATATTGTTCGAGAAAAAGCCCTTATAATGGATCATCTATATTCTTATTCAGTATTTAAAAACTAGAAGCAGCCTTCCTGAAAAGATATTCCTATATATTACAACTAATATGAAACCTAAGGATGTTATGTGAGTGAAAGTGATAGGAGAGAGTACTGAAGAAGTATTTGGAGGCAAAATAAACCTACCTAACGGGAATGCTAAGACAAATTCTCCCTACCAAGAAAGAATAAAATGACATGTTTTCTGGAGAAATGACACAACATACTAATTGTCATGTTTATATCCCAGTCAATTAAAAAAGAAAGTGTTGTGAGAGAGGAAGAATCAATCAGACTGAGTTTTGAAAGCTTTGAAATGAGTTATTTATGCCAAGCTAAATGTTATTTGTTAGATTGTAGCTTTTTTCTTGGGATGCTGTTAATTGAATTGTCACTTTCTCAATACAGACATAACCTTTTTGTAGCCTGCACATAGTCATGGGGAGGAGGCAAAGAGCCAGCTCTCAGGGTCAACCCTGTACTGTGTGATCCAGGCTGCTTAAGGGCCCTTTTTCAGGTTAATCAAATACTCAGGTCTCCTCAGAAACCAGGCCATCTCCGTTAGCCTGTGAAGGTCAGGGTCAGGGTGAATAGTTTCTAAATGTGATGTGAGATTTCTTCTCAACATTTTATTTGTTGCAAACTTATCACAAAATTTTCTCCTATTAGTTAGTTGCTAATTGGGATGCCTATGAGTAAGGAAATACCCAGTGACAGAGAAACATGGAAGAGAAGCATAAAGTGATTCTCTAAGTGATTAAGATTTGGTTACAGTTGTAACCATTAATTACAATTTATCATTGAACAAAATTCTTTAACTGCAAGATAGCTTATGGTTTAAAAATAATTTTAAGACAATAAATTCAGTTTTTTGGAGTTGTTTTAATTTGATTCGTTATATTTATATACTTTGTGAGGGCTGAGTGCCAAATTTTGAATAGTTGACAAATAAATCTATTTCAGTTCTCTGTCTGGGTTTGGATATTTTATATACAAAGATGACTACATATTTTAAGAACTATATTAAAACGGTGTCTAATGCCCATCTCTATATTATATGCTCTAGAAAAATATTTTCTCAGTCTTGAATTAGAGTTTAGACTTAGAGGTAAGTGCTTGTATTACCAAATCTCTTCATGTGATAAAATGGTCTTGAGTTTCAGTTGTCCCTTGTTTCGATTATGTAGAAAACAGTGTCACACTGCCATCTACTGGCTGTATTTCAAAAAAGGAATAAAAAACAATTGAAAAGGAATAAGAAAATCAAAAAATTACTCACTAGGTATCCTTTGCTGGCTCCCACCTATGTTTTCTATAATGACAGAACTAAGTAGAAACACTCTGTGAACGAAATGTAAATACATATAAAGATAAGTTTTCATCGAGTACATAGGATCATTGTTAGTTGTCTTTGTGTTCTTTGGTGTCATTTTATAAAGTCTTAACTTTTTTAAAAATACAGCTTTATTGTTTGTTAAGTGTATGAAAACAGATCTGAATATATTTTATTTAGAACTAATTATTAGTGACTCATTGATAGCTGCTTTACCAATTGATAAAAATTTAGGTTTTATTTTTTAAAAGTGATAATTTTGAAATAAGCTAGCTTTCCTTTTGTCTGTATTTTTTTCCTGTATAGAGGAAACCTATTGGTCAGCTTCAGCCTTGCTTTTTCAGGTACCTGTCTGACCTTCATTCACCAGGTGACCCTGCTTGGCAGTGTATTGGGGCTCAACACAGGTGGATCCTTCAGCTCATGCACAGCTGCAAAGAGGGCTATGTTCAAGACGTGAAAGGCAAGGCCACTTTTCTTCCAGTGTAATGCCATTTTTTATTGTCACTTTAACACATTGTAGAAACACTTAATGATTAAAGGAATGATTAGTCAATTTTCTTGATATCTTGTTATCTAGGGGGTTTTTGTTTGTTTGCTTTTTGGGCTCTGGTTAGTATTATACCTGAGTAACAGAACAGGGAAGGGTGAAAACTCATTAAATATGCCTATTACTGTGGTTGACAGGCAGTATTAACAAAGGTTTGGTTTAGGGAACAGTAAAACTTTTGTGGGAAACAGCATACTGTTAGAACTGATATCAGTCCTTGATAAATGCTAATAATCCACTTATTATATTTTTTCAAATATATGCTGAGCCCTGCTCTGTACCAGGCACTATGCCATGTACGGAGAGACTGTGGTGAATAAAAGAGGCAAGGTCCCACAAGGAATTAACATGTAACTAACCAAATACAAAGTTGTGGCAAGTGATACAAAGAAAAATAACAGTATTCTAAGGGAGGAGAACTGAGGAGAATGCTTTAGATGGCTAGTTTGGGAAGATGTCTCAAAGAATGTTCAGTGTTAGCTAGGAGCTGAAAGGATGTGAAGTGGCCTACATGGCCCACTCCATCCTGAAAAAAGGAGCAGTCTTTGCAAAGGCCCCGAGGTAAGTTTGACGGAAGTCACAGCTGCATTCACATGCAGTTCTATCAACCCGCAAATACTGAATGTCCTGAATGCCTGCTATGTGCCAGCCACTGTTTGGTGCTAAGAAAACAGTGGTCAGTATGGGAGATAAGAGCCTGGCTCTCATGAGGCTCACAAAATAGTGGGGGAGATGGACAGGGAAAGTGACTAGTAGAATACAGTATGCTACTTTTTAAGCCTGAGAAGTTCCAGGTGCCATAGTAGCACTTAGAAACAGCATTTGATTCAGAATTTTGAGGTCACAGAAATGACATTTCAGGATTTGAAAAAATGACACACGTTTTGCAATCTGTAGAGTATCTGTACTGACTAGTTAAAATAGAAGTGGGGAAGGGAAAAGAGATTAAAAACTATTCAGGAAGAGAAAGTAGAATGTGTACTGGGTTTTAAGCAAGAGAAGTTCACTGAATTCAAAGTGGCTAGAGTTAGGAGACTTTGTTAGCTACCTTATGGGGTTTGGTCTTTATCCAAAAGGCATAAGGGTAAGAAGCGAGGGAAAGACCTAATGAAACTTATTTTTTAAAAGACAACTCTTGCTTCTATGTGGCGAATGAATGAGAAGATGCAAAACTGGATCATTGAAGTTGGTTAAAAAGCTGCTATGGTGATTCAGGCATCTCTTCTGCCATGAAGGTGGTGGGTGTGAAGAAGTGGGTGGATGGATTCGAGAGGTGTTCGGAATCTGGCATCTGACCTCTGCAGCTAGTTAGGATGATGACACCATTGAGTTGGGGAACATAGAGGAAAAAACAAGTTTTTCCTTTTTATTTGTAAAGGTTTATTTGGAGTTGTCTTACATGCAAGTGGAGATATCCAGTAGGTAGTTAAATTTAAAGAGAGAGAGTTTTGGAAGTCGTCTGCATATAGATGGTCCCTGGGAATTGATGCTTTCACCCAAAAAGATGAGAAAAAGAAGAAAACTTAAGACAGGATCTTGGGGAGAAGTATTTACTGGGCTAGTAGAAGAAAAGTCAGCAGAAGAGACAAAGAAGGGATGGTCATGGTGCTAGGAGGGAAACAGGAGGGTATAATGTTATAAAAGCAAAGAGGAGAGGAATAATCAAGAGTTTTAAAAGATGAATAAGGTGTCATTTAGGTTTAGCACTGAGGCTTTTGTTAGTGACCTTGGCAAATGCAGTTGCAGGTGGCCCGTGATGCCAAATCGATTGCATAAAATAAGAAATACCAATACTTAATGAGGTCTCCAGGAGTAAGTGAAGTAACATGAGAACAGTCCTGGAACAGAAGGAAGTACAATGAAGAGGTCACATCATTTATTATAGCATAGTTTTGTTCTGAATTAGTTGGTGTAGATTTGAGTACTTTCTAGCTGTGATTCTTTTTTTTTCTAGTCTCAATTTTTGGAAAACCCAAATATCTCTTTTTGATGCTACATCAAAATTCCTGTTAATGTCATTAATTATTTTATAGTTTTAGCAAGTGAAAATAATATCAAATTATATAGATAGTCTGTAGTCCTTGAGGGTATTTTTTAGAGGGCATTGTGTATTTATTTATTGAATCTGCTCTGATAGGCAAGACTCTAAACCTTGACTGCCCATGAGAATCACCTTGGTATTTTTAAAGACTATCAATTTCTGTCCTCTACCCCATTTATATCAATTATTTTAGAACCTCTAGCAGTGGAGTTCAGGCATCAGAATTTTTTAGCGCTCTCAGATGACTTAGGTACAGCCAGTGTTGATAATCAGTGCCCTGTATTCTGTGCTAGGGACTAGAAGTGCAGCAAGACTGACACGATCTCTGGCCTCTTGGACCTTGTAGTGTAGTGGGAGAGACATATTTTTAAAAATCACCTATTTATTCCATAAATGTAATTTTGAAAAGTGTTATGAAATGGGGAATATAAACTACTACTCCATTCTAGTAAGGAAGAGATAGATCCAAGGAAATTTTGTTGAGGAGGTAATATTTCTGTTGAAACTAAATGACAAATATCAATCATCCAGGTAAAGAGACATGTCCAAATACCTAGTAGGTTTTCAATAAATGCCGCCTTATTCCTCACTCCACTAAATACATTGATAATATTCTCCTGATCCAAATAGGATATATGATTTGATAAAGGAGTTTCCTGAAGCTTATAAGAAACAATCTGACTATATAATTTGGTTATGAGAATATTTGAATTTCTGGAATGTGTATATAATACGAGGGTAACATATAGACTATTTCAAATTGGAAATTTATGTATCTTATTGTCACATCCGTACCTGAAATATCTGATAACCAATATTACATTGCCAAAGCTCTGAATTTTTCGTGAAGATACATAGATACATTTACTTGATGGATTCCTTCCCTGTCAACTTGATGTTATGTATTGCTATATATATTCATCCAGAACTGCTTAAAATCAGTGTTTCTGGGGGAAAAAAATGACGACAGCTTATGTGTAACCGGAGCCCTAATTGACCAAGCTTGTTGTCAAACTTGCTTGTACATAATTAAAAGAATGACGAGTGATGAGCTTTACCTAAAGTTATTTTCATAAGTTGATTAGGAAGTATAAACATAATGCTATATAGCCCTTTGAATTTCCTCTGCAAATTTCACGACAATATAATGCAAATTTACTAAATTCATTAGTCAGGTATTTATAGATTATATTTTAATTTTCCTTTGACAGTCAGAAGAACATGCTTAACTGTGCCCTCTTTTGTTGTAGCAAATACTACTAAGGTAAACAACATTAATGGGTATCCTAATATAAATGGAAGATGTATTTGAGTTCACATCAGAAGTTTTTATTTTATTTTGGAGAATTTCAAGCATACTTAAAAGCAGAAAGGGTAATACAATAATCTCCCATGTTTCAACAGTTATCAACTCATAGCCAATCTTATTTTATCTCTGACCACACCCTTGTCTGTTTCTTTCCCTCCCATCCTGAATTATTTTTGAAGCAGATCATATCATTTCACCCATAATTATTTCAGTATGTAATTTTCAAAGGTAAAGATGGTTTGTAGAAACTTTAACCAAGACACCATTATCATTACCTAAACTATTATCAATAAAAATTTATTAATATTATCCAATACTCAAGTTAATTTCAAATTCAGAAGCAGTTTAATGTCTACAGGATATAAGTACATTAATATTGTGGCTTTTTGACTGATACTCTGTACAAAGACAAATGATAAGAAAAGTTACATAGGTATAACAGAACATGCACTTCCTGGAATTGGAAAATTAACCATTATTAAAACATGATCCACCTGGCCACTTAGATACTTTTCTGGTTGTTGTCATAAATGCATGTGTGTGTCATTGGACACTATTAGCTATTTAATATACACTTATCTATATTTATACAGCTAATGTAATTATATATAGTATAGGTATGTGTATGTACATATACATATATGGGTATATACAATGTAAAATATTTGCCTTAATTATAATTTACTGGGAATAAGCACAATTTTTCTTTTATGTAATCTACAACTAGTTGTTCATGATAGATTCTTAATTGACATTTATGAGTATCCTAATTTTATATTATCTAAATGTAATATGGAAGAAAACCTAAATCTCTATCATTTGGACTTTCTACTGGACATCTTCTCATAATTGACATTTTAGATGTGGAAGAAATCTGGGAAATTATCCGTTCCCAATAAAGGCTCAATAGAAGACTTTAGATCTATTTTGCATGTGAGGAAGGTATCTCATAGAAGCAAGGTATCAATTGAGCTTCTCTATGTCCTAAATAAGTGGCAAAGCTAGTGAGTGGTTCAGATTTCTCTGCCTACCCCCTCTGGATCAGCGAGGTAGGGCAGCAAGTTCCACAAGACCTCTGTTTTATTTTTGGAATAAATATTTTCATCAAACAGAATTTTTGACCTTGATGAACATGATAATGACAATGCCTACATTTCATCTAGCACTTTGTTATAAAGCTTTATTGTTTTTATTCAGGTATTTTTGGGACCCTATTTTTAAAATGAAGGATAATTGCCTTTTAAATCTAAAGAATGAGTTGTAGGTTTTGTATTACAATGTCTGTACTTGGACTTTTTTTTTCGATTACAGCAGGCATGCAATATATTAGTTTCAGGTGTATAACATAGTGATTGGACATTTATATAATTTATGAAGTGGTCCTCCAATTACTCTAGTACCCACCTGGCACCGTACATACTTATTACAATATTCCTTATGCTATACTTTACTTCCCCAAGGCTATTTAGTAACTACCAATTTGTGCTTCTTAATTCTTTTCCATTTTTCACCCCCTTTCCAACTCACCTCCCATCTGGCAGCCATCAAAATGTTCTCTGTATCTCTGAGTTTGTTTTCTTCATTCATTTATTTTGTTCTTTAGATTCCATATGCAAGTGAAATCATAACGACATTTGTCTTCATCTAATTTATTTCTCTCAGCACAGTAACCTCTAAGTCTATTCATATGTTTGCAAATGGCAAGATTTTGTTCTTTTTTTTTATAGCTGAGTAATATTCCATTGTATACATGTACCACCTCTTCATCATCTATTGATCCATTGATGGACACCCAGGTTGTCTTCATATCCTGGCTATTGTAAATGATGCTTCAGTGAACTTGTCCCTTCGAAGTAGTGTTTTGCAGTTCTTCAGGATAAATGCCCAGCAGTGGGATTACTGGATCCTTCTTTGTCTTTTGATAGCACCTTTGTTTTAAAGTTATTTTGTCTGGTATAAGTTTTGTAACCCAGGTTTTTTTCTTTCATTTTCATCTTCGTTAAGTATCTTTTTCCATCTCTTAACTTTCAGACCATTTGTGTCTTTTGATCTGAAGTGAATCACTAGTAGGCAGCGTATATGAGGGTCCTGTTTTCTTATCTATTCAGCTACCCTACCTTCAATTTCATGTCTATTAACAATTACTTTAAATGTAAATGGATTAATTGCCATTTTATTCATATTTTTTATCTTTTTCTTTTTTCTTCTTAAAGAATATCTTTCAACATTTCCTGTAATACTGGGTTGGTGGTGATGAACTCCTTTAGCCTTTTCTTATCTGGGAAGCTCTTTATCTGTCCTTTGGTTCTAAATGATAGCTTTGCTGGGTAGAGTAATCTTGGTTGTAGGTCCTTCCTTTTCGTCACTTTGAATATTTCATGCCAGTCCCTTCTGGCCTGCAAAGTTTCTGTTGAGAAGTCAGTTGACAGTGTTAAGGGAGCTCCCTTGTGGGTAACTAATTGCTTTTCTCTTGCCACTTTTAAGATTCTCTCTTTACTTTTAACCTCTGGCATTTAGTTATGATGTGTCTTGGTGTAGGCCTCTTTGGGTTCATCTTGTTTGAGACTCTGCACTTCCTGGGCTTGTATGTCTGTTTCCTTCAGGTTAGGGAAATTTTCCATCCTTATTTCTTCAAATAGGTTTTTGGTTCCTTGCTCTCTTTTCCTTCTGTTACCTCTGTGACGCAAATGTTGGTACGCTTGACGATGTCCCAGAGGCCCCTTAAACTGGCCTCATTTTTTTGGATTCTTTTTTCTTGTTACTGTTCAGATTGTTTTCTGCTACCTTGTCTTCTAAATTGCTGATTTGATCCTCTGCTTCTTCTAATCTGCAGTTTATTTCCTCTAATGTGTTCATCATTTCAGTTATTGTAGTCTTCATTCCTGACTAGTTCTTTGTTTTCTGTCTGCATTTTTATGTTTTCTATCTCTTTGTTAAAGTTCTCACTGAATTCATCTATTCTTCCCCTAAGTTCATTAAGCATCCTTATAACCAGGGCTTTGAACTCTGCATCTGGTCGGTTGCCTATCTCTATTGTTGAGTTCTTTTACTGGAGTTTTTTTCTGCTCTTTCACTTGGGATATGTTTTTCTTCCCATCCTGGCTGTTCCCCTGTGTTTCCCAGTCTTGGTAGAGTGGTCTTATACAGTAGGTGTCTTATGGGACCCAGTAGTGCAGTCTCCCTTGTCACCTGAGTTGGGTGCTGCAGGCGTGTCTCTTGAGTGGACTGTATGTGCCTTCCTGTTATAGGAGCCTTGGTTTTTCATGTCAGTGGGAGGATTGACCCTCAGGCTGAGTCCTTGTGAGGACTGACAGGCAAACATGGGGGAGGAGCTGTTGTGCAGTGGCTGACCGTATGGAGCAGGACTGGCTTTAGCAGAGTTTTGGTACCTGCCTACTCTTCCCTTTCAGCGTGTCGTCCTAGGATGTGGCCCTGGGTGGTGCTCCAGCTAGGTCTGAATCTAGCCACTGGGCATGCAGGCCCTGGGGCATCCTGGGAGGCCCCCCGCCACAAGCCAAGTTCAGCTGCAGCCTGTGCCCTGCTTGTTGCCACCTGACATGAGCCCTTAAGCAATCCTCAGATGACTGCCACCCATGCTGGACTTGGAGGTGCCTTCAGAGGCCAAACTGTGAACTGAAGCTGGCCAGCCTCCACTAGTGTCAGGCTTGTGGCTGCTTAGCAAGACTTATAGGGCATGCAGAGGCCAGATGCTGCCTGTTTGGGTGGATTTTATGAACCTTTGAGAGATTTTAGGAAAATCCACAGCATAAACCAAGACAGGCCATTTGCATGGAAAACCACCGGAAGCATCTCGGGTGGGCCAGCAAGTTGGGTAGCGTGGTATCTCAGTGATAACCAGGATGGGGTGATCAGTGTTAGCCAGGTTGATGGAGACTCAGATATGACAACCAGCTGAGTGCACACTCAGAGTTGGGAGGACTCAACCAAGGAACAATGCTTTCTGCCAGCACTTTTGTCTGAGAGAAAGCTACCCCTCCAGCCTTCACCCTGAAGCCAGATAATCCATTTCCTCCCAGTATGTTCCTGGTACCTTTCAAGCTGCTGCCCAGTGCTGGAGCTCAGAGCAAATGTGTCCATGAGCGAGTGAGTCCATTTGTTGGCCCTTTAAGAGGAATGTTTGCAACTCCAGCAGCCTTCCATCTCACTCAGCCATAATCTGTGATTGGTTTTCACAGCCAGAAGTCGTGGGGACTTCTCTTCCCGGCAGTGGAACCCTGGACTAGGGATACTGGTGTGGGGCTGGGATTTCTTGCTCCTCCAGGGGCCCTCTGCAACTGAGATATCCTTCCCAGTTTTCAACTGCCCAATGAGAGTGTGGGACCAGCCTGTTCTATGTCTTCACCCCTCCTACCTGTCTTATGGTAGCTTCTTCTATATGTCTTTAGTTGTAAGACTTCCATTCAGCTAGATTTCAGATGATTTTCAATGATGGTTGTTCTTTAGTTGTAATTTTGACATGGTCATGAAAGGAGACAAACACAGTGTTTTCCTACTCTGCCATCGTTACTGGAAATCTGTACTTGGACTTTACCATTGGAGAAGTGAAATGGTTGCAATTACTTAACTAAACCCAGAGGTATAACAGTGGTTAAGAATTGAGACGGTCTTGTGAAACAAAATACAAAATTTAAATAGACTGTAAATATTTCTGACAGAAAAATGTTTCTTATGTATTTTTAAGTCAAGCCGATCTTTGTGCAGACATTTAATTAACATATATATATATTTTTTTGTCTTAAAGTCTTTACATGGTTGTTTTGGGGGAAAATGTTAATTCTGTTAATTTTGTGGTCTTCAAAGACAATTTCTTGAGCAAAGATGATGATAGATTTTAGATTTTCAGAGACGACAATCCTATTTTACAAAGCTACCTTTTCCAAGACAGATTTTTTTTTTTTTTTTTTTTTTGTATATGAAGTATTTGTCAGAAGAGGTAGGTCATAAGGTTGATATTTTTTATGAGCATGGCAATAGATATTTCTCTGGATTCCAATTTTTATAGTAATCACGCGCACACACACACACACTGAACAAGTGGATGGCATCTTCCATATTAAAAACACTAAGACACAAGAACAGAAGATTACCATTGTATCTAAAACACACTTTGCCATTTATTCTCATATATTCATTTAAAGATTAACATTTTAAAAACTCATCTTTTAAGCTTAAATACTAATAGAAGAGTTTGATTTTTTTCCTGGCCTGAACCAGTTAACCATTTTGCTTCTGTTCCTCTATATTCAGAGTAGTCCTGTGTTCTAAATTGTTACACATGAGAAACTTTTACCAGCTTATAAGAAATGTCATTTGTCTCTTAAAATTCCAGTGAAATAAATCCAAAATTAGACAAACTCTTTAGGTTTTTTGCCAGTAAAAGCCTTTGGTTAACCTCCTACTGACATTCTCAAACAGGACTTTTAAAGTTAGCCTTCAAAGGTATTTCTTTCTTTGTTCTAAAAACGTGTTTAAGTCTTAAAATATATGTTGGCTATATTTAATCATTTGAGGGAAAAGGCATCAGCCTGCTCACAGAGTAATTATTCTCTTCTTTCAGATACACGCTTAATTAGGACTTCCCAAAAATGCATATTAGATTAGGGGCACATTAAGGGATATTTAGAATAGGAGCAATAACTTAAGTAATCAAGATTCTTTAAAATAGTCACACAACAGAAGGAAATATATGTGGCTCAAGTTCTCTCTGAAATCTTAGATGTATGTCATACCTGAAAGTTTTATTCTGAATCATCATAGTATGGATCAGTTATTGAAGAAAAATAATAGTAATATTTTAGAGGCTGTGCTTAGTATCTACTCTATTATTTTAAGCATTTGAGTAGATTATTAGATTAATTACTTGCTGCAATAAAAATGTTTATCCAATGATCTTAAAATATAAAAAAAGCTATACATATTTCCAACTCGAAAGTCATAAAATACATGCATAAATGATATTTTGCAATTTATAATTTTGAGTTTACACAATACAGCTAAACTGTATTTTCCTTGATATTTCTTGACCTTTATATACATAACTCATAATTTTTTTAATAAGTGGGATTAATAAATATAATTCTGATATTTCCATAATACGAAGTTAGGTAGACTTCCTGTACACTATATTAAATTTCAACTTCCATTAGAAAACTGGCAGTAGATTGATCGAATTTTCTATAGGACTATAAAAATATGTACATGGTTAAAAAGACAGTAAAAATGTGTTTATATACACTTTATTTTCTGGAGATTTAAAAATAGTTTCTTTCTTGAATGTTTATCATAACAGTCTGAACCCAGAATAATAGAAGTTGACTTAAAAAGAAAAAAAGGAAAGGTACAACTGCAGCAAGTACTGATGGGAGAAATTATTTTGATTTTTACCGTTTCCCTATAAGTAAGTCCTTTCTGATGTAGATTACATAGCCCCAGCTTTGTCTCCACACTTATTCTTTTGCATTTTGTGACTACATAGTATTTTTAAATTGGCTTTGGTAGATCAAGTGCTTCTAAAGGCTTCTAGTGAGACTTTATTTGCTTTGAGATTTATAAGCTATAAAGTATATATAGAAGAAGGTAGATTCCGGAGAGAAGTAGAAGAAAAATACCAATTTATGATTGCAAAAATATCAAAGTAGTGGTCTGATTTTCTTTTCCCTTTCCTTTCTTTGTCTTTTCAGCAAGAGAAAAAATCCCAGGTGATATTCGGTGTGCCATGAATTAGATTTACAATTAATTGTATACCATTAGACTTTCTAATGCACACATTAGAAATTGTCACTGTTGTTTATAAATAGAATAAGTTTATATAAGCAGTTAATTACCTGAATGCAGATCAGCAGGCTTTTACATAATGATTGTAGATTTTTTTAACTTAATTTGAAAAGACAATTTTAGCTTCCAAATTAACATTAAGGCTGGTTATTAATATTGGTAATTTAGGCAGTATTTTAAAAAAGTCAGTAACTTAAGAGTTGAGAATTTGATTTACGTTTTGAACAGTATAGTGTTAATTTGTAGATCCTGTATAGTAAAATAACAGCTGTTGAATATCATAGGAAAGAGTTGGATTAAGTTCTCTTTCCTTGTTTCTTCTATTTTATGCTAGATTCTCATCACCTTACATTGAATGAACTATCTTTGTTACATCAGACAGGTCAACAAGGCTTATGTCAAAAGGACCTTTTCAACTTGTTATCTTAGCAGCTGGTTCTTTTCTACTGTCTTGGCTCACTACATATCTGGAAGACGACTTCTTGCAGCTGGGAGCCATTTCAAGTCTAAACCATGTCCTTATCCTTAAGAGAAAAAATATTTTTTGACAGTGAATATTAGGCACACATCGAATGCTAGCTTAAACGGGTAATTTAAATATTCACCATTACAAATATTTTAATTCTGCATTCTGTCATTTTTATAATAATGCTATTATATATTCTAAGCATGTCTTCTCTACTTAAATCTACATATATCTATATATGTATAATTTCAAGAAAAGTATAATACTTTAATAAAAACAAATAATTTTGTTTTGATTATTCACCTATCCAGCTTTTTGCACCTATTTAGTTTACCTATATAGTCAATGTTAGTTAATAAGTGCTTCTTCGAAGTTCAAACCTGTAGTTTTGCTTTTAAAATCATTTTCCTTTCTTCAACTATTGTTTTCAATGATGTTAAAATACATATAAGAATAGTCGGCTGGAACCTATTTAGGATAGTTCTGATACCCTAAAAAGTGAAGTGAGGTATGTTAAATATGTCTCCTTTTGTTTAATTTAGATTAAATGATCCCCTTTAAATTAAGGAAATGCTCCTATAGAAAGTTTAAATATGATCAAAAATAAGATCAAGAAGAACATTTTTATCTGTTGACAGAGGTCTAGTCTGTGAGGAATTAGTAATTCTGTCTTGATATAGCTGCCCTTGCCCACCCCCCCCCCACCCACCCCCTACCCCCCGCCCAGCTTCGGCAGTGAAATTCTTCTGTGTGTTGTGCTTGAAAGGAATCCCATCCTGCTTGTGTCTGTGGAGGCTCCTGGCCCCATGTGTTTGGTCAACAAGCAACAGTGGGTGGTCGTACTATGCATGGGACAAGGGCCTGCTGTGCTCAGGAAAATGTGTTCAAAGGTGTTTAAGGGCAGTAAGGAAGTCAGCTGCCCTTCTGAGAGTCAGCGGGCTATAGAACAGTGTTCCTCACTCTATTGTAGACTATGAGAAAACTTGCTGCAAGAGGCATCAAGGATGAGAAAATATAGTGAACTTATTCACCTGGCTCCATATTTGCAGGCTTCGCTGAAGAAAGGTCTCTTCTGCCCTTTATGTTATATAGGGTCTGTTAAGCAAATATTGACTTATATTTGCATTTAAAACAGGAAAAACTTGTACAGCATGAGTTGAAAGGATTTGACTGGTATGTGATTAAGGTTTCCTAGAAGTCTTATATAGATTACTAGGTATAATAATCATTTTCTATAGTCTTCTTAAAGGCACTATCAGTTTTTTGTAGAATGTTAATGTAAGTTTTTGAGTTTTGCAGATCTTTCCAGATCTGTAGATTAGCATAAAACTTTAGTAGAAATCTTGCAGCTGTTGGGAAAAAAATAGCAAATGTTTCAGCTTAATAGCTAATCATGAAAACCAAATAATTTTGATCTTATAAGCATTTATTTGAGTGTATTTATTGGTTACTCGGTTTAGTGTCATTAAAATATCCAAGCAGTAGGGTGCATAATAAAAAATACTATGAAATTTCGAGGTTTTTACTGTTACTTTTTTTTTTATTGCCTTTGATATTTTCTTGATGTGCTGTCCTTTTGAGGATTAGTTTTCACCTTGCTCCTCTGTGAAGACGCAGACTTTTTATACAGTTCGATAATACCACTAATTAGTGTTCTAAATGGTAGAAATAGTGAGCAGAGTAAGTATATTTTCCATTTTGTTCTCTGGGGTGATGTAAAGTTTCAGATTTAAACTTTATGTACTAGTATCAGAATTTTGCAAGGACTTTAAAAATTGCATGTTTTCAAGCCTAGATTTTTATAGGTGATAAAGCATAGACCTTTTATAACTTCTTAAACTAGATGCAAAACCCCATACCAATTGCATAGTTCATGAGACTCTTGGGTAGTATTAAACCCTGCCCCAGTTTCAAATATGGAAAACAATTTGTTAGTATTAGCACAAATGAAAGTGGAAAGGATATAATCCTGTTTGATAAAAGGCTTTATAAAGTTTTTTCCATCTAGAAAATAATCATAGAAACAATTCATTTCTGGAGAAAATTTACTGTCAAAAAACCAATGACTTCTCATAATTTATTTTAATGCAGTATTGTTTGAAAAAAGACAGAATTGTCAAGTGCAAATTTATAAAAACTTTAGTCTGTGTCACCTGCAGAATGTCCCATTGCAAGCTGACATTCTAATGAAAAAACAGAAGTTTGCATGCAGTTGAACACTGTCCACAGCTGGATATGAAGGGGCAGATAATTTAGGTTTTCATAGAAAGTATACTAAGTAATATCATTTTCAGTTGCACGTGGTCTTCACATAAATCAATGCATGATATTACAAAACTTCATAATTATTCATATTCTCATTTATAACCATATGTTTCGTATAATATATGTATATCTCTTAAACACATCAAGAGATATTGCTATCATATTGTGAGATAAAAGAAGAGAAAATAAACTGATTTCTTGTAAGATACTTAAACCTTTTGCTGATTTTGCTACAGAAATTGTTTTTCCTGGTTTTCATTTTTTGGGGAGGTTCTTTTTAGTAGTAATGCTTTGTTATCAAAACTATTTCATATTTCTCGTAATTTTGAAAGGTAGAACTATCAAGTCATGTAATTTATGTTTAAAAGGAATCGCAGAATCCTCAGGTTCTTATAGATAGATAGATAGATAGATAGATAGATAGATAGATAGATAGTTGATAATTTCTGACAACTGAGATTTAAAATGTTTTCATTTTAAATTCTCCTAATTCCCTGTAAGATAACTTAAGACTTTTTTTTTTTTTTTAACAGAAAAAGAGTGGAATGAGAGGGAGAGAAATATTTCTGAGTTAATTTAGTTTGCCAGGCTTTTGCATTTTTGTGCAGTACTGAAGCGCTATCTTCTGGTCACTCAGGAAAAATACATTTTGCAGATTTGTTTCAGATGCTAGTTAGTCCTGAGGGTGTATATGCTGTTCTAGCTTCCTGCTGCTGTGGCATACTTGCTGGTAATTCGACATTACCAATTAAGAAATGAGTTCATGTTAAACTTTCTTTTCCTAATATCGTAGAAAATGACACTAAGGTTTCTAATAGAAGAAAAGCATATTATTAATACAGTTTCTTTTATTAAAGGGAAAAATAATTCAATCTTTTAACAGTTTTAAAATTCAAGATTTACTTAAACTACATAAATGACTTAATCTTAAACCATTTAAATTAAAGTTATTAATGTACTAGTTATATGGAAAAACTTTTTCTGAGGATTTACTTAAATAATGGTAGTTGAACTTTTTGTAGGAATGGTATGTAGTGTATTTCTAGGAAACTAGGAAGTCTTTTCCCTTTTAGTCAAAAATTTATAGTCCTGAAACCTTTAAGAGTAACATGTAACATTTTAAATTAAAGCATTCTCTTCTTCCAACTTTTTATACTTTTATATAACTTATACATTTTATATAAATTTTTAATGTGACACTAAGATCGAGCCCCTTTATACATACTTTTAAGATGTGTCAGAAAATTGGCATTTTGATATTAATTTCCTAAATTCTACAATTAATAGCAGTGCTGACTATATAAACTTTAACGAAAATGTTGTAAATCAGTAAAGCTTCCACATACGACTTCCTCCTTAATGTAGAAAAATCAATTATGAAAAAGTATTATTTCTTCACTGTATTTTTTACTCTGTTTTCTTAAAATATTGAATTATATGAGCCTTCTCATCTTAGATATGTTTTCTAAAGTAGAAATGCATGCAAATAAAGCATTTAGCACAGTAGTTGAAACATAGTTAGTGTTCAGTGAAATTGTATCCCGCTAAAAAAAGATATGTTCAAATGATTTAATTTCTATTTCTATAAAACCTAGCTGGTAGAATTTGTGAGGATATAGGGAGATATCTGATATTGTACCATGTTAAGTGTCTCATGGTAGGAGGAGCCTCCATAGCTCTTTTTACTGTATTTTTAAATTTACTTATCGCTTTATTTCTGCCTCCATCACCAGAATGTAAACTCTTTGAGAACAGGGACTTATCTTTCATTCATCTCCTCCTCCGCAGAGCCAGTATAAGTTCCTGGCACATAGGAAGTGTTCAGTAATACTTGTTCAGTATTAGTGAATAGCTAACATTATCAGTAGCATAAAATTATTATCTTATAAATGTGTTTTATCTTTTGTACCTAATAACAAGTCTATAAGCTTCTAAAATTCTATTAACTTATAAAATAAGGAATAGAGATTTTATTGAGTAATTTGGTATCAGTCACTCAATGTATATTGAGGGAGTTATTTGCAGAATGTCCAATGACTATGGACAGAGATATATTATTTAATCTTTATCCCTAAGAAGATAGTATTCTGATTCAGAGATGGGTAATACTTCATGGGGTAGGTATAATTCAAGTTGCATTTTAAGGAGGACAGTTTAAGTGGATGGAGAGGAGAAATGAGTAAGGCCTTTTTGGCAGAGAGGATAGGAAATAAAGCAGAGAAATTCAAGATGCATTTTCATGCAGAGAATATTTAAGTGTCTTATGCACAGTAAATACTCTATAAATGTTTATTGAGTTCAGCTTGTTTTCAAGATCTTTGAAGGTGCTCAGCTAAAGAGCTCAGAGTGGGAATTATAGGCACCTCTACAGACCGGCAAGACATATTTTACCACTTAACGCGAATGTCTTACTTATTTTAGCAACATGGGATTCCATTCCTTAATAGCTCTTGATATCCATTTTAGAAAAAAAATGTTTCCTGGTTCTTAGGGTAATTTGGATTAGAATTTTGAGGGTTTTCTGGAAGACTTCCAAGAAGAGAATCAAGATAGCAGTATTTCAGTGATATTAATCCCAGATAGTAAAGAGAATTACTTGACACTAGTGACATGTTAAGCTTCTGGAATAGTAACAGTATGAGGTGAAAAGGATGTAAACTAGTTGGCTGGCATCAGGGATAGAAATAAAGAAGCAAATCACACAGCGCAAAGAAAGAAAGAAATGGGATTTGGGGATTTAAATTTTAAGGGAGAAGTCAAAGATTTGTACTGTTACTCCTCTCTATTAAAAGAGTCAGAACTCTACAACATCCTTTTCAAGTGCCAATTTGTTTTTCAAAAAACTATTTCTCATACTTTTTTTTTTTTTTATGTTTCTAGAACACCCCCTTAGTTTTGCTGAACATTCGTTCTAAAATGATGCATAAGTCTCACTCCACAGTTTGTTATCTCTCTATATTAAGCCAGAGTAATGGATTGAATCCTCTAAATCTGTCACGGTGGGAACGACTTTTAAATGTTATTTAGGGAAATTTATAAGAATGGAACAATATAGCAAGAAATAACTCAGAGAAGCAGTCCATTCGGTAAACTAAGTATGCACATGTAGAACCTAATGGAATGTCACCTTTCTCTTCCAGATACTCCAGGCCTTCACAGTCCCATGCTGGATCTGGATAATGATGTACGTCCCTTAGTGTTGGGCCATCTAAGTCAGACAGCATCACTGAAGAGAGGCAGCAGCTTTCAGTTAGGTCGAGATGACAGTAAGTATACCTCTCTACTCCTACTTTGTCTTTTAAATTTATACTTATATAATTTCAAACATTTTTCTCTTGGGAAATTCCATTAGTTGTGTTACTACTGCTAAATATTATCAACCATTATCTCTTCTGCTTCTCAAGTAATTAAATGTAAAGTATTTAATTTTTTAGAATTTATTAAAAATGTGATTAAATATAAATAAATAAATGTAAATAATTGCAAGTAATTAAGTATAAATAATTAAAATGCATTTTACATTATACATTAAATATATGCCATTATTGGCCACAGTCAATGTTTATTCAACATATTTAAACTCTAGTTTTTTCTGTTTTAATTTTTAAAAATATGCCACAGAAAATAATTCTGTGAGAACATCTTTAAGATAAAATTTGCAACAAAAGTAATTTCTGTAATCCGTACAGAGAAAGACACCTTTTCAATGAATTTTAAAATTTGGTTTGGAATGGATTACTTGGTAACTAAATTATTTGCTAGTCTTTTTTCATGAAATAAAGCATTTCAAATTCTAACTACGTTATATATCTTAACTTTCTAAAGCTGATATTTATTTATTTATTTACCTATATGAGATATAAAATATATTGGTTATAATGCATTCGTGTGCCAATTAGATGCTGCTAGTCACTGGTTATTTATAACCTCAACAATAGAAATAAGAATCCAAATAAATAGAGTTTAAAAGTACCTTACTTTACATTAAATTCAAATACCTCTAAAATTTATTTGGAAGTATTTTATGTTATTCTTACAAGTGTTGGAGTAGGGAATTTTTTTCAGGTTTTTGTTAATAAAAATGAATGTTCATCATAAGAACATCTTGAAATTAGATGATTCATTTGTACCAAATGAAAGTCTTCCATAACTTGATATTCCTTCATTTTGTCCTGTTGCCATTCACCCAGCCAGACAAACACTAGTATAAACAATGGAAAAACAGAAATGTTTGCTTCTGCATACTGTGGTACAGTGTAGCCCTCTAAGCATATATACACAGGGTCTGACCCTGCAGTGTAGCCTACGAGTTTTTAAAAAATATTTTCTTCTTTTAATTAGTAGGATAAATACGTCAGATCTAAAAACCCTCCACATCATTCCTTCTGTCATCTTATGTAAGTTACTATTGCCAATTATGGACATGTTAATAGGGTAAAATAAATTTGAATTTATACTTGCGGGGTGAAGGTGCGGGAACTTCCCTTAACAGCCCTGTATGGGACTACTGTGAACACTGCTCCCCACCCTCACCCCTGCCGTAGACGCTGGGCAGAAAATAGAGAAGCAGGACAGGACCGCAGAGAAACAATAGTTGATTTTTAATGGCCCGAGTTGCAAAAGCGAGGCTGAACCGCAGCTCCCAACCCCCAACCCAGAGGGACCCTTCCCCATACACTCCAAAATCGATCACCATTGAACCCCAGGGAAATCTGAGCAAACGCTGCTGAGACTTTTGCTGAAATTTATAGGCACTGAAACTGAGGGTAGCGAGCATGATTAAATATCTATAAGAAAATGTTTAAGAAAGGCATTTTAAGGTTTTAAATAAAGCAGGGATCCAAACGGCTTAGACGCCACCTACTGGAAACCAAAAGAAAAGCGCCTTCTTTGCAACAGGTTCAAGAGAGACCTTTGTATAATAAACCTTTCTGGAACACAGCAGAATACACTTCCATTAATGCTCAGATGGAGAAATACTTCATTAAACACCATGAGCAACCAAGGTGACAAGGAATCTCAAAAGAAAGAAAAAAATCTTCAGAAAATAAGCTTACAGACATAGAAATATGCAACTTAAATGACAGAGACTTCAAGATGGTACTTTGCAAGAGAACGCAAGGAGTTCTGAAACGAGTCATAGCAACAATTTCAGGAATTAAAAATATAGATGAGCAGAGCAAAGAGATTGAGACTCAAAAAAATAGAATAGATCTTCTGGAGATAAAAAACACACTGTGCAAGAGTTGAAAAATGAAATAGCAAGCTTGGGGAATAGAGTAAACCAAATGGAGAAAGGGATCAGTGATATCGAAGACAGAAATCTAGAAATAAATCAAAAGGAAGAAGAGAGAAACTGAAGAATAAAAAATTATTAAAGAGAAATTAAAAAACTAGCTTATACCATTAGGAGAGGAAACATAAGAATAATGGGCATTATAGAAGGCAAAGAAAAGGAGCAGGAACTAGAAAGCACTTTCAGACAAATAGAGGATGAGAATGTCCCAAATCTAATGAATTCAAGAAGTCAACAGAACACCCAGTTATCTCAACCCAAAAAGGCCTTCACCTAGATATATTGTATTAAAGTTATCAAACATCAACAACAAAGAGAATTCTCAAGGCAGCCAGGGAGAAAAAAAAATGGTAACTTATCAAAGGTAAACCCATTTAAATTATCCTCAGACTTCTCAGCGCAAATGTTACAAGCCAGAAAGGAATGGAATCAAATATTTAAACTACAAAGTGAAAGGAACTGTGAGCCTAGAATAATGTATTCTGCTTAGCTATCCTTTAGATATGAGGGAGAAATTAAGGATTTTCCAGACATACAAAAACTGAGGGAATTCTCCACAACGAGGCCTGCACTACAGGAAATACTGAAAGGGATCAGTTTACCTAAAACAAAATGACAACAAATAAAAAACATAATTAGGAGTAAAGTGACTATTATGCAAATAGAAGCAGAGGAGTGCAACCCTTACAAAGAACATTATAAACTTAAATAATAAGAAGAAAATTGTTATAACAAGATAATAATGAATATTTAACATACATAGGGACAAATTGAGATAACAAAGACTGAAAAGGGGGAGATTCAAAGATCCAAATCTGCAAAGGGTAATGGAAATAAGGCATACACAGAAGAAAATGGATGACTGTATATATATATAACTATCCTTTTCATATTCATAATGGTAACCACATGCCAAAGATTTCAGAACTGAAGTATATAACATAAAACAAAAAGAACCAGAGGCAAAAACCCACAAAAACCAACCAGAATAAATAAAACAGAAACACAAGGACAAAGAAGCAATGGAAACACCAAACTACCAGGAAGCAAAAGATAAAATGTCTATAAGAAGAATTCTTATTTCAAAAATCAAAAATCACCCTAAACATAAATGGATTGAACTCACAAAAAAAAAAAAAAAACACAGAGGTGCAGAATGGATCAAAAAACAAAACCTAACCATATGCTGCCTCTAGGAGATACATCTCAGCTACAAAGACAAATATAGGCTCAAAAGTGCAAGAATGGAAAATGATATTTCAAGCAAAGGGCATTCAGAGAAAGGCAGGAGTAGAGGTACTAATATCAGATGAAATAGATTTCAAAATACTGAGGAACACTTCATAATGATAAATGAAATCATGCACCAAGAAGACATAACACTTATTAATATCTGTGTTCCCAATCAAGGAGCACCAAGATGCATAAAGCCATTACTGACAAAACGAAAGGGAGAAACAGACCAAAACACTTATCTTAGTAGGGGACCTAAATACCCCACTGTCGGATATGGACAGATCATCCAAACAGAAAATCAATAAGGAAATAAAATCCTTTAATGACACATTAGACCAACTGGACATAATTGACATTTACAGAGCCTTTCATTCTAAAATAGCTGCTTATACATTCTTCCCTACTGCACATGGAACATTCAGTTGTCATCTATGGGAAAGGCATGGTTCTTTATTTAGGGACACACTGTAATTTGTACTGATTCATTCAGCCAGTATTTATTGAATGCCCACTGTGTGCTAATTCTGTGGCTGCACTCCAAGGTCTGTCCATCATGCACATCATAAATACTAAACAGGGCAGATCTCTGTCTTCACAGAGCCTGCAATGGAATGGCCAGCCAATGAAAGGAGTATAACTGGTAGTATGACATGAGCCTAATGAGATAAAAGTTATATTTCCTCTGAAGACAGAGCTGAAACAGACAAACTACAGATAAACACTAACTGCTTTCCAAATGCTAGGCAGCATGCTACACAGCTTACGTGCTACATACAGGCTATGGTATGTTTTGGGTCACTAAAAAAAAAAAAAGGACACAAGTAAACCAAATCAGGGATGAAAGAGGGAAAATTAAGACTGACATCACAGAAATACAAAGGATCACACAAGAATACTATGAAAAAATATATCACAACAAATTTAATAAACTATAAGAAAGGGACCAGTACTTTGAAAAATACAACCTTCCTAGACTGAATCAAGAAGAACTGCAAAATCTAAATAGACTTAAAAGCAGTATGGAAATTGAAACATTCATCAAAAACCTACCAAAAAGTAAAAGTCCAGGACCAGATGACTTCACCAGTGAATTCTACCAAATTCAAAGAAGGTGTAATATCTATTCTCCTCAAACTCTTCCAAATAATCGAAGAGATTCATGGACATGGGCTATAGACTAGTGGTTGGTTACCAGAAGACTATAGAGTAGTGGTTAGTAGTAGAGTTGGGGAGGAGGGGGGAGGTAGGCGGTGTAAAGGATGTCAAATATGGGGTTAGGTGGAGGGTCAAGTGTGGGTAAAGGGGATCAAATATATCGTAGCTGAAGAAAACTAGACTTCGGGTGGTAAACACACAATAGAATATACAGATGCAAAATGATAATGCACACCCGAAAATTATATAATTGTGTTAACCAATGTTATCCCAATAAACTTAAAACAATGACTAAGAATTGTTCTGTGTCACTGGGCAAGAGGCTAGAGGAATCCACCTGTTTTCCAAGAACCTTGGTGATTAAGTGCTAACACATTAAGTAGCTGCAGGACCTCCAACTCAATATGATTATCTGGCAGTACTATTTAGTAGCTATTTTACTACTTCATACTAAGGTGAATTCAGATATAATAATTTTACCAATTAATCTGCTATAGAAAGGTTCAGCTGAAGGAATCTTTTTGGAAGCCTTTGGAATTAATTAATGTTTTTACTTATAATTGTCCAAATACTTTTCCTATTGTAAAATCATTTCAGTTTGAATACTTATATAATTGATGAATTGAACAAGAGAGAAGTCGTTTACTTTCTGTTCATTTACTTCGTGGTTTTCAAAAAGAATTTTTCTTTTAAATTGGTGAAAAGGCAATGTTCCTTATTTTTCTATGGGATGGACAGACTGATCTTTGAGATCAAGTGTCTGTGTGTGTGTGTGTGTGTGTGTGTGTGTGTGTGTGTGTGTAATGTATATATATGTATATGTAGAAACTCAGGATATGTGTTAAGCCAGGCCAGACTGCATAAAGCTTGTTCAGTTTCAGAGCCAGTGGGGACTTGAGTTCAGCTTAGGTTTTTTTCACTTTAATTTCCCAGTAAAGACAAGCCCTGCAAAGATCATGTGAGGTAAGGATACCAGATGAGTTTGTCACAACAGGGATGTACAAAATAATGGTCAGTATAGCAGCATGGATCAGAGCTCAGATCGTTTGAAACCCTGTAAGAGTCTACTTGATACTGTACTCAACATTAATTTTGGGGAATAAACCCTGTAAGAGTCTATTTGATACAATGCTTCGGTTTTTTAGATTTTCTTATCTGATTTTTTACTTTGTCATTGACCCAAAACATACCATAGCCTGTATGTAGCACGTAAGCTGTGTAGCATGCTGCCTAGCATTTGGAAAGCAGTTAGTGTTTATCTGTAGTTTGTCTGTTTCAGCTCTGTCTTCAGAGGAAATATAACTTTTATCTCATTAGGCTCATGTCATACTACCAGTTGTACTCCTTTCATTGGCTGGCCATTCCATTGCAGGCTCTGTGAAGGCAGAGATCTGCCCTGTTTAGTATTTATGATGTGCATGATGGACAGACCTTGGAGTGCAGCCACAGAATTAGCACACAGTGGGCATTCAATAAATACTGGCTGAATGAATCAGTACAAATTACAGTGTGTCCCTAAATAAAGAACCATGCCTTTCCCACATAAGACAACTGAATATAAAGTTTTTGCCACAACTTATAACATAGACAAAGGGCTGGTTTATTTAATATAGAAAGAGGCTCTAAAGGTCACAAAAAAGAAGTTCGAATGGCTCTGAAGCATCTGAAGAAGTACTCAACCTCACTCACAATAAAAATGAAAAAGGTATTGTAACACTACAATGTTACACTAGTTTGGCAAACCCCCCAGTGTTTATTGTTTTGGGTTTTATGTGTTCTCTTTGTTCATTGGTGAGGTTATAAGGAAGCTGCAACTTTCAAGTGTTGCTTGTGGGTGTGTAAATAATCTCTGTAGAGGTCAATTTAATAATACATATCAAAATTACAATTCCATGTACTGTTGGACCCAGCAATTCCTGTTCAGAGAATTTATTCTATACTTAAACAATTGGCCCCTACTTAATGTTGGTTCAGCTTATCAATTTTTCAACTTTATGATGGTATGAGAGCAGTACACACATTCAGTAGAAACCGTACTTCGAATTTTGAATTTAGATTTTTTTCCCTGTGCTTGAGATATGTATTATGATACTGTCTTGTGATTCTGGGCAGCAGCAGTGAGCCGCAGCTCCCTGTCAGCCAGGCAGTCTTGAGGGTAAACAACCAATACTCCACAGTGTTGCCAGTGTTTTTTGAATATTGGCTTCTGTGCATGGTTAAGATAGGGTAGGCTAAGCTAAGCTATAATGTTTGGTAGCTAGGTGTATTAAATGCATTTTTGACTTACAGTATTTTCAACTTATAGATGGGTTTATTGGGACCTAACCCCATGTAAGTTGAGGAGCATCTGTATTTGCACATATACTTAAATGCTGAGGTGCAGGTTATTATTTGAAGCATTAATGTTAACTACAAAAGCTTTGAAACAGTCTTGTCCATTAGAAGGGGACTTATTAAATTATAATAATTCCAAAATGTGAAATACTATGTGACTAAGGGGAGACAAAGAGGAAGCGTTTATATATGAATAGGGAAGAATTCCAGGATTTGTTGTTAAATGAAAGAAAAAAAAACAAAACAAAACAAAGCTAAGCGTCAAAAGAGTGTATTTAGTATGCTTTCATTTATGTAAAAGAACATTTGGGTGAAGGGTGAACACATATCTCTGTTTGCTTGTACATATAAAAGACATTTCAGAAGAAAATCGAAGAAACTAGTAACAGTGGTTTCTTAAGGCAGGAGTTTTGAACTGGGCAATGGGGGATGAGGGTGGAAGGTGGACTTTTTAAAGTTCTTTTCTGATCATATATTGTCAAAATTATTAAACATTTTAAAATAAATAAAATCCCCCCTTCTTCCTGCTGGAATTAAACTCTGTTAACAATAAAACTTTCTGCCTGGCAGTATTTTGAAAGGGAGCTAATGGTTGTTGGTGAAGGAATTAATGAAAGTCACCTTTCCTGACCTGTCTTTGAATAGAAGTTAGAAGTTGACCCCAGAAGTGCTTCTCATCATTGCTGTGAAATTAGACAGTGGGGATGCTTCTTTGCTCCTGTTGGAGGTTCTGAAGCAAAACAGGAAGGCTAGGAAGCAGGCCATGGAAGGAAGAGGAAACAGTATAGAGTGCAGTAAAGAACGACAAGAGATTGGAAAAGTGATTAATGTTTACTGAATTACTACATTTGTTTTTATTCCCACAGACTTATTCCTCCCATAAGAAATCTGTAAGACCTTATTTCCCACTACATTAAATTATATTTAACCCAAGAGGCTTTAATATTTTTATTTTTTCTTAAATTTCTTTGTTATGGGAAGAGTTCTTCATTACATAATTGTGTTTAAATATGTTCCTTTATGATAATTTGACTTCTTACTGAATTTTCACCATGTAGGGTGTATAG
The DNA here is from genome assembly GCF_014176215.1 of Rousettus aegyptiacus. NCBI lineage: Eukaryota > Metazoa > Chordata > Mammalia > Chiroptera > Pteropodidae > Rousettus > Rousettus aegyptiacus. The sequence goes on from NW_023416284.1 coordinate 86,744,973, forward strand.
TGGTATTTTTGAGAAGTCGATATTAGCCTCAAATTTATCGGCCATGGGACAGCCCTGTCTTTGCAGTTCTTCGTTGTTTTGAGGCATGACTTTTTGAAGAGAAATATAACATCCTGAAAACAACAAGGTTGAAAAGCCCAAAGCATCCACCTCTGTGAAGCCCTCCCCACTTCTGCTCCTCTGCCCTCTGGACCTGCCTGCCCCTCCCCTGCCTGACATGCCCCTTTGAGAAAAACAGAGAACTCTGGTGAGAGTTTTGGTAGTGTGATATGCAAAAGGAAATCTTGCTCTATCAGCAAATTAAAACTGCAGCCAAAGTGACGCATATTTTTAGATGGGAGAGCAGCAATATGTTGGAACAGATTTTTATTCTTGATTCAAAAGTATATTCAGAATATTTTATTATTTTCTCTCCCTAGCATGGAGATACAAAACTCCCCACCGGGTGGCATTTGTTGAAAAATTGACCAAGCTTGTTTTAAGTCAGCTGCCTAACTTCTGGAAACTCTGGATTTCGTATGTTAATGGCAGCCTTTTCAGTGAGGTATGTATACAAATTTGACTACAGATGTAGCTAAGTCATTATAAATTTCTAGTCTTGAAAATTTTAGGTTCTTAAGTGACGTTTTAAAAACCTTAGAGGTCCAACACCTATTAAGTGTTGTCATATATTTTAAGATTAGTTAAAAATGCTGCAAAGCCCTAATATTTAACAGCTGTATGACCTTAAACAAGTTAATTGTTCTGGGGCTCAGTTTCCTCAACTGTAAATAGAAAATAGTAAAGACATCTTTCTCAAAAGGTGATTGTGAGGATTAAATGAGTTAGTCAATTAAAGAAAAAAAGAAAACTCAAAATATTTGCAAGGATTCTGAATTGAGTACACTGCCAGTCAGGCCAAAATATGCATGAAATTATTGTGCTATGTGGACTATGAACAAATAATAAAACAAGGATGAAATATTCGCAGCTTGCACATGGGTCCTAGATAATTCATATAATTATGGAAATTTCTAGTTGGAAAGAATTTAAAGATTCTTTTACCTAACCTCCATATGAGCAGTCTACAGAAGTTGTTATGAGCTTTTATATTTTCCCAGGTCACACATTTACTTGCTGTCTTAATTATATCATAATTGGTAGCATAGAAATTATGAACATAAAATAAGGACTCACCTATATGGATAGCATGTGGAACTTAGATTCATCACTCTATGGTCTCACTTCAAGTGGCCCATAAAAGGCTCCTAGGTCCACAGTATAGACACTAATGTCCTTTGCCTTAAGCTGCTAGAAAAGCCCCACTTGTAACATGGAGAAGGTAGCTCTAGTTTCATGTTTCCACAGAGAACTATTTTCAGTCCTGGGAGAGCTAGAGAGGTAGGGATCTTTCTGAGTGTTAAAGCTGTTTCATGCTGCTTTTGCATTTGCCAACACAAAGCAGAGTAGAAAAAGGCTGAACAGTTTTTGGTTTTTTAAACCAAGGCACACCTTTGAGGTTCAAGACCTGTCTTCCTTGGCAGAAAGTGGTAGGATGTCTTGGTATTCCAGGGGTCCATCCAGTCTTATTTGACTTGGGACACACATTCAGGTTACACTTTAAAAAAGAGAATTGTCCTCTGGAGTTGTTTTGTTTTGTTTTTCCATCGTATATTTAATTTTTATTTGTCCACTATCTCTTTTAAACCTAGTAGATCCCTAGATCCTTCTCTATATGAATGGTTAGTTATCTAAAACACAAAATTTACTTAGTGCATGAAAAAACAAAAATGATAATGCAGGAAAAAACAACTTCCTTAATGCAGAAAAAAAAAGTCTCTTAAGCATGAATTATCCCTGTAATTTTTATTTCTTTAATTTTAGCAGTGTATCAGTTACTGTACTTTATAAGTGAACATTTAAATATTATAGCAATAAATAATGTGCATCACAACTTTTTTATGTTCTCGTATCACTTGTTCATACAAAAGCTCTGTTGAAAAGTTAACTATACAGAGAAAGTCAGTGTGCTGTAAAATAATTGTAGAGTTTGAATGGCCTTCATAAATACAAAGTTGCTTATTGCTGGCTGAGGAAGAAAATATTTTAATTTTAGTTTTTCAGGTGTTCTGAAAATTTTTTCTCAGTGTCTACTTTCAAGAATTTCCCCATCGGTTCACATTTTTATTCACTTCAGCTGAATGAGAGTTGTGTGGCTGTTGTGCTAAGAACAGATTTGGGTTTCTTGCCCTCTCCCGTTGTGGGGGACAGCTGCAACACTCATATGGTGTCATAGCTGCTGCTGCTTATCTGTTCCATCTCTAAATCAGATTGCTTATATGAGGACTGGAAAGGTAGATGCTTCCATATCAGTACCTTGGGCAAATAGTGTTCAAATTTTTTCTTACAGAACACTAGTGTTGAATTATTTACCACTTACCCAATATTTATCACTTACCACCTGTGACCTTAGACAAGTAACTACTTCTGTGTGCCCACTTCCATATGGCTGATTTAAATTAAAATTAAATGAGTTAACATATATGAAGTGCTTATAACAGTATCCGACAGATAAATAAGAATTTACTCCTATTTGGAATAAATATTCATTCCAGTATTTGAAATATCATTGACCTAGTACATAATGTGTGTTCAGTGAACGAAGTTTAATAGCATTAAAAAATACAGGATTGATTAACCACTAGAGTAGTGTTGAATAATGTTGAGATGGATTAACTCATAAAGGATCATTCCCTTAGGAAATGAATTTTAAACCTAGTTATTTATTTTCAGCCAAGTGTTTTTTTCTTTCCATTTGGATTGGTTCCTATAGGTGGCCCACCACACATAGTCAGTAGTTGCCTTATCTTGGGTCCTTTTAGAGTTTTTTAAATTTCTAAGAGTTTTCTGTTTGGAATATTTTGGTGAAATGGGAGTACATTTTCCTTTTTTATAGGTTATATCTAGTTATAGTATAAAAGTAAATAAAATATTTGGTTACAGATGAAAAATAAATTAGCTACTTCTAAACTCACAAACAACATTAGTACTGAAAAAATAGTTTTAATTAATTCTACTATATGTCTTTATGTCTGTGGTATGTCTACTTGTTTGTATTTATACACTTTTCTGAAACATTTATTGTAGTAATTATTAATTAAATATAATTTACTCTACAGATTTGGGCATGTTTTTAAACTATTTGCCCTCTGTTGAAAAGCTAAAAAGACACCAAAAGGCAGTAGAAGAGAAAGGAGTAGTTAGGAAGATTTCTGGGCTTTTGATAGCTGTTATTTAATCTCATACAAGAAACCTCTATTTTTAAATACAGTTTACTTGAAATTTCTTGTTTATCTTGTTACAGAACTATTTTGTTTTAAGAGTCCCCCCGTTAAAGATCTGGATGGAGTTTCCAGCAGTTTAAAAGAGAGTCAGTTCTTCAGACCAATCAAGTCCATGTGAAGTAACACATGTGAATCAAAACAGTGAAATCTAGCCGTTGGTCTCACCACAAAGTAGTTTTGGTCTGTGTGTGCAGGAAAGAGTTAAGGTTTTTAGTTAACGAAATGGTTAATAGTAGGTTAAGATCTCACCTTTAGATATATTTTAAATACAGTGGTGCATTTTGGGGTCAAAATTTTTAAAACATCCAAATAATTTTTGAATATTAGGAATCAGCATTTCAAAAAGTTGTATAAATCATAGTGTATAAATTAAAATGCACTTTATGTTCCAAAATTAGATTTAAATAAATAGAGCAAACCTTACATAATTTAATAAGTTGGAAATGTTCAGTTCTTCATCAAATTAAAACAATAGGTATTTTTAATTAATAATTATAAGAGGTATGCCTTACAACTAATTTTCCTACTTTCTCTGCTTTTCATATATTTGAAGACAAGTCCTTGAAGTTTACAAAATTATTTTGTTCCATAGTTGTCATCATGCATTCCTTAGCACCACTTTGGTGGGCAAATTGTTTTAACTTTGACATGGTGTTTTTTAAGAACAGGTTTTCACTTTTTTCTTTGATTTGAAAATAATATCACAGACTATGAAATAATCTTCCCATTGAACAAGTCCACTATGTAAAAAGTTCAGTATTAGGTACTGTGGCAGATGTAACTAGAAAAGACACCATCTGATAATCAAGATACTTATAGTTTTATATTGGCATGACCCTTCATTAAGATAAATTATACCTTCCTTTCAGAATCCCATTCCTTCCTCCATAGCACACTAAACCAGGTACGTATGAGTCAGGGTTCAAGGAAACGACCAATAGGACATTGCTTCTGTTTCTCACCATATATACAAAGAGAAAGAGATTTACTATAAGGAATTGGCTCACATAATTATGGAAGTTAACAAGTCCTAAGTCAGCAAACTCGAGACTCAGGAAATGCCAATCTGTAGTTCCAATCTGAAGGCCAGCAGGCTTAAGACCCAGGAAGTGCCAGTGTTTCAGTTCCATTCTGAAGACTAGAAAAGACCAATGTCCCAGCTCTTGTAGTCAAGCAGTAGGAAGTCCCCCTTACTCCAAGGAGGGTTGGCCTTTTTCTTCTATTTAGGCCTTCCATTGATTGGATGGCACCCACGCACACTGAGGAAGGCAAGCTGCTTCCCTCAGCCTACCAATTCAAATGTTAATCTCATCCAGAGACACCCTCACAGACATACCCAGAGTAATGTTTAACCAAAATTTTGGGCACCTCATGGCCCAGTCACATTGACACATTAACCATTACAAAGTCTTTAATATAGATTCCGGGTTCAGGATGCCAGTGTTGTTCTGTGCCTCCCAATAATGCAGTAGGGGCTGGGCTTCTCAGCAGCATCTGAATTCCATACCTATAGCAGTCCCCCCAAATCCTAACATACACACAAAATTCTTAAGCCTCTGCTCATCACTTCTGTTGACATCTTAAATCTCCAGGAGAAGCGTTTGAGCCTGTTGGAATTTTCAGGCGCATATCACAGGGTTATGCCCCACAGATCTCCTTTAAAGGGCATCTGCCATGTGTGTGGAGACTCAGGACTTCAAGTTTTTTTTAAAGAAGCCCTTTAGATTAACCTAGTAATATGCAGAGCCATCATGCTTTCTAATATGTATTACAACAGGTTCTGATGAACCCTAACCCTTGGTGGTTCCTCATTCACCAAACATTTATTGAATACCCTGAATATGAATAGCCTCCATATGCCAGGTCTGATACACACACACATCCATGTATACACACACATAAACTTTAAAATATATACAGTATAAGTAAAATAATGACCAAGATATACATGACCTCTCCCCTCTGAGACAGAACCAAAATAAATTTTTTAAAAAATTATCCTAAATTTTGGTAATAACTATCAAAGAATCAAAAGATAAAAAATTAGACAAAGAATATCAGTAGTGGATGAAGATCTCATTATGGAGTAGTGCAAGAAGGTCTCAATATGGAGATGATGTTGAAACTGAAACTCTAAGCGTGAGAAGGAAACAGCCACACAAAGGATCAGAGGCAGAGAGAAACCTAGGAAAGGCACTTGGCTGCTGGAGCCAGCTGGCTGAGATCGAACAGCACCTGAAAGAGGGGGGTGAAGCCTAAGGGCAAAAAGAGAAGACAGAAACGATTTTTCCGGAAGGGCATACAGTCAGAGCTGCAGCCCCGAGTTTATTTAGCATACCCTTTTTATGTGATTTTTGAATACCATAATCAATCACCACATTACCATAGCAAAGCACACCATACATATCTAAAACAATGCTTGTCAATTACATAAGATCCTACACGTTCTTGTTTCCATGGTAGTATAATATTCCGTTACCTTAAAAGGTGACTTTATGGGGCTTACCAAGGTGACCATTGTTTTAAACTCATCAGCCATACCATGGCTTTTAGCTGCGTGACTTCTTCAGTGCCTCACAATGGCTTCTCAAAATGGCTCCGACGCTTGGCATATTTGAAAAACAAAAAAGAATGTCACAGCATCCAGAGTATACTGAGCAGTGGTTGAGGTTATCAGGAGAAGCAAGAAATGAGGCTAGAGGAGTGGGCAGGGGCCTTCACAGACCATGGTAAGGAATTTGTATTCTAAGTGCTGTGGGAACCCATGGAAGGACTGAGTGGTAGAGTAATCTGACCAGATTTTTGGTTTTAAAAACCAGCGTTGTTGCCTATTCAAGAATGAGTTGGCAGGGAACAAAAGTCAAGTGGGGAAGCTGTTGAGGCTGTCCAGGCAGGAAATGGTGGTTGGATTAAGATTTTGTCAGTAGAATTGGAGAGAAAATGATAGATTTCATTTGTATTGAAAGGCGTGTTGACCAGACTTAACTTTTGGCTCACATGAGAATGATGTGCACAGAAATTCATTTATAGCTCCCAAATGGGCTCCCAAGTGAGTAGGTGTGCCATTTTCAAAGTCGGAAAAACTTGAGAAAGAACATGCTTGGAGGAAAATATGTTGGATTTGAGAGTCCTGTGAAATATTCAAGAAGAAACATCAAGTAGGCAATCTGAAATCCAAATCTTGGCCTCCAAGGAAAGATTTGGGCTGGATATATGAATTTGGAAGTGTGATATTATAATTATAATAAATATATATTTGGTCTTCCTCCCCATTTCTGGCAAAGTGCTCCTAAAACCTTTGGAATGTCCTAAGAGAGGAATGGTCAAGGTGTCTTTTGTTATGTTAACGAGGTGATTTAGGTCTCCACCTTAGGATTTAGGGCTGGTTGCCAGGAGAACCAACTGTACAATAGGAGATTGGAGCTTACAGTCCCACCCCCAAACCTCCTAGGGAATTGGGGAGTTTAGTCACCAGTGATTTAATTAGTCTTCCCTATATGATAAAGCCTCCATAAAAATCCAAGAGGAACAGAACAGTTCAGAGAGCTTCTGGTGAACATTTGGAAATTCTGGGACAGCGGTGTGCTCAGAGAGGGCTTGGATGCTCCACATCCTTTCTCCATGCTCTGCCCTATGCATTACTTCCTTTAACTGTTCCCGAGTGACATCCTTTTATAATAAACCAGTGATCTTGTAAGTATCATGTTTCTCTGAGTTCTGTGAACCATTCTAGCCACTTAATTGAACCCAAGGAGGAGTTCATAGGAACCTCCAGTCTGTAGTCAGTCAGTCAGAAGCACAGGGGACAACCTGGGCTTGTGATTGGCAATTGAAGTATGTGACGGTGGGAGTGGGGTTTAGTCTTGTAGGACTGAACCATTAACTGGAATCTGACTCCAGACAGTGTCAGAATTGAGTTGAATTATAGGACACCCTCCTGATGTCCAGACAATTGTTTATCCATGTGGGGAAGCTATCCCTACCCCACCACAGACACATTGGAATTGGGTAGAGAACCCAAATTGGAAGGCATTAGATAGAAATGATATATGAAGCTATGAGAATACATTAGTGAAAGAGTATAGAGAAAAAAGAGCCTAAGACTAAGACCTGATAAACCACAACATTTAGAGAATAGCTATTTATCACCTCAGTAAGTAGGGGCCATGCATCTGCTTTTCTACACCTGTGCCACATTATCACCAGGATTATTTTGAATCAGAGCATCTTACTGGACAGTAACAGAAAGTAGACTAACAGATATTCGGGGCCTTTTGAACTTACCTGAGTGGTCATGACTCAGATGGAAGTCGTTCATGACATCTCTCATTTCCGAGACACAGTGGAATCACTGGGTTCAGTCACGTCTGCCTCAGAAGCCTGTATCTAAGCCAGCTACAGGGATCCATTATCTACCTTATTTAGCCTAAGACTCTGTCATCATTTACCTGGATTAGCTGGTTATGTTCCTAACACTAGCCCCTCTAGTCACTTTTCATTGTAACTTTAAGTACTTCAGTTACTTCTCATTTGTCTTAAAAATAAAGGGACGAAAACATCAGTTTCTGAGTTAAATCCTCATGTTATGAAGAATTCTGAGTGTTATTTGCCACTGAACTTAGGAAATTGTTTATTAAACTATCATTGAGGTGAATTTTGGGTTTAGTTTTTTCAAGAACTAAACTTGTTTTCAAAGCAAAAGTACATTTCTATAAAGAAAAAATATTAAAAGCTGCACAGCTTAATAATTTTAAAATATTTTTAAAATAAGTATAAATTAGAGCCTGACGAGTTGTGTATCTATGTGTATATTGACCACTTTTTATTAGTATGTCTTATATTTTTGTTGAAAATGTTCAGCAATCATAACATTTCTTTTATGCACTCACCTCAATAATGTTCATCATTTAAACTAACTCTATGTACTGTTTTTCCAGCTTATACATGTGACATATTTTTAAATGAACTTGAAGTCAATATCATAATTATTTATAATGCATTTATTATTAACATAAACATTCTCTTGACATGTCTCTAACTGATAATGCATGAATACAGGAAGAACAATGACTTATAGTTTTTTTTTTCTTACAATAAAATAACATATAATGCTTATATTTATAAATATTTGTCAGGGGAATGGAATGGATGTCCTAAGATTACTGAACATTAATTCAGAGTTTACTCTTTTATTTCCACACTATATTAGATGAGAAATGATGTTGAGAATGTTATCATGGGTATCATGGGTATAAAATTGTTGGTGAAAAATATACATGATATTCCGCTACAAAAATAAAAAGGTAGTTTCAGCTTAATACTTAGGTTCATTTATGGGAATTAGGTTTATTTGTGGGCACTATACTTAATTATTTTAGGAAGATGAATACTTGTTAGAATAAGAAAGGTTTTCTGATTAATCATCCTATGAATTCTTTTTAATCAAGTTATAACCATATTTCATGCTTTTTTATATATAGCCTCTAAAGCATATCTTATTTTTGTAATTATTTCTAAAGATCGTTTTTTTAAATTTTTAAGACTGCCGAGAAGTCAGGCCACATTGAAAGATCAAAGAATGTAAGACAAAGACAAAACGATTTTAAGGTAAGTTAAGGATAAGTATGTAGATTTTTTTCCACAGGGTACAGTTTTCTCAACCATAGTAGAAGACTTTATGTTCAAAATATTCATCATTGTTCAGGCAGAATCCTTTATTTGATTAATCAAGTTAGTGACTTTTAATGCAGTTTGCTTGTTTATTATTGTCTAGAAAATGATTCAGGAGGTAATGCACTGTCTTGTGAAGCTGATCCGCGGAGCACTGCTCCCACTCAGCATCCCTGAGGGCGGGGTGAGGCAGTACGGAGGCTGGGAGGTGAAGTCTGAGCTTTCTGGACAGTGGCTTACTCATGTCATCCAGACCATAAGGTAAATATGGACACATTCTCTTCAACAGAGTAAACATTTTTTTTGTCTTAAAAAAATATATATATTATGGGATATAATTTTTAATACATTCTACAAAGAATTTTACTTTGTCTTTTTGCCTCCACTGTTTCCCATACATTATCTAACAAGCTCTTAAACTCTCCCGGTGCTTATATTTAATGAGAATGTCATACTGGACATGCATCTTTTATTGTCTAATTCAGTGTTACTGTTATATTCCCTGGTATGGTCTGTCTTTTGCCTTATTTTCAACATAATACTAAAGCTTATAAGCTCCATAATAAATCATTATAGGATGGCCAAAATGATGACAGGGATCGCTTTGGGATCTCTGCTCGCTTTTGTTTTGTTGTGCTTATTTTACAGGCTTACTTATGAATCATTGACTGCCTTAGAAATACCTAATGACATGTTACAGACTATCCAGGATCTCATTTTGGATCTCCGAGTACATTGTGTGATGGTCACATTGCAACACACAGCGGAGGGTATGTTAAGAAAAATTGATGACATTTACTAAACATTGTTTATCTAAATATGCCACCTCTTTCCAGCTTCCAAATCCTTGAAAACAAAAATTAACTCTTAAGGAAATTGAATATTTTAGATTACCTATATCTACCCAATACAATTCTTCAGAAGAAAGTTTTTAAAATTCGAGATGCCAGACCATGCAGAAACTAAAAGATGGATATACTTTAAAAATATTTAAGGCTATAAGCACGTTTTTAGGGCAGATTATATGTAGAAAAGTTAGAATATAAAAGATGTGAAATATCCCAATTTTGAAAAAATATATATGTGTATATTTAAAGTTTAATTAGAGATATCAATGTAAAAGCAGCAGAAAGACTTTAAAATGGTTCTCTGGGTAGTAAAAATTAAAAGTGATACTCAGTTTCTTTATACTTTTAGAATTTGGGGGATTTTTACATATAATTATAAAAAACAATGAAGATTATCTTTATAAAGTAGCCCTTTGGGTATTAAATATTTCAAAAACAATCAAAAACATTGTTATAATTGACATAAGCCATTACTGTCTGTCACTAGGACATTTAAGTAGGAAATTCACATCTATACAGAATTAGTGACTAATATACTCTAAATGGAAATGGAATGGAATCCAGGTGAGAAACTGAGCAGTATCCTCTTAATTCCTCACCTCTTCCCCTAAGGGATCTGAGATAGACTGCAATGCTAAAAGTTTAGAGAGGTGGCATTCCTTTAGCCAAGTAAGAATCGGACCACCATTGCCAGGAATGTATAAGATTTTTAATTCTATTTTATAGAATCGAAATTGTTCATTAGAAATATTGTATAGTTTATTTTGTACATGTTTAATATTATAAAGAGTGCTGAATAAGTAATAATAAAGTTTATTATTAAACCTAACCTGGCATTCTCCAAATTGGACTATGCAGTAAAAAATTTTATTTACATTAATTTTTATTAGAAAAATCTGGTGAACAATACACATTTTAATCCTTGAGCCTACCAGAATTACATTCTATTGTACTTTTCCACCAATTTTACAAACCTATAAGAAACAAAAACCATAATTTTTATAGATTTTTATCTTTCTAAAGTTCATTGAGATAACTACAATCAAACATCCTTGTGTGTTTGTTTTTCCTGTAGAAATAAAGAGATTAGCTGAAAAGGAAGACTGGATTGTTGATAATGAAGGACTGACTTCTCTAGTAAGTTTGAATTCTTTTAAATGATTAATCATTAGTGTATTTTCAGACTACGTGATATATTAGTAAGGAGCATATGTTCTCTATATTGTAACTCTAAATAGCTTCTCGAAATAGAGAAATAAACTTTTTTTTTTTTTTTTCCTGGCAAGGCAACTCTTGGTTGACCTCACAGATTGCAAGGCCATTGTCAGCTTCCAATCCCTTATTTTTAAATTTTTTTATTTTTATTGTTTACGCCTACGGCACCTGGTCTTCCTAGGTGGTCTCCATCAAAGTACTAACCAGGTCTGACCTTGCTTAGCTTCCGAGATCAGACGGGATTGGACTTTTTCAGGGTGGCATGGCCATAGACAAAAAATAAACTTAAGTTTTTCTTCTGAGAGTCATTTTTGCTGAATACCAACCACACATAGTTAAAAATTAAAAAACAGTGGATTTCTTTTAGAATGATCTTTCTTCATTCTGTATCATTTATTATTTTTATTTGCCTTACATTTTTTTTTAAATTGATTATCCTTAAGTTACCCAGCAACTTGAATTTTTCAGAAAAGCAGGATAGGAAAAAAATGCTGTGCTAACTTCTAAGCCAAAATAAAACAAACAACAGACCTCCCCAGATATGTACACAGGTCAAGCAAGAAATTATAACCATGTATTTTTCATTCTAGAATAGTTATCTTTATTAATGGGGCTTTTAGGTTTTCAAAATACCTTTGAAAGTAGTCTTTATGATTTATTACATTTTCACATCTGTGTCATGGAGCAAATTATGAGGGGGCAACTAGCAATTTCTGCCTACTTAGTAGATAAGGAAGCTAGGATAAAATGATTTTAATTTTCCAATATTTATAAAATAGTGATTGAGTCAAGGTTTTTGCCTCCTGTTATCACCATTTTTTCCACAAAATGATCACAATGCCATTGACTGTGTTCCCTGTGCTGTGTATTGTATCCCCATGACTTATGTATTTTGAGTCAGGTTGTTGAGAAGCAATAATCTCATGTAATATTTCTTCATTTCCTCTAATTTCTGTCCTTATTGACAGTCTTTTAGAGTTGAGGAATTTTTGGCAAGTTGAAAATTTTCCTTCTATTTCTCCAAAGTTCAAGGTCTTTCTAAAATTAATATTAATATATACAAGTATACCTTACTTTATATGTAACATCATGGTTTAGAACAGCACTACTTCCAAATTTTTATAAATCAAATCATATTTGCAATTAAAGAATATTATTTTTAATAAATGCATTGTAAGTATAAAGGATTTATTTTTTTATAAAAAATATTTTTATTTATTTGGTTTATTCTATTTTTCATAATTTGTATTTGAATATAGGCTATCCTATAACTAATTTTGTCATACTCAATATTTGGAGGTGTGGGGGTGACCTGCACCATCCAATACAGCAGCAGTGTGAGATATGGCTTATATAAAATTCATGAGATTCCAAAGACTCAGTACAAAAAGAAAGAATGTAAAATACCTCAACTTTTTATATTCATTACATGTTGAAATAATACTTTGATACTTTTTTTACATAAATTATATTAAAGTTAATTTTTTCCTTTTAGTTTTCTTAATGTGGTTACTGAAAAATCTAAAATTTTATATATAGCTTATGTTTGTGGCTCACATTATATTTCGGTTGAACAACAGTGGTATAGAGGATAATTTACTGCACCGGATTTAGAATCATAATCTGGTTAGTATTTAGTTCTGCTACATCATAGCCATGCAAATCTTAAAGCCATGCAAACTTAACTTCTCTTCCCCTAGTTACAGCAGCAGAACACCTTTTCACAGTGTTATCGGTTAAGATTAAATGGAATGCTGTGGATTAAGTGCCAAACTACAAAGCTTTGTAAACATATAAAGGAGTTTTATTTATAAAACTAATACCTGGAATGTTATACCTTACTATTTTAAAGTTCATTCATATAACTATATCTCACTTATCACAGCAAGCCTGGAAGACATTGGACCAGAATATACTGAATAACTTGCCCCACCTGAAATAAGACAGGGCAGATTAGACAGTGAGTTACCTTGGAGCTTAGATTTTGATATGTGTTTCACATTGGTCTTGTGCAAATGAGATAATTTATATGTTCAATCTGAGAAAATAGAGCATCTGTTTTCAAAGATTTGTGTTAAATATTTTTAAAAATTGACATAAATTTAACAACACTTAGCAATAAAATTGATATTGGCTTTAGGTCCTTCTTCAGGTTAGTGTTTCTTGCACACACAGTCAGCCCAGAATGTGCTTACATGGTAGGTGCCACATCTGAGGTCTCATTGCATGCTTGTGTGATACCTGCCACATCTAGATCCCAGTGTGTGCTTACCTGAGAGTTGTCACAGCTAGGTCTCAGTGTGTGCTTGTGTGATAGGTGCCACATCTAGTATCCCAGTATGTATTTACCTCATAGCTGCCACATCTGAGTTCCAGTGTGTGCTTCCATGATAACTGTCACACCTGGGGTCCCATAATGTTCTTACCTGATAGCTGTCACAGCTGGGTCCCAGTGTGTGTATATGTAATAGCTGCCACATGTATGGTTGTTCGATTAGAGCAGATAAGCCTCTTTGAAAATGCTTGGAAATGGTTACTATAAAAACTTGTTTGTAGTCAATTTGAAGTTTAACTATAGTAGTAAGAAACTATAACCATAGAATAACTAATTTCATGTTTGATCTCATACACACAAGCCAGAAAACTAAACCCACCACACCTTGGAAATCACACTTCTAGTGTCAGCCAATTCGTCTTCTAGTCAGATGGAGAAACATGCTAACACAATATACTTGATAAAGCTGAGCATTTTTTAGCTATTCAGCATGGACCTCACTTAAAAGATAAAGTGAATCAATGTTTAGAATAAAAGTCTAGGTTTCAGCTTTAAGTATTTTAACCTATCATCTGTAAAACTCTTTAAACTTTGAACGACAACTTAAATTATATTCCTCTAATTTATATTTAGTTAACATTTCCATAGTACCAATCCTGTTTGTTTAAAATGAGATTGTTTTTCTTTCCCTGTAACTGGCATTGGAAAGCATTCCCTATTAAGTTAAAGAAATGAATGTTAAGCTTCGCCTCATTATGCCTGTTCTTTCAGGGGAGGTATTATCTATAATTTGAATTTCACTTTAGTGCTCTGAAATACCTCCTTTAAAAGCATCCTATTCTCATGTTGAAAATATCTTCTGCCTTTTTAAATTTGGATAATTCTGAGAATTTTTTTCTTTCAGAAGAACTGGAATGATTTGTGATAACTTCTTACAGTTGGCTAAATTGGTGATTCACTGACAATATGCAGAGATAGTAGATATTTAGACTGTCATTTACTCCCATCTTACCTGAAACTGTTCATTGGCCCTCTGATATTCTCTATAAGAGAGAATACGAAAATAAGAAAAGTCTCTACAAAAGTAAAATTAGTTCAAATTTTAATAAAAGAAATCTCAATAACCACACATGAATATCAGCATTTAACTTACCACAGTTGAATTTTGGATTTAATTCTCACTATTACTATTATTTTAACATCTTAGATTTTCATACCTTTGAGGCAGGTACATTAGATGGATAAGATCAAGTATCTAACAAACATTTTGGCTCTTTAAATACTTTCTGCACAGTTGCAGAGTATCTAGGAGATCGAGCTCATTCAGAATTTATCCTCCAGTGTTTAAAATATAAACTCACTATATCTGCTTTTTATCATGTCATTTGCCTCTCAGAAGAGTAGAATTTTGAAGAAAAATTTTAGTTATACCTGACTTTTGTTTTCGTTGAATTAGATGTACTTTGGAATCTCAGGATTCACCAATTTTTTAATATCAAGTGCAGAACATGCCAGATCTCAATCTCAGTGACTAAGAGATTATCAGTTTAATTGTATCTGTTTCATGTTACAAATTTGGAAAATTGAGTTTTTGACTGTATTCACTTCTGTTAAATGTCTTACCCAATGCTTATTTTTGAATTTAAAGATATGTATTTTTTTTTTCCTTTAGCCATGTCAGTTTGAACAATGCATTGCACATTCTCTGCAATCACTTAAAGGAGTTCTAGACTGCAAGCCAGGAGAAGCCAGTGTAAGTTTTCTGTTACATTCAGCCTTTATTTCAGACTTTTCCAATGAAGCCTTGGGAGAACCCAGTTGTAAATTTTTGAGTCATTTCAGCATAAGAGTTTTTTTCCCCTGACTGCCTGCTTGTTTTATTTCATTTACACAGGCAACTGATTTCTTGGTTCCAAGAGAGGCTGATGAAAGTTAAAATGTGAATATAAATGTTGTAGGTAGACTACTTGCATTTTTGCAAATGGAGAAAACTGACTTTGGTGTTGTCAAGCAGCTCTATATCAGTGTCTTCTCAGGGCAAAATTATTGTAGTTAGAAACATTACCTATAGTCCAGCTCCTTATTCATGGCCCTTTTCAGAGTAAAGTTGCTCACACTGGAAGCAGTTTTCCTTGTTAACTTTTATATTGAACTTCACATACAAAAGTTTTGTTTTCTTAGCTGTCCAGAATTTTTCACCAAAATTCTTCCTTACAGGTCTTTCAACAACCTAAAACACAGGAAGAAGTTTGCCAACTGAGCATCAATATCATGCAGGTAACAAGTAAAAGCACTGATGCCCTGAGCCTGAAATAATGCAAATTATTTGTCAAACCTCTTATTTATGTATATAATGTATTAAATATATATATTTAAAAATATACATATATTTTTAAAACTAGTATATAATAGTAAGTAAAGTAACAAAATAAGGTTCAAGAGAAAATTAACTCCAATTTGTTTTAGCAGTACCCCAATTTTTCATTTATATTACACTCCCCTGTTTTATGTTCCTGTACTGCTTTATATATATTTCTGTTAGAGCACACATGATAATTGTTTACACCGTGTCTAGAGTGCTAAGTTATTTGTGGGCACATAAAGTTGAGCATGTGATTGAATGAGAGAAAAGAAAAGGTGTTTTTCATAAAATATATGCAGGAACTTAGTATTTGGATCAAAATATTGGTGCTTTTACTTTTCTGTCACTTACGCAATATGCATTGGTGAGATCTATAGTCTGTCAACTATGGGAGATGTGTACATACATTATGCCTCTTACAGGATTTGTATTTCTCTTTTTATTTACATGAAATTCTTTTTAATGTTCAAATAGATTAGAATCTAAGAGTTCCTGTTACTGAACTCTCTTATTTTTTGACTTAGATTTTTATATATTGTCTGGAACAGTTAAGCAGCAAGCCTGATGCAGATGTAGATACTACACAGTAAGTAAAACTGAAATTAGTCTCATTATCAATGAGATTAATGTTCTGTTCCATTCTTTCATTTAAGAGGATTAAAAATACAAGCTAATGTTATGTATTTGGTCTTATATAGTACAACTTCCAACAAGAAAGATAGTTAAACATATTTTTCTATATTCAACCTGTGTTTTTCCATAATTTCTTTATCTTCTGAACTCATCTTAACATTACTAGAGATATGTTGAACAAACCAAACAGATGATTAGCTTACTAATCATCTAAACGAGTAAGTTTCATAACTAATAAAGTAGAAAATTAAAACATATAACTTCTAGTCATTAACTTTTACAATTCAGAGGTTAGAGAATTGCACCAGTAGTCTTGTAAAAAAATTAATTACGTTAGTAGGATTAAGTCTGGGTCAGGCTTAGTTATTTGAGCTGCAGAGGACAAATTTTGGTTCTTGATATTTATAAATCCATGCGATAATTCTTTTATAATGTTCTTGTATAGAAATTTTTTTGATATTTGACACATGTAACCGTGTGCACCAAAGATTCATCTGATACAGATAGATAATACTGAAATGCCTCTTAAATCGATAATTGAAAATTTAAGAATTTTTTCATGTTTATCTATTTCAATAATTAGTTTTTGCCTTTCAGTATATAAGACTCACCTCTCTGAAACTTAAGAAATATCTCATTATTTTAGTTTTTATTTCATTTGATTTTATATGTTTAACACATCAATTCACCAGGAAATTGTATTGTTAATAAGTTTCCCGATATTATTGATTAAATAAGTCCTTCCTCTTGTTTTATTAAAAATTCTGTTTCATACGTTACTGAATTCTAATATCTATAGTATAACATATTTCTGAACTTTATATTCTGTTCCATTCTTTCATATATATTTCTATCAGTTCATGTTGTTTTAATTATCATTAGCTTATTTTTTAATATTTTTCAGATTGGCACCTTTTTATTGCCCTTCTATTTTAAAATATATTTGCTGTTTTCATCTATAAGTCTTCCATATGAATTCTAAAAAAAATCATTCTTTAAAGAGAAGAATTCCTGTCATATCTTTAATCAGTGGATTTATGATATTCCCTCCTCCACAATTTTATATTTCTGGTCACTTTTGTTAACTAATTTCCTAGCTCAACTCACTTGTAAATGGTGAACTACGAAAGTTAGCTTGAAAAAACCACGTGATTTCGATAATCAGAACATTTCAATTATATGCGTCTATACCCTGGAAATTAAATTATTCGATATTTTCCCTCTTGATGATTTTTTTAAATTTAATTAAGTCAGGATTGGGAAGGCCAAAAAGCATAATTCTTATGGTCCATGTTAATAGATGGTTAATAGCGTCTACTTTGAGTTATTAATTGTTAAATATTAGAAACATGATTTTTGACTAAAAGAGTTATTATTATGGTCGACATACAATATTATATTAGTTTCAGTTGTAGAACATAGTGATTCAACATTTATATGCTTTATGAAGTGATCACTACAATAAATCTAGTAATCATCTGTTTCATGCAAAGTTGTTATTCTATTATTGACTGTATTCTCTATGCTGTACATTACATCCCCATTATTTATTGTATAACAAGAAGTTTGTGTTTCTCAATCCCCTTCACCTTTCTCACTTCTCCTGCCACCCCTGCTGCCAGCTATCAATTTATTCTCTGTATCTATGAGCCCTTTTCTGTTTTGTTTGTTTGTTTGTTCTTTCGATTTGTGTTTTTCCATTCCACATGTAAGTGAAATCATGCAATATTTGTCTTTCTCTGTCTAACTTATTTCACTTAGGATAGTACCCTCTAGGTCTATCCATGTTGTCACAAATGGCAAGCTTTCATTTTTTTTTCATTACTGAGTAACATTTTGTGTGTATGCATGCGTGTGTATACACATACATAAAAAATATACCATGTCATCTGTATTCATCTGTAAATACCTTGGTTGCTTCCATTACTTGGCTATCTTAGGTAATGCTGCAATGAAACAGTGGTACATATATCTTTTTGAATTAGTGTTTTGATTTTTTTTTTTTTGATGACTACCCAGGACTGGAATTTCGGGTAGTGTGGTAGTTCTATTTTTTAAATTTTTTAAGAACCTCCATATTGTTTTTCATAGTGGCTGTACCAGTTTGCAGTCCCACTCACAGTACACAAGAATCCCCTTTTCTCCACGTCCTCATCAGCACTTGTTTGTTGATTTTTTATTGATAGTCATTCTGACAGATGTGAGGTGATATCTCATTGTAGTTTTGATATGCATTCTTCTGATGATTAGTAGTGTTGAGCAGCTTTTCTTGTGTCTCTTGGCCATCTGTATGTCTTCTTTAGAAAAATGTCTGTTCAGATCCTCTGCCTATCTATTAATTAGATTATTTGGTGTTTTGATGTTGAGTTATATGAACTCTTTGTATATTTTGAATATTAACCCTTGTCAGTTATATCATCTGCAAATATCTTCTCCCATTCAACAGGTTGCCTTTTTGTTGATGGTTTTCTTTGCTGTATAAAAGTTTTTTAGTTTGAACTAGTCTCATTTGTTTAATTTTGCTTTTGTTGCCCTTGCCCCAGGAAACATTTAAAAAAAGAAAAAATACTGCTAAGATCAGAGTCAGAAGTTCTCTGTTTTTTTATTCTAGGAGTTTTATGGTTCAGATCTAATATTTAAGTCTTTAATCCATTTTGATTTTATTTGTATCTGTAGTATAAGAATGTGATTTAACAACTTTTTGCATGTATCTGTCTGGTCTTTCTAACACCATTTATTGAAAACACTATCTTTTCCCCCATTGTTTATTTCTGCCTTTTTCGTCATAGATTAATTGATCTTATAAGTAGTAGTTAATTTCTGGGGATTTTTTTCTTATCCATTATTCTGTCTTATTTTCTTCCAGTACCATATTGTTTAGATTATTGTAGTTTTGCAGGATAGTTTGAAATCTGGAAGCA
Source organism: Rousettus aegyptiacus (assembly GCF_014176215.1). Taxonomy (NCBI): domain Eukaryota; kingdom Metazoa; phylum Chordata; class Mammalia; order Chiroptera; family Pteropodidae; genus Rousettus; species Rousettus aegyptiacus. The sequence continues at coordinate 86,764,220 of NW_023416284.1, forward strand.
TGTTACCTCCAACTTTGTTCTTTCTCAAAATTGCTTGGGCTCTTAGGGGGTTTTCATGGTTTCATATAAGTTTTAGAGTCATTTGTTCTAGTTCTGGTAAAAATGCCATTGGTATTTTGATAGAGATTGCATTGAATCTGTGGATTGGGTAGCATGGTTTTGGTGGTTTTGGGTAGCATGATCATTTTAATGATACTCATTTTAATAATTTATGAGCACAGTATACCCTTGCATTTATTTGAGTTGTCTTCAGTTTCTATCATGAGTATCTTACAGTTTACACAGTACAGGTCTTTTACCTTGTTGATTAAATTTATCCTTAGGTATTCTGTCCTTTTTAGTGCTATTGTTAATGGAATAGTTTTTTTTTAAATTCTCTGATAGTTTTTTAATTTTCTGATAGTTTATTATTAGCATATAGAAATACCACAGATTTCTATATATTAATTTTGTATCCTATAGTTTTATAGAATTTATTTGTTCTAAATTTTTTTGGTGGAGGCTTAAGGTTTTCTGCATGTTATTTGTAAATACAGTTGTACTTCCTTCTAATCTGGATACCTACTTTTTTTTTTTTCCTTTTCTGATTGCTGTGGCTAGGACTTCCAATACTATATTGAATAACTTGTGTACATCTTATCTTGTTCCTCACCTTAGGGGAAAAGCTTTTAGGTTTTCGCTGTTAAGTGTTAATAAGCAATTGGTTTGTCATATTATGGCCTTGACCATGTTGAAGTATATTTCCTCTATACCTACTTTGTTGAAAATTTCATCATTAGTATTAATTTCTGGGGTAGTTTTTAACATATGATTTTTATCCTTCATTTTGTTAATGTGATGTATTACATTGATTAATTTGGGATTATTGAGCCATCCTAGCATCCCTGGAATCATGGTGTATGATCTTTATAATGTATTGCTGAATTTGATTTGCTAATATTTTATTGAGAATATTTGCACCTGTGCTCATCAGGGATATTGGTCTGTATTTTTTAATAGTTATTTTTGTCTTCTTTTGGTATGAAGGTGATGATGGCCTCATAAAATGAGTTTGAGAGTGATGGGTATTAATTCTTCTTTAAATATTTGGTAGAATTCCCCTGTGAAGCTGTCTGGTCCTGGACTTTTGTCTGTGGGTAGTTTTTAAATTTAAATTATTGGTTCAATTATTTTTATTAAATTTATTGATTAATGAAATACATAAGGTTTCAAGTATACAATTCAGTAATAATAATAATTGATTCAATTTTGTTACTATTAATTGATCTGTTCAGATTTTCTGTTTCTTCTTGATTCAGTCTTTAAAGATGGTATGTTTCTAAGAATTTATCCATTTATTTCTAGGTTGTCCTATTTATTGGCATGTATAGTATTCTCTTACATCCTTTGTTTTTCTGTGGTGCCAGTTGTAACTTCTCTTTCATTTCTGATTTTATTTACTTGGGCCCTTTTTTTTTCTTGATGAGTCAAACTAGAGGTTTATCAATATTATTTATCTTTTCAAAGAACTAGTGTTTAGTTTCATTGACCTTTCCTATTTTTTTTAGTATCTTTTTCACTTATTTCCACTCTGATCTTTATTATTTCCTTTCTTCCACTTCCTTTTGGCTTTGTTTGTTTTTCTAGTTTCTTTAGGTGTAAGGTTCAATTTTTTCTTGGTGATTTTTCTTGTTTCTTATAGATCTGTAGTGCTATACATTCTCTCCTTAGAATTGCTTTTACTGTGTCCCAAAGATTTTGGAATATAGTGTTAACATTTTTATTTATCTCAAGGTATATTTTTTTCTCTTTGATTTCTTTTTTAACATTGGTCGTTTAGTAGCAGGCAGTTTAGCCTCCATGTGCTTGTGTTTCCATTTTTTTTTCTTGTAATCGATATCTAGGTTTAGATTGTTGTGGTCAGAAAAGATGCTTGATATGATTTTAACCTTTTAATATTTATTGAGATTTGTTTCATGGCCTAACGTGATTTCTCTTGGAGAATGTTCATGTGTGCTTGAAGAGAATGTGTATTCTGCTGTTTTGGATCACATGTTTTGCTAATATCTATTAAGTTCATCTTATCTAATTTATCTTTTTTTGTTTGTTTTATGGTGATATTGAGTATCGAAATCCAGTAAGTTTCAGTTATACAATTTAATAATGTGGCATATATATATATATATTGCATTGTCTGTTCACCGCACATAGTTAGATCTCTTTCTGTCACCATATTCTATTGTATCTTTTAAGGCCCACACTTCCTTGCTGATTTATGCCTTAATGATATATCTACTGATGTAAGTGGGGTATTTCCTATTATTATTTAGTTTCCTACTATTATTTTAGACTGTCAGTCTCTTATTTTATGTATGTTAATATCTATATTTGCTGTATGTCTTTAGGTGTTCTTGCATTGGATGCATACTTGTTTACAAGTGTTATATCCTCTTGTTGGATTGATCTCTTTATCATTATGTAATGCCCACTGATATAAGTATTGCTATCTCAACTTTCTTTTTGTTTTCATTTCCATGAAATATTTTTCCATCTCTTCGTTTTCAGTCTGTGTGTTTTTTTTTTTTTTTTTATCTGAAGTTAGTCTGTTATAGGCAGCGTACATATGTGTCACTTGTTTTTTTATCCATTCAGCCACCGTAGGTCTTTTGATTGGAGCATGTAGTCATTTGCATTTAAGATAATTGTTGATAGGTGTGAGCTTATTGTCATTTTAGTAATTGTTTTCAGGTTGTTTTTAATGTTCTTTGATCCTTTCTTCCTCTCTGGCTCTTTTTCCTTGTGTATTGATGATTTTCTTTAGTTTATATTTGGATTTCTTTCTCTTTTTATGTGTGCGTATCAATTATAGGTTTTTGGTTTGTGGTTACAATGAAATTCATATATCATGAACCTTGTAAATAACAGTCTATATTAAGTAGACGGTTGCTTAAGTTTGAATATATTCTGAAAGTCCTACATTTTTACTCACCTCCTCCTTATGTTTTATGTATCTGATATCATTTTACATCTTTGCGTGTGTATGTGTGTATGTATATCCCTTAACTACTTGTCGTAGATATAAAGGATTATACTACTTTTGTCTTTAACCTTCATACTAGCTTTATAAGTGCTTGATCTACTACTTTTACTAAATGTTTGCCTTTGTCAGTGAGATACTTCTTTTCCTATATTTTCCTATTTTTAGTTGGCCTTTTCTATTTCGAAGTTCCTTTTAACATTTCTTATAGTGCTAGTTTAGTGGTGATGAACATCAAATCTGCTATTGATGCCCTCCAATTTTCATTTTAGTTATTGTATTCTTAGTTCTGATTTTTTAAATATCTATTTTGTCTTTGTTGAAGTTCTCACTGAGTTTATCTATTCTTCCAGGTTTGTTGAGCATTTATATAGCCATTACTTTGAGCTTTTTATTTGATAGGTTTCTTATTTCTCTTTCATTCAGTTCTTTTTCTGTGGTTTTATTTTTTGTTTGTTTGTTTGTAACATATTCTTCTTTCTCCTCATTTTGCTTATCTCTCTGTGTTTGTTTCTCTTTATTTGCTACATCTATCAGTCTTGAAAAAGTAGCCTTATGTAAAAGGTGCCCTGTGGGGCCCTGTGGCATAGTCTCCTCTGGTCACCAGAGCTAGGCGCTCCAGGAATGTCACCAATGTAGGTTGCATGCACCTTTTTATTACAGCTGTGCTATAATTGCTGCTGGCGCTCCTATGTGTTGGGTCTCCTAAGACCAACTGGCTGTGAGGACTAGCTGCTACTGCTAAGATGATCCAGTGTAAGGGGGCTGATCCTCTAGAGTAGGAGCCACTGTGGAGGAGCTGCCTACTGGGTGTGTTGATGCTGGAGCTGCTTGAGTGGTGCTTTTGCTGATGGCTGAGTTTGCCCATCAGGTGTGTCAGTGGTGGAGCTGATTGGGCAAGGTTCCAGAGCTGGTTGAAGCATGTGCTGTAGTTGTGATGTCCTTCCCACCTCTAGTTCACCATACTGAGGGTGTAGGTCCTGGCCATCCTGGGTCTTTGCTGCACCTACCCACTAGATGAGGTTTTTTTCTTTAAATCCTGAGTTTTAGAAAAGTCTGTTCATCTGGTCTTCAGGTCATTTTCAATGATGATTGCTCTATGTGTTTTGGTGTGTCCATGGGAGGTTCTAAGCTCAGGATCTACCTACTTCGCCATCTTTACTCCCCTACTACCCAGAGAACAGACCAAAACATTTTAAAGTTCATTACATCCTTTTATTGATGTGTAGTTTACATATAACAATATATTAGCATTTTCTTATTTTAGTGCTTTAATTATAACTGTTCTCTTCTATTTTCAGTGTTTCTGTTGATGTTTCTTCTCCTGATTTGTTTGGAAGTATCCATGAAGACTTCAATTTGACTTCTGTAAGTAAATGATAAATAATTAAAATGAGAGTAAAGCATTTCATTTTAAAACTATTTAATGATTTTAATAAATCTGTCTAAATTACCAACTACATTAGTGCTATAGCATACTACTCTGAGCTTTGAAGTAATGTTTTATTATGTGAAAATTTTAATAAGAATATAATTTTGTATGTATTCTACATTTAAAATCTGTTTAGCTGAAATAGTACCTTAAGTAGTTTCATCTACTCTCTGCATCATGCAGGTTCTTGGGTGTGAACTAGGTGTCCTAGTGGTTCTCTGGTGCTTGAAAGTTGGAGGGGATGCAAAAGACAGGTGCCTGTTCCCCTCACATGTTTCTTTTAACCAGAGAAGCTCTGCTTTTCTCTATATCTAATAGCATTTTATTTAAACACAAAGTCCCTGACAAAAACAAAAACAAACTTTTTTTAAACACACACACACACACACACATACACATATATACATGTATGTATGTATATATGTGTACACACACATATATGTATATATATGATTCATGGATACTTTATTACATTTATAAATTCAACAGTTGAAATCCAAACTCCATCTTTCTTTAAAAAAAAATCCTCTCTGGTTTGTCATTAGTTTGAAGGGTGTGGTGTGCGTGTGTGTGTGTGTGTGTGTGTGTGTGTGTATTTATTTCTCAAGAAAAAAATTCCTAAATTCCCTGCCTTATTTCATTTCCACAATTATTTCAATTCCTAAATAAAGGATTTGTTACATTGGAGAAAATATAATTCAGTCAAAGTTTAAACAAAGTAACTTTTTAATAAAATCTATTTAGGTTTAATTACTTTGATGGCTAGATAGATAATGGTACCATTCACAGAGAGAATTCAGGAAGAAAATGGGTTCTAAAGAAAGATTAAAAATTTAGTTTAATCTTTGAACAAGTAACATTTAAGTAGAGATATCTCGTGTGGGATTGGATATACTTATCTGGACCCCAGGAGATAAATCTAGGTTTGTAAGCAGCAATATAAGACCTGGGGGTAGATGAGAATACTGGAGAAAATACTGGTAGAATGAGAGATGAGCCAAATATATAAAAATAATATTGGGAGTACCAGTATTTAAGGGATGGCCAGAAGCAGAAAGCCTTGAAGGTTCCTATAAAGGAGTAATCAGAGAGAGAAGGAAATCCAAATAGAGTAATGTTCCTGAGACAGATGGAAAAAAACATTTAAACAAAAGAATATTTTACAGTGTCACAGACTGACAGAGGATCAGATTGGGTCAGGTGAAAACTAGAGCCTCATGATCTTGATAGTTGTAAGGTTGTATATGATTGTGAGAGAACCACATCATTGGACTGCTGAGGGGCCATCTGCTTACACTGGGTCATGAGTGAATAAGAGCTGAGGAAGTTGATGTGGAAAATTTAAACCATTCTTTCCACTGTGAACATAGAAAGAGGGCTAGAGTAGGACATGGACTGGAGGAAAGATCCTTCTAAATTGAAAAAGGCCTTGCCAGCCATCTGGCTAACTATGCTTTTTTTCAATATTTTAGAACAAGCCTAATTTTACATGATAATCTTTCCAGTATTTGAAAACAGCTGCTGTATGTAGTTGGAATGTTCCCTTCTCTTAACACTCTAAATCATTTAGACATCTCCCAGCTGATGTGCTTGTGGTCACTTGATGTGGTAGTTCTCAGACTTTAATTCAGTCCTTCTTCAAAGGAGGCACAGAAAAAATGTGATCCTGACTACTGGGAAGCAACCAGAACTACACAGGTTACATCTCTCTGTTGACTTACTGCCAGCCAGAACCCCAAGGTTCACACTTGCTTCTGCTACTCACAGGACCTTACTCTCCCATTTTACTCCAAAAATTATTTATTTGGTAACAAATTCATTTCCTAATTTTTCCCCCTTCTATGATATCTTGTTATAGTTGGCCCAAATTATTGAGATCTTAGAGTCTTGTTCTGTTATCCAGCAGTATCAGTTATGGTAGAAAGAAGCTAGATTTGGAGTCAGAATACACTGGTTTGCTTTCTAGTCTGCTTCTTACTAACTGAATAACCTTGGGCATGTTACTGAGGATGTCCAGTTTTCTTTGGGACAAAATCAAGATGATATTGCCTACACCTCAGAGATTTGGTAAGGTATAATTGAAATAATACATAAAGCCATAGTCCTTAATCTGCAAGTACTATCTTTAATAGGTTGAGTTGTTATTTTCAAACATGTATATTCATCTAAATTGTTAATAAGCTTTTGATTAGTCATCCAAGCTTAAGAATTTGATTATTTGATTGTGTTCAATTTTTCTTTCTACTGGTTGGTTAGATTTGAGGAGGGAAAAAAGCACTTGTTGGGGGTTAAAACTTTAAGTCACTCAAATAGTTTTTCCATTTGGGGGGAAGAACCATACCGATTATAATGAGAAAAATCAACCAAAGAGAGTTAATTAATAGCACGCAGAAGATGCAGCAGGCTCAGGTAGACTTGTAGAGAAGGCTAATATTTGGAGAGAAGATTTTTGAAGAAAAAGGCAATTAGGGATTGATTTTATAACTGAGAATCCAGTTGAGAATTTGGAGGAGTGCATTGTGTTTAGAGTGCCTGATGAGACATTATGTTTATTTTATGTGCTTTACAAAGTCCACATAAGGGTAATACCAGGCTAGGGGCAAAAGGGAATATTGCCTCCCATCCCCAGCCTTACCTTTACACCTCTTCACTGCTTTCCTTCTGATTTTCACTTGCCATTTAATCACAAAATGAAGAGTATATATCCCATAACCCTTTTTACCTTGTTTTGTACTTTATTTTCCATCCACAGATTAATTCAGGGCCATTAACAATGTTTCATTTGTTTGAAGGTACTGTAGTAATTCCTTGGCATTTAATAACATTTCTTGGGGAACAGAAAAGATATTGAATGGGCTACACTCTGCCTGAAATAAAGACAGGCACATTTTAAATAAAGAAATTGAGAAAGTTTTTAAAAATTTGACAAAGTTAAATGAAGTTATTTGGAGATATAATCTGTGCTTGGCAATTGAGTTCAAGGAGTATATATTCATCTGTGGTTTCTATGCCTCAAAGACCCAGGGACCTGTTTATTTCCATGTTTATTATATTGACTTCAACATAAGTTATTCTGATTGCATATAAATCAGCAAATAAAATATGAGTGAAAAATGTTCCTGGAAAGTGGTTTTTGTCTTTAATTTTAGTCAAGGGATCTTAAACTAAGGCCTTAAATTACTCACAGTTGTTCCAGAGAATGCTCTTCACCTAAGGGAGCACCGGGGCTGCGCTCTCAGTGAGCCACAATAGCTGTGAGAAAAGTAGTACTTCTGAACTGTAAAAGATGTTTTATTCATTAGCTTTGGGGGCTGGTAATTTTGATAAGAAATTACTTTATGTAGCTAGAACCGTGAAGAGCATAGAATGTGGGCCTCTAGTCCTCTCTATGACTGAAACTGAGGAAGAGTCCCCTAGCCTCTGTGCCTTCTGTGAAGGCCCAAGTTATTTGAAGGAGCCCATCGTATGGATTGTATTGTAATTCTCTTATAAACTGTTTTCTAAGAGTTTCTACTTTTTTGTTAATACTTAAAAATATTCATTTTTTAAAAGTTTTATTATTAGTTGAAGAATACGATACGTTGGTTAGACATTTGTGGTTTATAAAACAATCCCCCTAATTGATCTTTCCCTTCTCTGAGCTCTCAAAAATATTTATTTTGTAGCTTTTTTTGTGCACAAAATATTAAGTAGAATAACTAGTAAAGTAGTTATTCCTCTCTCGCATTAGAGCATTAGATTGACAGCTGATCCTCGTATTCAACTGTTTCATTAATCCATGTCTCTATTAAATTTCAAAAGGGACATTCTTTAACTCTTCATTGTATAATAATGAGCAATTAATAGAATTACAGAATTGTATTGTTTCTCTCTATATAATATTGAGAAAGAAGGACCAAGAAAAACAAAGTGTTGACTATTGCTATTAAACACCAAAAGATTATAATTAAATCTAATAAGTGATAAATGTTATCTGTTAGACTCTCAATTTGTTAATTGTAAATGTAATTTTGTAAAAATTTGTTTTGCTTTTAGGAACAGCAACTTTTGATAGTCCTAAGTAATTGCTGCTACCTAGAACATCACACCTTCCTAAATATAGCAGAACATTTTGAGAAGCACAACTTCCAGGGAATAGAAAAAATAACACAGGTAAATTAATTATGTTAAATGGACAAGTTGGTTGTTTTATCTACTTAGTTTCCAAACTGTTTTCTAAGCATCCTCTCTTTTTTGCTTTCCTACACTTTTCGCTCTACTTGCTCTCCCCACACCCATATTCCTTCCCCATCTTCACCCAACCCTGTCTTTGCTGTCCTTCTCATAACTCACCTTGAATCATTAATTTAATACTCTTATATTTCCTCTAGAGCAAAGGTTTCTCAAGGTTAGAGGTGATTTTCTCCTCACCTAAGCTGTTCAAAAGTAAGAGAATTAAATAATGAGGGAAAGGCATTAAACCTAGATCTTTAAGAATCATCTCAAATTTGGCTCCTTTTAGATTAAAGCTTTTATTTATAGCCAACAGCAAACTCTCTGAGCCTACAGAAAAACCTCTTTCTGCTTATTCACTCTTCTTCCTCTCTCCCTTTCCATAAGACAGCAGTAATCCTTTTGCTTTACTATTTAAGCAGGCACACAGGTGCTTGAGCACTTATGTGTGTACACATATACACAACTGGCTTACAACAGACCTTATCAGAAAAGTACAAGTACATACTCTCTACTCTATAATCTGTAGCAAGACTGAACAAAAATGAGTCCTATATTAATGGAGTAGGTTTTTAAAAAAGTTATACTTTGTTGTGTATATTTTTTTAAGTAAGCAGAAAAGGAAAATGTGAAGTAACCTCGTTATTAGAGGTTGGTTGGTTCCTGAGCATGTTTATCAGATTTCTAAGTAAAACTAAGCTAGAACCACTTTTTAATGTCAGTACAGTTTTCTCAGAGCAAAGAATAGGAAAGATAATCATCTTGTTAATCTTATAATCAAAATGTGCTCTTGATAGATTGCATATTTTTTTCAAATGATAGTTCTAGTTTATGAGCTAAATTGGGATTTTTTTTTTCAAAGAATGAAAATATCAAAGTGGGTGGCTCTGTCTTGCTTTCCTGCCTTTTCGTAAAGATTAATCATCCTGATGAGAAATGTTGTGACTTAAGACTATAGGGCCAAAAGTCAAGTTTATTTCCAGAAATTTTTGTATTGCGAATTGTAAGGTACTCTCTTGTAGTAAGTAATGAGCACTTTGTTCTTATGCAACAACAATAATAATACCAGTATATTTATTGGAGAAACTTTAGCATTTAAAAAATATATGAAATGATTAGGAATTGTATGTAGCAGAGCAGCAATAAGTTAGGTTTTCTTTAGAGTTTTACAAAGTTTTAAGTAGGAACTATATTGCCTCAGTTTACATTATTAAGAAGAAGAATGAAATTGATATATAAAGAGACTTAGATATTCTTCTTAGATTTTTTCTAGATCATTTTGAGAATAAGGTAATATGAAGAATTTGGGAAGGCAGCTTAGACTAAATGGTAGGCTAGTTCTCACATTCAGAATTAGGATTTTTTTTTCAATTACTATGGGCATACGATATATTAATTTCAGGGGTACAACCTAATGATTAGACATTTATATAATTTACAAAGTGATCGTATCAATAAATCTAGTACCTGTCAGGTACTGTACAGTTATTGCAATATTATTAACTGTATTCCTTCCGCTATACTTTAAATCCCCACAACTCTTTCGTAATTACCAATTTGTACTTCTTAAGCCTTTCCCCCAACTCCACTCCCATCTTGCAACTGTCAAAATGGTCTCTGTATCTGTGAGATTGTTTCCGATTTTTTTTTTATATTTTGTTCTTTATTTTCCACATGTATGTGAAATTGTATGGCTTTTGTCTTTATCTGACTTACTACACTCATAACAATACTCTCTAGTCTAGGTCCATCTATGTTGTTGCAGAAGGCAAGATTTCATTATTTTTTATGGTTGAGTAATATTCCATTGCATATATGTACTAGCTCTTCTTTATCCATTCATCTGTCAATTGACACCCAGGTATACTCAATATCTTGACTATTGTGAATAATGCTATACCTTAAAAATAGTGTTTTAGATTTCTTCAGATAAATACCCAGAAGTAGGAATACTGGTCCTTCTTTGTCTCTTGTCACAGCCTTTATTTTACAGTCTATTTTTTCTGACATAAGTATTGCTAACGCAGCTTTTTTGTTTGTTCGTTTCATTTTCATGATACACTTTTTCCATCCCTATAATTTCAGTTTGTATGTGTCTTGCAATCTCTTGAAGGCAGCATATATAAGGGTCCTGTTTTCTTTTTTTTCTTTTTTTTTTTTATCTATTCAGCTACCTTGTCTTTATTGGAGCACCTAATCCATTTACATTCAAAGTAATTGTTGATAGGTATGTAGTTATTGCCATTTTATTCATATTTTTTATCTTTTTCTTTTTTCTTCTTAAAGAATATCTTTCAACATTTCCTGTAATACTGGGTTGGTGGTGATGAACTCCTTTAGCCTTTTCTTATCTGGGAAGCTCTTTATCTGTCCTTTGGTTCTAAATGATAGCTTTGCTGGGTAGAGTAATCTTGGTTGTAGGTCCTTCCTTTTCGTCACTTTGAATATTTCATGCCAGTCCCTTCTGGCCTGCAAAGTTTCTGTTGAGAAGTCAGTTGACAGTGTTAAGGGAGCTCCCTTGTGGGTAACTAATTGCTTTTCTCTTGCCACTTTTAAGATTCTCTCTTTACTTTTAACCTCTGGCATTTAGTTATGATGTGTCTTGGTGTAGGCCTCTTTGGGTTCATCTTGTTTGAGACTCTGCACTTCCTGGGCTTGTATGTCTGTTTCCTTCAGGTTAGGGAAATTTTCCATCCTTATTTCTTCAAATAGGTTTTTGGTTCCTTGCTCTCTTTTCCTTCTGTTACCTCTGTGACGCAAATGTTGGTACGCTTGACGATGTCCCAGAGGCCCCTTAAACTGGCCTCATTTTTTTGGATTCTTTTTTCTTGTTACTGTTCAGATTGTTTTCTGCTACCTTGTCTTCTAAATTGCTGATTTGATCCTCTGCTTCTTCTAATCTGCAGTTTATTTCCTCTAATGTGTTCATCATTTCAGTTATTGTAGTCTTCATTCCTGACTAGTTCTTTGTTTTCTGTCTGCATTTTTATGTTTTCTATCTCTTTGTTAAAGTTCTCACTGAATTCATCTATTCTTCCCCTAAGTTCATTAAGCATCCTTATAACCAGGGCTTTGAACTCTGCATCTGGTCGGTTGCCTATCTCTATTGTTGAGTTCTTTTACTGGAGTTTTTTTTCTGCTCTTTCACTTGGGATATGTTTTTCTTCCCATCCTGGCTGTTCCCCTGTGTTTCCCAGTCTTGGTAGAGTGGTCTTATACAGTAGGTGTCTTATGGGACCCAGTAGTGCAGTCTCCCTTGTCACCTGAGTTGGGTGCTGCAGGCGTGTCTCTTGAGTGGACTGTATGTGCCTTCCTGTTATAGGAGCCTTGGTTTTTCATGTCAGTGGGAGGATTGACCCTCAGGCTGAGTCCTTGTGAGGACTGACAGGCAAACATGGGGGAGGAGCTGTTGTGCAGTGGCTGACCGTATGGAGCAGGACTGGCTTTAGCAGAGTTTTGGTACCTGCCTACTCTTCCCTTTCAGCGTGTCGTCCTAGGATGTGGCCCTGGGTGGTGCTCCAGCTAGGTCTGAATCTAGCCACTGGGCATGCAGGCCCTGGGGCATCCTGGGAGGCCCCCCGCCACAAGCCAAGTTCAGCTGCAGCCTGTGCCCTGCTTGTTGCCACCTGACATGAGCCCTTAAGCAATCCTCAGATGACTGCCACCCATGCTGGACTTGGAGGTGCCTTCAGAGGCCAAACTGTGAACTGAAGCTGGCCAGCCTCCACTAGTGTCAGGCTTGTGGCTGCTTAGCAAGACTTATAGGGCATGCAGAGGCCAGATGCTGCCTGTTTGGGTGGATTTTATGAACCTTTGAGAGATTTTAGGAAAATCCACAGCATAAACCAAGACAGGCCATTTGCATGGAAAACCACCGGAAGCATCTCGGGTGGGCCAGCAAGTTGGGTAGCGTGGTATCTCAGTGATAACCAGGATGGGGTGACCAGTGTTAGCCAGGTTGATGGAGACTTGGATTAATGGGATGTGAGGTAGTTAGCTTGATTATAAAAATTCACAGAAAATAAAAGTTTCGGGAATGATAAAGATGAGTAGTAAGCCATCAGGTTAGAATTACAGTGGAAGGTGAAGGGGGTGAGGAATGATGGCGCTCACTAACAAGTCCTAGAAATATCATCTGTTCTTCTCTTTCAGGGTGATATATATTCTGTTTTATATAAGGTTTTCTTTTTTTGTTCATTTGTTTTCATTGTACCACCAATCTACTATAGATTTAAGAGTTTAGTTTTTAAAATTATTTACCTGGATTTTATTTTGCCCAAATTTGATAAATTATGGTTCAGGAACATAAAGGAATATCAGTTTGCCATTTGTCCAGTCATCCATTTGTAAAGAATTAAAAATATATATTAATTCTACTAAACCTAGTAATCCAAATTTACTTGGATAGAAGTTCTGATTAGAGTTCGATGAGTTTATCTCTATAGAGATGGCACAGTTAAATGTACTTTCTTCTGTCATCTTTGAAATGACAGATTTCATTTTCCAGTTTTTCCTTTCTCAGAAGCATGCTTTTTAAAAAGCATTTTTATCAAAAAGTTTTTAAAATAATAAAGTAGAAAATTTAAATTGGAAACATTAAAATATATCAAAATAATGATTTTACTTTTTTATCTTGATGAGTTGAAGGCAACTGAATAGAAATTGAAGAACTGTGACATCTACCTAGCAAGTGTTCATTGGTCAGGACTTGTCCATGATGAAGAGTTACTATAATACAGGTCAGGCCATATGATACAAGAATATCTTTTGATATACATATTGAAGCTAAAGAAGCTATAATGGTAGAATATTATAACTATTATTTGCTCCTACACCCAATATGCTGCCTCCTGTTGTGTATTTCTGTAAGTTATAACCAACTGGTTGGAGTACTTTAAAAGGTGCTGTCCAGTTGTAAAGTGTGGGAATTTATTGAGTACAGCTGTTTCTGAGTACATAGTCATTGAATTAGCAATCTTCCCCTTTTTTCCTTTAGATAGGTGCCCTATTGTGGTTAGAGACACCTTACCTGAAAGGATAGTGTGCCCTGTTCCCTCAGGCATCACCCTCTCTATGAAGCCTTTTTCAGTCCCCTTCCTAGTGTCCCTTAAGCACTCCCTGTCTGCTTCCTTAACAGCCCTATTTTTTAACATATAGTCTTATAAATGTTCTTTTGTTGTTGTTGTTTCTGTTAGACTGTGATTTCCTTTGCAGGATTTTTTCCCATTTAACTTTCATTCATCATTATCAGGTAGCGCTTTAATGATGGATGGACTTTATTTTGCATTTCGAGTCGTATTAAGCAAACCTAGTTAATATCTATGTTCATAGCTGGTGTGAACAGGACATTAGTGAAAATAGGACAGTTGAAATTATAACTGCTGCTAGCATTTATATGTAAAATATGCTGCACAAGTTTCATAAATTATCTTTTTAAATTCTCACAACAAAATTTGTGATGCGAGTACTTTACCTTAATCCTGCTTTGTCACAAATTAATACTGCTACTCCATTCTCTTTTTGTTTCATTTGCCTAGTATCTACTCATCCATTTATTTTAAAAATTGAAGTATAATTTACATACAGTAAAACACACAAATCTTAAATGTACAGTATCTACCACTCATAAATTTTCCCTCATACACTCCTCTCACCACTATTCTGATTTCTATCAGAATGTATTATATTATCTGTTCTTGAACTAAATGTAAACTGGAACCATGCAGTTTGTAGCCTTTTGTGTATGGCTGCTTTTACTCCAACTTAATAATTTTTGAGAATCATTGAAATTGTGTGCCCATCAGTAATTTATTTTCTTTTATTGCTGAGTTTGGTTAACCAAATTTTGTTTAATCATTCTTATGATACTGGCCATTGGATTATTCCAGTTGTAGGTTTTTATTAATATAGTTGTTGTAAAAGTCTTTTTGTGGACATTTGTTCTATTTTATTATTAATTCATTATTAATCTCTTACTGTACAGGGTTTGGTTTCTGCAGTTTTAGTCAACTACTGAGGGTCTTGGAATTTATTCCCCTCAGAAAAAGAGAAACTACTTATATATCCCTAGACGTGGAATTGCTGGTCATGGAATAAGTTTATTAGAAACATTGAATAGTTTTCCAAAGTGAGTGTCTAATTTTATACTCAGCCAACTATATATGAGTATTCTAGTTGTTCCACATCTTTGCTGATACCTCATATTATCATTCTTTTTATTTTAACCAGTCTCACTGCTTTCATTGACTATTCCTTGATAAATAATGATGTTAAGCATTTTATACATTCAGATATTTATATTTAGCTAGCTTTTTTTCTGAAGTGCTTGTTCAGTACACATACTCATTTTTTAATTGGGTTGTTCACCTTTCTATGAGTGAGTTTTAGAAATCTGTATATAAATTCTTGTGTGTGTGTGTGTGTGTGTGTGTGTGTGTGTGTGTGTGTGTATTCCAGTTCCTGGCTTGCTATTCTGTTTTTATAATGATGTATTGAATAGAAATTTTTAATTTCAATGCAATCCAGTTTACCAAGTTTTAAAATGTTTAACGCCTTTCATATCTTGTCAAAATTTTTACCTGCTTCAATATCCTGTATATTTTTTCCCAGGGGCTTTGTAGTTTTAGCTGTTATATTCAGGTCTGTGATCTTTCATTAAGCATTACATTTTGTTCATTATTGCATTATTATTACTATTATTATTATTACACATATATTACAGGTTTTTAGTATGTCTTGAAACCTTGGTTCATTTTTTTCTGCTATATTTTTTTTCTTTCTATATTGCATAGACTAGGACCTCTATTACAATCTTGAAACATATGTGGTATGAGGGGACATTTATCAAGTCCTTTTTTTTTTTTAATCTATTGAAATAAATTCCACTTCTGTATAATATATTCTTTTTATTTATAGATTCAATTTGCCAATAGGATTTTTATGTCTTTTTTTATGAGGGCTATTGGTCTATAATTCTCTTTGCTTGCAATATCCTTGTCAGTTTTGATATCACAGTTTTGCTGGTCTCACCAAACAAAATAGGAAATATTCTCAGGCTCTAGTGTATTATAAAGTTTGTGTGTGATATAATTTCTTCCTTAAATGCTTGGTAGATCAGCAGTGAAATCATCTGGGCCTGAAGTTTTCATCAAGTGAAAGCATTTTAAATAATGAACTCTTGTGCCATTTCCAGAAAGTTGTGTTTCTTAGGAGTTTATTAATTTTCTCTATGTTGTCAGACTTACATAAAACTATAATAACCCTTTCAAGAATCAACTTTTGAAATTGGTGGCTTTCTCTAATATTAATCTTTTTAAATATTTAATTGATTTCTGCTTTTATACTTAATTATTACTTCTTTCTTTGACTTTAATTTTCTCTTTCTAGCTATCTGAAGTAGAAGAGTAAAACGTTAACTTTAAGCCTTTTAATAGATGCATTTTTAGCTATAAAACCAACTGCTTTGCCTCTGTTACACAGATTTTGATAATGTCATATTTTCATCGTCATTTTGGGTTCTTAATAGTATTTCCTTTATGGATGCCTCTTCTCTTTTAAGAATTAACACTTTTATAATCCCAAAGCATCTCTAATCATATATTTAGGTTTATGTTTCTAAATATTTGAGAAGGAAAATGATAATGGAGGATGGAAGGGAACTCAAAGTTCATTCCCTACCACTGTTTTCCTAAATTGTTCATCCTCCTCAATCTCATCTATGTGCTTTTAGGTTAAAGTTCTTTCTCAAGTACATGGATGATATATGTACTCTTTGAATCCTTGCATATCCAAAAATATGTTCCTTGGACTTTGTGAGTGAATGATACCTTGGCTAAGTAGAGGATTCTTGGGTTGGATTTCTTTTATTCCTCTAGATATTATTCTGATAATTTCAGATTCTGATGTCGCATATGAGAAATCTGATATCAGACTGATTCTCCTTTATAGGTAAAATTTTTTGAGAATTTTTTAAAGTTAATTTATTTTTTTATTAAGTTTATTGGGGTAACATTGGTTAATACAATTAGATAATTTTCAGGTGTACATTATTGTTTGACATCTATATATTCTATTGTGTATTTGCCACCCAAAGTCCAGTTTCCCTCAGCTACAATATATTTTGCCCCCTTTACCCCATCTACCTCTCCCTTCCTCCCCCACCCCACTAGTAACAACTAGTGTATAGTCCTCTGGTAACCAATAGTCTGTAGTCCATGTCCATGAGTCTCTGTTTGTCCTGCTCACTTGTTGCTTTTAGGTTCATATCCCACATATAAGTGATATCATGTGATTTTCAACTTTGTCTGGTTTATTTCATTTAGCAGGATTATCTCAAGGTCCATCCATATTGTTGCAAATGGCAGTATTTCATCTCTTCTTATAGCTGAGTGATATTCCATTGTATATATGTGCCACAGCTTCTTTATCCAATCATCTTTCATAGGATACTTCAGTTGCTTCCATGTCCTGGCCACTGTGAATAATGTTGCTATGAACATCGGTGTGTAAATATCTTTTGGGATATGGGTTTTCAGATCTTTGGGGAAATTCCCAAGAGGGATTGCTGGATCATATGGTAGATCAATTCTTAGTTTTTGATGAAGCTCCATACTATTTTCCACAGTGGCTGTACCAATTTGCAGTCCCACCAGCAGTGTATGAGGGTTCCTTTTTCTCCATACCTTCTCCAACATTTGTTATTAATGGTCCTGTGGATTATAGCTATTCTAACAGGCGTGAGATGGTATCTCATTGTGGTTTTGATTTGCATTTCCCTAATAGCTAGCGATGTTGAGTATCTTTTCATATGGCTGTTGGCCATTTGTATGTTTTCTAGGGAGCGGTGTCTGTTCAGGTCCTCTGCCTATTTTTTGATTGGATCATTTGTGGGGTTTGTTGTTGTTGTTGTTGTTATTGAGTTGTATGAGTTCTTGGTATATTTTGGATTTAGACCTTTATCGGAAGTGTTGCTTGCAAATATATTTTCCCATTTGGATGGTTCTCTCTTTACCTTGTTGACGATTTCTTTTGCTGAGCAGAAACATTTTAGTATGATGTAGTCCCATTCATTTATTTTAGCTTTTACTTCCCTTGCTTTTGAAGTCAAATTCATAAAATCCTCCTAAATCCAAGATCCTTTAGTTTAGTTTTTGTGTTTTCTTCTGTGCTTTTTATTGTGTCAGGTCTTATATAAGTCCATTTTGAGTTAATTTTGGTGTGTGGTGATACACAGGAGTCTAGTTTCATTCTTTTGCAGCTGGCTTTCCAGTTTTCCCAGCACAATTTATGAAGAGGTTTTCTTTTCTCCACTGTATGTTTTTGGCTTTTTTGTCAAAAAGTATTTGCCCACATAAATATGGGTTTGCTTCTGGACTCTCAATTCTTTTCCACTGGTTCATGTGTCTGTTTTGCTGCCAATACCATGCCATTTTGATTACTGTCGCTTTGTAGTGCAATTTGAAGTCGGGCAGAGTGATGCCTCCAGCCTCGTTTTTTTTTCTCAAGATGACTTTGGCAATTCGGGGTCTTTTGTGCTTCCATACAAATCTGATGACTTTTTGTTCTACTTCTTTCAAAAATGCCTATAGGATTTTGATGGGGATTGCATTAAATCTCCATAATGCTTTAAGTATCATGGTCTTTTTAACTATGTTGATTCTTCAAATCCAGGAAAACAGAATATCTTTCCATATCTTTGTATCTTCTTCGATTTCTTATAGTTTTTATTACATAGGTCCTTAACTTGTTTCTATAAATTTATTCTTAGGTATTTCATTCTTTTGTTGCAACTGCAAAAGGAATTATTTTTTCTGCTTCTTTTCTGACACTTCATTATTAGAGTTTAGGAAAGCTGTGGATTTTTGAACATTGATTTTATATCCAGACACTTTACTGTATTTGCTTATTGTTTCTAGTAGTGTCCTTGTGGAGTCTTTAAGGTTTTCTATGTAGAGAATCATGTCATCTGCAAACAGTGACAGTTCGACTTCTTCATATCCTATTTGGATACATTTTATATCTTTCTCATATCTGATTGCACTCCCTAGGACCTCCAATGTTATATTGAATAACAGAGGCGATAGTGGACAGCCGTGGCTTGTTCCTGTTCTTAAAGGGAAGGTTTTTAGTTTTTCACCATTAAGTATAATGTTGGCTGAGGGTTTGTTATATATGGCCTTTATTATGATAAGTTACTTTCCTTCCATACCAATTTTGTTAAGCATTTTGACCATAAATGGGCGCTGTATCTTGTCGAAGGCTTTTTCTGCATCTGTTCATATGATCATTTGATTCTTATTTTTTAACTTGTTTATGGGTGTATCACATTAATTGATTTGCATATTTTGAACCATTCCTGTGCCTTTGGGATGAAGCCTACTTGATCGTGGTGTATAATCTTTTTAATATGTTGCTGTATTCGGTTCACTAGTATCTTATTTAGGATTTTTGCATCTGTATTCATGAGAGATATTGGTCTGTAGTTTTCTTTTTTTGTGTTATCTTTACCAGGTTTTGGTACCAGGGTAATATTGGCCTCATAAAATGAGTTGGGAAGTATTGCCTCCTCTTCGGTTATTTGGAAGAGTTTGAAGAGAACAGGTATTACATCTACTTTGAATTTGATAGAATTCACTGGTGAAGTCATCTGGTCCTGGACTTTTACTTTTTGGTAGGTTTTTGATAATAGTTTCAATTTCCATACTGCTGATAAGTCTATTTAGATTTTGCAGTTCTTCTTGATTCAGTCTAGGAAGGTTGTATTTTTCGAAGTAGTGGTCCATTTCTTCTAGGTTATTAAATTCGTTGTGGTATATTTTTTCATAGTATTCTTGTGTGATCCTTTGTATTTCTGTGATGTCAGTTGTAATTTTCCCTCTTTCATCCCTGATTCTGTTTATTTGTGTTCTTTTTTTTTTTTTTTTTTTTTTTTTTTTTTTTTTTTTTTTTTTTTTAGTCAGTCTAACCAGGGGTTTATCAATTTTATTAAGCTTCTCAAAGAACCAGCTCTTTGGTGCATTTATTTTTTCTAATGTTTATTGTTGTTATTGTTTTCCATTTTATTTATTTCTTCTCTAATTTTGATTATTTCTTTCCTTCTGCTGACTTTAGGCTTAATTTGTTCTTT
This sequence comes from Rousettus aegyptiacus, assembly GCF_014176215.1. NCBI lineage: Eukaryota > Metazoa > Chordata > Mammalia > Chiroptera > Pteropodidae > Rousettus > Rousettus aegyptiacus. Next base: position 86,784,005 of record NW_023416284.1, read on the forward strand.
CTTTTCTAGTTTTTAAAGTTGAAGCATTAGGTTGTTTGTTTGGGCTCATTCTTGTTCTTGGAGATAGGCCTCTTATATGAACTTTTCTCATATGACTGCTTTTGCCATGTTCCAAAATTTTTGATACGTGTACTATCATTGTCATTCATTTCTGTGTATCTCTTGATATCTTTTTATTTCTTCTCTGACCCAGTTATTCTTCAGTAGCATGTTGTTTAATCTCCATGTATTTGTGGTTCTTCCTGCTTTCTTTCTGCAATTGATCTCTAGTTTCAAAGCATTATGATCAGAGAATACGGTTGGTATGATTTCAACCCTCTTATATTTGTCAAGGCTATCTATTCTGTTCATTTTGAAGGTTTCAGTTTTTTTACTCTGCTCGTCTAGGTGTTTCTTTCAATTCTTGAAATTGATGATATGACTCGTTTCCAAATTCACTGAGTTTTTTTCAGAAGTACCATCCTGAATTCTCTGTCTTTTAAGTCACATGTTTCTGTGTCTGTAGGCTAATTTTCTGGAGATTTTTTTCTTTCTTTCTGAGATGCCCTGTCACCTTGGTTGTTCATGGTGTTTAATGTTCTATTTCTCTGCCTGGGCATTAATGAAAGTGTATTTTACTGTTTTTCCAGAAAGAAGATTTATTATATAAAGGTCTCTGTTTAGCTTGTTACACATAAGGTGCTTTTTTTTTTGGTTTCCTATAGGTGGCATCTAAGCCTCTTAGATCCCTGCTTTATATAAAGTCTTAGTAACGCTTTTAAACTTTTTTGGAGATATTTAATCATGCTCGCTACCCTCAGTTTCAATCCCTATCAGTGTCAGCAATAGTCTCAGCAGCATTTGCTCAGATTCCCCTGAGGCTCCATGGTGATCTGTCTCTGAGGGTGTGGGAGGAGCAGCCCCCTGTGTTAGGAGTTGGGGGCTATGTTCATCTTCGATTTTGTAACCATGACTGGCAAAAATCAACTGTCGTTCCTCTGCGGTCCTGTCCTGCTTCTCTGCTTTCTGCCCCGATGACTGGGCCCTGCAGCTTTCCCAGGCAGGGCTGTTCAGGGAACTCGCCACTCCTGCACCTCTCCCCATCCTGCAGTGAGCTCAGGTGACTGCAGGAGGCAGCATCTTTATTTCTCCCAGTCCACTGCCCGACACCCAGGGTTCTGACCTGTGGTATCTCTTATGCGCAGATACCATGCTCAGATGTGCTGGTGTGCAGGTTGGGTGTTTTTTGTTGAGTTTTAGGTGTTCAATTTGTTGTTGTTTCAAAGGGAGAGATCTGGAGATGTCTCTCACTCTGCTATGGTTTTGATAAATTATTTTTCTGATCTAGAACCTTAAAGGGTTCTTTTTATTATTTAAAAATTAGGTATTTTAATAGTATTTACCTAAATGTGTACAAAGTTTCATTTTCTAACCTGGAACTCAGCAAGCCTATTCAAATTGCAAACTAGGTCTTTAGAAGCAGTTAAATTTTTTCTGTTGCTTGTTTAATTATTACCTGTTCTCTAACTACTCATATTTCTCTTCTTGATTTTTTTTTTGCATATTAGAGCTTCTGGATCTGTCTTCTTAGTCTCTTATTTCAGAATTTCTACCTCTTTACATTTTTACTCTATACTTTGAAGTACTTAATTGCACTTAATTTTAGTCTTGGTAGTGACCGGTAGTTTCTTCGATTAATTTACTCAGTTGTTAGCTTTGGAAATCATGTGTTTTATCTTCATAAAGTCTTGTTTTATATTGTACTTTAGTCTTATTATGGGTTTTCATTATTTTTCTAAATTCAAGTTTTGTTGCTTTTCTCTTCCCACAGCTTAATTTCACTGTTTGATAGATATTCCTATTTATAGCTGCTAAACTCTCTAGATGTATATTTGTTTTTCAATATTAACTTCTTGAAACTCAGGTCTGATGTTGGAGAGAAGCTTGTGTCCCATTGGTCAATGTTATAGAAGCAGACAGGTCACCAGTCCACTGCAGAGGAACCTGGGCCCACAGACTCTTTACTTCTCAAACTTAGTACTCTACCCATCTAGTGTATAACTTCTTGGCCTCTTAGATGCCAGTGAGATCAGGCATAGACTTGTAGGACTGATGTCAACCTCCTCACCTTTTTCCTGCTCCAATTACCAGCAGGAACTCACAGTTCATCTGGGCTGAACTTTCTATGAAGATGACCTCTAGTCCATACTTGGGGATTAATTCTTATCCTATTACATAGCTATGCAAAGAGTGTTCTTTTTTACTAAAAATAAAGGAAATAAAAATCATGGTTTTTTTTTCTGTAGGAAAGTTGATAAGTGCTTTTAAAATGTATTTTTCCTTCACCCTCAAATGGACAATTTATAATTACTCTTTATTGTATGTTTATAGGTTAGCATGGCCTCATTGAAAGAATTAGACCAAAGACTCTTTGAAAATTACATTGAGATGAAAGCTGATCCCATCGTTGGCTCCTTAGAACCTGGAATTTATGCAGGCTATTTTGATTGGAAAGATTGCCTGCCTCCAACAGGTAAATGGTATCGAGTTATCAAAGTTCTCTAATATTAGTCTAGTACATCTAGTGTAATAAACATAGATATACTTTTATCAATTAATAGATGCTTAAAATGCTTTTATTTTTATTGTCATTTTTCTTGTATTTACTAAGGGATTAGTTTGATTTTAACTTTTTATCAGCTTAAACCCATTTCTTGATAATTTGGAACTTAGTATACTTTTTAATTATTAACACTTAATTGCTTAATTATTTTTAAATTCCAGAGAATAATTAATACACTTTATAATATTTGATCATTTTTAGCAATGCATACTTTCTTCCTGTGATTTTTTTTATTACATTGATATAATAGACTTTTGACAGTTTTATCCAATGACTTTGTGACTGTCATCAAAAATTAACTTAAGGTATCTGGTCATTCCTATGTAAGACCTAATTATTGATGCTGAAAAGGTGAAGAATAGAAGGAAAGTGTGTAGGAATAAGATTAATATAGTAATATAGCGAAGACAATTGAACTGTAGGAGAATGACTAACGCAGTTCCAGTATTATCTTTATGATATCAAATGACAGTCACTTAAATCACTTTTATTTTATTTATATATATATATACACATATATATATATATATATATATATATATATATATATATATATATATATATAAAACACCATTGCTTGCTGAATCAAATAAACTTATAAACTTTTTGGTTGTGCAGACAGTTGTTTTTTTGTATGAAATAGTGTGCCTTCCATATAATTATCACTTAATACTTGTTATAATCTTCTAAATTTTAACTATCATAAGATAACCACATTTATGATCTCTTGAGAGTCAGGGGAGGGGGATGGGCAGGGCACCTAGGACATTAGGCACTAAACCGCAGCTATGGTCACCCTACCTGTAAATTTCAGTTCCTCTCTAATAACTCCCCATCACTCTTCTCTTTACAACCCAGCTTTTGAAAAAGTCATCTGTCATCCCTTAATGATTCTATACTAGTCCTATCTGTCCTCTCATGTCAGATGACCTCTCTCACCCCTGAAATCTGCCTGCACTTCCACCATTCCACTGAGACTGTTCTCACCAAAACCACTTCTGATCCTATAGTTGGAAATCTAATAGGTGCACTCCTTTTCCTATTTTATGTCTGTGTGGCACTTACATTGTTGAACCCCCTTCCTGAGACTGTCTTTCTGAGGCATCTCTGTCCCCAATCCTAGTTGGTAGCCTCTTAGTTTCCTTCATGGATTGACTTTTCTTCTTCTTCATAGCCTTGTACTATAGCCTGGTATTTTCAAGACTGTCTCTCTCTATCGTTGGTAGTCCTATCTCAAACTTTCTGAGTCATCACCTTCAGCATCTCTGTAGCCTAATCTCTGTACACTGAGCTTCAGATCTTTTTATCTACCTTCCTAGCAGATGCCTCCAACATCTGCTGGAACATTCTGAGGCCTCCTCAGCTTAGTAAGTCCAAAAGCAAACTCGTCATCCTCTCTTTCTCACCAACTCCAAATCAGTTGTTTCTGCTGCTGAACCTCAACTCAATGTGAAGGGGTAGAGATGTCAACCAGGATTCCTCTTACTCCTCTAGTTCCATCAGAGATCTAGTTACAAGTGCCACCTCCTTGTCTCCATCCCTATTCTGCTCCCTGTCACTTTTCATTTTTTCTTACCAAGACATTCAAGTGTCTCCTTATAGTCCCAGCACTCAAGACTTGCCTGATTCATATCTATGTCTGCTTCTTTGAGAAGCTCATCTTTCTAAAATATAAGTTGGATCTGTCATTCCCCTGCTTAAAACCCTTCAAGATGACTCATTCTTCCTCAGCTAAAACCTAAACTTCTTAGACATTGCCAATGCTTATACTTTCTCGTGACTGTCCTTTATTTCCCTCACTCTCCTCTCAACCTCTCATGCCTGCCTCTAGGCAGCAGGCAGTCAGAACCACTTCAGTGTTGAAATCCCATACCTGCTCCACTCCTGCTCTTTCCTTATACTTAGGTGCTTCTTCCTGGGGAGCTTTCCCTGCTCACCTCCCCACGTGTATCCAAGTTGGGTTAGTATTCCCTCATCTTTAGTGCTTCTGCAGTGATTTTCTGTTCTTTGCATCACCCTTGTATGTAGGTACTGTCATCATCTGTTTTCTGATCTCTTCTGCTGTGCTGGGTCTTCCTGGTACAGGGGCTATCTTTTTCATGTCTGCACTCCCAGTGTTTAGCACAGTCTCAGCATAGATAAGATACTCTGTGTGTGTTTGTAGAGTGAATAAAGATAGATAGTTTACTAGTATGTGTTACATGCTGTTGAGTCAGCTCAGATACCTGGCGACCCTGTGAATGAGTGATGTCCATGATGTCTTCTCCTCAGCTGCCCTGCTCAGCTCCTACAGATGCATATTTATGACTTCTTTTTGAGGGTCAGCCCATCTTATGTTTGGTCTTCCTCTTTTCCTGTTGGCTTCTATTTTTCTAGCATTATTGTCTTTTCCAAAGAATCCTGCCTTCTCATGATGTGCCTGAAGTAAGACAGCTTCACTTTTGTCATTTTTGTCTCCAGCAATGTTTCAGCTTAATTTGTTCTAGGACCCACTTGTTCATCTTTCTGGCAGTTCACGGTATCTGCAGAGCTCTCCTCCAATGCCATGTGTCACATGAATCAACTTTTTTCCTGTCAGCCTTCTTCACTGTCCAATTTTCACATCCATAGATAGTTATTGGGAATACGAGGGTGTGAATGATCTTAGCCTTGGTCTCTAATGACACATCTTTACTCTTGGTGATCTTTCCTAATTCTTCCATTGCTGACCTTCCAAGTCACAGCTTTCTTTCGATTATTTTTATTTATTAGTATATAGTCTTACTAAATGTGCAAGCCACTCTTCAGTTTATCTTCCAAGTGTTTGCTATATGGTTTTGCAGTTGTTATTTTCAAATTTTTTTCAATAAGTAAATCATATTATGTTCTAGTTTCCGTTCTTACTCACTTTCTAATAAATAGTGTACAGTAGATATCCATATTTGTTGAATCGAATTAAATCGAATTAAAATGAGTATATTAGGACTCATTTTCTTGTTTTGGGAATTCCCATATGGTAGATTTGTACACACCTAAATTTTGAGCATTTGCATTTGAATTAAATTGTAAGTATCATGTATACCCAGTACTTCAGCAGTTGTATTTGGCATTGCAATGTAAAAAGTAACATATTGCTCAGGGATAGTTTAAATTAATTTTAGCAAAATTAATATTTTCTTCAGTTATTAGCATGTATTGGACATGACTATTAGCACTGACATTATTCTTAAATTATTTGGTGTGTCTTTTAAAGGTTATCAAATTTCTTATGATGTTTTTGTGAGAACAGGAAAAATTGTAACACAGCTACTGAAAGTTTTCTCTATGTTTAATGATTATTACAACAAATAAGACTTGGTCACTAAGCTTCAGTCTTCATGAACAGTTGCTCATATCTGTCTCCTTTAAACTCTAATTGTTACCAGGAAACACAGTTTACTTGTGAATGATGAAGAGGAAGGCTCTCTTCTCTTCCTCCCACCATCCTTGAATTGCAACTTTCCCCAACAGTCAGGAATCCTTAATGCACATTGAAGACTGGCAACAGCAGTGACAACATTCCTGGTGGGGTGGGATGCAGCCTTACTTTCTTATCAGTTCACCTCCATAAGGGGTATCTTTGGAAAAAAGCAGTGTAGGAGATCTTTTCCTCCCTTAAGGGGCACAGTCAGGTCACAGTACTTCAGAGGCCATGACTACTGACTGTTCTTACACCATGGTAGATCCTAGGACAAGGGCTCAGCTCAGTGAGGATATCCTCATATTTTCTCAGCTATGAAATCGAACTAGCATAAGCCAATGATGTAAATAATAATGGTTTGTTGCCTCTGGATAATTTTTTTTTAATTAATATTTTGTTATCAGTGTGGCATTGAGTGGCATGGTCTTTTACTTAGCTCTTTCTTTCTTTTTAGAGATAAACATCATTTAGGAGCAGATGGTACATGGCACTGCAATGTCAGCAATACTCTTTCTCAGATTCCAATAACAGTTAATGTCAGTGTTCATTTCACTTTTGTAAACTGTATTTAGTTCTCCTCTTTGTGTATTTTTGACTTTGAGATCACTAACTGAACTTGGTCTTGCATAGTCATATAGTGATTTTTAGTTTGTTGAGAGTTGACTTAAGTTGAGACCTCATGTAAAGTGAGCAGCCAAAATAGTTTGACTATTAATCTTCCCAAATAATTTCAATTAACAACTTTATCTTTAAGGTTTTCATCTCCAAAAACTAAATTTTTTAAATCATATAGGTAGCTGATTACTTGTTGCTTAAGTTAGCAATAGTTTCTGATTATATAGTAATTTTTTTTTAAACCCAGTCGATTAATTTCATGATTCAAGAAGAGATCCCATTAAAGCCATAGCTATGCTTTTATAACCTGATGTTAAGTATTTAAATTTTTATCACCTCTTAATTTGTATACATGTCAGGAAAGATTATTCTGCTTAGTTCTGAGTCACCAAACTGTTTGTTCTAGTATCTAAAATTATTAAGAGCTCAGAATATTTATATTTAATAAATTTTAGCTAAATTAAGAATATTGTTGGTCTCCATTTACAAACTCACATGGATGTTTATAGCTTTAAAACATTTGAAGAAAAATAATCCTTCAACTTTTCACTTAAATATTGGTTTTAACTTTTTTTATCTAAAAAAGCATACAATTTTATATATATATTCCTTAAAGATATTTAATAAATGAATTTTAACCATTTTTATTTTTGTATAAGTAAAGTACTTTTCTGATTTTTAATTCAAAATGCTTTTATATTGTAGTTATTAAAGTTATAAAGAGAAGGGAAGACATTTATATAATTCATAACATGAATAATCATAGTGCCTTCTAAAAATATAGTAGCATAAAGAGTATTGGTATATATATGATATATATAATCTGGAGCAGAATAATTTTTCCTGTATCAGTAAAATGTCAGGTTATAGGCCCCATAGTAGTACTCAGTTTCATCATTGAATAAGAGTTATTAAGTGTACATTGTCAGTCCAGCGTGCTAGGCAGCATTAAAGGAAGTAGAAGAAAGAGAAAATGTAAATCTAATAATGGAGACAAAGGCATTTGTACAGCTCTGCTTGTCTATGCTTATTCTACTCAAGAGAATTTTAATTTTATATTGAGAACTCTACCTTTCAGAATCTTATTTTTCAGACATTTTCATTGTCTGAACACTGTAAGAGCCAATTCATAATTACATTATCTCATGCATCTTATAACTTCAAGTAATTCAAAGTTCAGGTCAGTTTAGCATTTCTAGAGAATAAGAGAAATGTTAGAAGAATAGGGATAAGGAAAATAGTCTCTTTGATTTTCAAAAAATGGAAAACTATAGACCTCAAAGCTTGATGTTGCTCTTTGAGCAAATGGATCATGAAAATGTTTATGGGCCCTTTAAAATAATAAGTTATATACGTTATCTGTATGTATGCATTTATGTTCATACATATATTTGTTATATACACATATGTTTCTATACACAGACACATACATTTGTTACTATGTATACACATAGTAATATAAATTGTCATTTATTAAGTATGTACTATGTGCCAGTCAGAGGACTTTACATAGATTATCTGGGTAATCCTTAGCACCTCAAGAAGTAAGTGATATTTTTATCATCATCTTATAGACGAAGCCATTTAGCACAGCAGAGGGTAAGTAAATTGCCCTAGATCACATAGCTAAGAAGTGGTGGGGTTCAGAATTCAAATCCAGCTATGAAATCGAACTAGCACAAGCCCCTACTTAAAAGCACTGTGTTGTAATGCTAGACAAAGAGCTAACAATTTCCATTAAAAGTCTATTAAGAAAAAGGTAGATAACCTGGTATAAGACAAAAATCTTGAAATTCACAAAAGAATTAAAATGACTAGTAAACATGAAAAGATATTAAAACTCAATACTCAAAGAATGAAAATTAAAAATTGCATCCAGTTGTCATTTTTTAAAAATTCCAGTTGGCAAATGTTAAAAAAGCTTGATAATACCTGCTTTTCGGTAAAGGTACCAAGAAACGAACTAGCCTGTGTCATCTTTCTAGAAGCGTAAATTGGCACAGCTATGTCACGTGTGTATGTGTAGTACCTGCATATATATGTGTGTATAATTTGCTTAGAAATTCTAAGAATTTATCTTAAGAAAAACATCATACAAGGAAAGAAATATGTACAGTGATGTTTATTGAATGAAGCATTGTTTTATACACACAAAATCTAAAAAACAACCTAAACGCTCATTAGTTAATGGATTAAGTTATGATATGTCTAATTAATAAGATGCATCCATTACAATGGATGAGTTGGACACACACTCCTTTTTAATGGATCAGATGGATACACATACACACAGATATTGTCTATATGACCTGTGAATTCTCACATGGTAGCTTTGTGTACTCCCTAAAATTTGAGCAGTTGCATTTGAATTAAAATGTGTCATGTATACCCAACATGTAAGTTGTTCTATGTGGCATTGCCATGCAAGAACAAAACAGTTGGCTTTTTATATTGTTCCGAGATAGTTTAAATTAATCTTGCTAATTAATTTGGTAGACAAATGCTTTCATTATTCTCTCATTTTTATTTTAAAGAGAATATATGATTTACAGTTTTTCATGTACAAATGTATCTTGACAAGGGATGGTAAGTAGAAATTTGGAAAACTTTAGTTTTCTGCTTTAAAGTTATGTGTTCAAATATTTATAAGGAGCATACATTGGTATTTTTTTAAAAATACTTGTATTTTTTAAAAAATACTTGTATTTTTTAAAAACGAAGAAAACTATTCATAGAATCAGCACACTTGAAAAAAACAGGTGACTGTAACACTAACTTATTTTCTTTATAGACACACAGTTGATTTGACAGTCCAAGAAATGAAACACTGGATAAATCAGGAGTCATTTTGGCAAGTCATTCGACAGTTTTTCCTGACAAGCTTTTGGAATCAGGGTGGCTGGAAAAATTATAGCCAGGGTGTCTTGATGTCAGCCTACAGGGAAATCTACAGTCATTGCAGGAAGATTTTTTAAAACAATGTTTGACATTCTATTAGCCGTTTGAAAATGGAGGAATAAAAACTACTTTAGCCAGATTTATGGAGATAAACCTAGTATTAGCTTTTCTAGCACTGTCTTACATTATACATACAAAGATTCTACAATGTTTTTATATAAACCTGTGATGGGTTATCCTAACATTAATGACAAAATTTAACATGCTTTATTAATTAATACTACCACAGAATCAAAAATATAAACTTCAGAGGAATTCTGGTCTTTGGAAATGGTGGAAGAACCTGAATTGGGCTAACCCTTCCACAGTTTAAAAGTGTGCACAAAATATAGAAAAGAAGTGTTTGAAGCACTGGAGGGTTATAGAAAGTAAAAAGAAACTGAAAGGAATGCTTCAACCTTTGAAGGAAGTGAACCTGTACTGGCCAAGATCTGTCTGTATATAGCTTTCACCTGAAGGCTCTCCAATTTGCAGCACCCAGTGATTACTCCTTCAGCAGAAAGCCACAGCCCTGTGCTACAAGGATTGTGGGCTGAAGAAAGTAACAGTAGGTGGAAACTTACATCTGAAGGAAGAAATAAAAGCACCAGAAATGGTGAATATGTGGGTAAATATAAAAAGCAAACTGTTTTGTTTTTTATTTTTTGGTTAATTTTTCCAAAAAAGATACATGTTTGATGCAAGAAAAATCCCTATAACTTATTAAATTTAATTCACAATCAAAAACCTTATTTTGTAAAACTCCAAGTCCAGGTGATTTTACTAGTAAATTCTATGAAACATTTAAAAGAAATAATACCAATTTGGCACAAACTTTATCAGAAAATATAGGAGAAGGAAACATGTCCAATCTCATTGTATGAAGATCACATAACCTCAAACCAAAAATCTGACCAAGGGCGTTACAAGGAAAGAAAACTGCAGATCAGTGTCTTTCATCAACATTGGAGAACAATATTTTAACAGATTTGTTTAGCAGTATTATCTGTATAAAGGAGAACTTTATCTCAGACACACATGGTTAGTGAAACAGTTGAAACTCAATCATTATATTAACAGCCTTAAAAACAAAATGTAGTCATCTCAGTAGGTACAGAGAAGTCACTTAACAAAATTCAACATCCATCCATGATAAAAACTCTTAGCCAACTAGAAATAGAAGGAAACTTCCTAAACCCAGTAAAAAGATTGACAAAAGTTCTATAACTAATATTATATGATGAAATATGGATCATTTTTCTCTAAGATTGGAAAGGAGACAAGGGTGTCTACTTTCACCAGTCCTATTCACCATTGCACCGGAGGTCCTAGCGATTGTAATAGAGCAAGAAAAACAAAGAAAGATTGAAAAATAATACAAAACAAGTAAAAGTGTTTTCACTCTGAGACATTATCACTCTGTATGTTAAAAATCCTAAGGTATCTACAAAACTACTATAATTAATAACTGACTTTATAAAGACCTCATAATGCAGAATCAATATACAAAAATCAGTTATATTTAAAATATAACAGTTGTAAATACAGCGAAAAAATGGAATGTCAACTTTAAAAAATTTAATTTGCATCAAAACTTATACAATTAGGAATAAATTAAACAACAACAACAAAAAAAAAACATTTAGGACCTCTTCACTGAAGACTAAAAGTTGCTGCCAAATGAAAGTAAAGAAAACCAAAGTACATGGTATAGCTATGCCATGTTTTTCTGTTGAAAGTCTCAGTATTGTTAAACAGCCACTTCTCCCAAATCGATCCATAGATCAGTACATTCCCAATCAAAACTCCAACAGGATTTTTTTTGTAGAAATTGGAGGATGATTCTAAAAATTTTTAAGAAAAGGTATAGGACTTTAAATATCCAAAACAATCTTAAAGAAGAAGAGGAAAGTTGGTGTATTCACACTACTTGATTTAAAGACTTTTAAAGGTACTGGAATAACCGTAGTATGGTATTAACATAAGGATAGACAAACGCATGAAACAGAATAGAAAATATAAAAATAGACCCACACATACGTAGTTGATTTTTGACAAAGACACAAAGACATTTCCATGGGGAATGGAAGTCTTCAAAACAGATACACTGAAACAAGTGGGTAAATATATAAACAAACATTTCATAAAAGAAGATACATAAATGGCCAATAAATGAAAAGTATGTACCATTATTTGTCATCAGGGGAATGCAAGTAAAACCATAATGAGATAGTAGTTCAGATATACTAGAATAGCTAAAATTAAAGACTGGCAGCACTATTACATGTTGACAAGGATATGGAGCAACTGGAACTCTCTTGCATCGTTGATAAGGCTTTAAAATGGTGCATCCACTTTGGAAACAGCTTCTTACAAAGCTAAACGTAAATCTACCCCATGACCCACCAATTCCACTTCTAGGCATTTTCCAAAGATAAATGAAAAATAAGTGCACAAATAGACTGTACAATGTAGCTACCACAACTTTATTCATAATAGCCCCAAACTGGAAACAACCTAAGTAGTCAAGAGGAGCATGTATGAAGTTTTAGTATAATCATACGATGCAACAGTATCCATGCAACAGGGCACTACTTACATTGTTGTTACTAATACCTAGAATGTAGATAGATCTCAAAAATATTTATGCTTAAGTGAAAAAAGGAAAATAGAAAAGGAGACATAATATAGGATTCCATTTAAGTGGAGTTCAAGGACCAGCTAACTAATCTGTGGTGACAGAAACCAGAATGGTGATAGCCTTTGGGGATTGACTGAGACGTAGCATGAGAAACTAACAGCCTTGGAAATGTTCTATATCATGATTGTGATAGTAGGTACACAGTTACATACTTTTTATCAAACCAAAAATTGTACACTTTTGGTTTTGAACACTGTGCATTCACTGTATGTAAATTTTACCTCAAAAATTCACCGACTAGAAAAAATATTAAAGTCATACAATAAAAATTGAGTTACTAGAAAAGAGCATGCATAAAATTAAATGGTATAATTAGAGAAGCAACAACTAAAAATAGTAAATTCTGTAAGGACAGTTGTGGGGATGACATACAAGAGGTAAGAGAGAATAGCTTAGTAAGAGTTAATGCATACATTCTAAAGGTTTTAGATATTGGCAGTTATAAGTGCTCTGTGGTGTAGCTGCCCCATAATAGCCAATGAAATAATAGTTACAATTATAAAAATGTAGTGTCCAAAGATAAGTTGCAGATTCCTGTGTCCTGGAGTCATCATCTGGTCTTAAAACCAGGCTATGTGAAAACGGTTGTCAGAACAGACTATTTTAGCCTGGAGAAAGGATTAGAGACAAATCTAATAGCTCTCTTTAAATATCTTATTTAAAAAAAAAAGATTAATTCTGTATAACTGCAAAGATTATTAGAATTACAATGAAATGGGTAGGAGTTGTTCTTAGAATTTTCTAAATATGGTCAGCTTTATAAGAATATATATCCCATAACCTCCAGTTTTTACATGCATGATAACAAGCCAACATCTAGATACACCATTTTCAGGGACTCCTGCTTGATCTGAATGGCTTCAAGACTTGCAAACTCTCAGACTCTGCTGCCATTAGCTAGGATAATCAGACTTGCCATCATGTATATGGTAGGTCTCTTGAGGAACAAACAGGATTTGGGAAATTGAAGTAAGTATGGTAGAACATTCTAAGCCGCTGGAGGTTTCCAAAAAAAAAAATTATCTGAAGTAATGTTTTAAGAGAAATTTTAATGCAATGATGACAAGCTGGCATGGTCGTTGGTTAGGAGAAGGGGCAGGGAACCATTCCTGAAATCTTGGAGTGAGGTGAGTAAACTGTGAGCTTAGGTGAGTTAGAAGAAAGATCAACTAGATTTCACTTAGGATGAACTGTGAATAGATAACAGTTAACATTATAAAATATAGTAGACATTTACAACTTGAGAACTGTCAGATAAACATTTTCACATTTCATTCAGTAGTATATCGTTTTTTGCTAGAAAAAAAAATAATTAAATTTAAAATTAAGTATGTAAAACTGCTTTCCAGAGTAGGACTTGAGTCTCTTATATATGTTTAAAAATTAAAAGGAAAAAAATCATTTCTTTCGATTTGCTTACTTTAGTATATATCACTGCTCAATTATGTACATTAGAGACGTTGCTGGGATGTTATACTAAGAAAGCAAATTATCAATTTAGAGTAGATTTTCCTGGACCTCTAACATCTGTAAGTTGCCTGTTTGAGCCTGTTTTGGCAATCATTGGATGACTGCTGACTGTATGAGGCAGGAACTATGCTAATGTTTCATAAGACAATATCCTACATAGTTACAGTCATCACTGAGTCTAAAAGTCCTTCCTTCATACTTTTAAATGTCCTAAGGAATGGCTGAATTACTGAATTATAAGAATTTTTTCCTTCCATTGAGCAGATATTGCATAAATCCATATGCAAAGTTATTCTGTCTGTTAAACTTTAAGTTCTCTCCCCTTAGCTTCATTTTTAGTTTTTCTTAAAGCATTTAGATAAATTTCTACTGCAGAGTCAACTCTGTACCCTACCACAAATGCACTACCACCAAACATTACATTCGAATAATTAGTACTTTATGAAAGATATAAATTCAGTGGGAAATACAGATGTTTTTCTCTTCTAAATAGTACAAATTCCTTCTTCTAAAGGAATTCAGAATGCTCCTTCAATCATACAAGTTATCGTTTACCACTAATAGATTTTAAAAGATCTAATTATGCTTTGCACACTGGCCAAAGAAAACTATACATTTGTTGCCTGTTCAAACTTAGTCTAAGTTGAATTTATATATATGGAAATATATGTGTTTGGAACACTGAGACTCACATAATAAAAGTGAAATCAGTCTTAATCTCTTTACTCAAAGTGTAAAATATTTCCTCCAAGAAGGCTTCAAAAAGCATTTTCCAGTTATATTTTCTTTTCATTCACAAATTCAGCAAATATTATCAAATCTGTTATATCCAAGACAAATTTAAGATAGCAATTCCTCATTTCCAAGTTTAAAATTTAAATAGAGAAGCTAGTGTGTGAGAAACTCATATTGTGTATGAGATTAAATTATTGTGATTCTTAAGTTAGGAAACATTCGTATTCTTCAGTATTGTGTGTCCTACTCTGAGAATTGAGAAATATATGGAGAACCAAGCCAGTAAACTCAAGAGTGTACCAACTAATGTTCTCCATACTCTGGACTATCTTTAAAATGAGAATTTGCTAGAGGAACTCCTGAAACTATTTCTTGATCTTAGCATCTGTATCTGTGGTGCACGTTTCTCCTTTTGGAAGATTGCTAGTGTGTGTGAGAGAGAGCAGGTGTTTTGGTGAAAAAATGGCAGAAAGTGGCAAAAATTAAAAAGTTAAATGCTAAAAATAACTCTTATCCCCATACGATTTCACATTTATTTTTAAAAATTGTATCTTCTTGAAGCCTTGAGATGTTTTTCCTCTTTTAAAACTAGAATCCACTGGGTTATGTGAAAATGTGAAAAGCAACTTCTTTGCTGTTCATTGACTATATACTCATCTATTATATTCTTTTAAATTATCATTTCTTTGAAGTTAACCTTAGGAGAATACATTTCCACTGCCCTGTGAAGAGTATCCTGATTGGTTATTGTATTTTTTTTCCAGCTTTTTTAATCCTATTACTATTTTTGTGTGTGTGATTTTAAGTATATCTTTCTATTTCAGTGAGCTGTTGCACTTACCTCTGTCTGAGGTAGTGGCTTGGCTGCTTGCCATTTATATAATTAAATCAGTACCTCCTATTTAAACATTCATCTAACCACTCATAGGGAAAATCTTCTTCTGAAATTTTTTTGAGGCGTTTACTAAAATACATTTTTAGGGCTGGTACCTGGGTCTATATAGGGCTATTACAGTAAAGCTTTCTAGATCATCCTAATGTTCAGTCATGTTCAGAATTAGAGAAGAGCGAAAAAAAGAGACACTCTCACCCCATCATTATCTCAACCTAAATGGAAAGAAAGACAGGAAAATATTTGAATTTTTGAAGATTGTGAATCAAGAATAACACCCCTCTTCTCTGCCCAAGAATAAGACAGTAGAGTCAGCAGATGAAAAACATGATACTAGACAATATGGTTTAGATATAAGAGCCATATGGGCTCCCTAGTCTTCAGACTTGAAATAGGCTACCAAAGGGAAATGCTGAGACTCCAGAGCAAATACATCTGCCTGGATCACTGCCTCACACTGGTTCAGGGTGGAGAGGAAAAAAGAAAGAGACCAAATTCCCATGCTCAAGAGTTTAAGATTTACTCTACCCAACCAAAAGGTGTACTAATATCTGTGTTCCACCAGCTGAGAAGTCCCACCTCTGTAGGAGAGGAGTAGAGAGTGAAATAGAGGTCAGAAGTGTCAAGGGGAAATCCCACTCATAGAAACCAGAAGAAATGGGAGACACCATTCCCTTATTAAAAACCAAACAAAGTTTTAACAAGACATAGCTACCTCTAGGTGTTCAGACAAAACATAAGAGCGGATTTCAGCAAATAAATACTTGTGCTTTCCATTAATATACAAATAAGGAGAATTATTTCAGAATTTAAGTATGAATTCTCATTAAAAATAAAATACCTTGGCCGATAGTGTAAGGATCAATTATAAAGACAATTTTTAAAATTATAAATCAACTCTAAAGTGTTTTTCACTCTACAAAAAACTTCCAGTTATCTGGATGACAGAATCCAGCAATCAGTACCTCCTTCACTTCTGTTTCTCTCAGTTCTGTCTATGACTTTAACAGTCTATCTTTCCTTCTTGGCCTGCCCAGGGCTAATTGCACTTGCTTCCTGATCCTATCCCTGCTACTCTCTTAGAGGCTGCATGCCATCAACTCTCTTCTCTTTCTCCAGGTCTTTGACATTGTTTCTCATTTCTGTGTCCATAGTTCCTAAATGATTCCTGGCCCATAATAAGCCTTAAGCAACAGATTTATCCAATTAGTTGATTGATTAATGAGAAACACCTTAGCATAGATTATTCCAGCCAGAAGTGATAGGGAAAAATAGACATCGAGTTAATACCAATTTACAGTTTAGTTTTTAAGAGTAATCGATATTCTCAACAGAATGTCAGATTGAGTTATCTTTTTTTTTTTTAATTGAGTAGAGTAAATGCAAAGAGGAGAACTTTGGTTGATTAAATAGGATAAAATAATATGTGAACTACCCATTTAGAAATAATTAAAATATTATAAAATGCATGTAACACCCAATATCTCTTAAATGTAATTTTACCTTTTCAAAATTATTCTGAAGACTCTTTAAGCCTGGCAGAATTTTATGAACATTATATTCCTGGTGCTATTTGTTGGACACTTAAAAAACTGTTCTCTGAATTTGGAACATGGATAGTAACACTCAGTAAAGTAGCAGTTTTTCTTATGATCCATCCTACATAAGTTTTCTTCATTCTAGTCATTGAGTAACTTGGCACTTTATTCTATTTTTTATCAAAACAGATGCCAGTTGAGTGAACTTCATCTTTGAAGAGAGCGATCTAAGTTAATAATTTTTTCCTTTACTGAACTCTGAAAAAAAAATCATTTTTATTAATTCCTTGGACTATTTTTATTAATTTTATTTTAAAAATGTAATGCAGCATATTTTAATAAACTTGCATTCAAGCTATTTGTAAGAGAAAAACAATTTTATATTTTCTAAAGGAGGACAATCATAGTCATCTTTTTAAAAATCAGTTTCATTATTTAACCTCACTTTTTTTTTCAGGCATTTTCTCCTTTTTTGTAAGCAGTTTAATGTATTAGAATCAGTACTGTAAAACCATTTATACAATGCTTTGGACATTTGGTTATAATTTCTTTGTCTGCCAAGCGTTTTTTAATAAAGCTCTATTTTGGCTCTAACGGTCTTCAATGTGAAATTTATTAACTTTGAGATGACCTGTAGCTTACATATTTTCTTCATTGCATGTCTTATCTGTAAAAGTATTTATTTTATTATGTATTAAATTGATAGCTGTACACTGCTTTCTGGCATCAGGGTTAACTGATGTACTATTTTGCAAATAAACAATCTAAGTCATTTTTAAACTTTTTATTTTGGACATTTTCAGACAAACTAGAATAGTAAAACATTCCAATTGACCTGTTGGCCAGCCTTAACAATTATGAGCTCATAGTCAATCTTGTTTTATCCCCCACTACCTCCAAGATAGATTATTTTGAAGTAAATCCAAGACATTAGATCATTTTGACCATACACAGATCAGATAAGGGCTTATTTAAAAAAAAAAAAAAAAACCATCAGCTACAATACCTTTGTCAGATCTAGAAAAAAAAATTAACAATCCCATAATTTCATCAAATATCTAGTTACTGTCCAAAATTCTCATCAAAGCTTTTTAGAGAATTTGTTCAAATTAGGATTCAGCCAAGGTGTATATGTTGCTTTGGTTGATAAGTCTCTTAATTTTTTTCTTTTCCTTTAACTCTCAAAGGTCTCTTCTTCAGCTAATTTGTCGAATAAATAGGGTCGATCATTCTGTAGATATTCTCATTTTCTGCACTTTTCAAATTGCTGTTTCATGGTACCGTTTAACATGTTCCTCTCTCCCCTGTGTTTCCTATAAATATGTAATTAATAAAGAAGCTTTATCAGTTTTAGGTTTGATTTTGTTTTAATTTTGTTTACTATCACCAGGAGATATATAGTGTTTGGTTACCTCAATTTTTATGTTGTTAAGATTGAAATTGAATTTAAGCGTTATCAGCTTGACTCACCCTTTAAAAATGTATCATAACCTTTTATTAAATGGTTTTAGTGCCATATGTAATTGTTGCCATGATCTATTACTTTCTTAGGGATTGCAAACGAATGATTGTTAGCTGGAACACTAAGTAAAAAGTTTCTATAGGAAAGGCAGGATAAATACTTGATTCTTTAACAGTTTTTAGAATGAGTTGGTTGCCTCATGTTTTTTAAAGGTGATCAACAAGATAATTTTTATTTTTTATTACTTTTATTAACTCCTGGTTTGAGCATATTTTAATGAGTTTCAGTTCATTATAGTAGTTGTTATATTTTTAATAATCAGATTGTACCCTCTCTGGCTAAGGCAGCCTCTTCAGATAGGCCCCTCACTCCTGGAGATGCAGCCTTGTCATGCTTCCTTGATCTCTGGTATGCTGAGGTGTTCTGTGCTCACTGTGTGCTTTCTTGTCTCAGACTTGGAATCTGCCTTTGGAAGGGAATGAAATGATATTAACTATGGAAAAATTTCCTCTCTTTTAACTTTCTTTTACTCTTTCTATACTTTGTCTGTATCCTCTCTATTTTACCACCTCATTAAATCTCATCCAAAAGTCTGTTCTGTAGTTGGACAAGCAGTGTTGACAGCAGTCACATTACCTGGTGGTTTCTTATATTTCAGCAATACCATCTCTTCTATTCAAGCCAACACCAGCTAAGCCTGTCCTTTAACATCACAGTCCTTTGCCAGTATGGTAGTGAAATGTCATATCTCCACCAAAGTGGTCTCCTCTGGTTAGTAAGGCATTAGAAAAGCTGCATGTATGTTCTGTAATTATGAATGTGGAATTTCTGTGTTTAAGGTCCTATGAAAAGTGTTAGGGATTTTTTTCCCTTACTATACATTAATTTTTTTGGTCTAATTATAGACCCAAGAGCCTTTTTTTAAAACTCATTTACACACCTCACAACTGTGTACACCACAGTAAACACCAAGATAACAGATACTTGTATGTATTCTATCCTTTTGTCGTTCTTTTCTCCACCTCAGCTATTTTATTATGTCTTGTGACCTTGGCTGCTTTTGTGGTTAATGTTCACCCTGAATTAAAAGTATTTGTCATCAAACAGTTCTTGTGAAAAGGTTTAAAGTGCATTGGTGGGCCTGCCTTTGTTTTGATCTCTGCCTTAGGGCATGCCCTGAGAGCCTGTGGATGTTGGTGGTGCCCGCCAGGCACTAAGAAAGGTGACTTTGCTCACTCTTCTGTTAATTTTTATATGTTTCATCTCCTCTCATCTGTCATAAACTGAAATCAGAAATTCCATCTCTTTGTTTCTCTCCCAATGGCAGGAGAAAAACCTGAGAGATAAAAGACCCTTTAGTAAATAGCTACTGTACTAAATCACATCCAATGTTCTTAACCATCTTCTCTTACTAAGTAGCAAATGCTATCCCTAAGATACTTTTAGTGCAGCTTAATAATTAGCCATTTTGATAACTATTCTGAACATCACAGTGTAGAACTTTTGAATATGTGTGTTTTTAAAACAACAGTGTCTTGAACATTGAACAGTTTCCTGGGCGTCCACAATAGAAAGGAGACTTTGAGGCCTGAAAAAGGCTCAGATACCTGACACATCCTTCCCTTAATAGTTGAGGAAACCAAGGCCCAGGTTAAAGATTATATTAGGCCACAGAGGACCATTTGGTTAACAAGACTGGGACTTTTCTCTCTGCCTCAGATTATCATTTATCAGAAAATTAATTAATATGATAAATTGAATATTGTAGAAACAGTCCAACATTGGTATATTTCGAATTCAAAATTTGGTTTGGGCCTAGACTTTAAGTGGTTGGAGAAATAGACATCAACAAAGCAAACTAGAGATAATATTAATAAAATCTTTATTTTGCACAGGACATTTACATGGGATATAGACTTTCTTTTAGATCAATTTACTTCAATTCTCTTATAATACCTCGCTCTAATAATCAAAATGTATGAGTGACAACTAGAGTAAATTCATAAATGTGATATATTTGAAAACTCATTTTTCTTTTTTGAAATTACTGTCATTTCCAATTGCAAATGGTATGACAATCTATTATTACAGGAACAAGGACTTTAAGAATTAAACATAGAGTGCTTATCACTTTTAGCAAACTTGTGTATTGAAGGAGTTTAATAATAAGTTTATGAAATCTCAAAAATCTACCTTCAGGGACTTTAAATATGATGGTATGAAAGAAATTAATATTCTTGTACTCTTCGGCTGGGTTATATTAATGAAAAGAGAAATTGATGTGTATTCTTAGACTTTTCTCCTTTGGTTTTATGCCCTAACTTATTTTTTTCTGCTAAGGAAAATAGGTATGGAAAATTCTTTTCTTTTTTAAACTAGAGCAGGTTTTACTTTCGGACACATGGTCCCATATTCAGCAAGACTATACATAATGTTGACGATGAAGTGTTTTTGGTGGGACATACATTACTGCTTTTCTCTTCCCATTGGAAAACCGAAAATGCCCACTAAAGATAAATATGCATTTTTGCAGTGATCCTGTTCCAGAATTACCTAAGAAAATGAGTTTTTATGCCCACCAAAAGACATAACCAACAATATTTATAGCAGCTCTGTCGAAATAGTTAAAAATTGGAAACAATTCAAATGTCCATCAGTAGTAGAGTGGATATAAAAATTGTGGTGCAATCATACAGTAAAATTTTATATAGCAGTGAGAATAACCAAATTTCTGTTCAGCCACATGAATGGTTCTCACAATGTTGAGAAGAAGCCAGATCCAAAAGAATACATACTATCTGCTTCCATATGAGTTTATTATTGCATTTATGTAAAAGCCAGCACATTGATCGGTGGAGAAAGAGGTCACAATAGTGATTACCTTTCAGACAGAGATATTGACTGGGAGGAGTACAGGACAGTCTACTGGGGTGCTGGAAATAAATATTCTGTATCTTGAACTGGATGATAGTTACATGGGTATTTGTGTGCTTTACTATGTGTAAGTTATACTTTTAACTTTAAAGGGAAGGAAAATTTCATATCTGCAAACCTAAAAATCTTGACAACAGAGTATCATGATTTAGTAAGTGCAGTCAATTGCATACCTTTTTGAAATCCATATCTTTGTGTAATACCTTGTATAGTACTTTTTCAGCTACGAAAGCCACTAAACCCAAGTATTCAAATAAAATGAACTTAGATCCAGACCTCCAACTCATTGATTTCAATTCCAAAACACTTTTTGTACTGTTAAATGTAAAACTTAAAAAATAGATTTTATTATTGTTCATTGAAGTCCCCATTTTTCTCACTGGGAAAGGGTTTTACTGCTCTACCTACTGAGTTTAGACTGGGCCTGTGGAACTACCCTAGATCACCCAGCCAGAGCCCTCAGCACTATCCATGGTTTTTCTTGCTCTTTCTCCCCTGCTCTTTACTCTTGGGAAGTTGTGTTAAAGTGGAACCCAAGATCCCTGAATGACTACAGTGATCGGACCCCTCAACCCCTAGTTGACGTGTCTTAACCTGCTGATATTTTAGGGTTTTTTAGTTTTACCATCTCCTAGCTTATTTAAACTAATAATCTATTTCTTCTCTATCGCTTCCTTTTCTATTTGTTTTTCTTATTTATAATGCATGGAATACATAATGTACATATATATAAATTATTCTATAAGTTAACATGTATATTTTTGCAACACATAATGTGTTAATATAATGGCACATATCTTTATAAATTAAAAGTTATATATTCTGTAATCTTATATATTTATATGGAAAAATACATGTATCAAGAGGGCTTAAAATTCTTTTACCTATTACTTGCATAATCAAAAAATTTTGAAGACTACTTAGACTGAGCTTCTTAATGACAAGCACCTTGCCTTAGGCACCTTTGGAGTCCCCACCAAGGAAAGTGTCTTTACATAATGGATTCTCAATATGCATTTGAACAAATGAATGCTTTAATAACTGGATGAATTTTTTTTTTTTCAGTTTGAGCATTATTAAAAGTCTTAACCTTTTTTCCTGACAAGAAAACATTTCATACAAGTAGTATTAATGCTTTCAGGTGCCTATAGAAACAGTGCAAGGGAACAAAAGAAAAAATAAACATTTCATACAAGTAGTATTAATGCTTTCAGGTGCTTAAGAAACAGTGCAAGGGAACAAAAGAAAAAATAAACCAGACTACATCAAACTAAAAAGTTTTTGTTCAACAAAGGAAACCATCAACAACAACAACAAAAAAAGACAACCGACTAATTGGGAGAAGATATTCACTAATGATACATCTGATAAGAGGTTAATATCCAAAATATATAAAGAACTCATACAACTCAACAACAACAAAAAAAACAAACAATCCAATTAAAAAATGAGCAGAAGATCCAAACAGATACTTCTCTAAAGAGGAATTACAGATGGCCAATAGACATATGAAAAGATGCTCAAGGTCACTGATCATTAGAGAAATACAAATTAAAACCACAATGAGATATTACTTGACACCTGTCAGAATGGCTATCATCAATAAATCAGGGAGCAGCAAGTGTTGGCAAGGATGCAGAGAAAAGGGATTCTTTAATACATTGTTGGTGGGATTGCAAATTGGTACAGCCACTATGGAAAACAGTCTGGAGGTTTCTCAAAAAATTAAAAATGGATCTACTTTTTGACTCGGCAATTGCACTTATGGGTATTCAAAGAAAACCAAAACAATAATTCGTAAAGATCAATGCACCCCTATGTCCATGGCAGCACAATTTACAATAGCCAAGATATTGAAGCAACCTAAATGCTCGTCAACAGATGATTGGATAAAGAAGTTATGGTTTATATATACAATGGAATAATGGCCAAATTAAAAAAAAAAAATGAAATCCTATTTGCAATGCCATGGATGGACCTAGAGGATATTATTTATTGTTATGAGTGAAATAAGTCAGAGAAAGGTAAATGCAATATGATTTCACTTATATGCAGAATCTAAGGAACAAAAAGAACAAACTAATCAAAATCAGACTCACAAATATAAAGGACAATATGGTCATGGCCTTTAGCCCAGTTCTTCTGTCTCCAAATTCTAACCGTGTCACTTTTACTGGAGAATTGTGTGGGATATAGGAAATGGATCAGACCAGATGGATGACAATACAATGTAATTTTGCATATCCTAATATTTTATAAATAAGTCTATTAAGAAAGTACTTTGCGAGGCACATCCCCTTACCTGAAAACAGGCAGAGCTGCCCTGAACGAGGGCCCATCCAGCTGAAGAAATAAATGTTGGCTTGCTAAGAGAACAATGTATATATCCAACTTGACATTTTCCCTGACAGAATAGTGGCTCATGCTATATCATTTCAAAGTATGACCAAGTTATAATGGTTACTATAATGAACAATAAAGATACTGGAAAGGATAAAGGGGTTGCTTTTATTTTTGGAGAAATAATCAGCATAAAACTATCAGGGCCCTAAGCAGCAGATTTCATAGAATGATAAAAGCAAGCATTGATATCGAAGATGGAAGAGCCACTAAATAATTATTAATAAAATCTTCAAGATAAAAATAACAGAATTCAGATATTAGAATGAAGATTTTGTTATAAAAAAATCAAAGAAACAAAATCCTGTCACTGAAACAAGTCATTGTTACTGCCCCTTCTGCTCCTTCTCCTTGCCAGCATTGAGCTCCTATGCCTTTGTAGTTGGTAGTCCTTAATCTTTAAATGCTGGTATTACAGAAATAGAAGTGCAGACTGCATCAATAGCTTGCACAAGTCAGGGACTCAAACCCAAATGCCACTGTTCAAACCTTTTCTAGTGTGCCACACTGCTGCTTACGTCGGTCTTATCATTCCCAACAAGTTTTAATAGTCAAAATTTGGCTTCTAAAAGATGTTTATTAAAAGCCTTAAAAGATTTTTTTAAAACTTCTTGCTATGTAAATAAGATATTAAACTCCAAGTTAGTTATTGGCTTATTATATTTATTTCTGCCTTCAATTTTATTATAACTCACTTGTTTTTAATTTAGGGTCTTTCATTTAGTTTAATGACTGAAATGTGTAATAAGTGGCTTTTATTTCTTAAATTTTATATGGAATTATATATTGAAAATAAGAATCATACCCTTATTACTCTTTTGCTCTGCTCCACAGTAATGATTCCAGTGAGGAGGATACAATAGTGGTTCCATGAAATATATAGTACTGCTGGGAATTTTCACACCATCTGCAGTGGTAGAGTGCTTTCTGTATGTTAACTTTTTTAGTCACAGAGGACACACAACTAAATAGCGGAGCTAGGATTCTAACGCAAGCAGTCAGCCAGAACCATGTACCATGTTCTTTAGTTTGGCTTCTCTCATAAGCATTTATTAGTTTTGATTTAAATGAAGTCATTCTTATTTCTTTAAAAAACTTGAGATATTGAAAATTGAATAGTTACTATGGACTGGTTTATGAAATATACAAATGTGATGCCTCAGTGTAAACGCATTTATTTGCATTTATGGAATGAATCAAGTTCTCTTGTCACTTTCACTTTTCTAATTAAAGTTGCTTTCTAATAAAATTTTGTTCTTCTAAAAGACTAAATTGAAATGAGTTTATCAGTTGATATTAAATTACTTTAATTTTTACCATTAAGTCTGAAATTCAGTGTATCATGTTTCAAATGAAACTGATAATTCTATACTAAATAGGTAAAGTATTCTGTAATATTTTATGTTAGTATAGTGTATAGTCTATTTTACATATCAGACTTTAACTTTGAAATGGGAGAGGTCATAATTCTTTTGCCCATAATTGAGCCCTGAAATCTATTTGTCTGTGAAGTTTGCGAATGCTTAATAAATTCTTATGAATATAATTTTTTCTTACAAATGGAACAAATAAACTGTAATTTTACTGTTATTTTCACTGCTGGCAATATTTTCGGGTTTCAGAGTAGAAAGTTTTCCTATTCATATTTCCAAGCTAGGAGTTCATATTAATTAAAGCTTCCCTCCTCAAAAAAGAAAAGATCCTGAGAAAGAAAATAGAAAATTGCAGAGACTAGGGTTATTCATTCATACACTATATATGAAGGGTATCCTTTCTTTGAGTATTCATTTTAAAAATCCCCTATATGGCAAAAGACATTTCTCAGTTTAGGAAAAGACATCAATTTAGGAGTGAGTAAACTGAAACATAAAGACCCTGGGACTTAAAACTTTTTATTCCAACAAAAGCTAAATTTGTTGCAGACTGTTTAGGCTTTTCTGTCTGTCTGCCAGTATTGATATAGTTTTTGGTTACTTTGTTTTAAATAGGCAGTAATTTCAATAATGTGTTTTCAGAGTGTAATTGAATAGATAATTTTCTTGAAAAAAATAATACCCCAGAGTTCTTTCATGTAGTGTTTCAGTTTGACCCAAAAAAAGTACATTGTGGGATATTTATAGTATTTTTCAATCTATTTATATCTGTAGACTAGGACTGATAACTGATTTAGGGCACAGGGGTTAAAAACAGGAAATGTGGTTTATAAAGTAAGTATTATCTCCAGAGTTTCCAAAGTTTGATTTCTTGTAGTATTGACTAAAGAGTATCATGTTTCAAAACAACATTAGGCAGCGTACCTTGAAATAAGTCTGTGTTTAAAGGAGTTGTCTGTCCAGTTATGACAGGAAATGCCTCATGGAAAAGTTTGCTTTCTTGGTATAGGTTCAAATATTATAGCAGTTGTTTTCTATAATTGCACGGGATTCTTTCTCTCCAGCTCTTTTTCAGATAGTCTTTATACAATCAAATTAAGCATAAGTTATATAACTTTTAGTAAATTTCTTTTGACATTTGTATTTAACTTAAAATTTTATTTTAGTGTTTTAATTGAAAGTTTTGTCATCATAGCTGAGGAAGTGCAGTGCATGTATTATGGTTTTTGTTAATTAGAGTAATTAGAGACTCCAAGTTAAGAAAATAAAAAGGCATGAGGAAGCAAGGGTATGGCCTCTTGAATGACACCTTGGTAGAATCAATCAAAGCTAAAAAAACTTTGACTCAGCAATTATACTTCTAGGAAGATATCTTACATAAATTATTCTGTGAGAATATAAGAATGATGTCCATTACATCATTATTTGTAGTAGTAAATACTGAAAGGCAACATAGATGTCTAACAGTAGGAAAATAAATTATGAGTAAAGAGAATAATAAAAATGAATAAATTAGAATAAATAGTAGGAGAATAAATAAATCATGGTACAAACATACTATAATATAGTAGGCAGCCTTTGAATATTATAAGGTATGTATGCAGTGGCATGGGAGAATGTAATATGTTACAGATTGAAGTAAGCAAGTTTCAAGGAAAGAATGTGTAGATAATCTAATTTTTTAGGGAAAAAAATATATTCATAGGAAAAGATCTGGAAGAATATATACCAAACTAGGGAGAAGGATGAAGAAGTTTATTGAGCTTTTATTTATTATAAAAACTTATACTTCTGTGTTCTTTTAATTTTATTCAGTGAACATTTAATTAAAAAACTAAAAAATCAAGAAGAATTTCTTGATTGATCCAAAGTGTTCACTATTCTGTTCTTTAATGCAGACATTACCTAGAGAAGGCTGCCTAGCAATTTGTCCAAATTATTAATTATAAGAAGAATCAAATTTACTTGTATACCAGTTTTAATTTATAAAGCATTTCACAAATGCTTCAAAAAAAAATCCTGAAGCTTAGCAAATTAACTGATTTTCCAGCTAAGATTTAAATCCAAGTCATTCCATAAACACCTGTACATTATTGAGAGAAGTAAAAATGGTATAGATGATAGAGGCTTTGTTCATCTGCTCTTATGACCACATCAAAGTTGTGACAGAAACATGGAGCAAATAGCAAGCAGAGTTGCCTGAGATCTAAGTGAACAAAGCCCTACAACTAGGGAGAGAAATAAGAAATCATCTTGCAAGGGGAGGAGCTCTTCCCCCACCCACTGTGCAAAGGCAGCGCTGCCATAGGTAAGAAGTCATGGAACTGGATAACAGAGGTTGCTCCACCCAGAGGATTCCCTGAAAATCCACCTCCCCCAACTCATGGCCCTATATAAGCTACATCCACTTTTGTCCTTGGAGAGTCCTGTGCAACTTGCTGAGCAACCTCTGAGACTCCCTCTGGTGGCAGCTGACCTCTTTTTCTGGTGTGGTTTCTTGAGACAACTGTAAGCACAGCATCTGTGTATCACTTGCTGAATTTTAACAGACGGCGCCGGAGGGGCACAGGCTAGGGCTAAACTTGGCCTGCAGCTGAACCCCTCTCAGGACTGCGCCACTGGACACCTACTACACAAAGCCATGCTAATTAGACCAGGAGACTTAGGAGCTTTGCATAGTACATAGAACAGACACAGAAAGGCAGCCAAAATGGAAAGACAGAGAAGCAGTAACCATATAGGAGAACAGAATAGAGATCCAGGAATAATGGAGTCAAACAATCTTAACAGATGCAGAATTCAGAACACTGGTTATAAAGATGTTCAGTGAACTTAGAGAAAATGCAGATGAACTCAGTGAGAACTTTAACAAAGAAATAAAAAACAAACATGGAAATGGAAATTATAAAAGGGAACCAGTCAGAAAGGAGGAATACATTATCTGAGATGAAGAGTATATTAGAGGGAATCGATAGAGTTGATGAAGAAGAGGATCGAACCACCAATATAAAGGAAGGGGAAGCAAAAGTCACCCAATCACAACAGGAAGAAAAAAAGCCAAGAGTATAATAATTTAAGGAGTCTTTGGAACAAAACTAAATATAAAAACATCCATGTAATAGGGGTACTTGAAGGAGGGGAGGGAGAACAAGAAATTTGAAGAAATAATGATGGAAAACTTCCCTAACCTGGTGAGGAAAATGGACATACAATCCCAGGAAGCTCAGAGAATCCCAAGAAAGAGAAACCCAAAGAGACCCACACCAAGACATATCATAATTAAAATGCCAGTGGTTAAATACAAAGAGGGAATCTTAAAAGCAGCAAGACAAAAACAGTTACTTGCAAGGGAGCACCCATAAGACTAACAGCTGATTTCTCAAAAGAAATTTGTAGGACAGAAGGGGTTGGCACAAAATATTCAAAGTGATGAAAACCCAGAATCTACAACCACAAATACTTTATCTAGCAAAGCTATCATTTAGAGTCGAAGGACAGATAAAGAGCTTCCGAGACAAAAATAAGCTAAAGGAATTCATTACCACCAAGCCACTATTACAGAAAATGTTGGAGGGACTTCTTTAAAAACAAAAAAATATGTATCAAAATCAGGAAGACAAAATGTTGCTACATATCTATCAATGACTACCTCAAATGGAAAAGAATTAAATGCTCCAACCAAGGAAAACAGGATCCCTACATATGCTGCCTACAAGAGACTCACTTCAGATTAAAAGACACACACAGACTAAAAGGAAAGGGATGGAAAAAGGTATTGTCTTGATGAACCTAGAGAATATTGAGTTAAATGAAGTAAGTTTGATAGAGAAAGACAAATACCACATGATTTCACATACATGCGGAATCTAAAGAACAAAATAAACAACAATAATAACAAAAATGGAAACAAACTCATACAGAGAATGTTTTGAAAACAGACAGGGGTCGGTGACAGTGAAAAAGGGCAAAAGGATCAAGAAATACAAATGGATAGTTACAAAATAGTCATGGAGATATAAAGCGTAGTTAAAGAAAATAGTCAACAATGTTGTAATACATAAGGAGGAAGAAAAGTACTAGATTTAATGGGGTGATCACTATGCTGTACAACTAAAACTAATATATTGTATGTCAGCTATAATTTAAAAAACTCTTAATTGTACAATGTAAATATGAGCAACTAATTATATTTCAATAAAACTGGGGGAAAAAAACACCAGAGAGTAGGGGGGTTGGGAGAAAGGGGTGAAGAGTTAAAGAAGTACAAATTAGTAGTTGATAGATGGTCACAGAGATGGGGAGCATAGCATGGGCAATGCAGTTAGAATTAATGTAATGGCGAGGTGGAGAGACAGAGCAATAGTTAATAAACTATATAAATGTCTAACCAATATACTGTATAAATGAAACTAATAATAAATTTTTTAAAAAACCACCTGTACATTATCTATTTTACATTACTACAGGTTATTGTATTGCTAAGCATTATTTCATGAGACTGGCACAATGGGCACACTAACATCCTGTCAGCATATCAGAGATCCATTTTTTTCCACAAACAGTGCTGAGGATTCTAATCAAACAGAAGCCCTCTGTGTGCCAATATGGGTTTTACTGTTTGCCACACAATTTTCGTCATGCAGTTGCTTTCTTGTGCTGTTTTAGAGATGACGTAAGGCTCTCTCCCATATGTAAGATGGTCATGTTTTCTTAAATCTGGGTGTGTCACTACTAGAATATAAGTCCCGTGTAGAAAGGTAATTTGTTTTTTGTGGGTTTGCTCCTTTTTGATCACTGCTAGAACCCCAGCACCTGGAATAGAGCCTGGCATGTAATAGTAATAAGCACTCAATAAATATTTGTAGTAGTGTGCCTATTCCAAAATCAGGTGCCCTTCCTATTAGATTAAAAGAAGAAACTGACAAATACAGCAAGAAAAAAGACTTCTTTTCTACTTTGATGTATGAAAAACAAGACAATATCGTTGGAGAAGATGGTATATGGTACAGGCCCGCTTACAGGAAGCCCACCCTGCGAAAAGAAGCCTACAAGTTCTTGCTCAGAGTAGACATAAGCTTTGTTTTCTCCATGGGGAATTTCCAGGCTAGGCTACTAGATTAATTGCTAAGTGGTAGTCTAAATTGATACTGTGTGGGTGGGGACACTTTTTTGGTCAAATATCATGACACATTCTAATTTCATATTCAGAGAGTACAGAAGATACATATTCTAAATGCTTAGTAGCTGTTCTCATTCCCTTGCCGAAATAACATGGAAAGTTGTGGGGTTTTATCCAAGGGAAACCTTTTTAAAAAAAAATAACTTATTACTACATCATGACAATGTAATTCCAAGAAGCAGGTTGGTTTGCCTTATTTTTCCTATGCAGACTGGCCTCATTGACAGCTCCTTCTCTAAGAGTACCATAAATCCAGCATTTATGGGCCACTACTGTTGAAACTGAAACTAAAACCTAGATTTCCTGACACATTTACTGAGTGTGCACTGTGTTCTAATATATCTGAGCATCTGCATAAGTATCTCGCACATAGCCTTCAGTAAATATTTAATGGTTTATTATTTTAAGTAAGCTTTTGCTTAAGTATATAGCTAGAAAAATAAGGCATATTTGGAAAACAAAAGTATTTAGGTTCAGCAATATTTTATTCTAGAATTCTCCATATATTAATTTTTCTCTCTGACGTATTTGTTCACTCATTCAGCCACTTATCGATTTGTTTAAGAAGGTTAAGTTCTAGGAACTTGCTAGTGAGTCTTTGCCTTTGACTTTTTTACTCATAAGTATTTTTTAACATTTGCTACAAGCCAGCTACTGTAGTAGGTACTGAGGATACAAAGATGAGGTAGGTGAGATGATCCCTGTGCTTATAGAGTTTATAGTCTAGCAGAGGAGAAAGATAGTAATCGAGTAGTCACACAAATAAAGAGCTGCCGCAGTCGGAAGGAATGGGACCCAGCACTGAGAGGACATGAACTAAGTGCAACACTTTGGAATATAAGGGACAGTCAATGGACATAACCAGTAATCTGCTTACTGCTTGCTGCTTGACAGATGTATCGTTAGCCTCTTAGAAATATTTCATTTAATAAATGGTATCTCTTTTTATAAAGAGAAAGTGACAAGTTACAGCCATTTAGAAACTTGCCCCAAGGTGACTGATTAGTAAGTAGTAACATGGGTGTTTGAGATCAGCATCTGCTTCTGCCTTCTCTTCACATATATATAATTCTAAATCAGTCAGGCCATTGATCAGGTTTCACCATAGGAGCCAGCATTCTGAGGCTTCCCTAGTATGCGATGTTTAGCCATTCTTTTCAATACCAGTATGACAAAAGAGTTTCACTAAATTTCTAACTTTCAGAGGATTTTGTGTAAACCAGCCAAGTAGAAGTATCATCAAAGACAAATCTCTCCCATTATAGCACATCACAGTAATATTTGATATTGTGTCTGGGCTGTCTGCTGTTGTCATGTTCTTATATGCACATTCAACTGTTCTGAGATTCTTGGTGCCAATCAAAGGAACTTCACCTACAATTAGGGTATGCTGCAGCTAGATGACACTCTTAATGGGTTACATAGTCCAGACTTCTACACCATTTGTTTCAGAAAGAGATATTAGCGTTTTTTCCCAGTCATCATGCCTTTTACTCAACTATTTATGTCTTTAAGAAATAACACCTGAAATATGTAACAGTTACCACTAAATGATAATCTCTCTTAGGGTGGGTTATGCCTGTTTTGCTCACTTCTGTACATCACCACCTGGCAGGGCCTAGCAGTAGTAGATGCACGGTATTTGAAGAATAAGGGAATAAACGTTACATTTTTATAACAGTTTTGTTAGCAAAATATATGTAATCTCTACATTTTGCAAAGTAGGCAGTCGTCTTAAAAGTGAACTGATTTTTGTCTAAGGCCTTATCGTTGGTATATAGGTAATCCAGAACCTGGATCCCACATATTCTGACTTCACATTGAGTGTTATTTCATTCTGTCACCTCAATAAACTTAAAACCATCAACCATTAAAATGAGAATAAACTGTAGTGCGAAGAGAAAGAATATATGCCACCAAAATTAACTATAAAATGGTCCCTTTGTCATAATCATGGTCCTTTTGAAAAAAGTAACCAAAATCAAGTCATGGTCTTGGCCCCATATACAATGACCATGGTCCCTTTAAACTCGTTTTTCACTTTATTCTGCCATGTGCTTTAATGGCCTAAGCCACTCTGACAACAAAATGTATGTACAGCCCTTCTCTGACAGCTCCAGGATTTTTCTCAGGCAACATCGTTGTTGACATTCTTATTACCTCTTTCTTACTCTCCAGATCTAACCCCTTTCATTCAAGGAAAAGGCTGCTGAGTTTAGTTCAGCTGTCAGTGAAATCACAAGGAAGGCCCAAGTTTACATTTCCCAAAACCCAAGTCTGTTCTCTTTCAATCCTGAGTGTTAGAATTTCCATCCTTTTGGCATGATTTCCACATACTTTTATTTTTCACAGTCAAACAAAAGCAAACTGTCCACTCTAGCTACTGAAAAGATTGCTACCTGCTGCCAGCTGTGTTTTGATGGGGTCTTTTGACATTAGTGCAACATGGAGCAAATAAGGCAATCTCTGGCACCTACCACTGTTACACAGTCTTTTGGTACAGATTTTTGAAAGAGCTGATAATCTGCTTACGGTTGGATTTGGAGCAACATTTTAAAACAAACAAAAATTGCATCAGGCAATTAAACCCAAGGAGCTAATTTGCATTTAGTTTATTAGAAACACATCTGAAAGTGTCAGTGTGGACCCCTGAGTGAGTATGGGGTAGAGGCTGGAAGAGGAAGGTTAATGAACAGTATGTGATATTGGCTTTGTTTCTCTTTAGATAACTTACTGTACATGGAGTGAAGAGAGAAAGGATTTGAAATTCATAACTAGGAAGACCACAAAAGATCGTATCTGTTTCGTGTTTATGAACCTTCAGACCTCACTCCCTAGACATGGATGGTGTCTAGTCTCTAGGCCTGTAGTGCCCTTTCACCACCATCCCCCCCAGATACTATGCTTTAACCTTTTAAGAACTTAAAGAAATAGCAACTAAATGTATTACAAACTAGTTAAATTTGAGTACAAAGATCTTTTTACAATGTAAAATCCTTTCATATCGTCATCTAGCACATATTTCTACATACAACTTAGATTCACATTGAACATCAGTAAATTAAGGTAAAAATTACAAAGCACTTTGGAGGTCTTAGTCATACTGAGTATAGTTGCATATTCTACTTGAAGGACACAGTGTCTGACTACCTCTGATGTGTGCCTAGCAGTGTCCACCATGGAGTAGAATCTCAACAATTTTATGTTAAACGAATGAGAACTTTTAGCCATTCTCTTAGATCTAAACAATTTCAGCCCAATGGGCAATGCAAAATATTTAACTCTATTTAACACAATGGGTTGCTTTTTGGAGAGAGGCAATCAATGAATTCGTTTTCATATTTTAATTTTTTTATTGTTAAGTTATAACACCAACATATGCATTGCTTTGGGAGGTTATAACATTTCACCAAGCTCTGCCTTGAGCTAGTATGTGTTTTTTAGATGTGTTCAATTTAATGTTGTTTCTTTGAACCCTTACTGATTTACTGTGACTTGGCTAGGAGTTCTGTTTCTGTTCATCACCACAGATTTTTTTCCTTTTTCTTTTTCTAATATTGCAACTTACCCCTTGAAAGCAGTTTATTGTTGTTGCAATTTGGGGCCAACTATTTCATTTTTTTCTGTTCATAAAAATCAGGTCTCCAAGAGATTCAACAATTTTCTTACTCACCCAAGGTTAAGGCTCTGCTCCTTCCAATGCATTATCCTTTCGGAACCTGTGTTGAGCCTAAAACAGGAAGCTTGATTTTTTTTTTTTTTTCAAAAATAGTTCTAATGGTTGAAAGTATCCTGTGCTTTGCTTTTTTTTTTTATATACTAGTCACAGCTTTGTCTTTAGAATTGTATTGAGTAATTTAGATTTATCTCTTTTACAGGATGTTTTATTAGTAATGCTTAGTCTGATGGGTTCTTGCCAGGAAATGTTTTTCCTATCAGGGTCAGAGTGGGAGTTGAGTTTATAGCATAGTGAGCATGTAACATTGTCTTGCTTCATTCTAAGTTTAATTTTCTGCTTTTTAGTCAGCATTCTGGCCCCACTCTTCTCTTTTACATTGAAGAATTTTAGAAGTTAAAAACTGTCCTCATATTTCCAGTCATCATTGCTAGAACATTGCTAGAACCCAAACTCCTGACGTTTGTTCATATAGTCGCATTGATAGGACCCTGGTTTTCATGGAGGGCAGAGACTGTTGAATTTCTTACTCTTAAGTTCCTTAGATCAGAATTGGCCTAATATTGTGCTTATATTTTTAGTAACTATATATGTTTCATATATGTATGCATAATGAGCTAGTCTTCCCCAAAGTTGCAATTTAAAGTTCTAGATCTGAGTACAGTGATTATGAACTCTCGAACCAGGGTGCTCTTCCCTGTCTGCCTCCACTCACATTGTGAAGACTGCTTAGCAAGCAGGTAGTGAAAGGAGGTACATTGACTTTGGTGACCATGATTACTGGGGGCAGGTGTTACAGCCAGGTCCAACCTCACGCACTGACGATAGCAGATGAACGATCCAAAAGAACATCTGTGTGGTATGGCTTTACTCTTACAGGAATAAGGCTTTTCTGTTCTTGAGCACAAGATAGTTTATTTCACTTTCACTTGTAATAGACTCCTATAGTCTTTTCTTCTACCTCCCAGGTAAGACCTGTTACTTTGCAGTTATCCTTTTATTCAGGAAGAATCAACTAATTTCTGGATTATATTTAATTACTCTTCAATCAGCTTTCTCAAATTTTTTATCCACAAAATATAATGACTAATAACTGACTGAATCTTCAGAAATATATATGAAATTGACTCCTCAAAAGCAAAATAGTACCTATCTATATACTCGTGTATGACAAAAGCAAAAGCTAGTCATATATTTAGAATCTGCAAATGCCAATACAAAAAAATTGATCATAGTTCTTGGCCTTTATCTCAACTCTTCTAAATAATCGGTAGCTTACATGACATTTGGGAAAAAATTCTCCTTAACATTGTTACTGTTAAACATCCATGGTTTTAAAATGCAGTGGAATTTTCTCTATTCTGTAGAAGGAATTCTCAGTACATGCAGTTGATTCTAGAAGGCATTCTAAAATATTTCATTCCAAGTGAAAGTAATTGTTCTGAAATTACAATAAAGCAGCATGTTGTTTTTATAATTTTTCTTGGCAAAATAATGATAATGAAAGTGAGCCGTGCGAATACCAGGACCAGTCACATGCATTACCTTCTTTAATCCTCTCTACACCCCTACAAGATAGGTACTGTTCTCATACTCATTGATAGAAGAGAAAACTGGGCACAGTCTTCTTGCCGAACGTCACAACTTGTAGGTTATGAAACTGGAGTTTGATCCAAGATAGTATGACTTCAGGTTCTTACACTGTTAAATCTTATGTGTACCTGCTTTTGAGTAGAGTAGTGTTCACTAATTCTAGACCATATGAAATCTTATATTTTGTCCAATCTTTAACTTGCTTTATAGGATCAGATTGAGTTTGGTATGTCAGAAGTTTCTCCCAGAAGTAATTTTTAAGATCATAATTTTTTAAGATCTGCATAATAATTTGACTTTTGCTTTTGGAAATATGAAGCTATAATAGATATTTAGCATATATGTTTTATAAGTTTGGGTAAATATTCTTGTGTCTATTTTTTTGTGTTTATGTGAGTGTGTACATATATGAAGAATATATAACTGAAGAAACTAAAGGACATTTTTAAATTTCAGTTTTGAAGCAGACTGGCCAACAGTTATAGAGAACATAAACAATGGCAGAATAGAAAAACAATGAAAGACAACTCTTAACTGATTTAACTTTTTTTCACCTGTACAACAATAGTCCTTGCATCATCTGGTTCTCAAAAAGAAATAGACAATAGTGATACTACTTTCTGCTTCTCCTTAGAAACTCTAAGGCAGTAATACTGTGTGCAGTAATGCCAGCAGTGGGGACAGGTAGCTGGTATTTCCATTAAATGCCTTTTTCACCACCCCACCCCCCGTCTTGATTTCAGGTGTCAGAAACTATTTAAAAGAAGCATTGGTGAATATAATTGCAGTGCATGCAGAGGTAAGCTATCAATAAATGTTCCTAAGAGATATGAGTAACAAAAAATAAAAATGGAAATTTGATGGTTTTTATGGTGATCTTGTTCCCTTTCAGACTATATCTTGGGTATAAATAAAACTCTACTTTCATACATGCACACCCGTGTGTTTTTAATTATGAGAGTCTTTTTCTTGAAATTGTTTTTTCTCATAATTAAAACTAAATTTATTAGCATTTGAAAGGTAGAGAGATTGAAAAGATATTCTCCCCTTTTCTTGTATTAAAAGGAATGTGAAATCCCTTATCTCAAAGAAGTTATTAACCTCTTCTTTACCAGTATACGAATAAGCATTGGTGTCTTATTCATGTAGCAGTGTGTTCTTATATAGTGGCTGGGATTCCAGAAAAGTGTATGTTTGTTAGATGGGTTCAGAGAGCGGGCTGAATTTAGGAAGCAGGTGCATGGTTTCCTGTCTGTGGCCAGCTGAGGTACATATAGATGTTGATGCCTTTGATTCATGCTAAAACTTGCCGTCACTTGAATCATTATCATCTTAAGCTTTATATTAATATTCTTGGTTAACATTCTTCTTGGGAGGACTCTTCTAAGGAACATCAAAAGAAGAGACCATATCTACCACCATTATCACCACTGTAATACCTGTTCTGCAATTTCACAGTCTATTATTCACTGTTTTGCTAATCTTTCGGGATAGCTATGGCTCATAGACTGATGGGTGACCAGATAAAATGGGGCTAAGCAAAGAGATTATCATAGCATGTTATAGTTTTAATTTCTTTGTAAAGGGAAGCTTGTAAATTCCTCTATAAAAATAAAGTTTTTGTATGATTTAACTCAGGAATCTATCACATACATCTTTTTATGAGTAATATCTTTTCAACCATGACTCTATCAAAGATATAAAAATGCTTTCTTATTATGTTAGCTTCTAATAAAATTAAAGTGTAAAATCATCAGTCAGTGAAAGTGTTTCTGTGATAGGTAGACAAGTGATAGTCAGAGGAACTGTGTAATTTATCCCAGTGACTGAAAGTAGAATTTCATTCAGAATCCTTATTATTTCCCACGTGATCTTTATTTGCCAAAATGTTCTTGTTGTGTTTGGGTTGATGCAAAGGTTTAAACTGGTGACTCAATCTGAAAAAAGGAAAATCTAAAAAGGAAGTGTGATTTAGTTTAACTTATAAATCAGAATAATGAAATGTTTTACCAAATTTCCAAATATATTAACTCGTAGTTGGAAAATATTAAAATTAAAAGTTTGAAAATAGTGTTTTATATCAAATGAAAGAAAATATATATTAATTCACTCAATAGTAAAACTGAGGACTTCGTTATCCCATACAGAATAATGTACCCATTATAAAGTGGTGTTTGTTTTGATCTAAGGAGAGTCTGACCTATTATGTTTTTATTCCTCTAATTTCTTCTTTAGAAATCATATTTCTCTTTGTGTAAGGGGAAGAGGAAGAAGAAATCCTTAAAACTATTTTTATTTTGTCCACATCAGCAATCTTTCAGAATTATATTTGCCAATATATTTTCAGAGGATTATTTTTGTTGTGTAATACAACTTAAGTATAAGTCACCATCTTCCTTTCATTTATAATTCTGACCCTTTAAAAATGTGACTATGAAGACCTGTGAATTATTTGGTGCATTCCTTTGTTTTTAACAAATTCAAGTCAAGAAAAGTTTCTTTAATACACCATTTCTTCTTATTTTAAATTTTCTATCAGGTGTTCACTATTTCCAAAGAATTGGTGCCTCGAGTCCTATCCAAAGTGGTTGAAGCAGTTTCTGAAGAGCTAAGCCGCCTTATGCAGTGTGTTTCATCCTTCAGCAAAAATGGAGCATTACAGGTACCAAAATTGTTCAGTTCCATGTTCAACTTTTATTTTCATTTAAAACATACAAATGTATTTTTAGTCATCAATCTTATAATAAAGACAGGGTTTTAGTTTTATTTTGTTTTGTTTTATTTTGGAACAGATTTGCTGATTTGAGATCTCTGTCATCTCTCTTGCATAAGCCATCCCTGTTATGCATTGTCTACAAGTTCCAGAGTTTCTGTTTCTTTAGAGTAGAATAAGACCTTTATGACACTTAAGAAATTATCTGAATGCAAATTCCTTCAAACGTTCTATGATTTTTTTCTTTTTATGCAGAATAGAGAGGATAAAAGAAAAAGTCATTGACTTTGTAAATCAACAGAAATTATCCAATATGAAAACAGAAAAGAATAATTAGGAAAAAATTAGATTTCCTTGGGACAATATCAGAAGGTCTAGTATACACGTAATTAAGTTTCCAAAAGAGTCAGAGTTGCGAGTCAGCACATGAGAAGATGGTCAACATCATCATTTGGAGCTTTCACACATTGTCGGGAGTGTAAATTGTACAACTACTTTGGTAAAAACTTATATAGTTTCTTTGAAAACTAAATATGTACATTCCTATGACCCAGCCATTCTAATCCTCAGTATTTAACCAAGCATATGTTGTATGTGTTGGTGCAGGCGGGTGGGTGAGGGACATAAGTATGCTCATAGCAGTTTTTTTTCATAATAGCCAAACACTGGAAACAGACCAGGTGCCCATCAACAGAACTAACAAACTGGTACGTTTATATAACCAAATACTATTCAATATCAAGGTGGACAAACTACCACCTGGATGAATCTCAGCTTTCATTTGAGTGAAGGAAACCTTACACAAAAGCACACATATTACTATATGGATTTCATGTACATGAAGTTCTAGAACAGATAAAACTAACCTTTGGTAGAAAAACTCTTAGGAAAGTGCATTGCCCTGGGCGATTGAGATTAACTGGGAAGGGGCCTGAGGGAGCTTCACAGGTTCTGTACCTTGATATGGATTTCCATTACACAAGTGTATGCTTCGGTCAAAACTCATCAAATGGTACACTTTAATATTTGTCCATTGTGTAGTATATAAATTTTAACTCAAAAAATGAAAAAATAAAAAAATTGAAAGTCTACTCTAGTTAATGATGTAGTACATTAAAATAATATAATGAATTGATAGATATATGGTAGTACTAGTAAATGTTAATGGTAAAGTCTGTGGGTATACAGATGTTTACTGTAAAATTCTTTCTTTGTCTATACATTTGAAAATTTGGGAGGCAAAAGGAATGTAGAGCACTAATTAGGCAAGTTGTTTAGCGGAAAGACAAAAACATATATTTACAGTTGCCTCAATTTTCCCAAGAAATCTGATTTATTAGACTTTTGATATAAAGTTGAAAGATCATGATGATTATAGTAGTTCTATTACAAGAGAGCAGTTGCAAAAAGGATATACTGAAGATTAGTTAAAAGGAAGTTACAGTAACTACAGTGGGCCTATGCAGTTTTGAAATAATAACAAAAATCTTCCCTCCTGGCAAATTACCTCTGCAGTCCATTTACCTTATGGCAAAATTTTTCTCAAAGCTAACAGGAAGAAGTTAAGAAGAGATAATCAGCTGGAGAACTTTTTCCATATACGACAGGTCCTTGAATAATGTTTTGTTCAACATTGTTTCATTATAACATTGAAAAGGAAAAAACATTGATTCCCAGCTGGGGCCTCTGTCTTTTTTGGGGGTGTACATTCTCCCCATGTCTATAAGGGTTTTTTCCCTGGGTACTCTGGTTGCCTCTCACATTCCAAAGCTGTGCGCATTTCTGCACTGTCCCAGTCTATGTGAGTGTGGGGTGTGTGTGATGTTCCCTCTCCAGGGAGGGACCCACCTTGCACCCTGAGCTGCCTGGACAGGCTTCAGCCACCTGAGATCCTGAACTAGAATAAGTGGTTATACAATAATGATCTTATTTGTTTGTATTAATCTTTCTTAAACATATGTATAGCTCACATTTATTTCAGTGTTTAATATTATAAGTGTTTGGGGTCTTTATTTAGAAGTTTGGTGATGTTTTCATGACCAGAAATATGTCATAAGAACTTAACTCTTATTTCCAGCTACCAGCCTATGGTAAAATTTGGTTTCATTATACATCATTTCACTTAAGGTCACAGTTTCCAAGAATCTATGGATGACATTAAATGAGAATTTACTGTACATGTGTCCAGGGGACACCTAGCCACCGTGACTTCCAATATCTAATATTTTGATATATCTTAGGAACTGGACAGGCATTTTTCCACTTTGAAAAAGTTAAAAGTTTTAACTTTGAAAAAGTTAAAACTTCACCCTTTCCCATTGGGAATGACTGTTTTCAGTGTCTTTTTTTTGAGCAGATAACTGCGAAGGGCTACAGATTAATCTTTAATAGTTGTTTACATAAAAGACCAATGCATCAGTTTTCAAAACCTTCCTGAGAGCCAGTTTATAGAAGAGTGGAATGATGGTTTAGTGATTTTAGCTGATCTGTTAGCATGACATTTTCTGGCATACAGTTTTTTTAATATTATATAAATAACCACTTTTATAATTGGTGTAATTTATAGGTTAATTAAAATACCTTTTCACTTTGTTTCCATAAAATTTCAACATGAAGATTAGTTTCACAGTGATTTATTTATTCCTCCTAAAATATTCAACTTAAAGTTCTGCATTATTTAGGTTAGCCTTTTTGAATTACAAAAGTCATAATTCATATACCATATAATGGATCTACAAGATAAAGAGTATACAATTCAGTGAATTTTCTTTTTACTGTGTTCACAGAGTTGTGTAATCATCACCACAATCAATTTTAGAACATTGCATCACCCCAGAAAGAAACCCCAGACCCATTAGCAGTCACTATCCATTTTCCTCCCACACCCTCTCCCCGGTAGTAGACAAGCACCAGTCTGCTTTCTATCTGTGTGATTTACATATTCTGAAATTATCATATAAATGGAATCATAGAGTATGGCTTTTAGTGAGTAGCTTCTTTCACGAAGCATAATTTTTTCAAGGTTCATCCATGGTGTAACATGTAGCAGCACTTCATTCCTTTTTATGTCAATAAATATAAATATACCATATTTTATTTATTCATTCATCATTTAATGAATACTTGGGTTTTCATTTTTGGCTAATAGGAAGAATGCCTCTGTGAACATTCATTTACAAGTTATTTGTAGGCATACGTTTTAATTTCTCTTCGTTATATACCTAGTAATGGAATTGCTAGGTCATATAGTTACTCTGTTTAATCTTTTAGTGAACTGCTAGACTATTTTCAAAATGTTATATGCCATTTTACTTTCTATCAGCAATTCCAGTGAGGATTCCAATTTCTCTATAGCCTCACCAATACATGTTACTGTTTGTGTTATAGAGTATAGTTATCTTCATGTGTGAGAAGTGGTGTCTCATTCTGTGGGTTGTCATTCCACTGTCTTGTTGGTTTCCTTTAAGCACAGAATTTTTAATATCTGATGAAGCCCAATGTATCTTTTTTCTTTCATTGCTTGTCCTTTGATGCCATTTCTAAAAAGGCTTGGCCAGCCCAACATCATAAAGATTTACTCCAGTTTTATTCTAAGTGTTTTAGAGTTTTATCACTTACATTTAGGTCCATTTTGAGTTAATTTTGTTTTAAGGAAGGGATCTAACTTCAGTCATGTGCATGTGGATATCCAGTTACCCAGCATTCTTTGCCCATTTAATGGTCTCAGCACTCTTATCAAAAATCAGTTAGTTGATCATAAATGTAGGGGTTTATTTCTGGACATTCAATTCTATTGACCTATATGTCTGTCCATATACCAGTGTTACACTGTCTTGATTGTTATAGCTTTGTAGTAAGTTTTGATATCAAGAAGTGTGAATTTCTCCAACTGTGTTATTCCTTTTCAAGATTGTTTTGTCTGTCTGGAATCAACTTGTCAATTTTTTTTTTTTAAGCCAGATGTGATTTTAATAGACATTGCATTGAATCTGCAGAACTTCAGCTCAGCTTTTGTGATTAAAGTCAGTGTGCCTAAAGGGTATAGGTGTAAGGAAGTAAGGCAACCCATTTTCTTAAATCTATGGTGGAGAGGAATAATTAAGGGACAGTGTTTCAGACTTTCCTTCTTCTCAAAAGCAGACTAAAAGAAAAATTACTAATTAGATAGTAAATGCAGATTGCTGGAAAATCTTTGTATAGTTTGTACCTTTTATAGCAAGATATCTAGCTCTCTGCCTTCACATAGTCATACTTGACAATAAGTTGATTTTCAGTAAAAGGATATTTTTTCATAGCCAGTTTCTTCGGACTATTTTAGAAAGCCCGTTTGTAACTAGTCATCACCATAAGAGTGGAGGTAACTCTGTGCCTGTAGTAAACAAGGTAGAGACTGTCCCCCTCATTACTTATTTCTATTTGATAATTGTCATAGTTCCCTGTTGTCACTTTGTCCTTTTCTCATCTTTAGGCAAGGCTTGAAATCTGTGCTTTGAGGGATACTGTGGCTGTTCATCTGACTCCTGAAAGCAAGTGAGATGCTAAATGTTTTTATTCTGAATATTTCATTAAAAATAAAGCTTGTCTTACTGGTAGTATATAAAATCCTTTGTAAAGATAACTGCTCAGAATGAATGTTTATGATTTTGTGATGTGACAAAGTCTATCTTTAATCACTTTTTTAACTAAAAAGCATACACTTATACTAAGCCACAGACTCCTAAGATTGGTTCTTTGTAGTGTACTATAAAAGAGGAAAGGTTTAATATAATTTTATGTTTTTCATTCTGTAAGATAAATCTTAGTCTCATAAATGATATAGCAACGCATTTCATTCTTCTTTAAAAAGGAAGAAAATAAGATTTGAGTCAATCTATTCATAGCAGACTTTTGAAGGACAGTTCAAGTGTTGTAAATATCAGCGTAAGAGGAAGCTTTGTGGTTTCTCTGCAGAATTTTGTAGTGGAAATTTGATGATAATTTTTAGCTGTTTTGAATGAAAGTCAGGATTTCCTATCATTGAAACATCAGTAGTTGAACTGAAATAGAACTAACTACTTGCTTTTACAAAATTGTTTACTGACAATATTACCTAGGAAATATTGGTTTATACTGTTAATGTACATGAGAAGCCATGCAAATACATGAGAAGTATATGAGAAGTATACAAAT
Source organism: Rousettus aegyptiacus (assembly GCF_014176215.1). Classification (NCBI taxonomy): domain Eukaryota; kingdom Metazoa; phylum Chordata; class Mammalia; order Chiroptera; family Pteropodidae; genus Rousettus; species Rousettus aegyptiacus. The sequence goes on from NW_023416284.1 coordinate 86,827,433, forward strand.
AAAATGTTTAAGGACATTTTGTACAATCTACTTATTCATTTCCAGCTTTTGATAACATGCCTTATGCCATAATTCTGTCATCATTACAACTGAAAGAAAGATTTCTTAACTATTTTGCTAACAAATAAAATTAGCTTCTTATTTCTATTCATCTTGGCTGACCAGAAGCCATTTCTATATGGCTCCCATGTTAGTTATTTAACCATACCTTTTCCCAATCTTTGTTTTACTGCACAACGTGCTAAATAACAGATGATAAAAGCACTCAGTCCATATTTGATGTGTGTGCATGCCTTGTGTAAGTACCTATGTGTTATTCTCACTAACTTAACCTTTTAAAGCTCAAGTTCCTCATTATAAAAGGAAGATAGTAATACTTTCTAGGTAAAGTTTTGGGGAAAATAAGTGAGAAAAATATGTTAAGTCCCCTTCTAAACTGTTGACACACTACAAATAATAGGTGGTATCATCTTTACCATCATTTTATCATAATGTAAAGAGAATCCCATTTGTTTTGATTAATTGAGAAGAGGTTTTACAAGAAACAAGATGGTCGTGGTGATTATAGGAGGGACTTCCCTTGACATCAGGAAACAGGAGAACCAACTTCATATTGGGAAGGGAGCTAAGTGTGCCCACAAGCTATAACCTATCCTCGCACCCACACCCTGCCCCACTAGGAACAGCTGAAGCTTCCAGGTGCATTTTATGACTTTTGAGACTTTGTAGTCAGTCTCTGTTCTGCTATGATTCCTGCCCCTTGTTTGAGAAATACTGCTCAAAAGTATTTCCTGGTCTACTGATGAGGATGTTTTTACAATACAAAATTAAAAACCACTTTAAAGTCATGAATAATTATATTTATTTCTTCACTTTAGTCAACTAGCATAAAAAATAAGAATAACTGTTTCTTAGTGAATGGTACAAGTTATTAACAAATAATCTCCCCTAAAATACTTTTCATTTGATTCAGTAATTTTTCTGGTACTTTAACAAGTTAAATGCACCAAATTGGTTTTAAAACTCACTCTTTTTCATGAAGCGAAATAATGTTGAATTTTAAATATGTATAATCTCTCCATTATCTTACAAATTTAAAATGCAATAATAACAATTCTATAAAAATTATGTTCTATTATTATAAGATATTGGCTGTAAATCAGGCCCTGGACAGGCCAATACTTTAAATGTCCGCATTCATGTAATCCTTCATTAGATCATTCTTATTTCTACTTAGCTTCCTTCCTTTCTTACCAGTTGCTTTATCTATAATTCAGGTTTATTTTGAAAATAAAGACTTTTTAAAAATTTAAATGCCCACATGAAGCTTTCATCTATCATGAGTAGCATTCTTTTTATAAAAATCAGTTTCTCCCTTAGTTTTTCATTTCCTAGATGACTTTTTTGACCCTACTCCTACAAAGCCTCTTTCTGATAACTGTGCCCTCACTTTTACTTTTTCTATTGTTTTCACTCTTAATTTTCTCATGTTTTTACATGCTTCACTGGTTTATACTGGTTTCTTTATATTTAAAATATGCTTAAGAATTTTTAATGATGTGCTTAATTTCCCTTAGAAATGTTTCAACTTAAATGTTGCTGTTTGTGTTCTAGGTCTAGTTTTAAACAGGCTTTGGAAGCCCTGCCTCAGCTTTCCAGTGGAGCAGACAAAAAGTAAGTTCTGTATGCTATTTTCAGCCTGTTAGATATGTTGAAGATTTTGTTGTCTAAAAGTACTCTTTTCATAAATAGTGATTTGGATTTAAGAAAAAACAGCACTTAAGCTCTTAGCAATATGCATTATGTCAGTAGTGCCTTTCTTGTCTCCCAAGTGACAATTTAGAAACTAGTTCCTGTCTTGTTTTAAGTGACTGGTGTAGAAAACATCATAAGAAACTTTATTTTGACTCATCAGTAAACTATTATTGTCTTAAATTTTTAAGAAGATATTACTTAGAGAAATGTAAAAGGACAGTGTGATAAAATTCAGCACTCCATTTTTTTTTCCTTTGAGTAGCTCAGCAATGTACATTTTGTGCTTTATGTATTAAGAAAGAATCGATTTGTACCTATGACATTATAAAGTTATATATGTTTCACCTATACTGTATTGATTTTCTCAGCCTGAATTTAAACTTTGCTACTCATATAAAGGAAATTTTGACCTGAGACAAAATCTAGGCCAGACAAATTTCGTAAATGCCCAGCCCACCCTCAGCTGAGGTATTGGAAACATTATAGATCTTTGCTCCTTCATCATCTGTAACTGAAGTCCACCTGTCTTTGCATTTGGCTGATCAGTCCATAAACAAATATTTATGGTGTTATTAAACTATGTGAAAAACTCAACATGGGCTCTGCGCTCTAGCACAGGTGAATGTCATGGAAACTCAGAGGGCAGAGAGAACAACACATAGGGCTGGACTAATGGTAGGAAAATGTCATATAGAGATTTGGACTGGGCTTGGAAGAATGAATAGCAGACCAGTTGTTTTGCTTGTACGTTCCTGTGTATGTTCCTAAATGGGCAAGTGGATGCCTGTACAAACTGCCCACTTGCAACCCTGTCTGTGTCTTCCATTTTCCTACTTCCTTTTTCTCACACTAACCTTCAAGCTCTATCTGAATTGATTCTAAACTCTGCTGTTTTCTTTAAAACAAATATGATATAGATTAAAACAATCACTATTATTTTTAACATGTGGAACATGGCTCAAAAGCTAGTGCTTTTGGGGGGAGTTAACAACAGAAATCCTGATACAGTCCTAGATGGGGACTGTGTTTTAGATCTACTGTTGGAGCAGTGTTCTAATATTGAGTATTGTTAAACAATGAAATAATCTCTTGACCCCAATGCCCATAGGCCCATTTTTGGTCACTTCATCTGAACTAGATGAATCTAAGATCCCTTCTGGCCCTAAAATTATATGGATATATCAGACCAGTTAAGGAAACAAATTGAGTCATCAAGTAGTAGACTGATTTGCCCAGTGGAATTAGAACTAACCCTGATTCTTCTGGTACTTAATTCACCACTTTAGTTCACCATTTGTCAATATTTATTAAAGACAAAGATGCAAAATAAGAGAAACAGAATAATTTTCCAGGTGTGGGGGTAAAGGGAAAGGTGGCAAAAAGGGGCAGCACGAGAATATTTGAAGGGTGATAGACCTGTTCTTCATCCCAGTTGTGGAGGTTGTTAGGCTGCTAAGATGTGTTTATCAACATTCACAGAACTGTATACCAAAAAGAGTACATTTTAGTGTATGTAAATTTTTAAAAAGTGAATTAAGCAAAAGTACAGATGCAGACAATCTGTTTTAGGAAGGAATCTAATTAATTTGGGGAAAAGGATAGGAATTGAGAATCCTTAGATAAACAATTTTTTGAATGCACAGGAACCAAAATTGAGCAGTTTGTTTCCCTGCATGTTTTCTCATATTGCTAGACAATCTTCATTCTGTCAGGTTATAAAATAGTCTCTACTCCCTGCAGGTTACTGGAAGAGCTGCTAAACAAGTTCAAGAGTACCATGCACTTGCAACTCACCTGTTTCCAAGCTGTTTCTTCAACCATGATGAAAACATAAATACCACCGAAATAAGGGCAGTCCAAAGATAACAAGTAACAAAATTGTCCACTGTCTTAAGTGCCCTAAGATATTTGTATATAAAGCATTAAGTTTGTAATTTCTCTCTCTCCCCACCTTTCTTTTCCCCTGAATTGGTAACTTAGAAAGAAGATGTTGGTGTATTTTTATTTCAACCAAAATAACCTTATTCGAAATGCCCAAGCAGTGTTTGTTTTGTCATTTTTATTACATTAGGTCCTGTATCACTTTAAAATTATATATATATATACATATATATATATATGTATATATATATACATACACACACACACACACATATAGTTTTTTCTTAGCTAAATGTTTTATGGTGAATGCCACAGGAAGAGTTACTTTTTCAAAGAGTGTTTTGGGGATGTCATGTGATGTACAGTAAAGCATTTTTCAGTGTCTCATTTACTAGAGTTTTAGTGCCAACAGCTTCCAAGACACATGGACAGATTGATAAGAAGAGATTTGGAAAGTTATATTTAGACAACTTTGAAGCTTTAGCTCACCTAAGCCATACAGGTGTACTTGAAAAATTCATATCAACAGATAGTTTGAACTCTCCCAATTCAAGTAGATTTTTAGAAAAATTTATGATTTGCATTAAAAAAATGTTATAATTGGGGTAGATTTTTTGTGGTCCAGATGTCAATGAGTTATCTTTGCATTTGCTGCCTAATTTTTATTTTTCACAGTGCTAAATATTAAGCATCTTTTCAATGTAGCTTTTTGTTGTCTCACTCTTAATTTGATCTGTCATTTTACATCACTATGTTGCCTGTCCCTGAGGACTGCTTTGTTACATGTGATGGAGCTTGGATATCCATGGGTGCCATTAGAAACAGCTACAGTGTGAGAGCTAGCACTGCCCATCGCTGTTCACTCCTTCCCCTCCAACAGTTTCTTTTCTCTCCACTTCTTATCCTTTGAGGTATCTTGCTCAGTAACTAAGAACACTGCTCTTGCAGAGTCTGTGTTTTCTAAACATTTGAAGATGCTCCTTAGCCACTAAGCAGTAGGAGCTGCTGATAAACCACGGGCCATTTGTTCAGGTCATGGTGAGGTCTTTCAATGTTAGCATTCCTCACCTAACTTTATCATACTATTTGCTTCAGAAGAAAACCGAGCAATTCTCTATTTGTAGTTTACGTGTCAGGGTTTTCTAATTCTTTTATGAGTGTCACAGAATCCCACTGTATACTGTATAACCATATACAGTATGCATTATTTGTAATAAGTCAGTGCTGTGTTTGTTCTTTTGCTGTATAAGGGGAAACCTTAGTACCTGGAAGTGAACGTTTAATCTTTTACAAATATGTTCAATAAAACTTATGACTATGAATTAAATTACAAAAATGCAATTCTAGTTGTATTATTTTAAATAGCATATAGCATTCAGCCACTACAAAATGTGTCTTCACTACAAGATGTAATTTAGTTGACATTTTTCCCCTAAGCATCTTTATTTAAACATTTTTATTAGCTATATAGCTTTATAGGTCTAATTTTAAAACTCAGAATAAATACTTAAATTCTAGCCTACCTTCTGTTTGTCTGACCTTTGTCAGAAAGCATTTGTCAGGTGTCCTGTTAATTCTCTTCTTGGTGGGAGCTTGCCATATGCCAAGCACTGCAGTAAATTATCTTTTAGTGCTCTCAACAGCCTCTGTAAACCTTATAAGCTAGGTGGTATTATGTCCATTTCACAGATAAAAAAAAAAATGGGGCTTAGAGATAGGTTAGTGACTTCTCTAAGACTACAAGGCTTGTAAGGGCAGGATCTGTGTCACACTCAAAGTTGTCTGGCTTCATCACTTCTTAAATTAAGCACTGCCAGTTCTTTCTTCCAGCTGAATGTGCTTTCTGCTGTCCTTCTGCCAGTAACATAGCTCAAGGAAGTACATAAACACTAGCAGATAATAAAATTTTAAGCAAAATAGAAACAGGTAAGTGCTTTAATGTCTTAGAGAATAGAGGGTAGGCACAGGAAAAAAAAAAAAAAAAAAAACCCATACCCAAATGAGGTGGTTCAAGGACTACTACTCCAACAAATCAAGGGGGACTTCTTGGAAGAAAGGGGAATTTTAAGAGCTGCTTGAGCTACAGAAGAATGTAATGATTAAGGGGAAATGGCTGGATATAATATAAGTTAGAAGAAATCTGAGAGACTTGGAGCAAATTTATAAAGTGGTAGCCGAGAAAAAAAAATTAAGTTACTCAAAGGTACTTGCTTTTATACCCAGGTACCGTTAGAGTTTAGCACACCCACGTCCATGTGGTCACCCTGGCTTCATGTCAGTTAGCGAAGTTGGCCTCACCTTTAATATTGAAAAAGTATTAGAAATAATTTGGTTTTACTAAGACTTTCTATATCAGTGTACCATGAAAGTGGCATATTCTAGAAATGATTCCAGCATTACAAAACAAGCATTATTGCAGTAGGCACAGCTCCCTGAGTCACTCTCCTGTCTCTGTCATCCTTCAAGAAAACATGCATGCAGTTTTTTTGAAGGGGATAAATAGGAAGGATTATATTTTAATTTTAGATTTAGTACAAGATGATCATGTGTTTCTGTTTTGATCATGTGCTATGGGATATTGTACTAGTAGTTTCATAATGTGTTCTCTGAAAGTTATCATAAATTACCAGCTTGTACATAAAGGTTAGGTTTCTAAAATAAGGAAAATTAACTATATTTTATTTAATATATACTTGAATAATTATATGTTACTATAGACTCAAACTTGCATACATATTTATCATTAAACATTTACCTAGCAGTACTATCATATAGGTTTTTGTATGGATTTATGAACTGCTCTGAAAAATCTAAAAGATATACTGAATACTTGACACACATACCTCACTTAGAATAGCAATTTGAATGATTTTAGCTTTCCCTTAAATGTAGATTGCATATTTTTATAGAGTCATCATGCCTTTTGTGTACTAATATCATCTCATTTTCTATTCACCCACATTTTTAGTTTAGTATTATTATATGTATCACTGGAAAGCCTTTTTGTACCTGGCTAGGTTCTAAATATGTAACAATTAATATTTTAAGAACAAAATCTGGATCTTTGGATGACCTGTTGTAATTTGGCTAATGAAAGCCACTAGGATGTCAAAATACCTTTCTCCTGTCTATTCTCATGAAGTCTTAGACAGGGTTAGCACTGGAGCTGGTGACACCATCTTCATCAGCACTGTCACCATGACTGGTCCCCCATGGTTGTGTTGCACTGATCATTGTTGATATGATTGTTGTTATTGTTATTTCAATCACATTGTTCTTGAATGTTCCTACCTACAAACCCTTTAGCTAGGCACACATCCCTGAGAACCAAGACCACTATCTGAACTTAATTGCCAAGAAAGGCCCCCAGATGGACTCATCACAGAGGGAGGAGGACAACCAGCAGATAATGGAATTATGGGGTCACAAAAATCAAGGGAAGAACAAGAATCATGGTTAGAATTTAAAGAATCAGATGTTGTCAGATATGTCCAAAGGATGAGTATTGAGAAATATTTTCTAGACTTGGCATTTAGAAAATCATAAATGACCAGAGAGGGATAAGGACAGAATCATAGAAACGTAAAACTTTGAACTGATTCTTTTATCTCACCACAGGGACTGTCAAGAGAGCTGTCTTTTTTTAAAAAAAAAGATCACAAAGTTTCTTGGCCTCAGCACAATAGTGAAACCCGTGAGGGTCAGTCTTTAAGGCTCTTCCTCAACTTGCTGTTTTTTAAAATTTATCTTTCTGTGTGTCTGATCAATTTCTGCTGCCCCAGCTTCTTTTTCCATTGGAATAACCTAACAAATATTTATACTCTCTTTTCTCCAAAGTCTTCCCTTTCAGAATGCTTATTAAATTTCTCTAGCTCAGGATTCTCAGGAATTTATCCTGTTGTCCTCCAGCGTCTGTCTCTCTCTGGACCTCCTTTCTCCAGTTTCTGAGAGTTCATAATGTTCTTCTGAGTGTGATGCACTTTTATTCCTAGTGATGAGTCTAATATCTTTAGATTCTGGGAAGTTTTCCTGAATTATTCTTTTGAATCCCTCTGCTTCTGTTTTTTTCATTATGTTTAATGGTCAGATCTCCTATCCTGTTTCTTTATAAAAATGTTAAGATCTTTTTCCTCTTGTTTTTTCTTTTTTTGTTTTTATTCTACTTTCTGAGAAACTTCCTCAATTATTGTCTTTCCTTTCTATTGGGTTTTTCATTTCTGCTATGTTGTTTTCAATTTATAATAAGTTTTTTGTTTTCTCAGTATTCTTTTTTATATAGAGTCCTATTTCTTATTTCTCTGGAATCTTATAAGAACACTCTTTTAGAAGTGTTCTTTTGCATAATCTCCAATTTGCTTTATTCTTCTGTTATAGATCGATACTGGAATAAATGTCATAAGCTTTCTTCAAATTTCTAGCAAGCTTTGGATACCTATTCATATTCATCAGAATATTATGATATTTATGTCATTTTTCTGGGGCTGATAAGATTTCTCAGAAAGCGTTCTTCCAATCTCATGCTTTCTGAAAGGCAAGAAGAGTAAGAAAGCCCAAAGATCAGTTTGTCAGGCAGTATTTCTGCTCTCAGCTGGATCTGTTATCTCACAGCCTTCTGCATTTTACTCTCTTCAGAGAATAAAGCTCTAGTTTTCTGCTGGAGTGGGAAGGTAAGAGACCATTGCCCAGCTGTGTGGGAAGGAAGAGACATGGGAATATCTGGCTATTTCTTAAACAGCCTTTAAACTGATCATTTGATTTTAACCCCAACTTTATACCCACTTTCAGAAGTTTCCTTACCACAAATTCTTGAGCCTTTGGGGCACTTTGCACTGTAAACTAGGTTGCATCTTTGTTTTTCATACTACCAATTTAGACTCTGATGTTTTTAGACCTGCTAAATCAATTTTCACTGACCCATATACTTTTCAGCTTTCAAACTCTTCTAGCTGCTATTTCCTCTCCTATTTTCCTTCTCTTCATGGATTTATGTCTTTATTATATATTTAACTGTATTATTAACTACATATCATTATATATGCTGTTATATGTAGTATATGTACTATGTGTATGTAGATATATATATACCATATATATGCTGTGTATAATGCTGTATGTATACACACACATACACACATATATAAAACTGCACTGTCATTTTTGTAGTTTTGGTTAGAACTAAGGTTAATGTGTGGTTTCAATCTGCTATTTATAACTGAAAGTTCAGATTAACTTTTTGTTTTATTTGATCATAAAACCAAACTGTTTACATGTGTATGGCCTTCAGATTTGTTGCTCATAAGATATGACTATTCACTCTAACTTTTAAAATCGAAGGAAGTATTAGTGTAGAGAAGCCTTCTAATGACCCCACTCCTCATCTCTGGATGCTAACGGTACTCAATCAGGCATAGCATGCATAAAATAGCTTTTATTTCGTAATTAGAAACAACTCTTACAATATACCGGTGATACGTTCCTGCAAAAAAGTGAAACTTGGACATCTGGATCACTTAATTTATAGAAAATGCAGGGGATAGAATACATTAATGGACAATCAACAAAACCTATATTGTAGGAAACACTAAAGCAAACAACCCCATTTCTTCAACAAAGATATTTCAGACAAAATTAAAAAGAGAGAGAGAGGCCAGAGGATATTTGATATAATAACATATACTTCAGATATATATCAGTTAATTGTGTTGTATGGATGTTATTTGAATTGAACCAACAAATTATTTTTTTAATTAAATAATTGGAAAAAATTTAAACATTCTAACAATATTTAAACAATATTGTTGATATTAAGGAATTATAATGACATTTGGTTATTATTTTTTAATGTCATTATCTTTTAACTTTGTAAATGACATAACATGTCATATAAGGTGTTACTGTAAAGCTACAGTAAACAAGACAGTGTAGTATTGCTAAAAAAAATAATAAAAAAATAAAACTAAGTGAATAGATCGGTGGAACAGATTACATAGCCCATTAATAAACCCACACAGATCAGTCAGCTGATCTTTGGCAGAGGAGCAAAGGTAACATAATGGAGAAAAGGTAGTCTTGAACAATGGGGCTAGAACAACTGGACATCAATGCAAAAAAAAAAAATGAATCCAGACACAGGCCTTACACCCTTCCCAAAAATTGACTCAAAATGGATCACAGACCTAAATATAAAATGCAAAACTGTAAAACTAGTATTATAAGAGAAAATCTAGATGACTTCGGGTTTGACAGTGACTTCTTAGATACAACAATTATTTATAATTGCTAAAATTTGGAAGCAATCAAGATGCCCTTCAGTAAATGAGTGGATAAATAATTGGTGGTACATCCATACAATGGAATATTATTCAGTACATTTCAGTTTCTTCCATGTCTATGAAAAGATTTGGCAGTGTTGTTTTACCTAAGGATAGGTGATGATTATTACTATAAAAGGTATATATTCTAGCAAATTAAACATTTATTCCCTTCCATGTTGTTGATGAATTGTGAAAGTAAGTCTCGGGGAAAAAAGATCTCTATAAAAGAATATAATTTTACATAGAAAAAGTTATTTCTCTTTAATTATGAATACTAGGATTATTAACATTTTAAAGGATAATTATTATAATAATATAGAATATGTATGTAGTAATATAGAGTAAAGCCTAATGTTTCAAAAGGTGCTGAGTTCTAATTCTTCTTGCTGGGTAAAATACTATTAGATTGATACTCTTGCATATAACAACCATAAACTCTGTCCGTAAGTCATAAAGCTATAACCTGAATTCCCTGAGGAGTGAACAGAAACAGTCCACACTTACACTATACATTGAGTGATTTCCCATTTTTGTAGTTTTTAGCTAGGAACTAGAGTTGGCACAGTGAGGAAAATGGCAGGGGCACCAGTGGAAAAACTAATGACTTTCTGTACTCAGGATTCAGAGTATCATATCTAGAAAATTACAGCTACTAGAGACAGAGGAAGAACTTTAGAAAAGAAATAATCAGAGACAAGATCTCTGAATTTTTTTTGGTATAATTTTCTGGCTAATATGCCTGAACAGCGCCTGCATGAAGCACACTCAGAATAGTTCAGCTAAAGTCAAAGATTTGGGCTGAAATTAAAGCTAACACTCAAGAAACTGAGTTTGCTGTTCAAGGTCAGTGAAGATAATTGCCTGGTAAACCAAAAGAAAACAACAGGATCCAGATTATTCACACTTTATCATTTATCATTGTCTTAAATAAAATCCGGAATTACTTGACATATGAAGGAAAAGGAAAAGAAACACATAGAGAATAGAAAATCAAGTGAGACTAGCTTTACTAGGTCAATGGACATTATCTAATGTGAAGAATAAAAAGGAAAATGTTTGGGAGAAGATGAACATATACTTTCATAGACGCCTGCTAGATGTAATCAGATGGTCTAGCATCTGAGTTATTGGAGTCCTAGAAGGAGAACAAATAATTAATCGCCCCCCCCCAAATTGAAAAAATAATAGCTGACAACTTCCCAAATCTAGCGAAAGACAAATTTACAGATTCAAGATGCTCAACGAACAACGAAAAGGTTAAACACAAAGGTTGCCACACTTAGACTATTAAAGCCAAAGTCAAAGAGCAAATCTAGTAAGCAGCATTAGAAAAATGTGTTACATGTAGGGGAACAATATTTGAATTCACTTCTGACTTCACATCAGAAACTGTAAAAGCCAGAAGAGAGCAAAATAACCATGTTTGATGTGACAAATAAAATTAAAAAATTAAAAACCTGCCAACCCACAATTCTATTTCAAGTGAAAATATCTGTTCATAATGAAAGCAAAATAAAGGTATTTTCAGATCAGACTAAGAGAATTAGTTAACAGCAGACCTGCACTATAAAAAAATGCTAAAGGGGAAGTTCTGGTCAAGATAATGGAGTAGAGAAACACTATGCTTGCCTCTAATGACCACATCAAAATTACAGCTTGAGACTGATAGGCTGGACAAAGACACAGACTGGTCCCACACCTGCCTATGGCAGTTGAGAATTGGGAAGGATATCTTGTCTGTGAGGGTTCCGAGGAACAACTTCTGGCTGTGAAAACCAGCAGAGATTGTGGCTGAGTGAGACAAAGGGCTGCGGAAGTCTCAGACATTCCTCTTAAAGGGCCCATGCACAGTCTTACCTGGTGACAGACTTACTTGCTCTGAACTCCACCACTGGAGCAACTGCTTGAAAAGTGCCTGGGAAATACAGGGAATAACTGAATTGTCTAGCTTCAGAGTGAGGGCGGGAGGGACAGCTTTCTCCCAGACAGAAGTTCAGGCTGCATCTATTGTCTTTTTTGGGCAGGGAGCCCCTCCTCTCTCCAAGCGTGCAGACTCAGGCGTCCACCATATCTGAGTCACCATCAGCCTAGCTAACTAACACTGGTCGCCCCACCTGGCTCAGGTGACTAGAGAGACTGTACCACTGGCCCCACAGGACACCTACTACATGAGGCTTCTCTCCTTGCTCAAAATATTCAAAGGGGTGAAAAGCAAAGTTCCAGCAAAGCTGTTATTTAGAATTGAAGGAGAGATAAAGAGCTTCCCAGACAAGGAAAAGCTGAAGTTCATCAACACCAAACCAGTATTACAAGAAATGTTAGAGGAACTTCTTCAAGAAGAAGAAAAAGTAAAGATTAAAAATATGAATAATAAAATGGCAATAACTACATAGCTAGCAAAAGTTACTTTGTGAATGAATTGAATACTCCAATCAAAAAACAGGGTAATTGCATAAGAAAGCAAGACCTTTACGTTCACTGCCTACAAGAGACTCACTTAAGATCGAGAGACATACACAGACTGGAGAGGAGGGGTTGGAAAAAGATTTTTCAAGCAAATGAAAACTAAAAAAAAAAAAAAGTTGTGTTGACAATACTTGTACCAGACAAAATAGACTTTAAAACAAAGGCTGTAACAAGAGACAAGGAAGAATCCAGTACCTTGCTTCTGGGCATTTATTCAAAGAAACCCAAAGCACTGCTACGAAGTGACATGGGCATCCACATTTTCATTGCAGCATTATTTACAGTAGCCAAGATATGAAGGCAGCCTAGGTGTCCATCAATGGATGAATGATAAAGACGACATGGAACATATATACAATGGAATATTGCTCAGCCATAAAAAAAAAAAAAAAAAACAAAGAATGACATCTTGTCATCTGCAACAGTATGGATGGACCTAGAGGATATTGGACTGAGTGGAGTAAGTCAGAGAAAGAGAAATGCCATATGATTTAACTTGCATTTGCAATCTAAATAACAAAATAAACAAAACAGAAACAAACTCGAGAGATACAGAGAACATTTTCGGGGTTGCCAGATGGGAGAGTGGTTGTGGAGGATGAGCTGAAAAAGAGGATAGTATTAAAAAGTACAGATAGAGTTATAAAATAGTCATGGGGATGTAAAGTATAGCATAAGGAATATAGCCATTAATATTATAATAACCATATATGGTGTCAGATGGGTACTGGAGTTATTGGGGAGATCACTTCATAAGTTATATAAATGTCTGATCACCATGTTGTACACCTGAAATTAATATAATATTGTGTGCCAACTCTAATGTAAAATTTTTTAAATTATAAAAAATTAAAATTAAAAAAATGCTAAAGGAAGTTCTTTGACTTGAAACAAAATGATATCTGATGGAGCCTCAGATCCTCAGCAATGAAGAGCATCGGAGATGGCAAATAGCTGGGTAAGCACAATTTTTTTTTTTTTTTTTGCTTTTTCTTTTAAAATTTTTACGATACATATGACTGTTTAGAGGAAAAATTACATCATTGTTATGTGGATTTATGGCATATTTAGATGTAACATAAAGGGAGGAGGGAAATAGACCCCATCATTCTAATATATAGAGCGTTTAAACTCAGCAATTGATAGAACAACTAGACAAAAAAAAAAAAACCAGCAAAGACAGATTCTGAACAATAACATTCATGACGTAATTGATATTTATAAAACACTACGCTCAACAACTGTGGAGTTCATATTTGTTCTATGTTGCATGGTGTATTCACCAGAACAGACCATACGCTGGGCTTTAAAACAAATCTCAAAAAAAAATAAAAATATTCAAATCATACAGAGTTTACCCTGTGACCACAGTGGAATTAAATTAGAAATCAATAACAATAAAATATTTAGAAAACTCCTAAATATTTGGAAGTTAAACTACACATTCCTAAGTAACCCATGAGTAAGGAGAAAATACCCAGGAAAATTAGGAAATATCTCAAACTAAATGAAAAGTGTGAGAAGATACCTACCAAGAAGGACTCCTGGTGGCTAAGTGGACTCAAACTTTAAAGCAGAGCCTAATATCTGTTTCTAAACATGGGGCTTTTCATTCACAGCCACACTTCAGGGAGAAGCCTGCACTGAACTGCCTGCCTGTACTATGTTCCTGTCATCTGAATCAAAGGAGTTCCTGAAATTGTATTTAACCAATAGGACTGAGACTTTCCCTGTCAAAGCTGTGCACCCATATTACCATTAATATCTTCACTGACCAATCAGAGCAGCTCCACTCTGACCAGTCAGGACAGTGCTTTTTGGACCAATCAAACTGTGGATTTGTAGTCCTCATTTGCATGGAGATGGGCCAATCAGGGACCAGGGGTGAGAAGTCTATACATAAAGTAAACATGTGTCCACCCCCGTCCCTGTAGGTTTAAGTAATGTACTTTCCCTTTCCACTGTGTTCTCTGACAAAAGACATCTCACTGGAACAGAGAAGAGCAGGCATAGCAGAGCTGTCTACCCAGAGGGACCTTGCCCCAGGCCTACCTCTCAACCATGGTTTTTAAAAATTGAGCAGTAACACTCAAGCTGTTCTACATGCATGCTATTCTCACAGCAGCTGTGTCACAGTTGAGCTGTTTGCACTGAATAAACTTACTTTCTTCACTGCACCTCAAATTAGGGATTCCTGTTTGCATTGAATTGGTGCGAACGACCATTGGTTGACAAAAGTAAATGAACTGAAAGAAAAAATGGAACACCAAAATTTGAGGGATTGAGCTGAAGTTGTGCTTAGAGGAAAATGTAAAACTTTAAATGCTTATGTTATATAAGAAAACAGAAATCAATGATATATATTTTCATGCTCAGAAATTTAAAAAGAAGAGGAAATTAAACCTAAGTCAGTAGAATGAAAGAAATAATAAAGAATACACATCAATGAGAGAGAAAATGCATAAGCGATAAAATAAAATCAAAAGGTTCTGAGTTGGTTTCTCCTTTCAGCACTGCAATTAACTCTGCACAATGCCGGGAAAGTCACTTTACTAAAAATGCATCTTTTTACTCATCTGTATAAGAGTGGTTAGACTTAAATGACACACAAAGTGCTCTACGTCTTTAGGTGTTTGCAGATGCAGAAGAGCAATAATAGTGGAATATTACAAAAAAGCATGTGCTGGCGATTGCTCAGTAAAAGTGCTGAATAAATTAAGCACCAAAATATCACTAAGTATTTTTATAATCTGTAGCATTAGTTTGTATTCTCTTAACACTCAATATATACCATGGACTTAGACATGACTCACAAAAAAAAGTGTTGTTTTATATCAAGCACTGGAGTGTTGGCTTAGCTAAAAGTGAACATGTTCAACTAGACTGCAAATTAGAGGTTAGAGGTCCCAAGCTTGATTTCTGTGTGACTTGAGCCTGAGGTCCTTAGAAAAGCATCCTCTTCATTCTATGGGTCTGTTTCCGCATATGAGTTGTCTGTGTTATGTTTAAGATTTAATCAGATATTCAACAAAGCCAAATGTGTTTTCTGCATCAAAATAAATTCAGGTAAGACTGTTAAAAGAAGCATCCCTGTCCTGCCCCTTAGCTCTCATTTATTAAATAAGATTTCTTTCTTAAAGTTATTGGCTCTTAAAACAGCAGTTTAAAATATGACTTTAGTGTCCAGAAAGAAACACATTAAACACATTAAAGTCTTAGACTTTAAAGGGAATAAATAAATTATTGTTTCTTCTAAGTAGTATTGGTAGTAATCTTAAATTATATGTTCTCCAGACCAGTTCCCAAGAGTCCTCACATTCAGCTATACCCAGGAGCTATTAAGGGTATCTTCTCTTTGGCATATTGGCCATCATGGTCCAGGACTACCTCTTGAAGTTCAGCAGTCTGCCTGGATCAGAATCATTTCCAGTGTGTGAATTAGGAGGTATGGATACATGAACAGAATGTAATGAGCATAATATCTGGATGGAAAAGCACATTGAAACTGAAACACCACCAGTTTGCAGCATTAATATATTTTGGCAACAAAACCATAGAAGTGATGCTCATAAATTAAATGTAATCAGAAGGAAACGTTAAAAGAGCACAACTGAGGGACCCCAGCTAATACATTTCAGAAGTGTCAAGTCATGGAAGACAAAGACTCAGGCACCCTCCTGGATTGGAGATATGACAATTAAAGGCAATGTGTGATCCTACAGTGAATCCTGAACCATACAAAAGACATTTGTAAGACAAGTGGTGAAGTTTGAAAGAGATCTGTAGATTAGTTAATAACAAATTATATCAATGTTAATTTCTTGGTTTTGGTCATAGTACTGTGGTATGTGAGATACTATTATTTGGAGAAACTGGGTGAAGAGAAGTAATATGGGGATTCTTTACTATGTTTGAAACTTGTAAGTTTTACATTATTTTATAATGAAAAGTTGTGTTTTAATTTTTTTCTAAGAAAAGGTAGAATAGAAACCTTTTAATTCAATATACGTTGGTGAGGAATTTTAAAAAATTGAAATACATGGAA
The DNA here is from genome assembly GCF_014176215.1 of Rousettus aegyptiacus. Lineage (NCBI taxonomy): Eukaryota > Metazoa > Chordata > Mammalia > Chiroptera > Pteropodidae > Rousettus > Rousettus aegyptiacus. The sequence continues at coordinate 86,843,894 of NW_023416284.1, forward strand.
GCAACTGAAGTGTCCTATGATAGATTATTGGATAAAGAAGCTGTGGTACATATATACAATGGAATATTACTCAGCCATAAGAAGAGGTGAAATACTGCCATTTGTGGCAACATGGATATACCTCAAAATAATCATACTAAGCGAAATAAGACAGACAGAAAAGGTTGAAAATCACATGATATCACTTATATGTGAGATATAAACCTAAAAGCAATGAATGAACAGGACAAACAGAGACATATGGACATGGATAATGGACTAGTGGTTACCTGAGGGGAAGGGAAAAAGGGAAGAGGGAAATAAGTAAAATGTTAAAAAATAAAATAAAATAAATATAAAATTGAAATAACATGGTGCAGTGAAGCACAAAAAAGAATAAATAGAAAATGCAAACTAAGGAGGTAAAAATGTTTTTAAATGAATTACTACAATGTCAAGAACTAATATTTTTAGGTAAAATACCATTTGCATGATATTTTAAAATATACTTAATTTCTGGCTCCTAAAATATTAAAGACTCAAAAAGATTGAAAACAAGAGAATACCAGGCAATCAATCAATCAATCAATCAATAATAAGTTAAGCAAGTAAGCAAGCAAACTAGGAAAATATTGATGAAAATAAAGCTATTAGTGCTAATTTGGTATCAAATAAAAGAGATGTTAAGGCAAAATATATTTAAGAATAAAAATGACTACTACATAATGACATGTAATAATTTTCCAGGAAGATAAAATGATTCTAAACTTAGGTATACTTAATAACTTCAAGATAAATGATTTTAAAGTTGCTGGAATTCACAATCCACAATTATATTGGTAGATTTTTTAACACATTTTTTTTTCAGTATTAATGGATTTAGCAGGCAAAATAATTATAAAATTGAAAGGAAATTTGAAAAGCACAATTAGCAAACAATCTGGGAAAAATTTATAGAAGCCTACAATCATTAATTAGAAAATTGACCACATACTAGCCACAAGTCTCAAGAAATAACCAAGACTCACTATCAAGTTCTCAGACCACAGTAAAATTGTATTAGAAACCAGTAACAAGAAGATAACTTCTAAAACCCCATTTATGTTTGGAAATTTTAGAACATATTTCTAAAGAAAACATTGGTCAAAAAAAACAAAAATTAGAAAAAAAAGATTGAGAGCTGAACAACAATGAAAAATTTCACATCAAAATGTAAGGTGCAATTAAACAAATGCTTCAAGAGGAAGAGAGATTAAACATGAGTTAAGTATCAAAAGTTTTTTTTTTTTTTAAGTTTTTAAAAAAGAAACCCAAAGAAAGTAGAGGGAAGGAAGTTTAAAAAAAAAAAAAAGTAGTAGTAGAAGACTAAGATACAATACAGATGGTCAAATCAACGAGGTTAAAAGCTGATTCTTTGGATAAACTTAAAAAAGGAATGGAGACAAAACCTTCCAAGACTGATGAAGATAATAAAAGAAGAGAGAAGACAGATATTAAAAATAAAGAGAGAAATAATTAAACATACAACTGCTTCGCTTTTTAAAAATAAGATAATCCTGTGATCAAACTGAGTTCCTGAACACAGCAAGCTGACAACCTGGACCTCAATTTGATGCTAAGAGAGAAGTACAAGTGTCTAATAAGATAGCCTTTCTTCACCACCTCCTAAGAATTTTTGTGATCCTAACCAAACAGGAAACAGCAATTCAGGGCTGAGTGAGCCCTTTCCCCACCCCATTTCAGTCCCATCAATCAGTTCATGCAGAACTTAAAACATCCTCATTAAAAAAGAAAGATTCTTTTGGAAAGAAAAAAAAACTAACAGGATTTTTTTAAGGTCTATTATCTTATGTTTGACAGTACCAAGTCACAACATGAAATCCCATTATGTATAAGATGATGGGTGATATATTATCTGCAGTGACATTTTGAATGACAAATGGGTTTTGAAATATAGGTTCCTAATCAGACCCTTTGAAAAAAATTCCACTATGTTTAAGAATAGAATTATTGCTTTGCCATTGTTAGTGACACATAAATGATGATGTTCACAGTGGCATTGCAGTCCTTACATTTGCATCCTACACTGCTCCTGTGAGAAGTCAGCCCTCGTCATTCCTTCAGTTTACACTGATTAAAAGAATTTAGGAGGAAAGAAGTGACTGGTTACTTGCTTTCACTTTGCTTTCAAAATTTTTCTTGTGAAGAGGAATAATCCAGTTTCGTCTACAGACACAGTTCTCAAATTTTAGTGTGCATTAAAATCACCCAGGGGATTTAGGGGTGAGGCCTAGGTAGCTGTATTTTTGCGTGACTCCCTGGTCATTCTGAGATACACCAAGGTTTGAGCACCACAGTTTAGAGTTTTAGCATATGCACTCTCTAGTTTCTGTGACATGTCCTCTAGGGCACATCATATTCCTCTGTACCTTTATAACATTTAGCACTTACTATTTGTCAGACATTGTTCCAAGTTTACTTGTATTAGCACTATTCTCACAACAGCCTTTTCAGATCTATACTATTATCTCCATTTTACCCATGAGGAACCTGAAATACAAAGAATTCAACTTGCCCAAGGCCACATAACTAATTAGGAACAGAGTTAGGATTTGAACCCAAAGATTCCAGCTCTAGAGCTTATGCACTTAACCACAATCTGTGCTGCTTTACAGGACACTGGTCACAAGACAGCAAATATTTGGTATCCTTTAAAGTAACAAAGTCTCAGCAAAAACATGAACTCCAAAATCAGAAATGAAGGGTAACCCTAAGTAGGTTGGTGATGCTCAGTATCCATGAAGCTGCAAAGATGAATCACATTTAGCTCTTCTCTCAAGGAGTACAGAGCTAGTTGAAGAAATTAAAAAGAGACATGTCCCCAAGCGATGCTCCACATAAAGACAGGATTAAGAAGCAAGGAAAATAAAGGTCTGTTCTTGGCCTTCTGGCTGCTAACCTTTGGCAAATCTATCATCACAAAAAAAGAGGAAAGCAATTTAATTCAAGAAAACTAGGCAAGCAGAAGTTCTGAATGAGTTTATGTTTTCCACTTCCCTGATTTCCCTGTTTAGGTTTAAGGAAATTGGATATATCAATTATATGTACCTCAGGACTCCCAGGGCTGTGAGCACAAGAAGAAATTACAGTCAGCTTGTACATACTAATTGAAGCCATGGAACAAATAAGATCACATCCAACTAATAGAGGGGTCCAGGACAGAACAAGGTATACTGGGTCTGAGGGGCAGACCTTGGAAGACACATCTGCAGAGGTGTCTCAGCAGCCACAAGGAGAGAGAGGAGCCAGAGTATACAGAGGAACTAAGGCAAATGCAAAAGAAAAGGATTATATAAAAACTTACTTTTTAGAAAATGTGTTCAAACATAGCCATTTAAACTAATCAGTGTCCTATAATTTTTAGGGGTAAATGCCACAAAACAACTTTGTCACCTGACACCACTTTATTTTTTACTAACATATCTTTTAGCATTTATGGGAGAAATACTGTTGTGCTTAGTGAGACACCAATGATGCGAGGTCTGTTTGCTGTTATAAAACAAGCTAATTATTCATCCAAGCTAATTATTATCATGCACACTAATATCATTTGTACATGTATACCTTTATTTAAGCATCATTTCTATAAACAGCATCACCTTTCATAGCTATAGAATGTTGTGCTTTTCTAAGAACCTTAATGTATAAGATTTACTTGATGTGAAGCGAGTAGGATTAATATTTTTACGTTCTGGACTTTACCAAGGAGAAAACTGAGACTAGGAATGATTAGTGCTTCCTATGATCACAAAACTAGCTTATGAAAGGGATGAGATAAAACCAAGAGCCACGAAGTCTTAGTTTAAACCCCTTCACATTAGAGCTCTCTGGTAGGGATGAAGACATCAGCATGCCAACTCAGAAATTGAGGATAATTTCTTCTACCCTTCTTTAGAAAAATCTCCTTGTGATCATCTTTTTGCTTCATACTTCTAAGTGAATGACCTGGAAACTCAAGTTCCTTCCCTAAAGAGAGGGATTGTTTTTTTAGAGACTGCTATTTAGAGAGAACGTTTTAAAACCTATGTCAGAACTTACACATCCAAACTAATTCTGCCTTCAATATAATTCATGACATTATTTCAATGTCTATAATAGTTGGCAAGCCAACTGTGCAAAGACATTTTAGGGATAATCAGAGGAAGCTAAAACATGGTCTGGATTGGGTGATATTTAGGAGTTAGTTTAGTAGATGTGCTGATATATTGTGCCTGTGTGAGAAAATAGCCTTATTTTTAGGCCTTGTGCAATAGACATGAAACGGCAGAGGGTTTGGGTTCTGCTTCAACAACAGTAGGGTAATGATAAATTTATGTAGACAAATAGCTTTTCTGCTTGAATTTGGTCAAAGCATTGTTTTTGTTTTTGTGTGTGTGTGTGTTTTGTTTTGTTTGTTTGTTTGTTTAATTTTTGGATTGCCCTCAGAACCAGTTTATGAACCACAAAGAAACTTGAATCACACTACTTTAGAGTTTCGCCTCGTTTGGATCCAAAAAAAATATTACTTGTTTGAGTCAATGACTTCATACCCTATTGTTAACTCTGAACAACTATACTATTTCTATGTATTAATCACCTCAAAAGAGCTTCTTTCTACTTTGTATCTCACTGTGCAAGGATTTTAAATTGTTTTTACTAAATTCTGTAGCCCAACCTACGCTCAAATGTTGATGAAACTGAATGACTCCAGCCAGGCTTCCGGTGTAAATTTTATGGAGAGCCTAGTGATTCTAAACCTCTCCTCAACCAGCTTGCTGAGTGGTAGCAAGGATAGGGCCCCTAGGAACTGAGTGAGACATCCCTGGGTGGGAACGAGAACAGCAGAGCATCTCATGGAAGAAGAAATGAACCATAGGTAGAGAGCCAGGCCTTGCAGCTGACATGAAGGCTTATTTTATTCAGCACACGTGGCAGTGAGCAAGATGTTAAGAGGAGGTGGCTGGAAGGAGATGGGAACATGAGGTGTCCTGAAGAACACCACCAAAGTATCCAATAATTCTGAAATTAACTGAATGAGACAACTGTCCTCCCTCACTCTACCTCATCTCCAGCATTTTTTTTTAAGAGGAGGATGGAATTTGTTTATATAAGATATTGGTTTTGCTTTATTCACTTTCCAGGAAGATCTTGTACACTAAAAACTTTCTTATTTATAAGCAATGTATGCTCCAATAGCAATTCTAGTCATCCCCATTGACAGAAGATGGAAGCAGCTTCTGGCACATGCAAGAGCCCAGCCTGGGAGCCTAGAGCCAATCTGAATGGATTCTCTCCTACTTGTGTGAAAGTCTGTTTTAAAAAATTGTGGTTCTTTAAAAAATGCCATATGCTTTCAATAGGGATTTCATTAACTCTGTATATTGCTTTAGGTAATATGGTCATTTTACCTATGTTGATTCTTCTAGTTCATGAACACGAAATATCTTTCCATTTCTTTGTGTCTTTTTCAATTTCTTCAACAGTATCTTGTAGTTTTAGTGTATAGGCCCTTAACTTCCTTTGTTAAGTTTATTCCTAATTATTTTATCTTTTTTGTTGCAATTATAAATGGAATTGTTTTCTTCATTTCTTTTTCTGATATTTCATTGTTAGTATATAGGAACACAATGGATTTTTGTACATTGATTTTGTATCCTGCAACTTTACTGTATTTATTTTTTCTAACAGTGTTTTTGTGGAGTCTGTGGGGTATTCTATATAAAGAATTACGTTATCTGCAAAAAGTGACTGTTTTATTCGTTCATTCCTAATTGGTTGCTTTTTATTTCTTTCTCCTGCCTGATTTCAGTACTATATTGAATAACAGTGGTGAAAGAGGTCATCTTTGACTTGTTCCCAATCTTAGAGGAAAAGTTTTTAGTTTTTCACGATTGAGTGTATATGGCCCTTACTATGTTGAAGTACTTTCCTTCTATACCCATTTTATTAAGTGTTTTAATCAAATTCATATGGAACCATGAAAGACCTCGAATAGCCAAAGCAATCCTGAGAGGGAAAAAAAAAGAAAGCTAGAGGTATCACACTTCTTGGCTTCAAATTATACCACAAAGCTACAGTAACCAAAACAGCTTCATATTGGCAGGAAAACAGACACAGATTGATATAACAAAATCAAAAACCTGGAAATAAATACACACATATTTTTGATGAAGGAGCCAAAAAAATAATAATAATACAAGGGAGAAAGAAAAGCTTCTTCAATAAATGATGTTGGAAAAATTGGAAAGCCACATGCCAAAGAACAAAACTAGACTACTATCTGACACCATACACAAGAATTAACTCAAAGTGGATTAAAAACTTAAACATAAGGCCTGAAACAATAAAACGCATAGAAGAAAACATAGGTGCTAAACTTATGGACCTGGGTCTCAGAGTAGTTTTTGTTAACTTGACCCCTAAGGCAAAGAAAGTAAAAACAAAAATAAATGAATGAGACCACATTAAACTAAAATGCTTCTGCACAGCAAGAGAAACTATCAACAAAGCAAAAAGCCAAAAAAAAAAAATAGTAATAATAATAATAATAATAATAACAAATGAAAGAAGATATTTGTAAACAATACCTCTGATAAGGGGATAATATTCAAAATATGTAAAAAACTCAACAGCAAAGAATACAATCCAGTTAAATAATTAAGCAGAGGAACCGAACACACACTTTTTCCAAGAAGACATAAAAATGGCCAACAAGTATATGAAAAGATGCTCAACTACAATGAGATACCACCTCATACCTGATAGAAAAACTACTATCAATAAGACAAGAAATAACAAGTGTTGGAGAGGATGTACACTATAGGTGGGAATGTAAAGTGGTACAAAAAATTAAGAATAGAGCTACCATATGACCCAGTAATCTCTCTTCTGGGTATATATCCAAAAAATTTTAAACATTTGTAGCAATATGTGTTCTCCTATGTTCATTGCAGCATTATTTACAGTGGCCAAGACATGGAAATAATCTAAGTGTCTTTAGATGGATGATTGGATGAAGAAGATGTGGTATGTATATACAATGGAATACTACTCAGCTATAAGAAAAGATGAAATGCTGCCATTTGCAACAACATGGATGGATCTTGAGAGTATCATACTAAGTGAAATAAGTCAGATGGAAAAAGACAAGAACCATATAATTTTACTCATATGCATGATATAAAACAGAAAGCAACAAACAAACTCATAAACACAGACAGCCGTATGATAGTTACCAGAGGGGAAGGGAATGGGTGGGGGATGAAGAGAGTAAAGAGGGTCAAATATATGATGACAAAAGCAGACTAGACTTTGGGTGGTGAGCACACAATGCAAAATATAGATGATATAGAATTATACACTTAAAACATTATTAATCAATGTTGCCCCAATACATTTAATTTTTTAAAAATATTGTGGTTTACTAAGGATCATCTAACCTGTCTTCATGTAGTATTCTCTTCAATTAAACCCTCTAGAGAGAAAGGTCGTCCACTGACTAAACATTAGCCATTAAGCTTGTTGACATGTAATTGCCTGAGTGGTAAGTAATATGCACGCAGGGCCCAGCCTTTAGTTTCCTCTGAGGCACAGGTATCTCATATTCAGTCTCCGTGATCCCTGATGAAAAGTAGAGAGGGTCAGGAGATGTGTTATTTGGTACAAAAGAAACTAGTCTAACATTCTTATGGGCCCCAGACTTCTCCCTTTACCGCTGGCAGATTCTGTGACAGAAGTCTCAACAAAGGCCATGTTGTGATTTTTGAGAGAAAGAGGCATGCATGGATGCTTCATGAGTCCAGACCAGAGTGAGACCTTGTTCCCCTTTATTTCATGAAACCTCAGTGTTGTGTTATTTGGAAGAAAATCTCATAAACACTTTCACTCAGGGAAAAAAAAAAGTGTTTCATCATAAAAATAGACAATATACTTGATAATTTACCTCATAAATACAACTCAGGTAATTTGGGAATATTTTTAAAAGCATAAAGATAGTCATTTAAAGAACTTGAAGAAACAATGAGCTACCTGAAAGTTGTTAGGCATGAACTTCTTGTGGAAGTTCAGGATTTTAGAAAACTCTCCAAGTCAATGTCTGAGCATGTGGTCTTAGAATAATGTAAAAGAGTTAAAATACCACATTTCGAAACCTGGAGTTTTTTAACTCTTCCTCCTTGGCACGAAACAGAATTTTTTTTTTCTTTTTCTTTTTTTCTTTTTCTTTTGCCTCATCTGCTTAAGATGACTTCAACATAAAGAATCTAATTCAGGGTACCAACCTAATATCTTAATTGAAAAGACACCATCGAGAGCAGGTAATGCCATTTTTGTTTTCTTAGATGTGAGTATTACTACCTGAGTTGAGTATTTTAGAAATTTGAGTGAAAATTTCAAATATAATAAAAACAGGACTAGAAATCAGAAACCAAACTTCTCTCCCTCGGCTGTGACCCAGCAGCTCACAACATTTGTGGGTCTGAGCTGCTTTCCTCTGACCAAATGAGTTTAGCTAGATCTTCTCTAAGGGTCGTCTGGCTAAGACTAACTTGCAGTTAGTCAAGCTCTGGACAACCTTTAGTCATTTTGTGAAAAAGCTTGTAAACTGTAAAGTGCTTCACAACCATTATCTCTCTATCAGTAGCTATTCTCTTCCCATAATAACTCACCACCAAATTGGTCTACTGATACTTTCACTTTTTCAGTTGTGGAGGCAAGCAAAAGAAGGGAGCCAAGATGTCTAGAGGAAGAAGACTGTCTTCACACCTCCCTGTGCCTGCCCCTCAGAGTCTCATCTCTGCCCCTTTCCATCTTCCTCTTTAGCTAGTTTCTACCCTTCTTCAGAACTCAAAGTTTTATTCTGTGTGGTAAATCCAAGGCCCTTGTCTCCTCTCTCCATAACACTTAGGTGCATCAGGAACTTGAAGAGTTAAAAACTGCATTGTTACTCGAGAATACTATATTAGATGAGCTCTTTCTGTCAGCTATAATAGCAGTTATCTCACTGCAAATGGCACAATAATTGCTTTCATTGAAACAAGTTAGATTGAAAAAATCTGTATTATTTTACAATAATAATGTCTTAGTTCTCATAATACATTTATGTAAGATGTTAACATTGGGGTACAAGGTGAAGGGTATATGGACACCATACTATCTTTGCAACTCTTCCACAAGTCTAAAATTATTTCAAAATGGTTGGTGAAAAAATTAAGGACCACCTTATAAACTTGCTAATTCAAATGGGTAATGTCCAAGTATCTCTTTCCCTTGACACCTGAAGATATTTAAAGGGTGTGGGAGTCTGTTGTCTAAAACAAGGGACGTGGTTTGAAAAGGTAATTAGAACTATTTCCAATTAGACTAGAAACTTCACTAAAAAAGAAGGTGCCTCTATTCAAGTTCACTGCTATCAATTCTGATTACACCAATCCCAGAGCCCTTATTCTCCTTTCTTGTAACTAGTTTAATGGTCTCCAAATGGGATGGAGGCAGATTGCCCAGATTCCGTGACAAGTCACAAACTCTTCCTGTTTATACCTCTTGTGCTCAGACTCAGAATTTTATGAGGAATACTTCCAAAACGTTTAGAGGCTTCATTTTTATTTCTTCTTTCATTTATTTTTTTCTGCAACCTTTTTTCAGTACCTACTATATGCAAAGTGTCATGCTAGTCATAAATAAAGGGCTAATATAGAATTAATTGAGGTGAAAGCATCTATTTCATATAGATTAACTGCTTGGCAAATTTAAGTGCTCATTCTGATTTTTTTCCCACAATTCCCTGACCCCAGGCACTTCCCCATGACTCAAAACTGTTTCTCTCAGTGAACTTATTGCCCAAATGCATGGCGATAAAACTATCCTCTTCTTTATTGTCTCCAAGTGATTTGTGATGTCTCCACTGCCAATTAGATTTAACATTTTTGAATTTCAAAGCCAAACTCTTCAACCCCAAATGTTTCTCTCCTCTCTTCTTCATTTTCCTTTCATGGTCAGTGTGATGATTCTCCAGATATTCCAAGTCTATCTTTAAATGTTCTTTAATTTTCCTGTCACTTTCATTCTCCTCCTTCTTCACATCTTTGCTACACAGGGTTTCTTGGATTCTACCCACTCATCCTATCTCCTTAGCCTAACCTGAGAAGAATGACATTCTAAAGGAAAGTTTAACTATTCTATTAACATGAACATTTTGGTGACTTGACATAATAAAAGTTTATTTTGTGCTCACATAAAAGTTCAATGTGATGTTCCTGGTTGCATAACACCTTAGGATGTTCTCCTCCCAATGATGACTGCTTTCATCTGTGGTTCTGCCATTGTCTACCTCTTTGGGGTGCTTTCAATGTAGGGATCAGATGAAATGGACAGCGCGAAAGCTTACACAGGAGTGTTTATATGGGCCAGGCTAGGAAATGGTGTGCATCACTCCCGTCCACATTCCATTGGCCAGGACTCAGTCTCACAACCTTTCCTAATTACACCAAAGGCTGGCAAATGGAATTGGGTCATGTGCCCTCGAGAGAAAAGAAAACAAGTTTGGTGACCCATGTGTTCATTTTTACCACACATTCAATAGGCTTTTGAACCTAACCAACTGATGTAGTTTTGGAAACAAATTCTGTTCTCTCTTCTTAAGTTGTCAGGTTTCTTTCACTTCCCTCCTTGAAAGGAAACCAGACAGATAGATTTCCACAGATTACTGTTACCTTTTCTGTCTCAACTCCTGCCATTTGAATGTTCATGAAGACCCACCAAATAACATAATCTATAAATTCCTGGATTTCAATGACATCAAATCATCTACCCTCTTTATCAATCACCCAACCCTAAATCATACTATGAGAGCTGGACATTTTTTATATGTCCCTCTAGACCATCCATCCTTCCCTATCCTGCACTCTGCCTTGGACAGTAGGCTGTATAAATAGGCAGGTTACTGTACACTGGCTTAAGTTTGAGTGTGAATAATGGGAAACACTGACAGGAGATAGGAGACAGGAGAATGTGGTAGGAGTGATCATGCCCTTGACCAAAAGCCACTCTTCTCTCAGTAGCTCTCCCTACCTGAATCTACTCTGGATCTTCCTCCTTTCAAGCTTACAAGTGATAGGGGGCCTGCTGTCACTAACCCCAGTGTGCTTTGTTACCATACAACTGTCTCACATATGTGTAAATAACCCCTTTAAACCATCACTGAATTATTGTAGTTTGTGAACACCATGTGATACCTGGGAAGATTCTGTCTGATACTCAGATACTCCTTAGATCTTGGCAGTGCCCAGCTGGGTGCCAGTCTGTCATATGTCCTGTCTACTTCCTGTTTCACATCCATGATAACTATGTCACTCTTCACCTTGTTCTTTAGGCCACACACTCAACCTTCATCTTTATTTTCAGACAACCTCATTTTCTCTTTATTGGTCTTCAGGCATGATTTTTCCTCAACGTCTAACCTTTACCTAAAAATTACCTTCACCCCTTTTTTGCTCCCTGTTATCTGATCTCTGAAAATGTGTTATCTCCTTTTCTATCTTAGTTCTACCCTTGTAACTGTGCCCTTGATTCCAACCTCTCATGCCATGTCCCAAACCTTGCTCTGGGGGCTTTCCAAGAGGGTGCTGTTTACACTTTGTCATATAGCAGTATCCTGTACACTGTAGGACACTACAGGAAATCTGGCATTCCCAGCCCTAACCCACTCACTAAATGCCAGCAATAGCCTCCAGTCACTGTGACAAACCAAAAGGTTCTCTGGCCACAATGGAATTTAAAATATCACAAACAGAAAGATAGCTGGAAAATCCTCAAATACTTGGAAGTTAAACAATACACTTACAAATATCCCATAGGTGAAAAAAGAAATCACAAGGTAACTTAGCAAATATCTTGAAATGAATGAAGATATAATATATCAAAATTTGTGGAACACATCTAAAGCAGTGCTTAAAAGAAAATGAATATCATTTGGTGTTTATTTAAGAAAACAAGAAAGGTCTCAAATTGGTACTTTAAGTCTTCACCTTAACCCAGAGGAAGGAAGGAAGGAAATCATCAATATGAGAGCAGAAATAAGTGAAATTGAAAAAGAAAAAAAAGCAATAGAAAATAATAAAATCCAAAATCTGGCTCTTTGAAAAAAATCGATAAAATTGATCAGTTTCAGGAAGAGAGCTGCTTTGCTCCTGGAGGGTCCAGAGCAGGCATCACAGGGTGAGGTCTCTGCTCACAGATGGTAGCACACAGTATATTTGAGCCCTTGCCAAAGGCATTGCCTCAGCCCTCTCAAAATTCTGTCCAGAGGTTGAACTTGATTCAATGACACATAGGGAGCTCTTGGAAGTTTCTGAGCTAAGCAGTGACCACAGACACGTTTGGAGTTGTTATTAGAAATATGAATTGTAAAGAGACTGAGGTGATGACGACCCTGAATTCACTAGTGAACGCTGCTCTAGGAAAGCACAGATTTGCATAAGGAACAGTCCCAGGTTTCTGTGATCTGGCCAGGACCATGCATGGCCTTTAACCTTAACAGGCTAAGGCATACTGCTCAGTGTTTCCTTGCAAGGCTCGTTGAATTGTCCAAGGGAAGGGACTCCCCTTAGTCATGTGGTGGGGGCAGCTCTGAGTCCTTCGCTCATAGAGGGAGGAAGAATGTCAATACATGTAATAGATGTACCCACAGGGGACACTCCTTGCCTAATTCAATGGATGATATTGCTGCCCTTCCCCTGGCCCCCTTTTCCTCTCAGATTCCTTTGTCCTAGCCCTCTCGCTCCAGGGTAAAGGGGTATAAAGGGAGGAGGTTTGGGTTACCCCCACTAGGTGTCCAAATAACCTGGAGATGATTCTTCTGGGATATTGACTGGAGCATTTGTGCACTTCTCAAAGCTGAACTAAGTGACAGTGACTCTTTTCTTTCTGATAGATGCTGGGAGACTCTGGGGAAACTGACCCAAAAACAAAGACCCTCAAGTAATTCAAGGTTAATAGCAGGCTTCAGACAATAATGATGAGGTTGGGTTAATGAGATATTTTAAAGCACATTGTGAGATGCCTGGCACTTAATCAGTGTTTGATAAATTTTACCTATGTTTATTTTTAATTATTTCTTACAATAGAGAAAAATGGCCACAGGCAAAGGGCTAATTATGATAATAGATAACATTATAGCACTTAGAATAGACCAGGTACTGTTTAAACTGCTTTACGCATGTGAATTCATTTACTCTTCACAAGGACACTATAAGGCAGGTACTATAAGGCATGGAGAATTTAAGTGACTTGCCTGAAGTCCTACCAAAGGGACCCAGAAGAAGTTGTGTAAAACTGCACACCCGAGACACACTCTTGCCCTGTAGTTCAGGGATACCTTATGCCTATAGCTCGAGTTACTTGAGTGCATGGCCAAGTTCTTGGTCTCATTCACACTCCTGTGAAGCTGATTACTCCAGAACTATGAACAATTGACTATGGAACCAGCACAGATTTTTCTCAGATGAGCTTAAGACATCTATGCCTACTTGACAAGAGCAAATAAACCCAGATGCTGTACAATGTCTTTGAAAGAGCAGTGACATTTATTATTTCACTTAATGAGAAGCCTGGAGGTGGAAGCTCTAGGATTGATTATGAGTAACCCAGTGACATTATCAAGGATCCAGGTTCCTGCCATTCTCAACATGTAGCTTTTCTTCTCAAAGTGGTTTCTCAAAAGTCCCAAAACACCTGCTAAAAGCAGAGAGAAAATCCAGGGGCAGGAAAAAGGAAACATTCATGTCTTGTATGCCTGATAATACATATTCATGTGTTTATTTATTGTCTGCTTCCTTAAGTATATATAAGCTTCATGTAGTTAGGAACTCTGTCGCTCTCTAATCACTGCTAAAACAGTGCTTAGTACCTACTGGATGCTCAGTAAATATTAGTCAACTGCTATTGGACTATGTGACCTCAGATGAGTCACATTAGATTTCGGGACCTCAGTTTCTCATCTATAAAGTGAGGAGGCTCACAGATCTCCAAGCTTCTTAAAAAAGAAAATAAGAGTTTGTTAGGGCTGCCATAACAAATTGCCACAGACTGAGTATCTTAAACGACAGAATTTTTTTTTCTTAACAGTTCTTGAAGCTAAAAGTCTGAGATCAAGGTGTAGGCAGGTCTAGTTCCTTCTGAAATCTCTCTTTCTGGCTTGTAGATGGCCGTCTTCTTGCATATTCACACAGCCTTCCCTCTGCCTGTCTGCATCCTGATCTCACCAGTGGACTTGAATTAGGGCTCACCTGTGTGACCTCCTATTAACCTAAATCACCTCTTTAAGACTGTCTCCCAACACAATCACATTGAGGTACTGGGAGTTAGAGCTTCATTCAAAATGGAAATTTGGAGGAGGGGACATGATTTAACCCATAACAAAAGATAATGTGATAGATAGCATGAGGTGGAGCAGCATTACTTATGGAGGGGACTTTGTGCCCAGGCCTCAATGACAAAGCCCTCCAAGACAGTGTCTGAGAGAGAGAGAGATGATTTTGAAAACAACATTTAATGATAGGGTGGTTTTAAGATTGTTGTGCTTATACTTTCTACTTCATTTATTGGAAAAATTTCCAGTAAACCTCCTTGTGAAAATGTGGGGATTTTTTTCTTCCATTGTTTTGATGCCTGATCACAACCCAAACAGGTAAGTGGAACATCAGGGCTTGGCCACAGACTGCATGACTAGCAGACATCACCGTTTCCTCTGTGTTTGTTGTTTTCAGTGTACTCTTTCATATGGCTTTTACTCTAGTTTAAATATAGAAATGAACTCCTGATATGTTACTCCAAGGCAGCTTATTCTTTGGGATTGCTCAGACTGGGAGGTCCTGGTGAAGGCAGCCACCCAGGGAGAGAAGGACACCTCATCACCTGAGGGTCTTGGGCCTTTGTGTCCAGGCCCTTTGTCAGAACTCTATTTTGGAAATGCTGCCTCACTTTCCCACTGGTGCAGAACCAGCCAACTCATCACTGGTACAGTCAACTCTCCTCCCTGTGTTCTGGATTACTGTTATCAATGCAGCCCTCTCTCCACAACCTGAAAATTGTGAACTGACCTCTGGAATGTGGAACTGGTTTCCAGTGAAACTGCTGACTTCAGTAAGAGCGCTCCATGATACCAGTGCAGAAGGGATGTTGTGCTTTGGGTGGTCACACTGACATTTTTCATTTCCTTTATGCAAATCCATCTTATATATTGCCTCCTTTGAGGCCCTCTGCTTCTGACCTGGACATTCAGCACCATCCACAGAGTGCCTGCTATTTACCCCTACCATGCCCATCTAGAGAAGGAAACAGCCAGACTGGCAAGGATGGTCCCAGGTTTCCATTCCTAAAATGGGGCTTCAGAGAGCTGAGCGATACAGCCTCCCCTCCCTGGGAAGGTGGTGCCCTTGGGTTTCCCCAGCACCTCCTGGGGCTGCCACAGCCCCCTGCCAGTGTTCCACTGGGGGCTTCTGGGTTTCTTGTAAAAGACGAGATTAGAGTAACCCTGAAGATTTATTCCCACCTTATTTCATAAACACAACAGGGAAATGCCAATGACACACAAGCTGTTCCTCAAACCACCTTGTTTTTGAGCTCTGCAATGGAAACACACCACTTCCTTCCACTGAGTCAGGCCCAGCCGTGGCCTCCCTCCCTCTCTTCGGGCGTCTGGCTTGCAGAAGCTGCTTAATGCCAGCTAAACATGAGTGCAATATCATTATTTCCACTAATTTTTTTTTTTTCTCTCCTGGTAGAACTCAACCAGTTAAAAGGTTGTAGGGTGTGTGTGTGTGTGTGTGTGTGTGTGTGTTTAAAGATTGCATAAGTCACTAAATAGGTTAAAAGAGGTGACATTAGTGTTCTCACACACTGTATACATTTTTAATTCAGTAAATGCTCCCCCTCCCACTCCTACTGCTCAGGAGACACCTGGATATGAATGTCTCAGTTCAACTTAGGAACTTTAGCATGAACCAAGGATATCTGAGGACATGAGCAAGGAGTGGCCAAAG
This sequence comes from Rousettus aegyptiacus, assembly GCF_014176215.1. Lineage (NCBI taxonomy): Eukaryota > Metazoa > Chordata > Mammalia > Chiroptera > Pteropodidae > Rousettus > Rousettus aegyptiacus. Next base: position 86,859,949 of record NW_023416284.1, read on the forward strand.
ATGAGGGAGCAGGATAAGCTGCCTTGAGACAAGGATTAAAGTGAAGTCCATGCTCAAGCTGAGGCTTCTCGTCATTATCACTCAAGTCTACATGCCCTCCTTATTGCTAAATTCAATCTATTCTAGAATTTTCTAGATGCTGCAGCTAAAACAATTTCTCCCATTGTTGGCTCCACTAAGAACCCTTCAGAGCCCTCCTATTGCCTGTGAATAGATGACATATGTCAAGGGCATACTCCACCCTGTGTTTCCTCTCCCATCCCCAGCAGAAGGTATCTACACTCACCATCTTTCTGAATGGTGTCTGCCCCCAAAGATGTGGGTGGCAGTGAACCAGGGCAGGCTAGACTAAGAAAAGGACCAGGATCTTGTCTAAACAGGCAGAGTTCCCACCTAGAACTCAGATGGGGAAGGCTTCGGAAGCCCAAGCCCAAAGACTGAAGCCATATGCTCAGGAGTCTGGAAAAACAAGAATTGGAATCTGGGGTAGGAGTTTAAGAGACAATTTCTAAATATATGTGACTTGGCATCAATCCAGGTCCCATGGCAGACAGGCAGGAGCTGTGGCTCTGTGGACAGATTTGGGAGAGCCCTTGTAAGAGTGGCAACTCTAAGGGGCCTGCCTGAGCCAGCAGCCTCTGTTCCCTCTACTAGTTTTACCCCTCATTCCTCTCATCCAGCTATATCCACCTCCTCAACCCACCCTACTCTTTTTTCAACTACAGTCTCAATCCCCACTCTAGCCCTTTCTGAAAGCCCACTGTGACCCCATTATTTCCATACCATTAACATATAAATGAATGTGGCTCCCAAAGCCCTTTGCTCTCACTGTTTCATTTGTAACACTTTATTGCCCTCTCCTTGAGGGGTAGACATTTTAAAGACCATATCTAGCTGCTAGTCTCGTACCCAGTGCCCTACTTCTACCCAGGCTTTCTTGAATGCTTGTTGACTCTGAGTCAGGGGGCCACAAAACTAGAGGGAACCAACCATTCTGACACAAGAGATGAAGCAGGATCCAGGCCTACTGCCTTCTGGTTTTCCCATTCACTGATCTCGTCTTCTGTGTTTTATGCCCCCTGAGGGACTAATTTTAATATGGTGCTAGACTTTATTAAGTGTAAGATTTATTTGCCATTGTCAATTTATTTTTTGCCATTGCCCTTTAAACAGTTCAAACAATTCCTATAATGGCTTCTGGAAGGGCCTAAATTTGGGCACTTAAGCAAAGCTCTTTAAGCCTCATAACTGTTTTTGTTCCAGAGACTCTATTTCATAATACCCAAATTAAAAACCACAGAAACCAAAGTTACTAGGTCATGAAGGTGTGCTCCATTTTGTTTATTTACAATGATTCTTATGAATCCCCTAACTTATTGCTTCAAACTCTGAAAAAAAGAATCAGAGAGGAAAAAAATATCCCACTGTCATCTAAAAAGGAAAAACAAGAACAACTGTAAACACACTGAACACATCAGAGTTTCTGAGCCCTGACTGAAACACTGGCTGCTTTTCCATTGTTTCTCTGTATATCGTAACCCTCACTCTCTCTAGAACCATCTTGTCATTTCCTCTTCATGGGTGTTGTGGTTTGGTCTTTGATTTCAAAATCATTCAACATTCATTCAGCAAAATTTTGATGAGAGTGTTATCAAATCAATTTGCCAAATACCTATTGAAAATCCCCTATGCTGTGTCCATCTGAGCTCCTGTGGCCCTGTGTGCCTGACCACACCCCGCTACAAGCTCTAGTCTTCCCCCCAGACTTGGGGCCAAAAGGGCAGGAACTGGCCATGGTCATATCTTGGGCCCTGAGTGTTTGTTTGGTGGATAAAAGCATGAGAGGCTCAATAAATAAAACTGCTGCAGCTGCTCATGAAACGAACCCTCCATAAGCATTTGTCACATGCTGGGGCCACGTAAGCATTTAATGCTTAGAGCAACATGTGAGCCATGCACTTTTATCACCTCAACTTAATAGATGGCGAAAATCAAAGTACAGCAAGTTTAACTCACTCACCCTAAATACTCAGCTGGTCAGTGGCAGAAGTCAAATGATACAAAAACATATATAGACCTTAACATGAAATGAGGGAGTTGAGGGCCAACCCAAGGAAAGTGAAATAATGTAGAGGCTAAATAAAAGCTACCAATACTGGTGAATGTTCCAAGTTCTAAAAGAAATATTTGGTTTTGGTTTTTAAAGTATTATGGGCTAAGTAATCAGGGAGCATTTTATGGTGGAGGGAGAAAGTGACTCTTGTCCAATGTATTGAAAGCATAGGAAAATATGATTTCTGTTAAAGAAGAGGAAGTCAGAATCATGGAATAAAAGGAAGGTTGTTTCAGGTGGAGTGTGTTCTCTGTTTTTAAAGAGGGTGGAGCTGGGGGTGGAGGGTCCCTGGGCAGGGTGGCTAACTGGAAAGGTCGAGGGCAGCTGAGTCACTGCCTACCCTGCAATGCAAATCCATATGCCTGTTTCCACCACATTCTATGCTTTTTCACCATTATTTTAAGAATTACCTGACCTCATGGCTCCTGCCCTCCTTCTCCTTCACACTACCATACTGCCCTCCACAAAGGTTCCCCTGGGGCCGTGTCCCCTAGCTCTTCAGGTCAGCACGGTTTCTGGGCAAGGTGTAGGCAATGTAGATCACCACCTGGCTCCCGTTAAGCATACTCACTTTTGCTTTCCAGGTTTAATGATGGCTGTGTGATCATCAGTGCTCCTGTTTTTGCGGGTCAAGCTTCTCATTTCATCTCTCAGGTTCAGCTTTGCCTCACCACTTCTGACATGGAGCCATTCTGTCCATGACTGGCATTAGAAGGGACTGGCTGCAGAGGCCTTGGAAGTGCTGTTTCCTTGCTGACTCCTTCCTGCCACCCTCACTCTTACCCTTCGCGTTCTTGCTCTTTTATTTTCTTCCATTGCATTCCTTTTCAAGTTGTTCATTTCAAAAAACCAAGTACAATTTGTTTCCCTCCTTGTATATTTCACCTCCCACCCTTTTCTCTCCAGCACTGATTTTCATTTATCTGCACTTGTAATTAGTTAGCACTTTCCATAATTCTGGTCAAAACATTCATACTGAGATCCATTTCTCTTCCTGGCTTTTCCTCTGGATCAGGGTGAAGAATGGCAGTTTCTGTGCTGATAGTTTGTGTGAGACAATACTCCACACCCCTAAACCTCATAAGACTTCTACTTTCCTGGACTGTCTATGGCAGTTGTTGAAATCACCATTTCACAGATAAGCATTGAGACAAAAGTGGTCCAGTAACCTCAGTCTCACTCTTAGCCAAATACTTTCTCCAAAAGTAGCACCTGAAAAGCATTCCTTCACTTTTTTCTTCACAGCATTCACTTTTTCTCATGGCAAATTTAAACATGACCATATCTTAAATTTTTTTATTATTGAAAAATTTCAAACATACTTGAAAGTAGCTAGAAATAGTACAATGAATCTACATGTACCTATCACCCAGCCTTAATAATTGTCAAGGTGTTGCTATTCCTGTCTCATTCCTATCCCCTTTTTAAATGTATCTTTTAACATGCATTGATTCGTAAAATACACAGTAAAAAACTAAAAATGGATTCGGTAACATTTATAAATAAATTTGCATTCATCACAACAAAATCAAATAGGTTTGAAAAATATCAGCATCCTGTATGTGTACAGGATACTATTTATTCAACTCCTATGTACTTGATGCTTATATAAATTCATAGACCTCTTGTAGTAGCTATGTATCCATGGGTCCAATTCTTTTTGTGTTATTGTTCTTTAACATTTTATTTTGAAATAATTTAGACTTGCAAGAAAGTTGCTTAAAGAGTATGAAGAATTCCTATATGCCCTCCACTCAGTTTCCCAAGCGTTAATACTTTACCACTTGCTTTAGCATTCTATCTATGCAATTTTTCTTCTGGACCATTTAGAAGTTGCATACATTGTACCCCTTCACTGGTAAATTCTTTGGTGTGTATTTCCTAAAATGAAAGACAAAGATATTCTGTACATAATTATCCACATTAATAATTAACATTGGTCTACAGCCAGATCACCCTGAACAAGACCGATCTCGTCTGGTCTCGAAAGCTAAGCAGGGTCAGGCCTGGTTAGTACTTGGATGGGAGACCACCTTGGAATACCAGGTGCTGTAAGCTTAAGAAAAAAAAAGAATTAACATTGACATGGTCCTATAATTTAATCTCCAGACAATATTCTAATTTCACCAATTATTTCACTATTTTGTTGAAATTTGGTTCTTAATTGTGATGCAACATGTTATGAACATTTTGTGGCAATGTGAAAATATTATAAGTACAAAATAAGATTGCATTTATACTATGATTTTTTTTAATTTTTATATTTTTATTTTTTCATAGTTGACATACAATTTATATTAGTTTCAGGTTTACACCACAGTAATTAGACATTTATATAACTTGTAAAGTGATCACCGCAATAAACCCAGTATCCATCTGACAGCATATATAATTGTTACAATACTACTGACTATATTCCCCATGTTATACTCTATATACCCATGACTATTTCGTAACCTCCAATGTGAATGTCTCAATCCCCTCCCCACTTAGCCCATTCTCCACCCCTCAATCTGACAACCATCAAAATGTTCTCCATATCTATGAGCTTATTTCTGGTTTTTTTGCTTATTTATCCTGTTCTCTAGATTCCACATATGACATTTGTCTTTCTCTGTCTGACTTCACTCAGCATAATACCCTCTAGGTCCATCCATGTTGTTGCAGATAGCAAGATTTCAATTCCTCCCCATATGTCCCAGGTGTCTTTCAAGCTGCTGTCCCAGAGCTGGAGTTCAGAGCAACTGAGTTTGACAGCGGGTAAGTTCATGCACAACCCTCAGCCCTTCGTCTCACTCAGCCACAATCTCTACTGGTTCTCACAGCCAGAAGTTGTGAGGACTTCTCTCCCTGGCACTGGAACCCTTGGCTGGGGAGTCCAGTGTGGGACCAGGACCCCTTGCTCTTCTGGGGGTCCTCTGCAGCTGAGATATTTCTCCCGATTCTCAACCACCACATGCAGGTGTGAAACATGCACCTCTGCCCTTCTACCAGTCTCAAGGTAGCCTCTTCTGTGTGTCCCTAGTGTAAGACTTTTGTTCAGCTAGACTTCAGGTGACTCCCAGTGATGGCTGTTCTGTAGTTTACTTGTAATTTTGATGTGGTTGTGAGAGGAAGCAAGCACAGCATTTATTTACTCCACCATCTTGACCAGAAGCCAAGAGTGCACTTATACTATGATTCACACTAATATTATAGCCATACAAAATGACACGAATACAGACAAGAATTAAATAAAGAAAAATGAAAATATTTATTGTGTCGTGAAATGTATAATGGAGATTATGTTCTAGACTTTCGCTCATTTCTCCATTTCATCAACTATTTGACCCTCTGTGATATCCCAGGCTCTATGGTAAGCCAAACAAAAACAGTTCTGTCCTCTTGGATCTTAGGGCTTAGGAACACAGTTATTTTGCAGTGATAATTGTGCTAACTCCAAGAGAAAGGATGATGATGCCATAACATTTTTTGCACAATACTTTTTAAAAAGAGGAATAGCCTCTGTTATGGAGTGAGGATGTCCTCCTCCAAAATTTGTATGTTGAAGCTTAATCCTCGATATGATAGTATTAGGAAGTAAGGCCTTTGGAAGTTCAGGTCAGGAAGATGGAGTTCTCACAAATGGGACTGGTGACTTTATAAGAAGCCATTACAAGGATACATGTAAAAACAGTGAGGAGGTAGCTATCTGCAAAGCAGGAAAATAAACCAGATATGTCGGCACCTTGATCTTGGATTTATAGCCTCTAGAAATGTGAGAAAGAAATATTTGTTGTTTAAGGCAACCAGACTGTGGAAATCTATTACAACAGCCCAAATTGACTAATTCTCTGATCAGGAAACATAAGGACTGAGAGTGACCATGGAGATGGAGGCTAGAAGAAATGAATTTAGAAAGGAAAATTTCAAAAACTATGCAGTGAAGTTATGAACCTTATTTTCTCCAAGATTTCTAACATATGAATATGCAAATAGGTTTCCAAAGCTTTAAATATCTTGACTGATAAGAGATTCATCAGTGATGGCTGAGGGGGGATCTGGACTGTCCCCAAATGCCAAATGACTCTGAAACAGGAATTAGAAGCAGCAACTGTCAGGGAGGCAACACTGGATAAGGAATGAAAGGTGAAGGATGGGAGGGAAGAGGTTAATATGAGGTGCCTGGTCTCATAACCCACCCCACTCTGAAGGCAAGGAAGCTGGGGCATTTGCTCTCGACTCCCACATGCTTTTGCCTGAGGGTGCTGTCTGGGGGTTCCCTATCTGCCACCCTGACTTAGGATCAGAAGCCCCTGGTGAGCACTGGGAAGACCCCGCAGCATCAGATACAGGAAGAGTTGACACAACTAGATATATCTCTGGGCTTGAATGGTGACAGCACTAAGGATGGCCCTGCATCTTTGGGAGCTGCGCTGGACCTTTACCATTCAAAATCCTGAGCTGAAGAGGCCACCTGCCTGGGGTGGATGCACTCTGGATCCATAGGCAGAATCACTCTCTGCTCATTGGTGTTTTCCAGCTGGTGGTGATAGTAAGGATAGTTTCCCTGAAGTAATAACCTCATCATGTTGCTTCTTTGGATATGGGCCTATCTGAAAAGAGCTGTAATACCTTGCTCCAAGTGAGTCATTTGGGAGAATTGAGAACACCTGCTCCTGCCAACCTGCGCTTCCTTAGTCTATTCTGAACTTACATCCTGCCTGCACCCAAAACACCCACCAATAAGACGTGACTACTGGGCCAACCTATTTGAAGAACCCTGCCACCAAATGACAGGTGCCAGGGAATGAAGAGACCATACTCTTTGAGACTTGAGGGGCAGAAAGTGAGGAGTAAGAGGTCAGAGTAAGTTCTAGAAAACCCCTCAGTCTTGCACATTTGAGAAATTCTAGTGGCCTGTCCTAGTATAAACACAGTGCTGACAGAGAAGGTAGATCGATCCAATAGACTCATTGCAAGCATTGCAGGGAAGAACTGCAATACACTCCATAACAGAGGCACAAAAGTCAGGCACTGGGAACATCTCCACTCTAACTTCCATTTAAGCCTGTCTTCCCTTCTAAAACCACGCTATCTTTAAACTTATTTAATCTCACCCCTAAGCACATATGAGGTAGAAAAGTATGTTTGGAGCTAAACCAGAGATCTATGCATGAGGACAGGAACAGAGCATGGGCTGGTTGGCTGGAGGGACATAGGATACAGAGGCAAGAATCTTAGGAAGCTGGCAGCAGGGCTCAACTGTCATGGCCACTCACTTGCATACTAGTCAGAGAAAGCTCCAACCATACAGAAACTTCCAGGATTCCTTCTTTTGGCTAGGGAAAAGAGAATGTGGCTCTTGAAATGTCCACCTGGAGGTGATGTGTGTCACTTCCTGTCACTCATCTGTCGGAGTAAGGAACATGACTTTCCTCGCTTGCAGAGTAGGCAAGGGAGTACAGTCTTATCTTATGCCTGCAAGGTGAAGAACCAGAGTATTTGTAAACAGCCGGAAAGATTTCCATAAAGGGAAATGGACTTTGTTTTTGGTGATGGGAAAGGTTTGCCAAAGAGTAAAAACAGTGCCTCTGAACCATAAATGGCAAGGTGTCCATAGGCCTGACAAGTGATTTAGATTCTCAAGGCAGCTACGAAATGGAAGCCCACTCCACCCCCAACCCCCTAGTCACCAAGCTCTCAGTCAGGGGTAGTAGAGCCAAGCTTGACTGTTCCTCTCTAAGAGTCTGGTGATTGCTTTGCCCCAGCCTCATCCACATGAGGAGAAAGTCCTCTTTCTGGCTGGCCAGGGTGTTTAGGATAAACATAGTTCACCAAGAAGATATGTTAAGAAAGAACACTCAATAATAGGATGTACTCAGACATGGAAGTTTGAAAGAACATACTGTGATCCTATGTGATCCTATGCAGAACATAACTGCACCTATGTTTCAGTTCAAGATTCCTCTTGTGAATCACAAGGGGACACTGTTTCTTTGGCTGAAATGTGCTAACAAATGTTAAATATTTAATTATTACCTAAGTTGTATGTTATAGGTTACAAAATGCTAATTATTAATTATTAGCTACATTATTTGTCAACTAAATTGAGTCCATCTTACTAGAATTATCTTTTCAGAGCTACTGCAAACACCCTTTCTTTGGATTTCCTTCAGTTTTCACAACCAACTTTGGCAGGGAGTGGCTTTGTTACACCCTTATCAGCAGATCAATAGAGCTCTCCTGGAAAATTAAAATTTCCTGTGTTTTCTAATATTGTGTGATGCCCTTTGTGGCCATTTTTTGGAAAATGAATATGTACTGGAATCTGATTTTCAATGCAATTAGATCAGTAAAATTTATTTGGTTCATTTATATCAGGAAACATTGAGTGTTTTTTCTAGTAAACCTGGATGAATCTACACAAATTGATAGTTATTAATATAATCCTTAACTGATTTGCATGATATGTTTATATTAAATGTAGTTTTCTAATGCATATGTGTTTTTTAATTTAATTTATTTCTTGGTTTGATGTTTGGGGTTTATTTCAAAATAATCTTGGGGGTGTGGGGTGTGGGAGGGTCATAGATAAAACAACACTAGCCAGGAGTTGAGAATTATTGGAGCTGGCAGTGAAATCATAGGGCATGCTTTCCTCTTCATGTTCATATATGCTTGAAATATAGTAAGTGATTTAAAAGTCACTTTATTTACACTTTGAGTTCATTTAAGGCATCAAGCAATTCCTGGTGTTGCTATTAATAATGAAAATGTTTAATAGGTGGAATACCATGGAACGAAAAATGGTTTTCACATTTTTTCTAACAGGGAAAAGAATTAAGCAAGTCGAATTTCACTCATTGACTGTAGTCTGCAGATCTCTGATATAATATTAGGTAGAGACGAGGCTAAGACAAAAATGAAGGCATGAGTCACCCCCAGTGAGCATCTCAAATCTATTCTGGTGATCAAATCTCCCCAAACATGTAAAATTTCAATGTCCATAAATAAAGTTTAATTTGAGCCATACTAACTCAATTACCTGTTGTCTGTGGTTGCTTTCATGATCCAATGGCACAGCTGAGCAGTTGCAACAGAGACCTACATAAGATCCTCGGTTTTTTCATCTTTTCCTGCTGAACTTAAAATATTTATCATCTGAAGCTTCACAGAAAAAATTTGCCACCTCCTGTGCTATATATCATATATGTTACATGATATATATATATAATGATATATATCATATTTGTTTGTTTATTTCTTTATTATTTGTATCCCCGATTACATTGCAAACACCTTGAGGGCAGGCATTTGGTTGTTCAACATTCTCTTCTGCAGTGAGAATGGAAGAGTGCATGACTGTGGACTTTGGAGCCAGACTGCTTGGGGTTAAATCTGAGTTTCTCCTATAAGCTGTGTGCCCTCAGGGAATTTATTTGACCTCTCTGTTCCACAGCTTTAAAATAGGATGATATAGTATTTCCCTCAAAGAGTTGTTTTAATGAATCAGTAAGTTAGTACCTATAAAAAGTAGCTATGTATATGTTACTTTGATTCTTATTCTTAAAACAGTCTGATTTTCCTAGATCTACCTTCCTTAACAACAACGAAAACAACCAAAACTCCAATCATCTTAAAGGCATATTAAACTCTCCAAATCTTGCCAGATTAAAACTGCTATAGCTTTCATATAATGGACTTTCTCTGCCATCACCATCAAGGACTTGGCAACTGCTGGCTACTCGGGCATCCTTGGACACAAGAGCAGGGTCCCTTGCTGTGCACACCACTGGGAGTTCCGTGGGGGTACATTTGTTTTCATCACCACCTCCTGCCAAAGTGCCCTCCTTCAAAATTTGACTAAAGGCACAGCTCTTTGATGAAGCATCCCCTGCAAATGCCTGAGGGCTGGTGCACTTATCTTGGGGTTCTGCTGCCACTGCACACACCTCTCTACTTGCCTCAAACTCTATTCAGTTATAATCACATCTCTACTCCTGGTTTTCTCTAACTTAAAGAAAATAAAGTCCTGAGGTGCTATTGGTTGAATGTCTATGTCTCCCTAAAATTTTTGTGCTGAAATTCTAACCCCTGATGGTATGAGGAGCTGGGGTTGTAGGGAGGTGATCAGGTCATTAGGCTCCAGCCTCATAAGGTTAGTGCCTTATAAAAGAGACCCCATACAGCTCCCCAGAGAGTGTCCACCTTGTGAATACACAGTGAAAAGATGACTGTCTATGAACAAGAAAGTTCTCACTAATCTTGGACTTCCCATCTCCCAGAATTGTGAAAAGTAGATGTTTGTTGTTTATAAGCCACACAGTCACAGAATGAGTGTGTAAAGTGGTGTGGCTGCTTTGGAAAAAGTATGGAGGCTCCTCAAAAAATTAAATAGAATTACCATATGATCCAGCAATTTCACTTCTGAGTATATACTTAGACAACATGAAAGCAGAGCCTCAAAGAGATATTTGTCTCCCATGTTTATAGAACCATTATTCATAATAGTTAAAAGGTAGAAACAACCCAAGTGTCCATTCATAGAAGGATGAACAGATAAGCATATTGTGGTCTATCCATACAATGGAATAATATTCAGCCTTTAAAAGGAAAGAAACTCTGACGCATGCTACAATGTGGATAAACCTTGAGGACTTCATGCTGCATTAAATAAGCCAGTCACGAAAGATAAATACTGTATGATTTCACTTGTATGACTACTAGAGTAGTCAAATTCAGAGACAGAAGGTAGAATGGTGATTGCCAGAAGCGGGGGGAGAAGGGAATAGGGAGTTAATGTTTAATGGGTATAGAGTTTCAGTTTTGCAAGATGAAAAGGTGATAATTGCACACCAATGTGACTGTTCTTAGTGCCACTAAACTGTTCACTTAAAATGGTTGAGATGGTAAATTTTATATTATGTGTATTAAAAAAATAGATTAAAATCAGAGTTTCCTTCATCTTTCTATTCCCTGCACTTAGCTCGTCATCTGGTGTCTTCTTCTGGAACTCTTCAGAGCAGAACATAACACATTCTTTTGAATATTTGCAATAGATGTCAATTAAATTGATTTGGGGAAACAGCCAAATATTACTGAGAGTCAAGTCAACCGACGGATTTTAGTTTAGAATTCATGTATGGCAATAAATTGATGGGACTGTGAAGCCAAGAAGCAGACACTCAGCTACATGACCACCACTAAGCGTTTGTAGCATCATGAATGAAACAAGTGTCATCCAGCCCAGGAGCTTAAGACCAGGCCCTGACTGGGGCTCAGAGGTCAAAAGTCATGGTTCTTCCCTGAAGAATGCAGTTTAGGTTGCTATATCTCCAAGTGACTACTTTTGAGGAACAACACTTATGTATACTTGAAATTCTCTCCAAACAAACATCACAGAGTTTATATGGTGATGGCACCATGTGACATTTGCTGACTTTACTCCATCTAATGCTCTGGATCCAGAAATCCTGTCTCTGTAGCTTTGCAAGCTTAAACATTGGGCCATAATATCTAGTATTAGTAAATACTTGTTTCTTTTACTTTCTAACACGAAATTAATCTTTAACAAAAACAAATGGGGCCAGCTTGCAGGCAAATTGCCTCTTGTATTTCAGCTTATGCCAGTGACTAAGGCCAAAGATTTGGGGGAAACCACACAACGATTCTAATAACTGAAGAACTGTGTTTGACCTGGGCGTTTTCCCTATGAAAGCTGACAGTTGATCAAGCCTGCAGAGAATGAAAAATGAACATCAGTGGAGAGCGAAATGAGTCACTGACCTCTGACCACTCATTTTGGCTGTGTGAAGGCTGTCTCTTCATTGGGCTGATCTTGCTGCTCTGCACAGAATGGTCTCATGGGCAACCCTACGAGAGTAAAGACAGAGCACAGCACACAAAGGGTGCCTGCGTATTCTTGCTGTGAATTGAACTTACTCCCTTTAGAAATCACTTTGTTGGTTCTGCAACTAAGGTAATTCTCATTTTGATTATGAAATATTCATTCTGATGTGTGTGATCTGAGATGATGTGCAAATAATCCATCTAATATTAGTTACCCCTCTCCAAAAAGATGTCATCTTTTATGCCTCTGGAGTTTTCTCCCTCTTCCTTTTAGAAGCAGAGCCAGGGATAGAAGTCCAAGCCTAATTACCTTGCTCTTACTTCTTTTAAGCACATATTTATGAATCATCAATGATATCTCAAGCTGTTTGTTGGTCTCTGGGTGTATAGTGGGTATATAGAATGAGTAAGATACAGTCCATACCACTAGCAGCTCCAAGTATGAAAGTGGAAAGATGCTGAATGCCCAGGGACCCTACTGCATCTTCAAACCATGGGTTCTGTGTTCCCACAAGCTCTTGGGGAGGCTAGCAGTCAAACAGGCCAAAGAAAGGGGTGACCATGGGACTTTGACTTTTCTGTGCCGAGGGCATCTGGTTGGAGCTACTAAAGATTGCCTGGGTCCTAGCATCGAGAGAAATGTCTCGATAGATTTTTCTTTTCCAGAATGTCATATAAGTGGAGTCATACAGTGGATAGATTTGAATCTGTCTTTTTTTACTTAAAAAAAAAAATGCATTTAAGATTAATTCCTGTTCATGTGAAGATAAGTTTTAATTTTTTCTTGGATAAATACCTAATAGTAAGATATTTTGGTCATATAGTATGCATATGTTTAACTTTATAAGAAACCACTAAACTGTTTTCCAAACTGGTTGTAGTATTTTGCCTTCTCACCAACAATATACAAGAGTTTTGGTTGCTCCACGTATTTGATAAAACTTGTTATTGTCAGGTTGTTGCCATTCTAATAGGTGCATAGAACTTGCTGTAGTTTGAATTTGAATTTTCCTAATGACTAATGGTACTGAACATTTTTCCCATGTGCTCATTTGCCAACCATATATCTTCTTTGGTGGCAGTTTATTTGTTAATAAAATATTTCAAATATACAGATACGAATATAACAGGCACTCATATACCTACCCATTATGAATGTCTAAAGGATTTAGCCACTGTCCTGAAGTTGATTATATAATTTTCATAAAGGTTTTTGTCATTTACTACTTATGTAGATATCCACAAACAATTTAGCTAAAAAGGTATAATAAAATGGAATATTTCTATGGAAATAGAGATGATCACCAGTTTTAAAGGTCAACCTTTTCAGGCCCAAGTCTTCTAAAAACCTCCCTAAGGCTGGCAAGGCTGTTTTCGTTCTTTTGTTTGGTAACTCTGACCTTTGTTTTACAGTCTCTGTATCTATAGTGTGGCTGGGATGTTAAGTGTAACCCCTGATGGATGTGGTCACACCAAAGTGTCTCTCCTCAGTCCTTTGCAAAGCCATGACTGTTCCAGTGAGGGTATGGTTTGACGTAACTACTGGATTTGACCCTGACTGCATGAATGCTAGAGGGAGAGCAGTTCTCTGGAACTCTCCTTCTCCCACAGCACTACAGCAGGAAGAAAATAGGGTTCCACACCAACACTTTCATCCTGCCATGGGTATGAATCCTGTGCCTCAAGCATGAGTTTTGTAACTCATTAGGAAAGACTCACATAGAAATGGACTATGATGGCAGTTATCCATGCAGCTAAGGCTATTTGAGCTTATTTGTCTTTTGAATAAGGGTAAGAAGATCAATTCCATGTAATTGAAACCAGTGAGTAACAATCAGGAGTCAGCCATCTCCGAAATATCTTTTTCTATGGGCATCTGGGCAAAAAGACACGGATAAAAGAGCCTAAAGGCACTCGCCACCAGGAAAACAACTCTGCTTAAGCCCTGGTGCTGATAGATCAAGGCTTTAGCCCCTGGGGGAACAAAACATGTTTTAGGGCTATTGTAGGTGGTGATGACACTCACAGTGGGGAGAAAAATAATTTCTTGATATAAGTGTTGCCCTAGGAGAATTATGACGCTTAACTCAGTGTCTCATGTTCACATGGCTTTGTGGTAGGAGTGGGACATTCTCAGTCCTTAGAGATAGGTCCAGAAGCTCATCGCCAGGGGAACATTGATAACAGAATCATGGAAAGTCAAGGTGGGCCAGGGTAGGGTAGAGCTGGTATCATACAGAGATGACTGACTTTTCACTTTATTTCCGTAGTTCCCCGTTTCTTTCCTTACCTCTCCCATTTATCTGTCTTCCCAGCATGATTTCCTTCTTTTTCCTTTGCCTTCCCAACCTTTTATCTTTCCCCTATAATTTGACTTGTTTCATTCCACCTTTTAGTCTTGTAACTAATATGTATGTCTACTTCCCCCAGTGGCATGACAGTAAAAGCAGGGCTGCTGTGCACTATTGTGCAGGTTTTCTACTGCATAACTCTGCTGCACCATTCTCCTCATAATCACTGCATTTGTATTTAAAATATATATGTATATATTTTTTTAGTACAACTTTATGATTATTGGTGATAAAATGCTTTAAGAAAGAGGTGCCTCTGTCTAATTCATACAAAGGTCCAGTCAAGTTAACAATGGTGCTGATGGTGACCAACTAGATAAACAATGACCCTATATTCTTTTCAGTATACAGACCTTATGTTTTAGAGCAGTTTTAGGTTTACAAAAAAATGACACAGAGAGTAGAGAATTCCCAAATGCTACTCTCTCCCCACCCACTCCCCCAAATGGGATCTGTGTCTTTCTACACATCATGTTCCTGTATCCATGCCCAATATCTGAAACATAGGAAGGTTTCAACATTTTATTTAATTGAATCAAGTTACTCACCACTGATGATCTCTATCAGAGTGTAGTTTAGAATTACTTGAGCAGTACTCTGAAGAACAGAAGTATTTACTTACCAGAATCCCTAGAAGGAACTTTACCTAATGAGAACACCAGCCCTCATGAGAGTGGAAGACAGGCTGTTAGGTGCCAGGCACCACAAAGGATACCTCCTGAACATCTTGGACTTGGTGGGATTATGCAGGCCTCACAGCCCAGTGCAATAAGCGTTCATATCCTGATTTTACACTTGAGGAAACCTGAGCTCAAGAAGATTAGGAAACTGTCTACAGTCATACCCATAAGAAGTTGCAGCAACAGAGTAGGAACCCAGGTCTCACAACTCCTGACCTACCAATCTGTCCATATCTCGAAATGTGGCTTGTCTGCATTGAGATGTGCAACAAGTGTAACATACATGTCCAAAACAGTATAAAAAAAACCTGTTAAGAATGTAAAATATCTCAATAATTGTTTCAGACTGAGTACATGTTGAAAAAATAATGTTGGGTATATTGTATTTTATATAGAAGATATTATTAAAACTAATCTTTCCCATTTCTTTTTACTCTTTTTAAATGTGGCTACTAGGAAATTTAAAATTACGTAAGTGACTTACATTTGTGGTTTGTATTATATTTCTGCTGGATGGCACCATGCAGCTTGCACTGTGCTTCTCTTGAACAGCTCTGATTGCCAGGAGAAGCCAAGAGAGTTCATTTTACTTGATGGGAAGACTAGAACAGGAATGCTGAAGACTTGATGTGGTCCCATCTCAGCCAACCATCTGACACAGGGCAGGCCACTTTTCCTCTTTGTGCCTCAGTTTCCTTCTTTAGAAAAGTGAAAAGACTGGCCAAAATAGATGGTAGTAAGCTATGCAAATAAAAAGGACAATTGTGCCATGCTTCTCATCATTCCTAAAAATGCATCTAATTATTCTAGTGATTTTGTGGTTTAGATACATAACCATTGAATAGAGATTATGTTCTCAGTCTGCAGAAGAAATTGTTATACACTATTGCTGTTCTTTTAACCCTCCAGAGGGCACATAGGCCATGCTGTTTGGTCATATGGAGGATACATGTAGACAAAGGAGTTTTTAGATGCAAGATAGTCAACTAGCTTTGGTTCTTAGTGACTTTTAGGATGTTGTTCCTCTCATACACTTTATTTCTTTCTTGTGGTCTATTTCATCAACAGAGGACCTTGATGTAATCATTTCCTTGTAATTTATAGATAACATCTCTTTTGCTAAATATAGAATATTGCCTCTGTCAATAAATTTTACAGGCAAGCACTATCTTAGATGCAAATTTTAAAAAGAAATTAGAATTACTGATAATGACATAACAGTGGTGCAGGTATAAAGTTGAATTTAAGATGGAATAAAAATGAAGAAAATCAAATTATACCTATTGTAATATTTTCCATTAGATTCCAGATGCATACCTTCTGAAATAGGCATCCTCTGTTTTCATAGCAAAACAATGGTCCTTTCTTGTTCTATGGAGCTTAATTAACAACTGGAGAATCATGTTTTATGTTCAGTGTTTTAAAGAGCAGGTTATGGGAGAAAGGACAGAACCTAGTTCCTCCATGCACTCCATACAACCCAGTTGAAGGTGATGATGCTTCTCTTGGGGTTAAGGACTGAGGTCTGAGACAATTGTTATCCCATAAAGTCATGCCACTGAACTGGGCAACTTATTGCCATATGTTCCTTATATGATATTTCTCTCAAGCCTGAATGTTGTGTATGAGAAAGAAAATTAATAGATAACATAATCAAACTAGATGAAAATTGATTATGGCACCGGGGTATAATGGTGATGGGCAAAGGAAGATGGTGATGGAGCTTACCATTCGGGCCACTTTTGCCTTCAATTTTTTCATTTATTCCCTCTGTCTCACCCCAGATAAAGTTAAAATGTTAGGTTTAGAGAAGAGAAGGCTTAGCTGGGACTAGAGTACAAGGGCCATGTATTTCAAATCTATTGTGAGAGAAGGGACTTAACATGCACTGTTGGGCCCAAATAACTCACCTCTAACTAGGCAATCAGGTATCTCAGCATGTGAAGTGCTTGAATCCAGGTCATCATGGTGAGTCTCTCCTGCTGGCTTACTTCATCTGGGATCCTGGACCTATCAGAGATATTTCACAGTGAAGGTCAGCTTGCATTGTCCACTCTCGGGGGCTTCAGGGCCATCACACCAGCCCTCTATGGAAGCACACCTGATTGCATTCCTTCCCTCCTGAGCCCACTTCACATTTGTGGGGTGCTGGAAGGGTGAAGCAGACATTTGCTGGTGCTGTGCTATGACCAAGCCAGTGACAAAGAGGCGAGCACGAACTCACAGTGGAAAGAAATCTGAAAACAATCTGGCCTTTTTTCAGACCAAGTAACTTTTCTGCCTTAGGGTCTGCACCACCTGTCCTGATTTGTAGAGACAGAGGGCTATGGGGAGGAGTGGGCCTGGAGATCCTCACATCAGGGAGTGGCCTGTGGATAGTGTGAGGGTGAACTGCTCTTCTTGTGCCACAGCCAGATGAAGGGTGCCCCAAGAAACACACGTAGGGACTAAAGGTGTCTGCATGAGGGAGAAATGTATGGCTCATTTCCTTGGCCACTGTGAAGTGGGGAAAGAGGACTGTAGAGAGAGGGCCAGTGAGACACAAATGGGTGTCGGGTAGCCACTGATCAGTGTGGCAAGAGTGGGCATAACACAAGTAGCCAGGCTTGGTCGGAGAGGGCCAGCCCAGGACAAGAACCTGCAGCCAAGCCTGCAGGTTTGGCAGCTCGAAGAGCTCTCCTCTTGTCCCTATAAACCAAAGTCCTCGGTGATTCTCCCTTCCCTCACCTTGGACTCACTCATGGAAGTCAGCTTTGGACATCTCCTGCCAGCCAGATTTCAACAAGATATTTGGTTCCCTTCCATCTCTGCTATTTTTTATCTCCCTGCTAATAGCCCCAAAAGCAGCTAAAAGCAGAACTAGGATGAACAGGGAGTGAAAAAGCAAACCAAGCTCCACCCAGCGGTGTGCTGATAAATGTCTTACAGTTGCCTGGGAGGAGATGGTAGAAGGGAAGCCCTGATTTCTAGTGTTCACTGATTCCTGTGGTGTAAATACTCCCACCACGGTCAATTTCAAGCTACCAACACAATGCCACTGAAGACACAGTTAAAAGAGTATGTGCAATAGCTCATGGGTTATGTAGTATTTTCACCATACAGATACAGTGTAACAAATAATCACCAAAGCAGAGATAATAAGAGATTCTAGTCAGATAATTTGGAAATAATGAGTATTTTGAGGACTTGCTACCTTTATTTTTAATACGATTTATTATGCATTTATGTAACTTAATTTTCACATGTGGAAGCTCTTGCAACATGTTAGGCTGAACAGAAACCAAAAAACTCCTACATCTGCTTCCTCAGGTGGAAGAAGTTCCTTCCTTTTATCCTGCCTCAAGCTCCCATCCCTCTCAATAGCTGCTTTTGCTCTCTGCTCTCTCTACAGGTTCTGTAATTTTTTCCCTCAGACCCACCCCATACTAGATGCAGCTCCCTCTCCCCTGCTAACCAATCTCTGCAACTGGCCTCTGCAGTCTGAGAGGCAGCAGCCTCAGGAATAGGGAGCCTGTGGAAGCCTACACTGCTGGCCCCAGGAGAGCCCCAAGACCTTGGTTGTCAGATGAGTAAAGGTTTGTTTTTCCCCTTACCAGAGGTTTTGCTTTTGTTGTTGGTGTTGCGTTCTAATTGCGAAGTAGTTATTCATCATTCTGGACTAGTGGGGGACTTTTGTTGGCCTTGCCAGTAAGAGGCTGGTCAGGTTCTTGCTCTCACCAAGGCCTGCAGCAAGATAGGACCCTGGGAGAGCCTGCCTTATTCCATGCCCAGGAAAGAGAAGTAAACTGAACATGCCTTCATACTGACTGTGTGCTAAGCTCTCTACAAATGTGATTAAACTTTCTCATGATGCCTTCCGGACCCATGCATCATGCAGATGGGCTGATGTGTGGGCCAGCACCTGCCAGGGTCTCAGCAATCACTGAGCAGATGCCAAACCTCTCTAAGCCTATGCCAATGGGAAGGGCCTTAGAACTCACTGCTCAAAATAATGAAAAGGACGAAGTTTGCCTTTGAAACTCCCCCACCACAGTTCCTACCCCAAAACTTGCCCTCAAAGCCCCCTACAGTCTGTGTTCTACTCTCTTTCTCCTTCGGTCACACCTAACCTTTAAGAGGTGCTGTTCCTCCTCCAACATCTCCTGGACAGAAATTATGTCCAGAATTCTTGGGATCCTCCCAGTGTTAATTCAACCTTTCTGGTCCCATACATCTTTTTCCATTTTCTAAAAAGCTGTGCTCAATAGCTAGATTTTTCTCCTGCATTTCCAAAGGAACATTTTGAGGGCTCTCTGCTGCCTTTACTCTCAAGAGTAGGTGGCAACCTGAAGCCCCTGAAGTCTCTCAGAGCTGAAGAAAGAATCTGGAATTAAGGAGTACTTAGGGCATAAAAATTCCCCTGGTCCTCACCCAATGGGGACCCAGGCCTGCTTTTAAAGAGAGCAGCAGGCATGGAGAGGGCCTTGCTCAAACCTGCAGCCAACTGCTTTTCTCTGCTGCATGAGTTCTTCTCCTCCACTCCTCCAAGTTCTTCAAGTGAGAAGAACTCTCCTAAGAAATCTTCTCCCCCTTTTAACCCATTTTGGTCATTGAGGTGATGGGAGTTGTGAACTAGACCCATGTTCTAGCTGGAAGGAGGCATAGAGATCCCCAAAGCACAGATGAAACTGAGGAGAAACATGGCTAGAAGGACCCAGGTCAAGGACCGCCCCAGCTGAAGGTGCAGTACATACAAATGGAGAATAACAATTATTCTGCTTCCTCCCCTGTTCCCTGTCTTCAAAAGTAGGAAATAAAAAATATATATATTTTTATCTACAACTAAAAGTTTTTAAAGTTTAATGTTGCATATAATTACCAGGTCCTAAATGTCAGAAAACTTTGAATTTTGCCTTGTGGTTACTTGTTAATATAATGGAAAGAGGCCCACTCGACCAAGTTACAGGAATCATTAAAGTGCTGGGCAGGAGCGATGTGATAACAAAATCACACCGTGGTGAGTAAGCCCAAGCATCAGAGTGACAGGAATGACTGAAATGTTTGCGTGCCTCTTAACTCAATGTGTCAGCTTCAATGTTTGCATTTCTTGGTCTTTTTGCCAGGAAAAGATTCTAATGTATAATCATTTAGAGAAGGGTAATGTTTTAGCAACATAAGAAAACATAAGTCATATGTGAGACGGGACAAAGGCTTTCATTCTACATTTCTTATCCAGAAGAAGGCAGCTCTGGAGAAGCCATGGCTGAACCCCATATGTACATTTCTCAACAAGACTAGCATTGCACAAAGGGATTAGTCACCAGGTTTCAAAGAAGGATTTATTTGCTTGAGATTTATGGTTGATCAAAAAAAGTGTTTTCTAAAGAGTCAATGCCCTCTTTTAGTCTGCATAATGGTAACCACTTATAGATTGCCAGAAGGTGGAAGGTAGAGGGGATTAACAATCACTCTAGATTCCAGTGGGCAAAGGATGCAAGGTCACCTGTAGAATGGTGGGGGGAAGATTTTTTTTTCAGACCTGCCCACAGGTAGTGTGAGGAGTGTTGCAGATGGTGTACTGATGGACATTTTTATTTCAATCATTTTTATTTATTTTAAATGGGTAGTGGAAATTAGATACATAGAAGCACATCAAATTTGTGTTTTTTAGAAATTTTTATTGCTTATGGTGAGGCCAAAGTGATATTTAAATTTGAAAAGTGAGTCCACTTACAGATTTTAAAAAATATCATTACTTTTAATTTTGAGAAGTCACATTTTAATTAGATAATATCATCTGAATAGATAATATTTATCATAAATTTTAATTAGATACTATTTAAATAATAATAAACAAAATTTTGAAGGCAGTATATATGTGACCAAAATTTAAGAAACATTGAAATAAGAAACCTTTACATTCTAATCCTGACAACCTATAAAGTAAGTGCCCCATTTTACAGAAGAAACTAAAAAACTGAGTTTTAGAGCAGAAAGCTGGAGCACCTGGAACAGGGATGAGCTTGGGTTATATCCCTTCCTTGAACCTTGCTGGCCATGTAATCTTAACAAGGTACTTACCTCCCTGGCTCTTTGTTTCTCCATCTAGAAGGTGAGAAACACAATTCCTGTCCCTTAGGATTACTTCAGGACCACATGAACTCATGCACATTAAAGCACTTAGCTCCCATTAAATGGTAGTTTAATGAGAATATAAATAAAGGTTAGCCAAATCTTAATGCATTATCCCAAATCATTGTTTCTTCTCTTTCTGGAAGTCTTGCTTCTAATCTTCTCCCCCATCCAAAGTGATGAGTTTCCATCTGTGGGACTCCTCTTGGTAAAAAAAAAAGAAAAAAGAAAAGAAAAGAAAAGGCCAACCATCTTAGAAAGTCTGGACTCGATGCTGGTGGACTCTATGCCACATAGTTCATCAGCCATGTGCATTGGGCTCATTGTGTCACCTCTCTGACTCTCCGTCCCTCAACTACAGCTTGGCATCAGAATTGAAAAGTGAGCTTTTAAAAAACTTATATTTTAATATTAGTTTCAAGTATATAGTACATTGGTTAGACATTTATACAGTTTATAAAATGATCCCCCTAATTGCTCTTTCTCTCTTTTGGCTCTCCACCTAGCCATTACATTTATGCTGACTGCATTCCTTACTAATGTGAATTTCTTTAACCCTTCATCCCATTCTCCCAGCCCCTGCAACTCCCCACCTTCTGGCCATCACCAGATTGTCCTCTTTATTTTTCACTCAGCATAGTAGGATATCATTTTTTTTCTTTTCTTTTCTTTTTTAATGACTGAGTAATATTCCATTGTATACATGAACCAGAAATCAGATAGACCTAGATTAGCATCCTGGCTTCACCTTTTAATGGGTATTCAACATTAAACTAGTCACTTTTGGTTTCTTCACCTTAAAAATGGGGATGAAAGAAACTTCTTCTTAGAGGCCCTCACTGACCAACCTTCCTGTCTCATGGAGATGCCCTTCCCACAGCACCTACTTAGTATGTGCCACCTCCTATACCAGCCCATGAACTGCTCAAGACCAAGATGTTGTCCCATCGAAGACTGTGTATCCTTGGAAACCAAGAGAGGACTTAGAACACTGTGGATCTCAGGAGGTATTTGTTGAATGAGAATATCCTTGAGAATATAATAAATGTTAAACAGGGTGTGGAGAAATTGGAACCCTTGTGCACTGTTGGTAGAAACATAAAATGGTACACACACTATGGAAAATAGCATAGAGGGTCCTCAAAAACTTAAACAGAATTGCCATAAGATCTAGTAATTCCACATATGCCTCTAAGAATTGAAAGTAGGGTCTCAAATAGATATTTGTACCCCCATGTTCATAGAAACATTATTCATAATAGCCAAAGGGTAGAAGCAATCCAAATGTTTTTTTTCATAAAAGGGTGAAAGGATAAACATAATGTGGTCTATACATACAATGTAATGTTATTTAGCCTTAGAAAAGAAGGAAATTCTGACACATGTTAAAATATGGATGAATTTTAACAACATTATGCTCAGTGAAATAAGCCAGTCACAAAAGAACCAATACTATATGATTCTACACATATGAGGTAGTTAAATTCAAAGAGACAGAAAGTAGAATGATGGTTGCCAGGAGCTTAGGGAGGGGAAGTGGGAGTGGGAAGTAATTGTTCACTGGATACAAAGTTTCAGTTTTGCAAGATGAAAAGTATTCTGGAGATGGATGGTGGTGATGGTTGCACCATCATTAAGTGAATGTACTTAATGTCACTGAACTGTATACTTCAAAATGGTACCTTTCACTTTTTGTGTATGTTACCACAATTAAAAATATATATCAATATTCTTTAGCATTCACATGAGGTTGAACAATGGGGACAAAGGCAAAGAGTGAACCTGGAGGAATAAAAGGGATGCAAGGTGAGGGAGGGATACTCCCCCCAGGAAGAGTGGAAGGGTGACAGAGGGCTGAACCAAAGAGAGGGTTCATTCACACTATAATAGCCCAGAGGACAGAGCATCCATCTTGGAGAAAAGATGAGTTGGAGGGGAAGAGCATTGACAGAGAAATGGTAGAGAGAATAACTGAATCCAGAAGAGGGGTGAGGAAGCAAAAATGTTTTCCCATGGCCAGGACAGAGTGCTGAGCTCTGGGTCCTTCACTTCCTGTGGTGCACAAGGGCCACTCTCCATGTGTGTTTATACTTGTGGACATCCCTTGCAAACAGAATTAGGTAACTAGGGACCCTACCCACCTACTTAAGAAAGAACCCCACCTCCCCTACACACACATGCACACACACACACACTTAAAAGGGTATAGTAATTTAGGATTACATTTTGTGCTTTTTGTTTCCTTTTTTCCTTTTTTTCCAAAGTATGTGGTCATTAAAAAAATTTTGGAAAATACAAAAGAATGCACAAGAAAATTAAAAACCCACATCATTCCACTACTTGGAGACACAATTTATACTTTTGACTATTCTTTTTAAAAATTTTATGCATGAATTTCATAAAATTTCAAAAACATTATCACATTATTTAAAAACTTGCTTTATTTTTACATAACAAAGTAACAGACATTTCTCCATGAAATACTTATACACCACACAAATTTTTAAATAGTTACATAGCCTTTCATTCTATAGATGGCAGTCATTTAGCTAATACCCTACTGGACACTGTTGGACGTATTAGACAGATTTATCTGAGCTCATGTTTTTGGTTCCTATTAAGGGCCAGGTGCTGTTCCAGGTACTAGTATACAATGGCAAATCCAAATCTTATATTCAAGAAATTTATATTAGAAAAGAAAAACTAATATATAAGCAATTACAATAAAGAATACACAGCAGGTACAAATCTAAGCCCATAGCTAAAGTTTTCAAGAAATACAATTAATATTTTCTTTAACAATATAATTATTCTTATTCCACTAGGGTGATGGAAACTCAATCTGAATTAACTTTGGCTCTCTTCCCTTTGCTTGAGTTGAGACTAAATTTGGCACTGCTTCTGTCATGCCCTGGTGTGTGGTGGCGAGGGAGGGTCTGGTCCTCAGTGCAATCTCCACTCAGATACATTCAGGAGACCCACCACTTAGTCTAATAGTCTTTAGCTCAACAGGTCACCATGGAGTTATCCTTCAGTCTTATTTGCCTCTCTGTAACCTGTGCTTTCTCACTGTTCTTTCTAATAAACTTTTCTCAAGTTTTCTGTCCCCACAAGGCTATTTCCAGGAGGCAGAGAATGATTCCCCTTTATCTAAAGAGACCAGCTAAAATCTGTGCACTCATTTATTCTCATTCTCTTTCCTCTTTCCTCAACTCTGAGCATCTTTCTGTAATCTGGAGTGGGAGGCCAGAAGGAGTGCAAGACTTTGTCTTACTTAAATCTTCTGATTCCATTAATCCTCTATGTTTTCCCCCTGAGAACTCGGGTATTTGGAAGACAAAAGCCAGCAGCAGAGAGCCAGGTTATTTTCTTTCTTCTCTGTGTCAGTGAGCACCAGTGGCCTGACTGCTTGGGAGTGAGTAAAGGGGAGAGTGTCCACAGTACCAGATACCTTTTAAATACTTTAACAATATTGTTCTTCACAGACCCAAACAGGGTACGAATGAGAAAGCCTTCTGACTTAGTCATAGGAGGTAAAGGAATGATTGCAGAAAGAGAAGATGTCATAGTAAGATCTAGTAGAGAAAAGGGGTTTAGCCAGGTGAACAGATGGAAGCAGGAGAGAATACAGGTGCCTTTGGGCATTGCAATATAGTCCAGCAGGACTGGAATGTGAAATCAAAGAGTGAAATGGTAGAAAATAAAGGTAGAAATTTTAGATATATTTGCTGATTTTCTTCCAGGTAAACATTATGAAAACCTGACCCAGATAGAGAGGAAATAAGAAGCAAAGGATATTATGTTTACTGAGATGATTCTCTTTAAAACCATAACTGACCAAACCTATGAGAAAGGGGGAAAATGAGAATTGTAATATACCTAAAGAAGAGAAGTAACAGCTTTTCTGGATAGTAAATGTCCATAATTTGAATTCTACGGATTCCAAACTTTTGACTATTCATTCAAGTACTGAGCTAAAATGAACTCTGCAATAGATTATGGCAGATGGATGATCTAAACAAAGATAGCAGAGGCCGCCCTGCTGACAGCAGCACACCCAGGCCCCTCTGACCTCCAAGAAACTCTCTGTGGATAGCCATCTACCTATGTGTCAGGCTGATAGGTATAGAAGTCATTCGAAGGAGTACCTGGAACATATAACACCCTATAATTTGTAACTCTCCACTGATTCAGAAGATATCTATCTGTGTGGGTTAATTTAGGTATAGCTTGTTCTAGGGGGAAGAAAAGATATTATAACCCCCGCAGTTCCTTTCCAGGGAGATAATATAAAACTTGATAATGTTTTTCTGACATAGATAAGCATTGCCAGTGCACTTTATATAAAATTATTTCTTTGTCAAGGTAATACTTGCTTTAAGGAAACTGAATCCAACACAGTCAAATTTCCACTCTGTATGAAGAAAAGTTTATAAACCTTGACATCTGTAGGAGGTGTAAAATGACTTAAGAACACATTCAAGACCTCAAAATCTCTTTGAACTCTCTTTTAGATATAAAGAGTTGATATATTACTTGAAAAACTTGTTTACATATATTGACTCAAGTCTATCCATACTTGCTTAGAAGATAGAGCCCCCAAAAGCAGCATGATACTTTATTTTCCTATTATTTCTCTATGGTTATCACTTTGAAAATTCAAAATTATTCTAATCTATTATTCTGGGGTCCCTAGTTGCAAATTACAAACATTTCTGACAGCTCTAAGCAATCTTCAGCTGCAAGGATTTTAACACCATAAGCTACAAGAATTTTAACACCACTAGTCTTTCTAGTGTTCTCATCAGATTAGAGAGTAGTTGAAAGGGCTGAAGGGGCTAGGTCATATAAGAAATAAAGCAATACAAAGGCTAAAAAAAAAGGACCTCCTCTGGCTGAAAAGAGGAGTTAAAAATAGACAAAAGGACACTAAAGGCCACAGGGGATTCCATCTCACAAGATATTTCATCTTACATGTGTGCTCTTCTCCACAAACAGTTTTATGTTACATTTCACATCCAGGAGCCTGGTTAATCTACACTGTCTCCCCTTTAACTACAAGGACAAAATCAAAGGAGCTGAGAATATAAAAGGAATATTAACAACAATTTCCTTGGATCTACTTAGACCTGTTAAGACACAGGAAGAAAAAGGAAGAAAGGATGTTCACTGCTCCCATTAGATGTGTTTCTGGAGGATGTAGGAACTGCCTAATGCTAGGACAAGTTTCATATTTTTAAAAAACAAGCTAAACACTTTGAAATTTGATTTTAGGGATGTATATGACAACCAGGAAGGAAGCAGGCTGCCAAAGTGGCCTTGCTGAAAAAATGCAACAGAAGGAGGAAGTATTTAAAAAACTATTGAAATGAGTGTTTAATAACACACACAGAGCCCATAACATTATTTTTTTAAATCTTTATTTATCAACTACCTAAAACATAAGATTATCACAAATATCAATCTCCATTGAAAAGCAATTTATACCAAAATTCATGACATGATTATGTACAACCATTGTCCATGGAATGATCAACTTAGTTCTCAAGACACCCTTGCCTGGGAGGCTCAGTAACAAGATGGAACCAGGACAATGTTAGATTGAATCAAGGGAGCTGCCTGGTCCTATCTACCAATAAAGCAGGGGTTCAGGGGAGTGAACTCAACTACTTATGGGGTCCCTTCCACCTCAAAGAGTATAAAGCAAAATATGAGTTTATCTTGAAGGAAGATTGGCTTGTTGGCCTTCCTTTTCTCTTCTACATCTCCTCTCTCATCTCCTCCATTTAAGCTACACTTTATATATGTGCTTTCCTTAAGGCAGTGAAAATAAAGACTAGGAAAACTGACCTTTGTTGCATTCAAGTAACTATTCAACAACAGTTAATAAAGGATAGATGAGATCCACCTATATTGACAAGGATCAACCTCAAAGACAAGGGTGTAAAAAAGGCAAGCTGCAGAATAATACAGATGTGAGGACAGCCCTAATGTAACATTTACCCATCTATTTGAATGTTGCATAGGGCTGTCCTATCATCTGTTAGCTATTAACTAGTTAAGGAGATATATAATAACAACATAGCCCTTAAAGAAGCTCACCATTTTCAGAAAAATATTCACCTGTGGAGAAAGAAGAGCAATGCAATCAAAGAGGAATGTAAGGAGGTTTGAATTGTGCTGAATTTTTACTAAAAAAAAGAACTGATGCCCCCAAAATAATTTTTGACATTCACTACAAGAGTGAGCCTTTTCTTGAGAGGCCTCTCACTGCTCAGTCTCATAGACAGAAGCCCTTGACAAACCTCGCACCAAGGCTCCCAGGGTTGTTCCAACTCTGGGATTTCCATGAAGTGACATGGGAAGAAAACCTTGCTCAAGCCTTAGCCCAATGCATACCTTTTTCTAAACACAAACCTGGTCATACCTATGCTTAGGTGATAAGTACATTGTCATGCTGCTCATTTCACCATAGGACTTAAAATTTTCTCTCCCAATGGAGCAGTCTCTTCCTAGCTCACACACAACAGTCTTGCTGGGTTATCTACAGGGTGACTAACTGTCCATTTTGCCCAGGACTGAGGGGGTTCCCAGGTTTTGTTTTGAAATGAGTTGGTCAACCTGGTTCTCTATAGCAGGGGTCCCCAAACCCTGGGCTACGGACCAGTACCTCTCCATGGCCTATTAAGAATGGGTCCACACAGCAGGACATGAGCAGCAGGAGAACAAGTGAAGCATCATCTGTATTTGCAACCACTCTACAGCACTAGCATCACCACCTCAGCTCCACCTCAGATCATCAGGCATTAGATTCTCATAGGAGCACTGGTCCCTGGTGCCAAAAAGGTTGGGGCAGCTCCAGAAGACATCAATTACTGCCCACAGTTTAACCAAATCCCAAGAACAAAAAATAGGGCAATAAAATGCACCGGTGAGAATTAAATATTTTTTTTCCCTGCAATTCAAAGCTTTAAAGTTGCCTAAACTCTTTTACAGCTTTCATTGAGAACAAACTAGTTTGTTTTAATTTACTAATTCCACTTTATCAAGTCAAGGAATAAGGCAACCATTCCTTTCCTAAGTCCTGAGACAACTATCAGGAGTCTTCATCCTGATTATTTCATAATTAGTTCATTCACTAGCTACACTTTGGATCCCTTAAAAAAAAAAGTCAATGTAATTGAGTATAATAACAAAAAAGTGGGGAAGTAGCTCAAGCCAATAGCATTTTCCAGAAAAATGTTACTCCAGTGTTAAGCAGATTAATATTAAAAAATAAAAAGGAAGGATGGAGGAAGGAAGGGAAGAAGGAAGGAAGGAAGGAAGGAAGGAAGGAAGGAAGGAAGGAAGGAAGGAAGGAAAGGAAGGAGGAAACGAGTTATAACAGAAATTGAAATCAAGCATTCGTTTGGAGAATTAAGAAGATACAGCACCCTGGACAGATGTCACAGAGACTCTCTGAAGTGGGTTAAGTATTCTGCAATGAAAGGGCCACACACTGGGGCCTGTATCACAGTGGTTTCTTTTTGTCTTCATTTCCCCCTTAGGATAATATACCCTAAAATACTTTGCATCTATAAGATGTATAAATTACTGCAGTTCATGAGAAATACAATCTGCTGTCCAAATGTATTCAATCTGAGCGCCTAATGAAATACCTTAAACTATACTGACTACGTTGTGGTGGAATTCTACAACAATGCTTTAAAAAGAATGAGGTAAAACTTTATTGTAAGGTTAAAAGAGTACTGCATAAAAGTAGGTACAAGATGATTTCATGAGTTTTTTTTTAAGTTTATGTATATTTATAGAAAAATGAAATGTGTTGGAAGAATAAGTCATACTCTTCTTGTAGACACTTCTAGGGAGAAGGACTTGGGATGAGAAAAAGAAGGATGCACTTTATTTTTTGCCCTTCTATACTGTTTACATTTTATGTAGTTAATATGAATTATTTTATCAATAAAAACTTCTTCTAGAAATAAAAAAAGAAATGACATTCCAATGTTTCATTGTTTACTAAACAGGATAAATGCTATACTTTGCCTAAAGCAAGGAATATAGTTTGTTGAATGAACTAAAAAATATAGATTAGAATAGGAGTGGCAAGTCTTGCTGAGCCTGAAAGTAATAGCAATGATTTCTTATTTAGTCATTATTTACCACAAAATAATTGTAGTAAACTGGCAAAAATATTGGATGTTGGCATCACAATCTAAATATTTGTATTTTTCCAAAACAAAGGGGAAGTAAATGATCAAGTTTACTTAAGCAACTGGAGACCCTATTGATTCTTTAAAAAGATATATCTGGAAAGTGCCCAATAATTTTAAGGCTCTGTCAAACCATTATTGGCATGAGGAAGCATATAATATGCAAAATAAGCAAAAATAGCCCACTGAGTCTGCAGTTATGCAATACATGAAATCCTGTCATCATCCTTTCTAACAGAGTTTACCAAATCAAAAAGCACTGGCTCCTTCTCGTTAGTGTTGTCATGGATAACTCACTGATAGCCAAACAAAACAAACAGGATAAGAGAGGAAATATCACCGAGTTTCAAATATCTTTAGCACTTGAATTGTTGATTTTTGTCTTTCTTTAAGAAAAAAGTTTTAGCAATAATTTCTATAGAATATGAGACAAAAAGACAAACAAAAAATCTTAATCAGCCATTACCAGATTGTAAGACAGATAAAAATGTAGTAATCGAGTGGATCAGACTCCAAAGGCAAAGGAAATAAAAGCAAAAATCAACAAATGGGACTAAACTAAAAAGCTTCTGCACAGTGAAGGAAACCACTATTGAAACAAAAAGGCAACTTACTGAATGAAAAAAAGATATTTGCAAATCATACATATAACAGGGGTTAATATCCAAAATATATAAAGAACTCACACAACTCGACAACTAAAAAACAAGCAACCTGATTAAAAAATGGCAGAGGATCTGACATTTTTCCAAAGAAGACATACAGATGACCATCAGGTTCATGAAAAGAAATTCAGCATCGCTAATTATTAGGAAATGAAAAGCAAAACCACAGTGAGATATCACCTCACACTGTTGAAATGGCTATTATCAAAAAGACAATAACGAATGCTGAGGAAGATGGGGAGAAAAAGGAATCCTTGTACTCTTCTGGTGGGAATATAATTTGGTGCAGCCACTATAGAAAACGGTATGACAATTCCTCAAAAAAAAAATTAAGACTAGAACTACTATATGACCAAGCAATTCCACTTTTAGGTATTTATCTGAAGACTATGAAAACACTAATTTGAAAAGATATATGCACCCCTATGTTCACTGCAGCATATTATTTACAATAGCCAATATATAGAAGCAATCTAAGTGTCCATCAGTGGATCAACGGATAAAGAAGATGTGGTATATATACAATCTGCCATTCATGACAACATGGATGGACCTTGAGGGTATTATACTAAGTGAAATAAGTCAGACAGAGAAAGACAAATACCATATGATTTCATTCATATGTGGAATCTAAAAACAAAAACAAACAATCAAAGGAAACAAAACAAAAACAAATTCATAGATACAGAGAACAGTTTGGTGGTTATCAGAGAAGAAGGAGGTTGGGGAGGGCATGAAATGGGTGAAAAGGTTCGATTGTGTTATGAAAGATGTTAACTAGATTTTTGAGGGTGAACACTTTGTAGTGCATACGATGTCAAATTACAATGTTGTATACACGAAACTTATATAACATTATGTATCAATTTTACATTAGTTGAAAAGGAAGGTACTAGTCAAGGGTATCCCTAATGCTTTTTGGCTCAAGGAAATAGCAACAGAATCTACAAACTAGCTCCAGGGATACCCATAGAGAGAAAGCAAACAGGGGCAGGGAAAGACAGGGTTTAGGAACCTACCCTGAGGCGAGACCCAGGCCAGGTGGGGAGATGAGCCACTCCAAAGCTGTAGGCATCACGGCACAACCTCAGTTAAAGATTCCTTTGTCTTCTATAAGCAAGCATTTTCTATAACAACAACATCTCCTACGTGTGTTAATCTATTTCTTTGTGGGCAGAGTAGCCTCACATTTAGATTTTTACTTCCCTGAGAAATAATACAACACTTAAGTGCTTTTACCACTCTAGTTAGTGGTCAATACTGAACCATGAGTTTTCTCAGTCTTTAAGCAAGAAATAACCCACATCAAATTAAAGATAGCATTTAAGTAAATGTAAACACACCCTTTGGTTAATTTTCACAGTTATCATGGCAGTCTACAGAAAACTTTGAAGACCATCCTTCCTTTTGAAATAAGCTCATCTGTAAATTAGATGGAGCTGATTTTCTACCCATATTTTTGCTGAGATTCTCAAGTGTTGAACTGAAGCTCCAATTTCCAAGTTTCTCAAAAGAAAAAGAGGAGATTCAATCAGCTGTTCTTGTCAAAGTCAGATATTTACAATGAAACAAAATCACTCATCTTGATGTTTTTCATTCTTGGATGGAAGAGTGGCGAATAGATCTGTGGTAATCCTCTGGACTGCTAATGTGTTCAGGTAAATCATAGCCCCTTAGGAAATGTCCACTGTTTTGTTGAGCAAAATAATAAAGTTGTCTGGCTAGTAGAGGTTCGACCTTTAATAAGAGATTTTAATAAGACATTACTAAGATATTATTTTTAACATCCTGCCATCATTAAATAACTCAATATATAAGGGGTTCAGCTAAGTTAAAGACAAAGTTAGGTGCTATAACACACCAAAACATTTGGTATTTGGAGCCTTCTGCAGAACTAATTCTTTGTTAGTCCTTCCACACATCAGCCTCTAAATAGAATCTACTTAATTCTGGGTTTCAATTGAAGTAAAGTTAAAAATAATACTTTTAAATCATCTGCCACTTGAAATTTACATTTAACAGAATCCGAAGTAAATCAGGTAAAATAATCAAATTAAAAGGAAATTCAGTGTAATTTACACCAATTTTTCCACAACTGTAGTTTGACATCCTGAATAATTTACAATTCTGAGATAACCTAGATAATTCACATTTCTAAACCAAAGAGAAAAGAAAAAGAAGCAAAATCAACAACAAAACTTCTAGTGTAAGAAAAGAAAAATTAATTGATCACAAATTTATATAGTTTGTTTATTGGTGTGGATCACATTCATCCAAAAAATTCAACTTTCAGCTTTTCCTGAAGTTACAATATCTAAGAAAACTAAATGTTTTCAGTCAATTATACTATTAAATTGAGCCTTTATGTTTTTTGATATTTAGCAACTTAAGCATAACCCATATAAAGTACTTGAAATAAATTAAATTCACAATAAAAGGAGCAGAAATCTCTAGGTGTACATACATCCATTTTCCTTTTCTGCACAGTAGAACATCATTTCAGGGATCCTTGCCTGAGGAACCTATCCTTGCCTAACTTAGAGGAGAATTAGTTCATCCAAAACCCTTAAAATCAGACTGATGTTGGAGTTTATCACCATTTTCTGAAATATTATTTATCAATGTCAAGTTTATTTAGTCATTTACCAATCCTATTGTTAACAAGATATTAATTATTATATTAATAATTATATCAATCACTGGAGAAGATTCGTGAGAAAACTGCAGTCTATGGGACTATAGTTTTGTTTATTGGTTGGTTGGTTTTTGATTTTACAATCAAGAAAGGAAGGGTTGTGTGTTCAAGATTAGATAGTGGTTTATTTCAATTTTTAATAAGAAACATTATCAGAGCTAAAATATGATCTGAATTTTTACATTACTAGATAAAATTTTTAACCTTTGCTGCTCATTATCTAGGTCCATTAATAACTCTTAGAGGTATGTAGCAATATAAAGTTTTAAAATTCAAAAATCCTAAGTATTCAAAACACTTTTGTGGCAAATTAATGCTAAGTGTTATCTATATATAGACCTTTTTTTCTTTCCTTTTTTATGAAAAAAAAAATGTTTACTTGCCAAGGTTGAATACATCTTAAACTCTGGTAGAGAACATTATGATGGTCTCATCTACTTGAATTCCTCGAAAGACAGCCTTCTCCAAATAAGATATGGCCCTTGGTTTTCAATAATTAAATAATTTCTAAAAATCCAGAAATAAAGGAGGATTTTGGAAATTTTTGAAGGAGACCTACAAAATATATAAATCAATACAACAGCTTCCATTTGGGAAAAGATTCTCCATCAAGTGAAGATCAGTTGGGCAACATTTTAAAAGCTATATTAAATGTGGAGAATTTTACAGGGCAACTCTTAGCATTGGTCCTTTTAAATCCTTTTAAAATGGGAATATGACAATTTCCTTGAAAAATAAAAAAAATGAGACAGATGAAGCCCATGGTTGGAGGTTACTTCTTGTTTGTGATGAGGGCTGGGAATAGCATGAGGGTCTCTGGGCTGCACTCCCTAGACTGTTCACTGAACCATGCTTCCTCCCTCACTATTTTCTTAGGTCACTTGACATTTACTTTTCATCTGAGACTTCTCTAAATGAGACCCTGCCCTTGATGATGAACGGAGAAACACTCAATCATTTGAATATGACTAAATACTCACGTGAGCAGTGATGAGCTTCCTTTGCCTCTGAGGATCTGGAAATTCTTCCCCAAAGCAAAGAGTTACCTGGAATCTTGGCAGGGAGCGGCCATGGTGAGCAAATGCTTGCAGCTCTGGAGAAACCCCATGAGGGGGAAAAAAAAAATGCTCAAAAACCCTCATCACTGAGTACACCAAGTTAAAGCAGAAAACAAAAGCTCTCTATTGGTTTCAAAGACTAAAATAGGAATAAGTACTCTTTATTTCTCTAAGTAGAGTTCTTAGCTTTTAGACCCCAGATGCAAAATTGCATGTACATGTTCATATGTGTGCATTTCCTGAGAGGGCTCCAGGTTTCATTTAATTTTTTAAGTGGAAGATTCCCTGCAGATATAGAACCTTACTTTGCAGCATTGGGCCCAGGAGGATACAAAAGGTAGCAGAAAAGAGTCAAGGAGGAAGAAAAAAGAAAAGAAATGCAGCCACGCTTAGGCAAAAAAAAAAACAATTTATACAAAGAAGAAATATTCTTTTTTAAAAAAACAGAATTTTCTGACTTGACCCAAGATTACTTAAAAACCTCACCTCAAAACTGCTGAATTCTCATAATCCAATATCTGTGTCACTCAGAACCTCTACGTGACTGAAGTACCCCAGAAAATATTGGGCATTATCTTGGAGACTGGGCACCAGTTAGGGGCAGCTGCAACCTACCTGGTGCCAGGGCCAATCTACGTGACTTTGAGCTGATTTCTTGCCTGTATTCTGGGACAAACGATGATTTGAGAATGAAAAAGGGTAGCAATGAAGCACTAGGGGATTCTACTTTTATGGATGTGTATATCCTGAAGCCACCACACCTACCCTAAGAAAGTAAAACAGATTGCAACACTGTTGGAAAGACACATTTTCAATCCCTGACGTTTTCAATCCCCTTGCCCATATTCAAGATGACTCTTATGCCTCTAGGTGTTGTTATCCTTTCTGCTAGAGTGAAACCTCATGTCCACAAACAAAAAAACAAAAACAAACAAACAAACAAACAAAACACACTTACACAGTTTCTGCTACAACTTCTGCAGAACAGCATGGTCGCTGCATTTTTATCAGATCCACACCCTTAGGCTTTGCCCCTGGGGGCTGTCCCTAGTAGTCTGCAAATCCTGAATGGGTAGATATCAAAGATTTCCACCATTCTTTTCAACTGAAGAAAAGTTTCTAGCTAACTCACTGTACTATTTGACTTCCTGCTATTTTTTCTCTTCCAGAATTCAAATCAAACCTAACCAGGTTAGTCAGAATGTATAAAAAGCACTAAGGAGGTCTGTGTTAATCAGGGTGGTGAGTTGACACAATTCTCTGAAAAAGTCATGCCTCAAATGCTTCATAACATGAGAATGTTCTGTGGAAACCCTTGATTATGCATAAGCTGGTCTGCATAGCTTCAGTTTTTAAGTTCCCTGCACCTCAGTGAACACTTCAAGATAAGAGGTTGCTGTGGACAAAAAGCAAAGATCTTGTTACAGAAAAAGGAAAAAACCAAAACAACTTTGCTCACAATTAATCACCAAGTTCTAGGTAAGTGAATTCACAGCCCAAGAATGTTCACAACACATCATGCCTGCCCCGCTTCTTGCCTGTATCCACTTCATAATTCACTATGATTGAAGCCTAACTTATAGTCTAGTTAGAATGGAAAAAGTCCACCTTCCAAAAAGATGGATGGTGAGAAAAATCCAGAGAAACAAGTGCCATTTCCCTGGGGTTCCTTAATTAAAGCCCTAGCTCTTTGGTAGCTTCTGTATCCAAAGAGACCAAGACCCACAATCTCTGAGGCAATCCAAATTCAATGGGTTCTTTCAGACCCCGTTGCAGAATATAAAGCGCAGACAGAGGCATCCCTCAGCAACTCTTGGTTCTTCGTTAGGCCACTACCTTGGTCACCATGCTGGTTCCCAGGATAGACAGGACAGTCTCAACACAGGATCAGAGGCAATTCTGCAGCTCAGTGGCAGAGTAAATTTCTCACTGCAGTGCTGCCTAGGAGAACCAGAGACTCAGGTCTCCCTCTCCCTCTTGTCACACCTTTGTGGGAGGGTTAGTTACAGGGAGATATTTGTTTGGGGACTCAAAAAAGAATATGAATGAGCCTAACTGAATCTGGATAATTTAAACCCCAAAGGCTAAGCAAATGTCAATGGTGCCAGAGCACAGAGAAGTTTCATATTTTTATATTAAATGCATTGAATCAAGATGCATATTCAGAGAAAGGAGAGGTACATGAAAACCCAAAGACATAGAGTGTTTCTATAGGGGCTGCTTATAAAATAATAGGTTAAGGATAAGGTAGAGGAAGAATTTGCAGTTAACTGGCAGGTTAGAACAGCTTAATCCCTTCAAAAGAAGCAGCATCAATATAGACAGCTAAATGAACTCTCTGGATGAAACTTCAACAATAACATGGCCAATGGTTCCACAAAAGCCAGCCCAGGCTAATTTAATTGTCATGAAATCAAAACTAGGAAGGCAAAACTTACCGGTTCTGGAAAATATAATTTGAAACACTCATATCATAATGATAGCTCAAAACCTTCTCATAATTTCCCCTTTGCAAAATCAGTTCAACACACTCTATCCTTGGTCCCTCCTGTCGGAGGGTATCTACATAAGGATAACACATCTCATAACCAAGAATGTTAACAATATACTTCTAACGTTTACCATTTTCCTAAAAACTTAAAAAAGCTGAAACATCAACATATATGCTTGCTGAGATCATATCACCAATTCAACATAAACTTTATTAGTAAGTGGCTATTTGTTAAATTCCAGAATGTCAAGTCATCAGCCTGAAGCACACACAGTTCCCCTGAGCAATCCTCCTCCCTCTTCATCCTCCTCAACTGATAGAAAGGAGCAGGTAGTAAAAAGAGAGGTGAGATGTGAACCAAACAAAAAATCTATTCTGGGATTGTGCTTGGTGGGCTCAGGTGTTAACAGAAAGAATGTCCAGGGCAGGAGTGACCTATTGTTTTTGACCACTGTGGCAGACATGCTATCACCACCTCCATTCTCTGTGTAAGGATCACAGGTATGGAGCATACATTCTAATTGATAATTAGATACATTACCTGATAAAAATTGCTGTGTGTCAAAGAGCTTGCAGGTCTGGTCTCTCTCTAGTTTGTTGGGCCGGTCGCTGCACAGTGCCAAAGGCCCATCCCAGTAGATCCTGCTCTGGCACAGTCTTTTGGCATAAAGTCCATCAGGAGCCATCCAGAGGACCACACCCCTTTCTAGGTGGCTCAGCAGTTTCTCAATGTTTTTCCTCTGGCCATTGTCCTCTGGATAGGGGAAGAGGACCTGGTCCAGGTTACTGGCATCATAAGTGTGCCCATGGGAAATCCGACAACCTTCAGGGCTGGCCGTGGTCAACTCTTTCACCAGGATTTCCCGGTAGTACAAGCATATGTGGAGCCGGCAATCTGAAAACACAAAACTTTGGGGTCACTGCTATGGGACCAAGGATCATTGCATACCTACAAGGATGCCAAATTACTAGCCAGAACAAAGACGATTTAGCGAGACACTGGTGTCCCAAGATACTCCATAGAAAGTAAAAAGTTCCAGGGTCAAGGAAGTCTAGAAAATGCTGATTGCCTTTATCTCCTTCCTGGAGATTCACAAACAATGATAGATATTAGAGAAGCCCACAAGAAATCAATTTGATATTGTCTAACCCCGCATATTGCAAATTTATGTGACCATGGGTTATTTGGGGGTAGATTGGGGAATATAACTTTCCTTAGTTTTCTGCAAAATATATTTGACTTGTATTAGAGAGTATCACTGTTAAGAACTTGTTGTTTGTTTTTTGTTTGTTTGTTTGTTTTTGGTGATGGTGGTACTGGTGATGACAATACATGTCTAAAACACTAAGTCATACACCACTGAACAAAAATTTATCTTTAAGCATGGCAATCAGGTTTGATATTAGAGGAAGTAGACCTAAGATTAATTTCTACTAGCAAAAAGAATATAATAATGTTTCAGAAAAAAAAGCAAATATGCCCACACATCTGAAACTACCTTAAAATATCAATATGATGTTATTTAAGTAAAAAAGAAAATAATTATATATGAACATTGAAGTTTTAAGAAGGCTTAGCACTAAAGCTTTATCAGTGAAGATACTGGGTGGTGGAAAGATGGTGTTTCTATTTTCCATTTTTGCTTTACTGATTTTTTAAATTAATTTTTACACTGTATATGTAATACTTATAAAATAAAATCTATTCATGTGGAAAGAAATGAATCAATGAGATAAATGTTCTGAGAGTAAAGTCTACTGAAATTCTACTAAGTTATGTGTTTAAGTTAGAAAATAACTCTAGAACTGTGCTTTCCAAAACATTTAATAAGATGAATTCATTTATGAAATTTTATATGACCCGCAGACTGAAAGGACCAAGCTAAGTTTGCAAAGGCCCCCTTAAGTGAAATGCAAAAGGGTTTCATGGTTAGGCAATTGGTAACTGCGTGGATTTAAAAATGAATGGAAATTGCAGTTCTCTAATAAATGTGCTCAAGGTGATCATTAATCTGCATTATGCATACCAAAAACAGAAACCCACAAAACCCTCTTATTCCTCAATGGCAGGCTTTGAGATTTAACCCACATACTGTCTCAATTCTCCACTTCAATTTCTGCCACTGCAAACACTGAGTGAGAGCTAGCTCAGATGGTATACCCTGATGAGAGTGGGTGTTGGCCGTTAGAGGTGACTTGCAGGGCAGGTTTCATTTCATTTAATGTCATCAGAAATCACGGGGACACAGGGATATAAATAGCTGTTTATTTCCTACTTTTTAGTCTCCTATACAAGTCTTAGGCACTTAAGAAAAGGGCTCAAAAGTTTCTGAAAACAAACACAAGCCTTTCTGCTTAGAAAATTTCCTCCCCTCCATCACTCAGGAGCATCTTTGGCAGTAGCCTCATTTATAACTTTGGAATCGAAAAGAACTAAATGATAAAAACTCTAGCTCCCCTGGGAGCGAGAAAGGTGCCCACAACTCTTGTTCCCTTGTAACCTTGAGAATTTAATTTATATTTTCTATCACTGATTTTTAAAGAAGCTGGGGAGTGGAGGGGCTAGGTGAGAATTCGGGAACTTAAGTCATTCACTTTTAATATAAATACAAGTCCCACTTTTAAACAATTCAAAACATTATCTAAAAATAAATATGCATATACCACATGTGTTTAGTACACCTTGAGGTACGTTCCTTAAAATAGGAAAGATCTCCAAGGCGCCAAAATTCTTTTAGAAATGGAACTTTAAAAATCATATCTAATCCATAATCTTTTGCAAGATATATGAGGAAGACCACAATACACATTGGAATGCAATGAAGTCAAAACTAATGTTCCCAGGAAGCTGATGAGGAAAACCCATTTGTGGCTAAACCTTGGAAGAACGATCGGCTGTTCAAAATGAGAAGCTCTTTTCTAAGAAATTATACTACATTGTGAGAGTGTTAGCTGAAGAGGGGCCCTTGGTAAATGAAACTAGAGCATTGGCATATTCTTGTAAATTCAGATAGATGTCAATGAAAACTTAAAATTGCTTAACCAGTATGTAGAATTGCATCAGAATCATAAGCTGGCTTTTCAGTGCTAACTTTTCTAATGGTGATCCTCATTCACACTGGTGGAGAGTAAGATGTGTCCACATTTACTCCAGGTTTCAGCTGGAGGAAAGCAAGTGCTCACAGGCTGTGCTCACCAAGAGACCTATCAGATCTACCCAAAGGTGAAGGTAGAGCCCTGCAGAGGCTGGCCTCCAGTGAGTGCCTTCAGACCCCGAACGCCACACTCACCTGAAAGTGCCAGGGCTTCGGCAGACCTTATGCTTGGCTCTATAGGGATTCCAGGGGCCTGGGACTCAGGTGGGGCACAAGCATAAAAGGTTCCTGTCACCTGGCAACCTGTATTTGCAAATAAAAATCAGATGATGTCTAAACAGAGTCCTCCCCACATAGGGAGGCAGCTTCTCCCTGAGTGTGGCTGATTAGCCCCTGGCAGGTGTAGCAACCCTGAGAGGGAAGGGCTTCTGGCCAGCCCTTCAGAGCTAACCACTGGCTCTCTCTAGAGGTAAAGACAAGCTGAAGGCCAAAAAGAAAAACCAAAGTCGATGGAAGGAGCCTTTTCACAGCTTCGGAAGGAAACTTGGAACTATCCCTCTGTAATTCTCCCTCCTTCCCTCTCTCCCTCCAGCCAGACTGCCTGCCCACCTGCCTGCCTGCCTGCCCATTACTAGAGAGAGTGTGTGTGTGTGTGTGTGTGTGTAGAACATTTAAGGTTTATTCTCTTAGCAGCTTTCCATATTAGAGTATTAACTACAGTCACCTAGCCGGGCATTAAATCCCCAGAACTTATTCATCTTATTATTGGAAGTTTGAACCCTTTGACTAACATCCCTCCATAACTGATAAACAAGGAAACTGAGACTTTGAGAGATGAAGTGATTTACCCCATTCACACAGCAAGTTCACAACGGAGCTGTGAGCTCAGGTCTACATGAGTTTTCATGCCAAAGAGCCCAATTAAAAACTTACAAGGTATTTACATTTGTTTAGCTTGCTACCTCTGAGTTCAGGGGAAAACCGAACCATGACTCCTGGCAGCACGGTGCTGTGTGTTACATTAAACATTAATAGAGAAAGACCATATAACAGAAACTAATTTTTCTGGCACTTTAATTAATCTGGTCACCTATGTTTCAAAATACTTCTGCCTAAGGTTATTAGTTCAATAGAGCCTGATATATTGGACACAGGTCTGAATTTCAAAAGCCAGTTAAATATTAGCTAATTCCTCCACTATGCTATGGAAAAACAATCTTTGCTGCAAATCATTCTTGAAAAGCTAAAAAACTGAATTCTGAGCTTTTTTTTGTAAACATGTGACTAAATACAAATGTTACATAATGGTGTACTTCTTCAATACTATAAACTAAGAGTGACCTGAATATGACTGGAAAAAGGGAAACAGACCAAATTATAAAGGAGCAAATATTCCTAAAACATACAAAAGAATCTATGCATTGACCTTTCTCAGGATTTTATTTAAATAACTCAAAAGTTCTAAAAGCTTATGTTTTGCCATATTAAATATATCAGGTGAAATTTTCTCTTCTCTTAGCTTCTGCTACAGGCATGGAAGCACATCTAACCCAGAATGAGCAGATGTGTAGACAGAAATAGACCAGAGAGATTATGTGGCTCTCAGTCAACATTAATGGACACTCCAGGAGGGGAGACAGAGACAGCTAAAATCTATTTTTTGCTAAAGAGTAAAAATAAAACAAGATTACTCAGAGAGGATGAAAAATGTTAACCTATTGAACAAATAATTTAAAAAACATAGGCAACAAGTTTGACATCTGACATCCCCTATCTTAAGTGGAAGGCTGGTCTCTGGGTTAGATCTGAAACTGAATTCTAGCCCCTCAGTTTCACAGGGTACATTCCATGAATTTCTTCTACAAAAGATAGAGCAGCTTTTAGCTACCTGCAGTGATCTCTGCGATGTTTAAATAAGATCCAACATAAGGGAGTTATGTGCATAGGAGCTGGCACACAGTAGGCTAGGTGTCAGT
Source organism: Rousettus aegyptiacus (assembly GCF_014176215.1). Classification (NCBI taxonomy): domain Eukaryota; kingdom Metazoa; phylum Chordata; class Mammalia; order Chiroptera; family Pteropodidae; genus Rousettus; species Rousettus aegyptiacus. The sequence goes on from NW_023416284.1 coordinate 86,901,228, forward strand.
AAACCTTGGCATCCTTCCTCCAAGAACCTTACCATCTCCGGGGAAACAGAAGCCTCTCCTTCACTGTATGTGAGATCTTTCTCAGCAGCTTTAGGAAGGGGAAAGAGCTGTGGTACTGGCCAGTAGGACAGATCAGGAGAGACCAGGGCCCTTAGTCCAGGTTTGCTTTGCTGGGTTAATGGCAGCCACAGGAACCAGCCCCACCTCAATCCTTACCATTTTCACAAGCCGGGCCTTGCCAGTGGTGGCTTCGGGGTCCAAATGTCACAGGACATTGATATGGGATTTCGGGGTGTGGCTGATCAGGGACGTACTCCCTCCAGCTTCGGTCGTGGGATGGCATCATGTAGTTATGAACCTGCTAAAGGAACAAAAGAGAGGAGCTGAGATGAAAGCAACCAGCTCAGAAGAGGACAGTTGGTTGGCACTGGGAAAGGGGAGCAGGTTCTTTTATGTCCTCTCAAAATCCTCAGGGAGTTTGGCTGGCAGCCAAATCATTTTAACATCTGAAAGACTTCGGAGTGAATGGCTCATCACACTAGGTGAAAACTAGCCATAACGAATAAAAAAGCACAATGGAGACAGTGTGTAATGATTTATGTAAAACTTCATCATATGGTTAAACCTGGCACCAAAAGTACGGTAAGAAAATTTGCCTTCTTTTCTCCACCGAAGTGAGTACAACAGAGATGTAATTCACACCAGAAAAATCTAAAGAGATCAGCTGCCCTGTGGTTTCACATGATAAAGTACTACTTCCAAAATCTTCAACTTCCACAATAGGCCTGTTTCCCAGAAGATTTCAGAATCAGTAGTAGAAGTCTATACCAACAGACAGACATATCCATCCCTCTCCTACTTAAAACCAACACTGATAGCAACACCAGGTGAAAAGTGAGACATTCATTTAATGACCAGCGATTTAATTTGGCTGTTTGACTAATAGCAAAAATGAAGTCATGCTGTTTTTGTTTGCATATTTTTTCCATTGTGTGGCCTCACACAGACCCAGCCTTCCCTTCTAGAAGCCCTGCGCCCTGCACCATACCTGAGTGGGGAGTGAGGTATAGGGAGTTGTCATGGTGTAGGGGTGGCTCATGGTCATCTGTGGGTCCTCCAGGGTGATCTGCTTTGCTCCTATGTGTTTACACAAAAGGGAAATGGCACAGTGTGAAAAAAAAGGAACTGACATAACTAAACGTCAAATCTGAGAAAAATATGAGGATTTAATTCCTAGAATGCATAGCTCAATGTTGACAAATAAGGTATTTTTAGGCAATTCCCTTGTTCATTCCATTAAACTGATTTCTACAAGGTCCAACTTATGGCGGACAGGTAGAGAAATGACACGCTGTGTGTGAATGAGCCTTGTGACATAAAGAGCCCCACCAGCAAAATGATCTTCAATGAGGTCACCTTTATTGTTTGTTTAAAATGCAGATTCTTGGACTCTACTATGACATACTGATCAGACCCTTGGAAAGAGGGAATCTTAATTTCAATAAGCATCACAGCTGACAACTAAAAAAGTTGACATTTTTATTACTTGTAATAGTAATTACATTTTTATTACTATTAATAGTACCAATATATAGATATATGTATGCTTCCTTTCTATAAAATGGTGAATTATGAAAGACTAATAGATGAATAAAGCATTGAACAAGTTTTCCTTTCTTTTTTTTTTCTTTTTGAAATTTGACCGATATCTCAATAGAACTAACTGGAAAACACACACGTGTGCACAAAACAGATGCACACACATATGTGCACACATACAGGCAGAAAACTGGAGTCTGAGAAAGTATTCTACATTAATACCACAAGTGTTTCAATTTATGACCAGAGAACTCGGACAATGAGCCTGCTGGGCTTGAACATGAGGCAGATGGCAGGCAGGCTACTAAAAAAATAAAAATAAAAAATAAATTTAAAAAGTGAGCCTTAGAGTAAAATTACAGTGTTACAAGTGTCAGACTGCCAATATTCTGTGACCCAAACCCTGAAAGTCTCACCTTTTTTGGCTCCCTCAGGAACAATCCTGTATACTTTGTAGGGGTCTGAGATATCCAGCTGGCTCCTCTCAACCAGTTCCTCAAAGTCATTGCTCTTGTTCAAAGCACATCGTAAACGTGTCTTCCAGGTAGGAGGGTCTGGCTTATCAATGCCTTCTCGGAACTTTCCTTTAAACAGTGCCCAAGCCTGGTAAGAAAGAAGAAGGGAAAATTTTAAAATACAGGTCTTTTTTAAAAGAATCTGGGAATTGTATTTCTAAAAAAAAAAAGAAGGGTACTTACTTAGGTCCTTCAAATTTACATTGTTGCTCAAAATATAGAACAAAAATATACCAGGTGTCCTCTATGTAAAATACTGTCTGTCACCTTGGTGAGTAGAAGACAAGTGGTTTGAACATTCTCTAAGTATTTGTAAAAGGTGAGTAAAACATGGAAGAACCCTGGAAAAGGCCCTCCCTACCGGGTTTCTGAAACTGATTTAACTGGAACTAGGAACAGAGCTGTGGGATGAGCTGCTACAAAGTACCTCTGGATGGCCAGTCCGAGGTATTATGAGAGCAAATTCCCTGAGAAAGTCCCCTTTGCCCTTTCTGCCCACAGGTGGTGGGGTTAGGTCTTAATGCACAATTCACTGTGTAGACTCTCTAGGGGAAAATGATCACAACATCGACACACACACAGAGGGTGAGAGAGGAAGATCCAGAGAGAGGCCCAAAATAGAGATCCTGAGAGGCAAAGAGAGGAGGAGAAAGAGAGAGAAATCCAAATGGGGATTGAGGGAGGGGGGAAAGAGGAAAAGAAGAAAAAAAAGGAAAAAAGAAAGAAAGAAAGAAAAAGAAGGAAGGAAGGAAGGAAGGAAGGAAGGAAGGAAGGAAGGAAGGAAGGAAGGAAGGAAGGAAGGGAGGGAGGGAGGGAGAGAGGGAGAGAGGGAAGGAGGGAGGGAAAGAATGAAAAACCTAGAGAAAATTTTCCAGAGAGAGATTTGGAAAGAGGGAGTCAGACAAACAGAAACAAAATAAAGAGGGAGAATCACAGATGGGAGGTCCCAAAGAGAACTGGAATGAGAACGTATGTGCGCCAGAGATTGAACCAAAGGGGAAAATTTATTATGTATAATCTCCAGAAGAGACCCTAACCTCTTCCCTCCCCACCCCCCCCCCACCCCCGCCGCTCGCTCCCCACCCCCACCCCCGCCGCCCTTAGAGAAAAATAGCGACAAAGAGAGACACACGTTGATCAACGATGGCCAGGAGGGCTCCAGAGGCACAGAAAGAGATTCGGATGAAAACAGAGGAACCCACAGAAACCCAACCAAGAACATTCAAGCCAGTGTCCTGGGACTGTCGCTTCTCCCCTGGCCGAGCCTCGAGGCACTTCCCTGCTGCTGGGGCCTTTTGATTCCCTGGGTGTTGCTCACACCACTCGTTCAGGATTGAGATCCAGTTCTCTCATTTGTGAAATCACTAGAGAAGCTGAAACTTCTCTCCTCCCGTGGCTTCCGCTGATCGCCACTTGATGCTGCGCGGCTGCCAGCCCTGCCGGGCCCACCCCAGCCCGTCGGTCGCGTGCGATACCCTCCACTCTGAAAACCACGCGGTGCGCCAGGCGCGGACTGGGCTCACTGAGGAATCGCGGTTCGCGACCCGCTGGGATCTCCGGGGCCCTCCCCGGATCCAGACCGCTGGCTCCCCACGTGCGTGTCACCTTGAAGAGGGCGGCATCCTCCTCACGGTTGTAGTCCTGCTTGCCCGCGTGCTTCCAGGGGATGCGAAAGATGCTCTTCTCCTCGTTCTCCCACACCAGCCCTGGGTACTTGCCACTGTCGATCTGGTCGATCAGCCACTGGCGGAGTTTCCCATTGCCACAGCTCACAGAGCTCATGCTGAATTCTCCGCCTCGGCCTCCACTGCCCTCCAAGTTCATGCTCAGCACACCGACTGCGGCCCTCTCGCGCCTAGGATCCGCCTCCGGCACTCGTCTGCCCTGCAGGGGACAGGAGAGCCGCTCTTAAGCCACCATAGTACGAGGCTTGGGGCTTCCAGTCCCAAACCAACTCTAACAATGACCACGAGGCCCGGAAGTCTCCGAGGCAGCGAGGCGCGCGCTAAAGAGTCGGTGTCATCAAAGGTCTCATTGAGAAGACACCTTATCAGCTGGCCTCGTTCATACTCTTGACGAGCACAGTTCTGCCGCCTCCCGAGTGCGCCCTCCACAGAGTCTGTCTTCCTACATCAAATTCTGGACTCGGATTTTGTTACGCGCCTCACAGCTCAGACACACAGCTGCCTTTGCGTACACTCCAAAATCCACTACCATTCTTGGCACTCCGTTTGCATACTCACTCGTAATTCCTGCTCCTCTTTGTTCATCCCCAAGTTATTATCAGTCCATTTTTCCCTTTACTGTTAGTTTTCACTCTTTCCCACTCCCCAATTCATACTCCCTTGGTGACCCCTGCGCGCCAATCTTGTACGCCTGCAGTCGGGGTGTTTCAGATACTCAGCACCCAGAAACTCCTCTCCCGGCCTTCTCCCGCACCCACACTCTTTGTCTCAAGAATATCCCTGAGCCCTGGCCACCTATGATCAAGTGGGTCCCAGCCCCAATAAGCGGTGTTCCGACCCTTGTCGGGGAGCGCAGCATCCAAGTAGCTGGACATTCAGCCGCGCGGAGCATCAGCCAGACAGACCCTGGAGGCCCGCGAAGGGAAGCGGAGGCGGGGAGGGTGCTAGGAAGGGCGAGGGACCGCGGAGGGGTTAAGGCAGCAGAGCGCAGGCCCCAGTGGCCCAAATTTGGAGCTCTTCCTCCTCCACTGTCAGACAGGGAGCCACGCGCCGGAGGCCGAGGTGGGTTTGGGCCTCTTATGAACCAGTAGCAAAAGGAGCCTCTGGTATCAGGGGATGCCCACTGCGGGGAAGCCTGCGGCATAGTGTAGGTCCCTTCCACGGCCCCGTGTCGGCCACTCCAGAGGGCCTGACAGTCTTGTTCTCCCATCCGGTCCAGTGAGTACTCGCCCCGCCCCCACCTCAGCTCCGCGCTGCGCGGACCCACAGAGTGGTGGGGACACGGGAGAGGAGACTGCCCGCAGAGATGATGGGGAAGTGCCCAGGGAGCCCTCCACAGAGCCCATACAAAGGCCTCGGGCCCTGAGCAGACAGAGTGGGAGTCGAGGCTCCCTCAAGGGGCGTGCTCCCTTCGAGCTCCGAAGCTGGGGTCTCCTGCGCTGCCCTCGAGTTGGTTCCTAGGACCTCTGGTCTTGCGCTCCGAGTTCTGTCGTGCCAACCTCATATCTATACTCCTACCAGACTACAGGTCTTACCTTGCCTCCGACTGGGAGCTGAGGGCAGCGGTGGATCCCAAGTTCAAGTGGTGAAACTAAGACTCCGAGGTGGGAAAGCGGAACTTTTATAGAGCTTAAAAGCCGCGCTGGAGGCGGAGCCTGAGGCGGGGCGGGGCCTGTTGCGCCCGCAAGGGGCAGGGAGGGGCGCTGAGTGCTGAGTGGAGGGCCCCGCAGGCAAATCCCCGCTCAAGGGCTTGGTGGAGCGGGTGTTCGAGGGTCTGCCGCCCCCAGGCTGGGGACTCTGGTTCTCTCCGCCACCTGCCTCGCGCTGCGGCAGGCTGGCGTTGCTCGAGTCCGGAGCGCATGGCCTCAACGACCCTCACTCGTGGTAGTTTCCTGCGAAGGGCATGGCGCGAAATAGGGACCTCGCCTCTGAACCCGGACCTGCGGGAGGCCGGTCGATAACTAATAACAGCTAAACAACAGCTATGTGGTTAGGGCTGAAAGTGGCGGCCGAGTAAGAGCGGGAATCTGGTGTGAAGGGGGCTACGCTTGCAGAGCATGTAACCAAAGACAAGAATTGTCCATATGGAAGAACTAACTGTGTTTGCGGGGGCGGGGGGAGAGGAAGCATCTTTGGCTGTCCCTCTGCAGTGTTTAGAGAACATCGTACCATTAAAAAGAAAAAAGGAAATGGCCCAGATATCTTGAGTTGTCAACTGTGGTTCAAATACTGTCTACGTGTTTGAAATGGTTACAAACTTTTGCATCCTACTAAACTGGTGAATTGAGGGGACTCAGAAAGACGATACGTGGACCCTAAATTTACAATTTTGACATGAAAGATTGAGGGAGGGATCCCGAAGTATCCAAGTGCTAATTGCTTCCGAACTTCAGTTCACCTTAAAATGACATAGTTTTAACCCCGACCTGGTAGGAAGCAACTTACTAGTGGAGTATAAATGTCCAAAATAGGAATATATTTAAGCGGACCTGAAATTTAACTTAATTTTCCAAGATGTCCTTAATATCAAAATTAATTCCCTGAACACCTGCCTACCAAACTTTCACCAGAGCATCCTGGATGCTCAGCATGTTTATTTACTTAGCAATTTAAGGTAAACCATCAGATCACCGGTTTCTATCTGGTTTTAAATCACCATCACCCTGGGTCAACTCACAACTTTTGAAAAGCTTTTGATTTCACTTATTTCTCAGTTTTTTTTCTTTTTAATCTCAATGGTAGATCAGTGTCAGCAACCCAAAGAAAACACTACGTTTAGACTAGAGCAAAACAGGCAGTGAGACACAGATTAGGTACACTTTTCCTAAAACGAATGGAGTTTCTGAGAAATTAACAGGATGACATTTTTATTCACCCAAGTTAAGTTTTCCATTATCAGAGTCTATGTAATAAACAACAGGGTTTTGTTCAAAGAAAATCCTGGTCATAACGTGTTCTTCCTTTCTTTTCCTTTCACGGGTGCATTCATTTAACAAACTTATTTTGAGCACCTACTACTTGTCAAGAACTGTTCTAGGAACTTGGAATACTGCAGTAAACAAAGCGAAGAACACTGCCTTCATGTTGCATTACATTTTAATCAGTGAATTATTTTTTCCCAAAGTGTTCACAAACAACAGACAGAAGGAGATTGCTGAGAACAAAAATGACAAACTAGCTTTTTACACTTTCGTACACGTGTCCTCTGCATCAGTTTTAGTTACTTTCAACATTTTCCTCACTCATCTACTTTTAGAAATTCAAAACAACAGTCATTGTATGAAACTTTCTGAGACTTTACCAGCCTACTTGGTTTTAAAATGTGACTGCTAATCTTCAACGCCATCTCCTGGTTTACTCATTTGTCATACTGATCTACTAGAAGTGATTTTTTTTTAAGTGATGAATTGAGTACAAAAAATTAATATATTTTAATCACTAAAACTCTTGACTTCCTCATAACCCTTGGGGAAAGGGAGGAAGTAAATAGGTAAGTGCTGCTAATTAATCACCAAAGACTTTTATGTCTTAGAGTTGAAACAAAAATGATGAGTTTTTAATGTTGAACCTGACCCTACACATTTGAGAAAATCAAAGTTTTTCTCAGTAAAAGACTAGACATTCATCTTCAAATGTCACAACCTGTTAAAAAGTGAAAACCATAGGAAGTTGGTTAATTGAATATTTATCTAAAACAAAGGCTGATCATCATATTCAGTGAGGAGATTATTTATTTAAGTGAATTGTCTAGATGTTGAAGTACTGCTTGCTGTAGATAGAGCCCATTCTGAGTGGGGCATTTCGATTTTCAAATCACATTTATCATAGAGACTTCAATATTTTTAAATCTAATCCTTCAAAATTATGCATTCAAATGCAAGAAAAATGTTTGAGAAAAACCCATAGTAGACACACACACACACACACACACACACACACACACAAATTATAAAACCTTGTTTTGAATAATACTATTTTTTCACTAATTCATCATTTAAAAGGAGCTACAAATAGTTAAAACCAATGCAATTGTATGTTTGAAAGGTTTAAAGGACAACAATTTTTTAATTACTTGAACAAAATTAGGAAAATACTAAAAATGTTTTTTGTTATGATCAGTTCATATAGGATAAATATCTTCTCTCATGCTCTTTGGTTATAAATATATGCAATGCTAGTTATTACCATTGATCATGGCATCTCATATGAAGATATTATTATACTATTCTTGTATTCTGTTATTATATAAATAGTAATATGTACTATATAATAAGTACACTATATACTATAGTAGCATAGTAACATGGTGTTAGTATAGTATAATACTAGTATGCTATAGTAATATATGCTATATATGATATTACTATACAATATTATAGTATTATTATTATGTGTTATTATTTTAATTAAATGCTTGGATATTAGGACCAGCTCAACCTGGTTCAAATCTGTGAGGTCTTGGATGAATGGTTTAACCAAATTCTTACTTTCCCCATGTACAATGATGATAGTGACTTTTTGCTGCCTAACATGTTGTGATAATGAAATGATGCTTAGCACAATGCCTGGCATGTCTTAAGTGTTCAGCAAATCAGTATTATTATTATTACATTGTGCTTCAACATTTAGGGAAGTTTCATAGATTTTATCTCATTTGATCTCCTAACCAAATTTGCCTGGTGGCAAGGCAGGCAATATTCAGATGCATTGTACAGGTAAGGAAAGAGATTCAAAAAGGTCAACTGAGGTCCAAATGTCTTGCCCAGTCACACGTTCTGACCAACTGTTCTTTCTTCCAGTCTACAGGTATTTGGTTACCTGTCACATTCATATTTCAGAATAAGTCTCTGAGTGCAGACTTGTCATTCTGGAGGTGACACTTTAATTGTAGTCTGGCATTCACTGGTTAAGTCAACCTGGGTAAGATGTGGTCTTCCTGACCTCGTTTTTATTCTCTGTGAAGTGGAGGTTAGCAGCAGATAAACACTGAACCTTCTCCCAGCCCTTCTTCTTTCTGCTCTAACTTAGAACAATTAATGTCAGACCGGTGGCCTTTTTGGTTATGGTAAATTCAAAGTAAGAAAAGCTGCATTTTTTTTAAAGCCACTAAACTAACCACTGGTCTTCACTTCTTCTTCATGAAGCTATATGCACTTTGAGGGAACTGGAGGAAATGGGTGCTGCTTTTCAGCCACTACACTCAAATATTTAATCTTTTGGGGGAAAAAATCTAACCTTATACACTACTCATACAGGAGAAGAGTTAAAATGGAATGCTCTGGAAATGGAATCATAAGTTAAATGTTCTCACTGCACACCCAGTTTAAAGAAATTGAGTTGAACTTTCTTTGGTAATAAAGTGATAAATTCTTTGGTATCGTAACAGAGCAAACAAACCTGATTTTTTTTTTTTCTTACAGAGCTGCATACACTTTCCTACTTTAATTTACAAAGTGTTCTGAGTTTCTTCAATGAAATAATTTTTCATTAAACATTCCCAGAACACAGGCTGTTCAGGACTAGTTTGTGAACTCTTTTTAGGGTGCAGAGCTAATATGCATGGCTTTTCCCTACGCACAGTGTACACCCACTTTCAGGCTTATAGAAAACTGGGCTTGTCATTTTAATCAGTTATGTAATAAAATGTCACAAAGTCAAAGACACTAAGGCGACATTGTCTCTTTTCCCTTTATTTACAAACTGACTGTTCACTTTTGTCTCCTCTTCTTACCAGTATTCTAAGAAGTCTTCTTGTAACATTTTCTTTCTCTTTGACTTGTTATACTCTCTGCATACCTAGCAATGTGGCTTTTAACAAGGGACCATTTGATACTGCCAACTCCATTTGCCAAGCCTACACAAATGCAAATGGTTTGGTAGGTTTAGGCAATTTTCTGAAAATTGAAGCAATAGCTGAAAAGCAAATAGCTTTGTCTAAATCTCCTATTTGAAGCATTTCATGATGCTGGGTTATTCTAAAGTTCATCAACTGTCCTTTTAGCTGAACATTGTAAAACAACACACCTTTCCTTGTCACATGTGAAGTGTTACTTCTGAGACTCCAGGGCACTCTGGGTGATAGACTGTATCTTCAGGAAAGGTTAGATTATGCTGTGGTAATAAGTACCCAAATCTCAGGGGTTTGCAACCACATAGAACTACTTCTTGTTTGCAGGAGTTATTCACTGCTGTTCATCACCACTCTGAGAATGCAGGCTGGCAAAGCAGAAACTATCTAGAACATTCTTGGTCACATGGCATCATGTTCCTCTGATACAAGGTAAGAACTGTACTGAAAGAAGAATTGCCTGGTCATGGTGTGGGTAAGGTAGGAGAGAAAAGAAAGGCCAGGAGCTCTAGGGGAACTCGGGTAAGAGGCAAGGAGGTCTTTTACAGGACAGGGGTAGATGGAGGAGTAATTAGAGTAGAGAAGGAAGAGCATGTAAGGGGAAGGGTGGATGTGGTGCAATGAGTTGGTAGTTGAAGATCACTGGAGAATTTCCAGACTCAGAAGTTGGGGAAACAGTATGATCAAGAACATAAATGAGGAAGTCTGGAGAAGGAACAGGTTTTATGCAACACTAGGTGGGATATATGGATGGCATCTCAATATCCAGGTTGATATCAGTAGGCGCTGTGGTTCCTTTGGGGCACTGTCCCTTTGATTCCTTACATTTGGAAACACAGAATGAAAGTGCCGAGTGCCTCAAAGCAATGAGCTCTAAAAATGAACGTGTCTTGCCTCTAAGGGAACGCTTTTGGGTACAAAAATACAATGTGATGCTAGCCCTTCCTCCGATTTTAACTGGGGGACAGTAGCAGACCTTGAAATGGAGGTTGACTTGTGGAATGTTCGTTAGGGAGTGCTCTTGGTTCAAATATCTATGGAGTCAGGGAAAGGAAGCAGGATCGGGCAGGATGAGAAGCTAAGATGCAATACACTACCAGGAAGGCCTCAGTCAATGCTGCACAGAATCCTGGAGCTAGAAAGCGTCTGCTCCAAGTTGGGGTGAAGGATAGGGCCATCAATCAGGGGTACAGGCGGCCTTTGGAAGAAGGCATGGATAAACAAGGTAGTTTTCTTCAGCTGGAGCAACCTCTAAACAGGGCTGGCTGCCTGCTGAGAAGAATCTTCCAGAAACAGCCCAATAGTCGGGGGAGTGACTCCCATTCTTGAGTAGGGATCTGAGCAAGGCATGACAACATCAACCCAAGTCTACTCCTTGGTATACTTTGATCCATTTCTTCTTATAGGTCCTGGGAGCAGCTCCTTCAGGGTTCCAGTGTTTCCCTTCCTACAGTAGGGTTGTCAGGTTTAGCAAACAAAAATGTAGAGCTCCCAGTTAAATTTGAATTTCAGATAAACAATGAGTATTTTTATTTAGTATGGTATGTTCTATGCAATATTACTAATATGCTTATACAAAAAAAAAAGCCTTATTGTTTATCCAAAATTAAATTTTAACTAGGCGTTCTATATTTTATCCTGCAGAAAACTTAAAAGAAAAGGTTAGAGGGGCAAATTATAGCTCCATCACTGTGCTGATCTTGGAGCTCCAATTGAAATTGATTAAGTGTATTTTTTTCCTTTATTGTCTTCAGATCCCTTTACCCTTAGCCAAGCAACTCTGCTGGGCCTGTGGTTTACAATGTGACAGGACCAAAAACTTCCTCCTTGAGGGATTCGAACCCCTGGTCATCATGCCCTTACTGGCCCAGGGTGCTACACTTCCAATTACTATTTGCCACCAAAACTGCACAAGGGTACACAAGAGGGCCCCAAATGAGTCACTCAGTCCTCCACTTATATATACAGCAGTCCACATCTTCTGATAGAGGGGTCAAGGTGGTGACTTCTCATCTACTAATTCCTGCCCAAGGAGCCTCCCAGATGGCTTCGTACCTTAGACCTCAGTGGGACTCTCACTATGTCTTCTAGAGTAGAGTGACCCTTTTAGAACCAGAACCTCTAACCTTGTAGGACCAAAGTTTGCAGAGATGAGAAGCACACATTTCCCAAGTGGTCTCTGGGGGTGATGACATTAGGGCTTTCTCTAATTCTATTGCTTGGCTCCCTACCCTGTATGTTTCCAGCATCTCCTGGGGGCTTACTGGCTGTTCAATCCTGTCTCTCTTATCTGCAGGTCGCCCCAACCTGTTGATGCGACTTAGAACTGAGACCCAGAGGTGCCCTCCTGGAGCTTGCTGGTACCTGCAGTTAAATGTTGCTGGCCTTCGGGGTCCTATCTCTTTGTTGCCTTTGTGTACCCAGCTCACCAACAGCCAGGCTATCTAGTAACTTGACTCTGGTTATTGTGGAACCGTGGGCCTAGTGACCAGCCAGAAGGAGTGATGGGGCAGAACCTGAAGGGCACATGTTGTCTTGCAGAAGAGAAGCCTCTGCCTCTTTCCTGTATAAGGAGAACACTAGCCCTCCATAAGAGAGAGGGCTACTTCTGCCAGCTCCAAGAGTTCAGGAAAACCTGGCCACTCAAACCTCTCTGTAGCATGTTCAGCAGTCAGGGAATAAATTTTTCTTTCTTCAGTGTGATCTGGGCTGTGCCTCAGCTTGGACCACAGGGACTGACTGCAGTACACTCTCCTCTGGACCTCAGTTTTCTTATCTATGCAACTTACCCACTTGTTCCTTTTAAATGTGATGTGTGAGGCCAGTTTCCCTCAGTCTGATGCAGGGGATGGCCACATTAGAGGTCATTGCACCTCTCAGTGAGATAACAAGTTGGTGGGAGGTTGAGGACAGAGAAGACCGCAAGCATCACTTACAGCACTGTAGCACTGTTGGAAATTTGCAAGAGGGTTTAATAGGAGAAGTGATATTTGAACAGAACTTTTATGGGAGACCTGGACTTTTCCAGGCAGGACAGGGTATAGGAACATTTCAAGTAGGGGAACCGTGGGCAACAAATGACAAACAGGCCAAGGCCCCCAAGGCCTGGTGTGGGAACTGGGAGTAGGTTGGCATGAACTGCAGTGCCCAAAGTGGGTGGAGGAAGAGCTGGTGAAGAAGAGTTTCTCTGGCCACCTGAGGAGGACTTTAAGAGGTATTTTAGAGTGAAAATTGTTGATTCCTCTTTTGCTCCACATTTTATATGTTAGAACAGCCTCTTATACACAAAGGTTTAAATGTTTTACACATATTGACTGATTTTAGCAAGAGAGTCACCAAGTTGAAGTAGAATATTAGGCAACTCAAAAAAATCCTCTTTCAATTCCCCTCCATATATGTTTAGCTTTAAAAATCTAAACATATTTTAAGACAATTATTTATGAATGAAGTTGATTTGTCCTGTTTCAGAAGTATGAGAGGGCCACCCAGGCCAAGTCAGGTGGCAATTCAATTTGGATAGGGGCTTGTATATGTTCTTCACCTATCTTGCAAAGCCACCAGTGGTTTTGGTAATGGACACTTTCGGAAGATTGACGTGGAATTCCTGCTTTGAATTTCTAAACTAGAACAAAAGATTGGCCTTTTAAGAGCCTTTTGATTTGATCTGAAGTTTCCCTAAAGGAAGTGTGGCATGACACATGCCCAAGAACCCACCAAGTCATCTAAGCCCAGATATTTTCTTGGGACACAGCGGGTAACATGAGGCCTCCCCGATCTTGTTTGGAAGCTGGGACTGTACCCCAGCCATGTTCTGAATGCACAAAAGAATTTGTGCCTTTTCTGAACTCATGAGCATAGCATGATATCCTCCTACTCAACCCTTGTCCACGAGTGGCAGCCAGCTGGCAACATTGGGCTTTGTTTCTGATGCTTCAGAAAAGCTTTATGACACATTTGAAGATGGTTTTCTGAATCATTTTTCATTTTAACCCAGTGGCAGAGTGGAGCAGCCATTATGATTCCAGTCTAGAGATGAACTCTTGATAGCAAGTAGTTATTGGAGTTGCCTGAAGTCAACAGAATGAGCTGGGCAGTGAAGGCAGCCCTCAGCCACATGCCTTGCTGATGCCTTCAGCCCCCAGGCCTCTGACTTTTCGCCCAGCCTTTCTGTGTGTCCCTACTAAGGATTGTTACCTCTTCCACCTCCACTTGCTCCCTTCCCCTCACTCAGAGTGGTCTTGAGGAAGCAAAGCCACACAAACATGGTCTAGCTTGCATTGATGCCGTCTAGCTTCAGACCGCAGGCTGGGCTTGTGCCCCGTCACTGTTTTCTCCCCAACTCACTCCTCACAGTTCCTAATACCACAGGGTTTTGCCCCGCTTGCTTCTCACCCCCACCTCCCTTCATTATGGAGAAGATGAGGCATGAGATGAGACTATCTGGGAATCTTCCCTTCCTGCCTCTCCTCCTATCTTAGAGGAGGTTTCTCTCTCCACTTGCAACTTCCTAATATGGCTGAATAAGTGAATAAGGGAATAACTGGAGGCACCAGCACCATGCTTGTCCTGTCTCTTAAGCACCCATTGCAGTCAGGCCCACATGCTCAGAATGATTCGTGTTTTAGACTTTGGCTAGCCATTTCATCTCAAACTTTCAAAGTTCTGAAAGGGCGCATATGAGACAAACGAAGGTACTCATGGCCTTGTGGAAATGAGCATTCATTGTTTTGAATTTCTGTTTTGAAACTCCTTTAAGAATTCTTTTTATTTTCTAAACATTGTGTCTTTTCTTTCAACTTTTTGCAAATATCATTCAAAGACAGCAGGCAGTGAACAAATCCATGGATTCGTATGTTTGTTTTTGCTCACTGAATTAGGTTCTCTTTTTTAATTTTGGTATTGTCTGTCAACTGTAAAAAAACTTACACAGAAATAAGGCCTCAGAGGGGCTATGCTGTAAACATTTTAATTAAGCTTCCTTGGCAGACATTTTACCTTGAACAACCAGTGTGTCGCTATAGCCCCTGATAATGGAGTCACAGTTCATAAATAAATTCTTACAGGTTCCACTCGGGCACATTTATCCTGGGTTACCAATATGGAACTTCTGAGAGGCATAAAGTGTCGCATTTTGCCAATTTGTAATTTATATAAACTTTTTGTTTTATAAATTAATATGCCGTCCCTTTTTTGGGTACATTTTACTATTTCTTGGCTTCTTTTTGTGGTGTCTGTAACAATTCCCTCTCCCCCAATATGTTGTCCGCCTCCATCTTTATAAATTAGAAATCAATTTTCCTCTTTTTTTCCCCCATGGAATCTTCCTAATTCCTTCCTAATTTCTTCCTTTTGAAAATTCAGTTCAGGGTCTAATAGTGAAATTAAGTTCCAGGATGTGTTCATTTTGATTCTGCATTAAAACACCCAGTTGATGAGTATATATTTAGCAGGCACTGTTTTTTTCATTAGCCTATTAAATAATTTTCCAGAAGTGCCTATTCTTGAAATATTGAATTATCTTACCCAGATCTCAGTAATTTTGGCACTCTCTTTGTCATGGGTCTTTTGTGATGAGGTTTCATGAAGTTTGCGAAGTCCTGCTCCCACCCCAAATTTGTAGCTCTTTCTGAGAGAAATTTCTGTTTACTTTTTTATCTGTCTGATTAAGAAAGATGTCTCAAAGTGCAACAATGTACCTACAGGAAGCATTTACTTTTCCAGGGTCTGCAAAACCAATGGAGCACCAGGTCTCTTACATATAAGCAAGTATCTACCTTATGTGATTTTGGGGCACTGAGAGTCCTGTGCATCCACTGCACTATCCCTTTAAGTTGTCATAGGCTGTCCTCCTCATGTGGCAGTGAACATTCCACTGTGTATTTCCAAGTCCCCTCTTCTGGGGAGGCAGGGCTTTCTAAAGCAGAGTTTGAATTTTGACAGCAATCATAAGGCATTTCTCTTGCAACCGCTTCAAGGCGGAATTACATCTTGAGTCTCAACAAAGCATGATTTTCTTCTGAGACTGAGATTCTGTGGTTTATTTCAGATAAGTAACTTTTGTGAGGCACAGCATAAGGCACCATGGAAGACACAGGATGGCTACAACATTATGAAGTGGTGTCTGCTACGAAGGGACACCACAATTATAGGCCTGGACTGTGTACACATCACTTACCCACAGGAGGAAACATAAAGAAGGCAAATTGCAAAAGGAGAGGTACAATTGAGGGAACTAGAGAGAGCATTATAAAGGTGGCATCTGACCTAAACCTTAAAGTCACAAGATTTCAATTTCTAGGCTAAGACCAAAATGGCCAAAGTCCTGAAATGTGGCAGTGGGATATTGGTAGAAAAGTGTAGCCTGGCGTGGAGGTAGGGAGTCAGGGTAAAGGGGCCAGAAAGGAAGCTTGAAGTCCACCAGGGGAGACCATGGAGAGCCTTGAAACCAACAAAGGAACTTGTACTTTATTGATGGGACACTGGTTATTTAACACCCCTGTGATCCCAGAGATCCAAACTCAGTTAGTGAGTCCAGGAGTCAGCATTTCCATCAGATAGTGGGAAAATTTTGATTCAAAGGACCACATACTTTGACTAACACAGATGAGATAAAGGCAGGCAGTGGGGAGGCACATGAACAGTTTTGGAGCAGGAAGTGACATAACCCAACTCAAATTTTTGGAAGGAATCTTTGCAGTAGGTGCAACATGGATGGACTGGAGGTGCAAGAGAATGCAGGTCGAAGGACAAGGTGTTTTGGGTGTGGCAAGGGAGGAGGCCACCTTGCGTGCTGAGAGCCAGGGACAAGACATGATGACAGAGGAAGGATGTTTGAGAGGGATGGTGATAAATCTGACTTTGAAACTTGGGTTTGAGGTACCGGAGGGACATTTGGTCTGTCCTGTAAAAAGCACTTGGAATTTACATTGGAAACAACTTAGGTAGTGGAATAGGCTGGGTGTACATATGTAGGATCCACTAGCAGACACAGAGGTAGTAGAGGATTCATTAACTATCTTAGACACAGTGAATATTGCGGTTAACACAGGCTTTTCTATTTGCCAGCCCCAAACTTGCAAAGTTGGGGGCAGGGGGAGGTCAGGAGGAACTAGGTTTCCTCTGACCATGGATGCTGATCACTTCCCTCCAAGAGGTTTCATTCAGCATGGCTTGGAGTGGCCCTGAGTGAGAAGGACCCAAAGTAACTTCCTTTAAGGCCTGCTGCAGGTTCCTTTGCCCTGTAAAGGAATGTGGCCCTATGCCATGCCTGTCAGAGATTATCCGAACAGACTGACACTGAGAGAAGCCAGTGTACAGGAGTAAGTGTGCAAAGGAGGGAAGAAATATTGGGAAGATTCCTATGAATATGCCAACCTTTTGGAGGATTATTCTCTCAAACTGTTTTTTGAAACATGGAGCTCTTCTCCGCACTGGAGGAGGGAAGCCAGTGGGCCACACATTCAGTCAGGGACCTGTTCCTCCAGCTGAGGTAGACTGTGGGGGAAGACAGCAATCTCCACAAAAATGCCGCTTTGGATCAGTGTTCGGTGGTAAGCTGCAGAGGGGCCAAATTTACATCTGGCCCATGGCTTCCTATGTGGGTATTTTTTTACTGATTCCTTATTTTTCACTATAACCCAGTGGACTAGTGAGGCAAGCATTATGATTTTATTTTAGAGATGAACATATTGAAATTGAGGGGTTTCTTAGAGGTATCTGATATCTACAGAACAAGCTGGGCAGTGAGAACAGCCCTCAGCCACAGGCTATATTGTGAGCTCAGTATGATCAATATTGAAAAAACATGTTCAGCCTCATAAATAACCCCTCTATCTGGAAGGCTCTTTGCCTTCCATGCTTGCTCCCTGCTTTCATTTAGGCCTTTACTCAAAGACCACCATGCAGGGCAACCCTCCTTGCCTTAGACACTCACACATTTATACTTGCATTAATTTTCCACATAGCACTTCTTAGCTCTTCATAGTTTACTTCTGTTACTCTTTGGCATTGTCGATGGCTCATTTCTACTCACTAAAGTGTGAGCCCCATGTGAGCAGGGACTTTGATGCGCTTGCTCTCTGCACTGTCAACACCGAGAATCCTATCTACACATATTAGATGCTCAATAAACATTTTTCAAATAAATGAATAAATGAGTGAATGAACATTAAAAAGAGAAAGCAAATTCACACCCATTTAAATAAGACCACATTAGACTACAACTGTGTGGGTGAAATGAACATATTCCTTCTAGAAAGCAGTTAGACACTCTTCAAAATGTTAATCTAAGCATTCATTATTGTAAAACTTGGAATTAATTTAAATATTTGATCTTTGGGGAATAATTACACATTGATACATTCACACAGTTGGAAAATTATATTTATGAAAATTTTGTTAATTGGGGAAAATATTTATGACGTGAAGTTAAGGGAAAAGAGCAGGATGCAAAACTGCATGCATGATATGATCTTAACTAAGTAAAGCATGTAAGAGTTAGGGAAAACCCCAGTAATTGTGGTGAGGTCACACATTATTTATAAAAATGTTCTTATCTTCATTTGCTTTCTGCAGTTTATACTTTCTTAAGGATAAAATAATAATCAAACCATAAAAACATTTTCTTAACAGAAAATTAGCATACATTAAGATTGATTAATGTTGAATTATGTCAACTACTACAACAATATCTCTTTACCTTCACTTTTACTCAATCTCTTTTTCTATATAAGCACTCCATTCTCTTCCTTCTTACTTTAAAATCCATTCTTTAAATATATCTTTAATGCAAGTTGCTCATGTTTTCACACAGTGTCTTTTTCTGGATTGCTTGAAATCTGACTTGGGTTGAACTCCATTGTTAAAAGTCAAAGATGATATTCTGGGCTTTGTATTTTAGGGAAATACAAAGATATACTAGAGCATGGTTCCTGCCTTCAACAAATTTTCAGTTGAGTGGCTCTAGTTTTCTGGTCTTTACCTTAAAGGAACTACTTTTATTAAAACCAACAAAGACATTCTTCTGGCAAAAATCCAATGCCCTCATTCCTTTTCAGAGCCTCTGGGCCTCTCAGCTCCTCTCCTGAGGCTGAGCAGCTCCCTTCTCCATGACATCCTTCCTTGTCTAGTCTTCAGAGACATTCTGCACACTTAATCATAGCTTTCATGATCTGTTGTACATTTAACCAAACTCTTTTCCTTCAACTCAGAATGCCCAGGCCTTACAATGCTCTTGAATCAACCCTGAGTATCGGACCGAATACTTCAGAGATATTTATCTTCATGACACCAGTTAGCTCATAACCTTGAGTCTAGTGACCTATGTTACTTTCTTTAACCAAAAACAAAACAAAACAAATAAACAAAAACTAACTTCATTGCTGCCTTTCACCCGTACCATATATACGTCCCTCTCCTAATAATTCAAGTCTTCTGTCTTTATCAGAAAAAAGGCACTTCTCTCTCTATCACAGCATGCTCTCTTTGCAGCCCTAATTCAACTATTCGACCACAGCTTTCAACTTCCTCTTTCTGGACTGATCCTTTCTGTCCCACTCACCTTTAATGGGCTGTTCCTTTTATTAGCACAAGGTTATATCTCAGAATATGGGTAGTATCTATGGGTGTGGTTTCAAAAATAAATAAATAATTTATTTATTTTAAAATCACTTTATTGAAGTATTGCTATTGACATGTAAAAAATGGTACACATTTAATATGCACAACTTGAGTTTGGAGATAAGTACACATCTTCAAAACTATCACCATTATCAGGACTGTAAACATATCTATCATCTCCCCACATCCCCTCTTATCTCTTTTATTATTTTTTTGTAGCAAGGACACTTAACATAAGATCTATTCTTTTAGCAAAATTTAAGTATGTAATACAGTATTATTAGCTATAGGCACTATATTCATCCCGCATAACTAAAATTTTATTCCCTTTGACCATCACTTCCCTCTTTCTTTCTACCCATCGACCCCTGGCAATCACCATTCTACTCTCTGCTTCGATGAGTTTGACTATTTTAGATTCCACATATAAATAAGATCCTACGGTATTTTTCTTTCTGTATCTGGCTTATTTCACTTACCATAATGTCCCCCAGGTCCAGCCATGGTGTCGCAAATGGCAGAATTTCCTTATTTTTTTTAAGGCTGAATAATATTGCATTGTGTGTATATATCACATTTCCTTTATCTAAAATCATAGGTATGATTTTAGTCTTTAATTTGTACATTTTTCTTTTAATATCCTATTTCCCCCTAATAAGTTCTAAGGGCAAGGAACGCATTTTTAATTTCTTTATTATTTTCCACAGGACTTAAAGTAATGCTCTGTACAAAGACAGGCAAAATAAAGTAGAATATTCAGGCAGTTTTTCAAATAAGGCTAATTTTTTTTAACCTGCTATTGAAAAAATTAAAAATTTGAGTTTACATCATTCTAATACATCTACATTGGCAAAATTCGGATGCTTATTTTCTCATACTTCATTTTACCCCTACAGAGACCTCAGAGGCACATTTTACTTGACTCTCAAGCTTTCCAGATGATACACAGCTCCTGCCAAAGTTTAAGAGCATCTCTTTACCCAATCTTGTCTTTTTGTTTTTTAGGAAAGTAGATCACTAGAATTTTTTTTTTCGATAATTTCTCAGTCTTTCCTTGTCTTTCATGCCCTTGACAATTTTAATAATTGCTTCATAGAATGTTTCAAAATTCAGATTTGTCTAATATTTTCTCATTATTGATTACATTTAGGTGATGCATTTTTGGCAGGAATCCCACAGAAATGATACTGTATCATTTGGCAGGTCTTCTTCCTGACGATGTTACCTTAATCACTTAGTTTCTTTACTATAAAGAAACTAAGAGTTTTGCAGAGTTTCTTTACTATAAAGTTGCAGAGTTTCTCTACTATAAAGTTATTATTTCTCTCTTTCTAATAGATCATTATCTTGGGGGAAGATAAATTGGGACTACGAAAATATTCTGTTTCTTCTCAAAGCTTAGCCCAGTAATTTTTGTATTCAACATGGATCTTGCCTATAATCAATAGATTATTACTGTACTGTTTGCCTATTGGTGATTTTGTATTTTATTCATTCTTCCTACCTTTGTTAACTTAAATTCTTCTGTAAGGAAGAGCTGCCCATCTCTACCATTTATTTATTTAATTGTTTATTTACATCACTATGAACTCATGGATATTTATCTTATTCTGTGGATTAGAATCCAATACTTCTAATTTCTGGATTAGAATTCATTAATTTTGTTGATCAAAAAAATTATTCCAGTTATAGACATTGGAAGTTCCTTCATGTTGGCTCTGTGTCCTCTTGGTGTGTTCCTTTCTTTTTCAAACACTTTCCTATTCTCCAGCCCCACAAGTCTCAGACCCACCTTGTATTTTTCCTGCTTCAACCCTGAAAGCAACTGCTTCTCTGTGAAATCCAACCCCACATTTTTGAATCTCTGTCTCACAATTATAATTGTATTTCAATCACCACCTCTGGTGGAGATGTCGACCCCTGGAGAGCAGAGGCCTTGCATATCTAGTTATTACTATTTGCACAGCACCTAAAATAGCACCTGACACAGCTTAGGAGCTTGCCAGGTGTTCTTAGAGGAACAAACAGAGATTGGCTCACTCTTTCTCCTTTAGTGACTTCTCATCACTTAGCAGAGCATTCAGGTGAGTGGTCAAAGGAGGAATTTGCACTGAAGCAATTCCAGCTTCTGCCAGCCTGGGGAGCCTGAAACTAGGAATCAAATCTCTGTCCTCATTTTTCTAAAAATAGTATTTCTAAGGAAACAGAATCCAAGAAAGCATAACTCACTCCACAGCCAGGAAACAGGGATGTGTCATAGGACATCTCGATAACTGTTCATCATTAAGGTTTGATAACTGACATGAATTCTTCAGAATTCATTGGCACACACATGCCAAATTCATAAACCAGCAATTGAGAGCCAGGCAGTGAGCTGCTTAGTTGGGTGATCAAAAAAGTATAAGAGCATTTAGAGTAAGGTTAACTCTGACTAACAAAGTATGAAGCATTAGCGCTGCTGCTAAATGTTGTTATATTCAACTAAAATAAAGTAGTTTGAACATTTTTTCCATTATCTTTAGTATTCAAAAAACATTCTAACTAATTAAAGTTTTCAAAAATAAAGTCTGAATGGCAATATAGGTCAAAGCAATATTTTCATTTGCCGTTATAGCTTCATTAAACCAAGGAGATTCACTGTATGGATTCTCAAAGATTCTTGAAATGTGGCATACTGAAATGTAAACAATGATTCTTTATACCTTAAAATGAAGAGCTAAAAAGTTTCAGGAACTATGTTAAGTGTCAGTCCTGGCTCCTGACTCACTTTGGGAGATGACAACTAGGAAGTTGCTTTTCGATTTTACCTTTGGGAAGTAATAAGAAAATAAATTGAGTTTAAAGACAGACAACCCTCCTCCCCTCACCACCCTTGCCAGGTTCAAATCTCAGCTCTATTCATTACTAATTGCACTAGTAAGTAATGCAATTAGTAATTAACTTTTCGGCCTTCATTCCCTCATCTGTTAAACGGTGATAATAACACAACTCCTTCACTTACCTTTTATTAAGTGTGTGCTATATGCCATGTTCTAAGCTAGGCTGCAGAGAGATACAGTAGTGAGTAGTGAGCAAGGCCAATTCCCTCCTCTCATTGAGTTTGCATTTTTTTTTTTATCAATATGAACCCATGGACATTTATTTTATTCTGTGGATTAGAATCCACTACAATCATTTATTTTTTTGCTCAACTTATTCCAGCTTTTGCCATCAGGAGCTTCATCGGGTTGACTATTAGACCCTTCTCATATGTCCCCATACTTTCTTTTTTCTAGCTACACAAACAAAGAAACAAAGGATTAAACAAACAATACAAATGACAGAAAACTAGCATGTCTGAGGTGGGCATGCTTCCACTTAACAGAACTTACTTTAAACTAAGGCTATGGGGCTGAAGGGTGGGCTGGAGGGGATGGGAAGGTGAGAATGAGTGCTTGTTCTTGTAGAAAGTGCACAGGGGAGACTGCAGGATACATCAAGGAACTGAAAGAAGAGTGCAGGCTGAATGCTGGTGGGACACGTGGCTGGAGGAAGGCTAAGTGAGCCCAGACAGTGCCAAGGCATTGCAAGTCAAGTTAAGGAACTCAGACATTATTTTAAGGGTAACTGAAGCCATTGGGGGTTTTAAACAGCTGTTTTTTAGGAATACATGACCTCACATCAAGGCCAGTATTCAGAGCATTGGAGATATTTAATAAAGGGTGGCTGCTGCTGCCACCGTGCTGTCACCTCTGTTGCTACTGCTGCTACTACTACTGCTACTGTTACTCCTCTTCCTTCTCCTCCTCCACCTCCTCCTCCTCCTGTTGCTGCTAATACCATTCCCACTACTCCTATGTTACTATTATTGCCACCTCTGTTACAACTGCTACGATTTCTACTACCATCACTGCTATTATTACTACTTCAACTTTTACTATTCCTATTGCAACTGCTTCTACTACTATCACTTCTACTTCTACTATTGCTATAGCTTCAGTTACTTCTAGTAGCATTGCTACTACTGCCACTGCTATTATTGCTACAATCACTGCTACTTCTACTACTACTATCACTGCTACTAACTACTATTGCTGCTACTACTGATATGATTACTGTTGCTATTGCTACCTCTACTACTACTGCTACTGTGACTAGTATTAGTTCTATATCTTTATCTCTATTTGGGAAGCTATAGCAAAAGTTCTCTTTTTAGTGAACACTTTGCATTTCCAAAGGCCCCCAAATTGGATACTAGATACTTCATAACTCCCTCTGTTAATTCATAGGAAAGTTGTTCAGAATTAATGGGGTGTAGTGTGTGGGAGCTGAAGAGTTCGTCTGAGGTCATCTGAGACAAGAAAGAGCGCAAATCTGGAGAAGACAGGCCTAGACCTACAGCTGGCCATGAAGTCATGGACTCCATCTGAATGCTTATTACATGCCACCGTGTCAGTCTTTGGTTCATGTAAAGGTGATTTCAATCCAAATACTTTTGCTCCTTCAATAACCCTATGTCAAGTACCCACCATCTATCAAGCACTAGTCTAGGGGCTGAGATACAGAAGTACATGGTATTTACATTCTTAATGAGCAGAGCATAAAACAAAACAATGCATTAGAATGTATGTTTCTCTTTGTTTTCTTCTAAAATTAAAAAAATAAGCTGATCTCAGCCTAGAGAGTGACAATGACCCCTCTTTCACCATCCAGAAGACCGTCACACTCCATGATTCATGAGGGAGGGTCATAATGGTGACCACCACAGTACGCTGCAGGAGCCTCCTTAAGTGGATTTGGTGTTAAGAAGACAACCCCAAAAAACTATTGGCAAAGAAAGTGTGGGTGAAAGATAGCAGTAATAAAGAGCAAGCAAAAAGAAAATGTTTGAGCTCTTTCTCCTCCTCTGAGTACAAGCACTTTGTCAGCTGACTTTCCAGATTAAAAACATGCAGTACTAATAATCTGACAGATCTGAGAAGAAATCAGCCTCCTAAATTTGAGATTCTCACAATGACTATTTGAAATATAGATGTTATATACTGAATGTTTACTTCCTTATAACATTTATGTGTCAAAATCCTAAAGCCCAATTTTATGGCATTAGGAAGCGGGGCCTTTGGAAGGTGATTAGATCATGAAGGAAGAGTCCTCATGAATGGTATTAGTGCCCTTATGAAACAGATCCCAGAGAGCTCTCTTGCCCTTCCACCAGGTGAGGTTGCAAAGAGAAGAATAGCTGTTTATGAACCAAAGAGAGTCTTTATCAGACACCAAACCTGCTGGGGCCTTGATCATGGACTTCTAGCCTTCAGAACTGTAAGAAATAAAAGTTTGTTGTTTAAGATATCCAGTTTGTCATAGTTTGTTACAGCAACCCCATCAAATTACTACAATGGATTTTCACCCTCTCTCATCAACATTGAACCTCATGCTAGCCATGTTTTACCTTAAGATATTAGCTAATGATATCAACCCTATCCCAGGGGAAGAGAGGTGTGAGTTTGAGTTTTTCACCATTAGCAGAGACGCACTGTGTAAAAGTACGCAGGCTTATAATCACCCAAACTGCACGCTCACTGAATGAATTGTTCATTGGATATCACTTATAGCAGGTGACAATGTTGAAAGCTAGAGGTGCTGAGATGAGTAAGACATCATTTTTGGCTTTAAGGAGTTCTCACACATTCACACATGTGCACACACAATAAACAATGTATAACGCAGAGTGAGACGTGATGTACAAAAAATTCTACAGGATGAATTTCTATGGGTGCAAAAAGGGATGTGTGTCGGGGAAGGAGGGAGAGTTCTGGGACAGGGAGCTAAGTCCTGGAGGAGAGGGAGCTCAGCAGTTATCCTACGAGACAGGCTCCTCCTGTGAGAGAATGGCAGGCCATACTGAGGAGTCAGCTTGTGCAGAAACAGGGAAGCCCTAGGGCACATGGCATACTGAAGGAACAGCAAAATATCCCAGGAGGGAAGCTGGCATACCAGAGGCTAGGTTCTGCCAAATTGTTTCACACACATCCCATTGCCCCTGGGCCACACAGCCTCTCCTAGGGAGCTGAAGGAATATAATAAGAGCCAGACAAATCTTCCAAAAAATTTCGCACAGACCCTGTGGTTTCCAAGGGAACCTCACTGTCCTGGGTAGTAGGAGAATGCTGCAAATTCTGTATGAACATGACTGGCTTTGTAGGAAGTCAACTAAACTACAGTCTCTCACCCTACTCCTACCTCACACCTTCACCAGAGGCTACCATGACTGTGATTTGGGCCTATAATCTTCCTACTTCTTTCTATTTTTTATATGTGTATTGTTAATAATATGATATTTTCGCGCTTGTTTTTAAAGGTTATAGAAATTATATTTGTAATGTTTTATATCTTTTATAGGCAAGTAAACATGACAAAAAATTAAACTATCAATTCTTATAATGGGAAACTGGCTATTCACTATATTATATTTTATATAGTTTGCATTTAATTTTTCAAAAAGCTAGTAAAGATTGGGACCTCCAGTGGCTGACAGCCCTGCTCCTCAGCCTCACTCCATTCACAGTTTAGAATCCAGAACTTTTTCTCATCAGCTTCTTCATATCAGGGGAGGAGGCTATATGAGGGCTTACCAGGGGGAGGGCAAGCGCTTATTCTGAAGCTGGCACATGGTCCTGCCCACACAGTGCAAGTCACAGGAGGCCTAGGACCTGTGCTCTCTGGATTCTTGTTGGTTCCAGGGACAGAACAGGAATTTGTGGGGACATTTTGGCCTTAGACACCACAGCACCTATGTTCTCACACAATGTGGAATAAAGCCAAGAACATGCCTTCAAGGCCTGGCTACATTCAGTTTGAGTCCTGGCTGCACCAATTCTAACTATGTGACCCTGAGCAAGTTTTCCAACACTCTGAGAATGGAAATATCAGTACTAACCTGATGTTGAATAACATGGGGTTTGGTAAAATCTTAGGCAAGTGGTCTAGGATGGAGGAGGTGGTTGGTGCCTTTTCTAGTGATCATCCTGTTTTCTGTGATGGAGCAAAAATGAAATAGATCTTTTTTTTTTTTTAGAACCAATGAAAAGTACCTTTTCTTCCTAACAACAGTAGTATGAGGGTTAAAAATAAACTCTTGTTGGGGTGGCTCCAAAGTGTAGTGGTTAGCATGTCTGCTTTACACGCAGAAGTTCCTGGGTTCATGCCCCAAGTGGAGCCACAGACCATACCCCAGGTGTGGGAGAAGATATCCCACCTTCAGAGATCCAGTTCTTAAGGGGAAACGGCAACATCCATAGGTCAGGGGTAGAAGTGGTATGTGTGGGAGAGAATTAAAAGCGGGGAAAAAAATATAAAATAAACTCTTGTCAAAATGCTTTGTGCTCTTTGGTAGAATAGATGTTTTATAAATACAAATAAAAAACAGTATGTCCTCTCAGTTTGAGGTTCAGGAAACCAGAGTCTTCCAAGTGTTGGACAACTTGATGATATTTCACCATTTGGAATTGGCATCACTTTTCTCCAGTGGTTGCACTTTAGGTAACTGCATATCTTTAAAGATTACAGGATAAACATGTCATGAATGTCATTTTTAAAAGAATAATAATTGAAATCTTCTCCTTTCCAAAATAAAATATCTCCAATGAAGACCTAAGAATGAGAAAGAGGTCCCACAAGTCAGGCTTGAGAAAGGGAAGGAGGTATTGGGGCCAGGGATGGCCATCAAAATGTGACCAAACTCTGTCCAGTGCACACAGGTTTGTTGGTAAAGGTCTGAAAGGTAATCGTTTCCTACTGAAGTAAGAGATTCTTGCTCCCAGAATTTTTTTTAGGTCTCCATTGGTGACAAACATTTTCTAGGGAGACAGAGTACCATCCTAATGGAAGAACAGACACATTCTTAAGGGGAAAATTAAGAACAACGAACAACATACTACTCCTTTCTGAGATTCTGAGAGTTTCATCCATCAATCAATTCTGGAGAGAGAAGATGAACACAAAGATAATTCTCAGAACACTTCCCTTCTCTTTACCACCTCCCACTATTGAAAATCAAAATACTTATCCCTAGAATAGTTTTTTTTTAAGCGAGAGTGAGGAAGCCTTCATTTATATCACCTCTTTTAATTTCCTTTGTGTGGGGTGGGGTGCAGAGGGAGAGCGAGAGCGAGAGAGAGAGAGAGAGAGAGACAGAGAGAGACAGAGAGAGACAGAGACAGAGAGACAGAGAGAGACAGAGAGAGAGAGAGAAAACAGACAGACACACTAAGATTTGTCATGTTTCTGAGCTTTAAATTCAGGTAGGGCATTGGATCACCCAAGCTGAATCTTCTTTGAACAGTGTCGAAATGACTGAGTCGGAACACTTATGTATGGAGTTATTATATCTTTTTTTTTTTTTTAACAGACTTTATTTTTTTGGAGCAGTTTTCGGTTCAAAATAAAGTTGAAAGAAAGGTACAGAGATTTTTCATATATCTCCTGCCCCCACCCCACAATGCTCACACATAGCCTCTCCCCATGAACATCTCCCACCAGAATGGTACATTTATTACACCAGAACATACATTGACACATCATTATCACCCTAAGTCTATAGTTTACGTTAGTGTTCACTCTTGGCGTTATAAATTCTATGGGTTTGGAAAAGTGTAAATGACATATATCCATCATTAGAATATACAGAATATTTTCCCTGCTTCAATGCTCTGCCTATTCACTTACTCCTACCCCTCACCCCTACGAGCACTGACTTTTTTATTGTTGGAATTACAGCTTTTTAATTGCAAGATTTTCTTTCGTACTGCTTCTCTCTTTGGAACTTAGATTTAGAGAAAACTTTGTTTCAATTCTGGCTATACTATATACTAGCTGTTTGGCTCTGAGAAAGTTATTTAATCCTTCTGAGCATGTGTTCTCAACTGTAACACAGACACATAATATCTATCTGTCAGTGATAAATAACTGTGTACATAGTGCCTATGGTAATTCTGAGGAATTGTGTATGCATGTGTGTCTGTGCACACATGTATTGAATGTATTATCTGTTCATGTGTGCACATACATACATGTCATATATGCATGTGGGTCATATATGCACACATTGTATGTGCAAGTATGCATATGGGTACATGCCTGTGTTTTATGCATACATGTTGTATATGTGCACACACACGTGTGTGTATGTATATATTTTGCCCTCGGTTTACTTCCACCACATATTCCACCACATATTAGTGTAAACAGGAAGTGCTATGCTAATAGACTACTCAAGGGTGATAAAGGACATTAAAACGCAGAATGATTGCCTGGAGACCCCTTTCCTCCCGACCAGCACACCTACCCCAGGTCCTCCACTTCCTTACTTTTCTCCATATTTGCTCCAAGTCTCAAAGAGCTCGGGCAGAGCTGCTCACAGGAACAAAAGAAGGGTCAGAGCAAGAAGTTGCCTGGAGCAGCTGAAACCCCTCTGTCAAATTCCCAAAGGAACCCTCTGCTAAGTATAGTTTTTTGATTCACATCACATCAGTCTCTTCTTAGTTATTAATTTCCAAACAGTGTTTTGTTTCTAATTCATCATCATATAAAGCTCAAAAGAACTAAGTGATAAACTTTCACTTCTTGGCGTCTTACCCACACCAGAGAAAAAAATCGACCAGTCAGGGAATCTCTAGTCTCATTTAAAGGAAACTATTTTAATTCTGGCTGATTTCTTCTTATTCAATCCAAGAGGGGTTTTATGCTGCACCATATGCTAGGTGATAAAAACTTTAGTTTTGTTTTTTAGATTTGTTTTCTTTTAACCTCTGCCCCAAATAAACTTTACTCACTAATGTTAAGAATAACATAGTAGATTCAAAACTCTAAAGCTGAACTGGCAAAATATAACTAGAATACATACTATTGGGCTTCACACCACAAAGTTTATGGTGTAATTTTTTGCTAAATAAACTTAATGTAATTTATTAAATGCCTTTATTACAAGCCTCTCAGTGGTTCCTGCAGCTTCCTGTAAACTTAAGTTGTAAGATCCAACACTGTTGGCTACTTTTCTGTTGCTAATTTTTCAAAACCAGATTGTATTGAGATATCAATCAGGAAACAAGAATTATATACATTTTTCCCCCTCATCTTTTTCTCTGGTGGACAGTGCAACTTACTGAATAATATTTTGGGAGATTCCACAATTTTCTCAAATGTTAAAAAAGATCAGTTTCACAAACGAGTTCATATTTTAAACATACATAAAATTAGACAAATACAATGACATGTAATACATCAAAGGGAAGACTTCTATCATGCAGCACTTGGTTTTAAACATGTACCCTGAGGATAAGTAGAAATTCAGTAAAATCTAACTCAGAGAGTCTCAACTTGAGCACCATTCACATTTTGGACCACATATTTTTTGTTGTGGTGGCTGTTCTGTACGTTGTAGGATGTTTAGCAGTTATCATTGGAATCTATCTACTAGACGCCAGTAGCGATTTTCATCGCAGTCGTGACAATCCAAAATCCCTCCAGATATCCAACTAATTGGCCCCAGTGGAGAACCACTGGTCCAACTCACTAGTGATTAGCCCTTAACTCCAATATTAAAAGCAAACCAGGCCGCTCAATGAAAAGAAAAGAAACACTAATACATGCTACACCATGGATGAATCTCAATAACTTTATGAAAGGTGAAGAAAGCCAGACACAGAAGACTATATACCAATGATTTAATTTATATGAAATGTCTAGCAGAGGCAAATCTACAGAGACAGAAGTAGATCACTGCTTGTCAGTGATGAGGTAGGAATGGGGATTAACTGTAAATAGGCATAAGGAAATCCTAGTGGGGTGATGAAAATGTTCTGAATCTGGATTATGGTGACAGCTGCATGACTTGGTAGGTGTCCTAAAAATCACTGAAGTGTACTTTACGTGGGTGAACTTTATGGTATGTAAATTTGACCTCAATAAAGCCGTTTTTAAAAAACACATAAAAAATAGAAGAGTGACATGTATTGCAGAAGCAGAGAATCAAGATGAGAGGAATACCTAATCCCAGTGATTTTCTTTACCTATGGGAAGTAGACTCCTAAAAACAGAGAGATCACATTCCCCACATTCTATCAACCAAATGACCGTTAGAACAAGCCCACAATATTTTTGCTGTCCAGACAGCTGCAACGTCTGTTAGCACCTGATGCAACTCAACAGGCTGCTTAATTACTTCTAATATGTATCTCTCAATGGAAAATAATGTGTATGCATGGTCACCCATGTTCAACATAGCCAGAAAGAAGCTAGAATGTAAGACATTCTATGTTTTCTCTCAGTATATGAAATAATTCATACTCATGATGAAACATGCCTAACATCACATGGTATGTGAAGGTGGAAAAAGGTTTAAAGCCATTCGGAATATCCCATTGCCCACTCAAACCTCTGCCGTAGTAAAACAAACAAACAAACAAATAAAACTTTCCTTTGGTGTGCATTAAATAACAGCTGTTGCTGCTATTCAAAGAAATTCTAGGGGCTCTCTTATTGTAAAAGAGACAGCACTTGTCTTCTTGGAAAATGTTCAGCTGCTGTTAATTTACTGTAAAAAATATTTTCTATATTCACTCTTTACTTAGAGGTCTAGTCACTTTCAGAGATTTCATGACATTTTTAGTCATGTTATCAAGTAGGGTGAAGCTTTCCCTGGTCAAGTTATAAACACTAACTTGGCTGAATACACAAGTAAGATAGCACTTGAAATTTCTAGAATTTTAGCTCTGAAGGAGTTAAGAAAGGGGAGAAATAGCTTAGAAATTGGGGCTTTGGGTTATGCCATGACTTCAATCTGGCGAAGTTTTGGGCAAAGGAAGGCATTGATAGTAAATTTACCACCCTCCTCGCCTTTAACTGGAAACTGTGGAGACATGGAAGAGAAGAGATAATGTCAATAATTTAGATTTCCCCTTAAGGCCATCACAAAAAGTACTTTTTTTTTTTTTAACAACTACATCTGATATGTTATAGAACATTGAAATTATGAGAAATTCTGTCCCAACTTTAAAGCCTAGTAAACTAAGGCCTGAGGAAATCACACTGGACCTGAGCAAGAAAGCAGCCAGGAAGGTGATACACCCAATAATGCCTGCCAACATGTCAGGAAAAATGATAAATAATTCAGATAAGACCCAACTTGTGAAATAGGGGCTGAGGGCAGGAAAGATGCTGATTAAATTCCTACAGTTTCCTAGAAATTATCATGTAGAGTGTTCTCTTTGGTTTTCTGCTGGTCAGCTATGACAACAGGCATTGAAAGATCATCAGGACAACAGTATTCGTCCCAAGCATATTCTGTGAAATGTACACATCATAATTTTAGTGACTTTTTGCTGAGCAGGATTCAGTCATCAAACACATTTTAAAAGTAAGCATCTCCTGAAATATGGAAATAAGTAAAAGGTGACATTACTAGAGAAGATCTAAAGTTTTTTGTTGTTGTTTCATTTGTTTTGTTTCTTTGTTTTTGCTTTTCTTTGTTTGTTTGTTTGTTTTTTGTTTTGCCTTAAGTGTTGCCTACCTCTTTTTGGTAAATAAATAAATGTAAGCTTAAGAAATAATTTTGAAAAGTTTTCTTCCCACATGTTGACAGCTATCAAGCTCCATGATCAGGTTGAGAGCCATATGGCTGAGACAAAATCCTTGCTACCTAAGTGGTGCATGTTAGGCTATTTTCCAAAATACCAAGTTGTCTTTTATTTCCAAAGAACATTATGGTTTTCTGTTTCTAATCTTTGAGTTTGAAATTTATAGAAACAAGAATGGAAGAGAGTATTGATTCTGCCTTGACTAGCTAAGAAGGTCAGAGCTATTTTCATTATTATCCTTAATTATTTCATTGTCTTTTTACTCATTGTCTCTTTAGAAAAGTTGTCATAACTACTCTTCAATTGCCCTATTGCTTCTAGTCCTATTCAAACTTTTCTCTGGAAAAAGTCAATTCTTTTCCATAGACTAAAGAGTTTTGCTTGTTGCTTGGTTGGTTGGTTGGTTGGTTGGTGTGTCTTAAGTTTTGGGGTAAAGCAATTCTTACCTCTGGGCAAGAGAAGATTATGGTGCTAAAACTATATTAACTGACACCTGCTGATTTAGTATAAGACTGAATATCTGTCATTGGTCCAGAACTGTGTTCTTAGAATGCACAACTCAGCACTCAACCTGTTCAAGTATAGACAGAGCATCTCTTTGCTCTGCCTCACAGACTCCCAGGAGTGCATGAACACACCTATTTGTTTCTGTACAATCTGTCCTGACCCAGATAAAATTCCCTCCTCCTTGTTTGTTCAGTTCTTAGATCACCCATCTCATTTCCTCTCTTGTGAAGCTTCTGTTTTGCCTCTTGCTTCTTTCTGCACCTTTGTCTTTCTTGGTTCTTCTAACTTGGTTTTTCTTAGCTCTTCTAGCAGTGTCCCTCCTAGACAGACCCCATCTCTATATGCTGTCCCTCCAAGTCTAGATGCCACTCACTAGCTTGTTGAGACTTCTTCAGTGAATACCAGACACAACCAATTCAAGCCTCAGAGAAAATTCCAGATTCAAAATCCTCAAGGAAAGTGATTTTCTTGCATAAATATATTTTGTGAAGACAACAGTCTCTCTTAGACTAGTTAAATGTGGCCTCTTCTACTATTTATTTCTGTTCTATTAATTCTTAAATTAATCCACTGAGAACCAGCTATGTCAAATGATAAAGTTGCCTCCACCTTTGTTTCTAAATTGTTTTGGTAGATTATCTTTGTTTTGCTCATATGATGAGTTTATTTTTCATTGGTTCCAACATGGTGTAGTGCAAAGAGTGCTGGACTAAGAGTCAGATCTGAGTTCAGATCTGGTTCTGCTAGTTAGCAGCTAAATGTGAATGGTAGTGATTCCATAGGTTTGATGGGAAAGTGAGTTAATATATATGAAAGTGTTCTGCAGTGGAAAACACTTGACAAAGCATCATAGAATTGACCAAGTAAAAGTAATTTTCTTATTTCCATTGCACACATCTTTTATTTTGGGGGGTAAAAAAAAAATGTTCATAATCTTAGAAAAAGAAGTTGTTGGACAGAAAAATCTAGAGAGTCTGGTCTTTTTGCCAAGAAACTTGAAGAAAAGATATTGTAAAATAAAATAGATGTATATATCTGAATACTGTTTGTGAACTGCAGTACACCAAGCATACTTCAGATCTGAATCAGGAGTCTTCATGGGGGTCTTTGCCATCAGCATGTTGGCTTAGAACTCATCATTCAACCTATCAGATAGTAAGTACATGGATCTGAGTGAAAGGTAACAAGAATAAGGTCAACAATATCACAAGAAATATCTAATGATTTAAAAATCCAAGCCTCAAGAAGGTAGGTAAAGCTAGAAACGTGTGAATGAGCTCTAACTGGGGTTGCAAAAGCAATTCACAGAAGGAAACTCTGGAGTAGGCCTTTCATCTGCACCCAAAGGCAGCCTCTAACCCTCTTAGTGGCTAAGTGGCCTCAGCTGGGTAGGAGTCTGGCCTATTGCTGAGTGCATAGTGGAGTCACCAATAATTTGATTGATAGACCTAAATACAGAAAAAATAAAGAAATATGTCATCACAATTTTTTTAGCTAAAGAAGTAAAACAAAACAAGATTAGTATGCTAGTGAGAAGGAATTGATAAAAGAAAGTTTAAGAGGCCAAGATTAAACTCCCAAAATATTTGGCTTTTATGTATTTTTTAAGAAAGACTCAGAAACAAATAATGTCAGCACATAAGGAAGACTATGAAGCTCCAGGTGGGTTAAACCAGTTCCTGCCCATTTCACAGTGTGCTCAGATTGCTACAATTTCCAGTGTGCTAACTGTATGGAGGCAAATAAGGTCCCAAGCACCTTTCTAAAAATTGAGGAGGAAGGACTCAATGAGCAGATAGGCTTTTGTTCACTGTTAGATGGCTTGGCTGACTCTCACTGAATACACAAGTAAAGATGGGAACATGTGCTCCACGAACACATACTTGTGAGGAAACAGGAGGAAAGTTGTGAGAGTGAATCGCACTGATTTTCATGCCTTGGGGTTATAACCTGCAGGGCAAGGATGGAGCCAGGGATCTTGAGGGAGGCCCTTCAGAAATGGTTGCTGGCTCGAGGGGTACAGTGACAGCCTGACTAAAGCAGGGCCACTGAAAGTCTCCATGCAAAGCAGGGAGGAGTCCAGAGCACTACACAACCAATGATTTCACAAGAGTTCATGGTAGAATAGGATGTAAGCATCAACTGTGCTCTAGGTCCTGCCCTCCAGAAGCCGAGGGCCATTGACAGAGGCTTACGGCCCTATGTTAGAGAAATGCACTAGGTAATTTCAGCACAGAGGAATGATGTGTTTTATCCTGAAAGTTATCAAAAATTCACAAATATTTAAGTTATGTCCCATCACCAAATAGAAATACACTGTAATTTCTACAATAGAGGAATTAATCTTAATAAATTGAATGTAGATAGCATTATAATTCTGAATCTCTGGAAAATACTAGAAGAATTGGCATTTTAAAGATACACTTTAAATTGGAAATTATTTGACAAAGAGAAAGGGGAAATTTCAGCCATCATTCACCTATTTATTGTGAAATGTAGATTTTCTTATACTGAACCTCTTAATAGAAGAGATATCATAGGAGAACACAGTAAATGGAAAATAAAATAATTTTCTCATCAGAACCCTAGAAAATAACCAAAGTAATCTTCAATTATCTCTGAAGAAAGAACTGGAAAAAAATGAAAACAATATGTGAAAAGTTAGAGAATTATTATTATCTTTTAACTTCTGTCTCTATAGGAAAAATAAGTTGGTCAAGTCTCAGGAGATGTGATAGAGCCAAATTAGAATAGAGGGGCATAGCACCCATTGACACAGGTCACAGTAAAATCAGATTGGCTTTAAGGGCCTCCACTATTTCCTATGAAAAGGGTATTGATATAGAAAGAAGAAAATGAAGCACAGAAAAGTTTGTTTTGTTTTCATGAAGAACTTTGTGTACACAGGTGCACACTTACTGTACATGACATCCAGTTCCTCTCTGTAACAATCAGTAATAGTTATGGAATGAAATAAAGAATAATAAAGGACAGAAGAGACACATATGCTGTAAAAATGTTCTTTTATTAAATTTTATATTTATCATGCCAATAAATATATAAGAACAAAATTAAAATATCATGGTAAAAAGAAGGAAAAGTCATGTACTAATACTTTTATTGAAATAATGCGTATTTTGAAAAGTAGAGAAAAACATGTACCTAGTTATTGGACTGTCATATTAATAGATAATTATAATTTGTTTTTGAGCCTTAACTTCTGTAAATTTGTAAATGATTTTGTCAAAACTGAACTTATCTTAATATCAGATCTGTCAATCTATTTTCATTCATCATTAATCAGAGAACACTTTTGCTTTATTTTAATTTTGGAAAACTTCCTTCACATTAAGCAACAAATAGGTAGTGTTAAAAGAATAAGATTGGGAGAGATTCATAAAATCCCATTTCACATCAGATTTAACAAATAGCATGTCTATGTTATTCTTTGGGACCAATTCTAGTGGCTTTTGAATATCTCTGCAGTCAAAAAATTTTAAAGACAAATAGACATTCCAGTGGCCACATAGAATGCCAGATTGAAGTAACTGACTACGCTATTTCAAATCTACTCTGCAAGTTCAGAAATGTAATATCACGGAGGTTGAAACAAAACTGCCCAAATGGAGCTCAGATTCCCAATCATTCTGAATTTACTGAAAAAGAAAAAAAAAAGTCTAGCTCATTTCTTATGGGCCAGTTCTGTGTTTTAATTGGGAGTTATTCACATTCGGTTCTGTTAGAATACATTGTTAATTAAAGAAGATGTCATAGGAACATGAACATTTGAAGTTTATTATTAAAACTCTACTCTTGACAGTCATTGTTTAGGCTTAGAACCACAAAAAACTTTTTGCAGGGAGGCATATTTTATCACTTGCTTTTTGGGATTGCTAACTCTTGATAGTAATAAAAATTGACTAACTTTTAGTTATTAAAAATTGATTTTATAAATGTTCTATTGTCAATGTGTCCCTATATCTCCTGCACTAGGAGTGAAGGGGTTCTGATGCACTCTTGGTTGCTGCTGAGGAGAGACAGATGGAATTCCCTAACTCCTGGTATTGCCTTCATGCTTTCCCAAAGCACCCAACTCTAATATGAGAGAGACGAGGAGAAGAAGGAGGAGGGAGGGCTTCAGGTTGCAGAGACACCCTGATGACAAAGCCACACTGGAAAGTGATGGGGCGTTGGAGTTTAAGTGAAGCATTTCAGGAAATCCTACTGTGTAAGACTTTGTGAAAAAGTCTCTCTGCAAGGTTAGCACCAGGCATCAAAGAAAGCAGCCAAGCTGTCTCTTCCTGTGAGCTCAGTAAGTGTCCCTGAATGAGTTCTGGGAAACTGGCCATGCCCACCCCTAGGCTCCTGTGGCTGAGAGGAGGTGGAACTGCCCTGTGGCCTGCTGGCCCTCTGTCCCATCAGCCTCCCCCAAAATCCTGTCACAGGTGCTACCCGCCAATAACCTTTTGCACCCCTAACTCTGATTCTGCTTCAGGAAATTGCAAACCAGCATCACCTGTGACTACTTCAAGGTGGTGATTATCTTACTATGTTGGTCACCTCACTTGGTAGATTCATCTCTCGGAGAAGCCTTTTAGAGAGGTCTCATGGGGCATTCAGTCAGGCTGTGACACCTGCCCCTGCTACCTCCAGATTGCTCTTCCTTCTTTCCTCCAGCCCATCCCAAATCAAACCCAAGGTTCTCCCATGGCTGCCCACAAGGATGTTTCCCATCACCTATAATCTAGCCCCTTCTATTTTCCAACCTCTAGCTTCTCTCATAGTCACCCTCCCTAGGGCAGGTCTGAGGGAAGCTTCCAAGTCCATTGCATTCACTCCCATTTATGCCTTTATTTGGATGTCACACTCTGCCCAGAATGCTTTTGACCCTTCTCCTAAGTTCTCTATTCCCAGCTTTGGCACTCTCCATCAAGCATGCCTCTATACTCAGCACTTGCTTATAGCAGAATGTTTGGGAGTAACTGCATTCTCTCCCTAATATAATTAAAAAGTCTTTGAAGACAGGGCTACTCTGCCTAATTCTTCCTTTCCCTTTTGGCGGTCTGCACTGTGCCAAAAGCATTTCATGAAGTGACTTTCATAGTCAACGGTGTGTACTGTGGCATGACAGAGACACTGCAGACTACCCTCCTCTGCTCTTCATGGATAGGAGCTTTATCATAGGGCATAGTTTATACCAGATGCTCAGGTGGCACCAGGCCCTGATGGCTTTCCCTTGAGGGTATTATTTTTACAGATAGGCCATGGGAAAGCACATTGGCAGGCATGGATGCTTCTAGAATGCTTTCTAAAGATGAAAGCAGGCTAAGCTTCAGATATCACACTTCTGGAGCAAAGAATGTAGAAGAACCTACAATCCCAACTAAGACCCACTTTTAGTATCAGCTGTTGACACTCAGATGCTTCTTGGAAACAAGTAGCACTTCCTCTATCATTGAGTCTCCACTGCATCTGTTATAAAGCAATCCTTCTCTGCCCCCCGCCACCCGCCATGGGCCAGAGCATACAGGCTCCCCTGCCGGCTAGCTTCCCATCAGGATAGGGGAGACAGAACAAGAGGATATGCAATGGGCAACTTGTACCTACTCTCTCCCAGCCTCCTCAACACTTCTTAAAGACTCATCCTGTCTAGGCTCTGTGGGATACCGTTACACATTCCTGTTCTTACTGGGTTCTGGGAATCCCATCTCCCAGCCCTGCCCTTTAGCCCCAAGAGTTAGAAGGAGGCCCTGCCAGTCTCTGGTAGCTTCAATGTCCGCTGTTGTTTCCCTTGCCTTTGTTCTTGATGAGTGTCTCTATTTGAATTGAGTTGAATAACAGCAAATACCTGAGCTTCTTGCAAAAACCTCACCAGATATAGAGTTCCTCAATCTATATAACGATGGTTCATAAAGGACAGAACACAATCTATGTAGGCACTGATCCCCTCACTTCCCCACCACAGGGGAGATTCTGAATTCCTGCAAAGGGACTTCTGGGACCCCAGGACATCCCAGTTCTCTGCCTTCACTTCTAGAAATGCCTATTCAGAAGTATGTATGACAGTTATATTACACACACAATGGGCAGACTTTGGTGGGAAGAAAGAAATGACTTTCCCTTGTGCCACTACCTATCTTCCACCCTAATCTCGACGTGAAGCCTCTTATCTAATGTAAACATATCTTCAGAAAATAACTTTAAAACAAATACACATGATTGTTAGCATTTCATTAGTTTACACTTTCCGGTGGTACTGGCATTTCAAAAGGAATGAGTTACATTGCTTGGGTTCCAACACCTGAGTTACATTGCTTGGGTTCCAATCCTCACTTAACCACATTCGAGCCCTGAGATTGAGTAATGCTTGAGTTCTCTGGAATTTACTTTCTCTATCTGAAAAATGGGGTCATACTAAAACTTGTCCCATAAGATTATTGTGAAGATATGATTTCAAGATGTCTCAGTGCCAATTCTTGCCACACATTAAGTGCTCAATGACGGCTGACCATCATAAGGCTGATTGTCTTGTTAACTAGATGAGAGGTCTTTGGGATTAGAAGGGGCCTTCCTTAGATACATAAAATGCCACCCAGGAAGGCTGTAAGGGATACTGGCTCTGGCCACATCACTGTGCCAATAGACAGGGTGCCATCCAGTACCACTCATCCCTTCTAGGGAGTTTCTTTCATGCTGGTCTTGAGAAGTTCCCCACATGAGTGGGTTGTCTCCTCTGGGACTTCCCCAAGGTATTCCAGAGAACTGGAATCAAACTGGACCTTAGCCAGGTCTGCCTGGCATGTGACTACCATGCCTGCCTGGTCACTGGTCCAGGACTTCAGCCCTCACTTGCTAAGTACCATCCCTATCCCCAACCTACTCCATCAAGACCTGTACATTTGTGCTCCTAGGCAGCGGAGGATGACAGGAAGGGCTCTGGCAAAGCAGAGAACAGGCCTCTCTACTGTGAGCATCTCTGCTATGAAGCATGAAGTGGGTTTCAGCCCACCCCTGCTACACAGCTCTGAGATGCATCTCATTTGGGGGGATTCATGAAAGGTGCTGCAGTCAGGAAATACTCCTCTCCTCTCATACTTTCTTGCCTTTCCTTCTGTCACCACATCAGTGTGGCTTAACACAAGCAGAATCCAAACATCTGACCCCTGGCACATGACAAGACTCTCTAGGGACTCCTATTCTGAGGAAGCTCTGTACCACACTTGGGCTTCTCGCCTTGGAGGACACACCCTTTGCAAAGCAGAAGGTGACATTTCTCTAGTGCACATGTAGAGGCCTTTTTAAATTTTCCATAAAGGCTCCCTATCAGTGCCTTGGGGAAACCCAGAGCCAACCAACAAAAGGCAAACCTGCTCACCAGAAAGTACGGTTCCTGTTCGTGCTGGTTTGGCCACTTCTGGGGGTGGGTGCATGAGGCCACAGGAAAGGCAATTGATAAGTGGACATTCAGAGAAAAGAGGGGCTGCCACCATGTTGATGGCGACGTTCCAGTCACACATGTTGCTTGTCACTAGTGTTTGTCCTAGAGCAGTTAAATGGAAAGGCCACTGTGAGCTGATGTGATCTCCTTGGATCAAGCTAGGCAAATGAGCAAATGGTGCGATTAGCATTGTTTCCAAAAGCTGTCCCGAACTATGTTATCCCTAGAATAAATTGTTAGCTCTAAAAAAAAAAAAAAAAAAGTCAAAGCCCTTCACTCCACTCCCATCTAGTTTTATTAAACAGGCCTTTGTACAAAAGATGTGATTAGGTAGGATCCCATCCAAAAAGTCTCTTCTATTAAACCCCACTCTAAATAAAGTCAATACCACACTTAATTAGAATATCGAGCTGCTGAGTACTTTTAGTCACCTGCTAAAAATGCCCTTTTGACACAGACTCTAATAACTGAACTAGAAACTTCAGGAACTACTAATTGTTTATGATCAACTGTTGCATAGAGATCTATAGCCAAAATAAACCCAAACTTGCAGATGTTCAAATGTGCACTGGCAATTATTTCCCCCTGATGGAACGAGACAAAGATATAGCACTTACAACCTTTAGCCAGATGTTTATTAACGTGGTTAAGTCTAAGCTGTAAAGTATAATACTAATTTTGATACTAGCTGAAGTAATTATGCCCCATTATTGTAGTCACAAGCCTCAAAATCGCTAGTGGAAGTATGAGAACAAGAGAGTAAAGTGTTAAGATCTCTCTGCATGATGAAATATAGCCAGTTTGACACATGATTCCAAGCACTTGGCAGTCCCGATGAGCCTGAGGCCTAAGAGACCCTGCTAGGTCCTAAGAAGGGAACGATGAACATGCTCAATCCTCCAGTGACAAGCCAAAGGCAGGTTTTTTTTAATTTTCTTTCTCAGTTTCTTCCTTCTCTGGGCAATAAAAAGGAAAGGGAAGAGGAACTTCCCTCTGAAGTCTTGGTGATTTCTTGTTAAGTACATATATAAATACGAACATGTTGAAAGCACATTCTTAATAAAATTATTAATAACTCAGGGTCAGGATGGGAGGAGTCATCTAGTGTGGGATCACAGAGTTTGATTCTTAGTGTGTTCCCTATTTTTATGACTAGATGCTAGTGTGCAGAGTAGCTTTCGTGACCAGCTCTGGTTGTGCAACACGAACTCAGTGTTTCCCTGGGTGCCCAGGTACCTGAGCTCAACACGTCCTTGATGTTGCAGACATGACTCCCTTGAAGGTTAAGGATTTCTCTAAAATAAAATTTAAAATAAAACACAGCTGTGTACATGCACATACACACACATGCACACCGACCACTAGAAATTATAGGTTGTATGTATGTACGAGAAACATGAAATAGCCCCAGCAGATGAAAGTGGGGTTCATCTGCTGAGACAGTCCCCCCAACTCTCCTCCTCCCCCCACCATGCATGCACACTCCTATCTACAGAATGACATGCACAGTGCTTACAAAGCTCCAAACTTGGGAATCATACCTGCAGGAAGCTGGCAGGGCATCTGATCTTTGAGCTTGGTTAGCTACAAGAGCTGGTATATTAAGTAAACCAGTTACTGTACACCAGGTACTAAGTAAACAATAAATGGCTGTGATAACAACAACTTGGATGACCAAGCCTTTGCTTGTCTCCATCAGCCTTGTTGGCACCACTTGCCATCGCTGCCCACCCCTGCTGCTTGCTCTAGTCATTCACATGGTGCTCGCTCGTGCTGCCAGGCTAATGCAAGTTCTGGGCCTCTGCTTGGACTCCCCTTCTTTCCACTGTGACCAGCTAATTCCAGCACTTACGCTTCACATCTCACATTAGGTATCACTTTTTCTGAGCTGCCTTTCAAGAACACCACATCCCTCACCCCAAAACTGGAGTGGTATTTCTTCATTTCCTTCCTTACACATAACACCAGGAACACCTATACTGTTCCTTATGACTCACTGTGAAATTGCCAATTTTCCTAACTGCCAATCCCACCAAGTGTTTCTGAAAATCAAAAGTGTGTCTGTACATCCTGCCTGAATCCCACAGCACCTGTGATGAATATAAAGTAAAAGCAGTGGGTACGAGTGAATGAGCAAATAACTGAATGAGGTAGAGGTAGGTGCAGGTGGCCCAGTTAAGTCTCCTCCACTGCTGACCATGACTCTGAGTTCCAGGCCAGAAAGGATGTGTGCAAAAAAATCACAGAAAAATTACCCTAAGAAAACTTCCATGACCACCTCATCTAGCAAACCAAGGCCCCAGAGCAGCAGGATTGTTCCATTCCCCACCTCCAGTGTGACCCCAAACACCTGGTCTGGTCATGGACAAAGAAGAAGCTTCTATCTCTAACATCTAAGTATGGTCAATACTATCTTAACAGAAATGTCTTGGGCTTCTCGCTCTGGTGCATGGGCGTATTCAGCGGTGCCTACAACTGGATTACTTGTGCTATACCCTGGCAAGCCTGCTGAGTCAGAATAAGCATTTTAATGCCTAAAACTGATGCATGTCATCTCACAGCCGGCCATCAAGAGCTGTTGTCAGAAGAGGGAGGGTCCTCTTCACCCCTACACAGCTCCCAGCCCCTCCCCTGAGCCCCTTGGCAGGAGCTTCCAGGTATTAGAAACAGAAACTTAGAACACATGGCAAGCCTGCCACCTACAGTCAAAGGGCCCACGTTCGAGCCAAACTTATCTTTGAAATAAAAAGTTAAATTTCTGTCCCTCCCTCAACCCCTTTTTTAAACAAGGAAAACTTAGGAAATTGACTTTAATTACTCTTTGAGCCACTTTGTGTTTTTTTTTTCCAAATTAAAAGCTGCATTCAACAACGGCAGCAGATGTTCACGGAGTGCCTGGGCTGCGTTCCCTGTGGTAAATGCCGTAGTTCCAGGGGTGCCAGCTATTTAGTTCCCACGCTGTGCAGGGAAAACATAACTCCAATATCCGAATTTCTTTGTGTTAAATTTCTCTCACTTTCCTAGGGTCTGCTGCACTACCTTCTAGAGGGAAACAGTAGCCTCTAAAATAAAACCTGCATGTTTGCTAGAGGAGCAGGCTCTGCAGCTGCTTCACGACCTTCATAGGAAGAAACGTGAGGTGTGACATCCACACCTCAGCTAAGGAAGAATGAATTGCACATCAAGTTAAATGTGGCTAAGTTGACCTTTATTAATAAAAATGTGTAGCTTTTGGTAAATGCCACCACGGAGAA
Organism: Rousettus aegyptiacus; assembly: GCF_014176215.1. Taxonomy (NCBI): domain Eukaryota; kingdom Metazoa; phylum Chordata; class Mammalia; order Chiroptera; family Pteropodidae; genus Rousettus; species Rousettus aegyptiacus. The sequence goes on from NW_023416284.1 coordinate 86,944,303, forward strand.
CACAAACCATGGATAAAACACATGCCAAGAGATATGTCCCAAGCTGAGGAATTTAAGAACACATGAGCAGAGTTCACATAGCACAATCATCATGAGAAGCAATTATGATCACTAGGCAGCAACCACAACAGTGCAGCAGGGCCCTGAGACTGCTTTAAAGGCATTGAAGTTAAAGTTAAAAAACTAGTTGCAGCAGTGAAATTAAGGTAAAAATATACTCTCTTGCTAAAGAGTATAACAACATGATTATACATGTATTCAGTTTAAAATGAAAAACAAACAAGTTTACAAATTACATCTGGAGACTTAAAAATAAACTTTGGGTTGCTTTTCTTTTTGGCAGCACCAGACTAAACTCTGTAGCTTTGCAATATTTCAGAAACTTCGGGTACATTACAGTCTTCTGAGAAAGGCCCAGTACTTCAGAATTCCTGGTGTGGCTGTAGAAAAAGAACATTACTGGCAACAAATATTAAAAACATATCTTGATGTTCATAAATGTATACACATATTTAAGCAGTCAAGCTGACATCCTAAATACTCTTTCAGTTAACATATATAGATTTCTTTTTGATTGAAGGGAAAAAATGTACTTCATAGGCAAACTGTTTCAGTAGATGGATAATTCTATTGTCATGTTTCCCTTTTGCATGGTGCATCTAGGGCCCGTATGAGTGTATAGAGTCAGGTGACTTCATTCTCCCTGTTCCCCAAAGGGCTCTCCTGTGACATAACCTCTAACTGCATGACGAAACTGCTCTTTTTATTCAGGGGCTCTTTCTAAATGTAGAATCAGAGAAATGGAGTGCAGTATCTTCTTAGGGAGAAACTGAGTATATTTTTTTCATCTCTTATGGTTCTGCATTTTTCAACAATCTAAGCTGGGATAAAGGACTGGACCACAGAGTTGCTCACAGCATACCAAGATGCCTGCTGCCCTAATCTGCAAACTGTAGATGCTCTCAAGCCTGTTGGCCTAGCCCTAAATGTGAAATTTTATCCACGAGAAAGCATTATTGAAGCCCAAATGAGAAACTTTAAATAACTCAATAATATTGATGCTTTTCCCTTTGGTTTAAAAGCAATCATGACCAAACATTTTCAACTATGAGGCAGACTTGATTGGAATAACAAAAAACGCCTTGTCAGAAAATATTTACTGAGGTAGCTGAGATCAAATATCAAATCTACGGCATATACAAAAGTGGTTAATATGTGCTCGGGCATTTTTAAATGTGTTTTTTAAAATTCAAACTGCTAGAATGCCTAATAAATGCTCTTTCTTCCTAATTCTTATGGGTGCATGCAAATCTTGAGAAGTGAGAAGAGACCCCTTGAAGAGTGAGAACGGCAAGGGGTTAGGAGTTAAGTGAAGCTGGAAGGAGAAAGGTAGGGTGCTCTGGACACACAGCTTTGGCTGAAGTGGTAGTGCTCTCCCATGGAACTAAAATGCAGTCAGTACCACAGAGAACAAACACCAAATAGAACTCTGGGACAGGATGGGCTGAAAACCCAGCCTTGAACTGAGGCAGCAGGAAGCCAAGGCCTGGGGCACTTTCATTAAGGTAAAGACAATGCTCAGAGCACCAACCCTGCCACCTTCCAAAACCCTGAAACTACCCTCAGGAAGGAGTCTGGGCCTCCTGCTGCCCTGGGTTCTGGAGGAGGCTTGTGTTTTCAGCTGCTCGGCCCCCTGAGTCCTCGTCCCTGTGTACTCACAGGCACAGGCTGCTTCTGAATGAGCAGCTTTTCAGATGCCAACTTTAAAGCCTTCCATGTGGAGTCCTGGACAAAAGGAAATGTGGAGACACCAATCCTGGCAGTGTGGATTTTGTCTTTTCCAGCACTGTTCACACATTCACACATGCACAGACACATTTGCACAGAGGTGTGCGACAGTGTGGGCAATAGAGCAGCATCCAGGCAGTGCAGCAGGCTTTGGCTAGGCAGGAGTGGGCTGAGTGGAGGGGCCTGAAGCAGGGCTGGGTGGGGTCCTGAGAAGAAGTCTGGATCCACCTTCTTCGCCACCCTCCCTTTCCTGTCCTCTGAGGTGGCAGCCAGCACACCATGAGGCCCAGCGGAAAGGCAGGCACCAGGTTGCAGTGTTAGGTCTCTGTAGTGTAGCTGCTGTAGGCCAGAGGAGGCAGGGCCTGAAAGCTGCTCCCCCTCCATGCACCAGGCTGGGACTCCATGTGCCCTTGCTCTTTATATTTACCCAGAATGTTTTTGGCTTCTTCCTTATCCCGCAAAGGGCTCTCTCCATATTCTTCCTTCAGCCATTGCCGGTACTAGAGAAGTTGAAAACAGAACCCAAAATGTCACACACACACACACACACACACACACCTGCATCCATGTAGACTTTAACCTATTACTTAATGGTACATATTTTGCCACATGTAAACTGGGAAATAAATGGGCAGTGAGCAGTCATAGCTCTGTGGTTGGTCAGTCAGTGTCAAGCAAGAGAAATCACTGCTTCTTCAACATTTTGGCCTGAGGACATGAAAACAAACCAAACTAAGAAAATGACATTTGACCCAAAGGCAAAGAAACAGTAGCTAACACGGGGCCTAATGAAGATGGTAAAGGGCAATATCCTGTGGCCGCGGCTGGTGAACAAGGGATCAGTGATGACTTTGATGGGGATGTATGTGGGTCATCCTTGGACCAGATGCCCTCTGCATGCTTTTCTAACTTCAAATTCCATGCTTCTAGGAGTGTACAGGAAGACTGAAGCATCTTCCCAGGGGCTAATGGCTATATCACCAAAGGCCCCTGAGCATGGTTACCTGATGGACTTCATGCTTCTCAAATTCCTGTAGCTGTCTCTGGAAGCCCAGGTTGGGGTTGGCACATGATCTCCCCGCACGCACAGTGTGCAGGGCATCTTCCCAGCCAAAGTCAGTGACAGTCATGATGTATGCAATCACCAGAGTCACACTCCTGGAGACACCGGCCAGGCTGTAGGGCCAAGAGAACGCCACATGGGCAGGAGAGGTTGAGAGTTCACAAGTCTACTTCCTGATCCATTTGGAGCAAGGGATTCTGTGCACTTCATTTTAGAGTCTTTCTGCCTTGGATTATGAGTGGATGGCAAGCCAACATTACCTGGAAATTACTCAAACATACAAGCTTCTCTTTATTACACTAGAATCTGAGGTACTCTTTATCTGTTAGCCTCATTTTTTATTGATTTTCTGCTGGCTATGGCTCAAAGACACTTCACGTTATGATTCTCTATCACTCGAGTTAGTCTTCAGATGTTCCCCATTTCCCTGGATAGATAAAATATCTAAAGCACAGCAAAGGAACTTGAGGGGTTTGAGATCTATGCAAGAAATCCATTTATAACTTGCAGCAGTTTAGAAGGCTATACATTTTAAAAAATCTGGCTTTCTTAGATATGTCAGGGTCAAAAATATAACTTAAAAAACCCATTAAATACAGAAGCCATTACCAAATCTTCTATTCTTCTTGAATAACTAAGCAGAGCACCACAGCAGGCATACTCCATGTGTGCTCTGAGATTCAGGGTCAAGGTAGATGCTCTGCAGACAATAACTGTTAATCATCTCTGGCAGGCTGAGAAAAAAGACGAATTTTAAATACATATGCAAATTAAGGTGGTCACAGAGAGGTTGTGCTGTGTCAGAGTTGGAGTGTTCTACCAACGGTTTAAGATGGGGAAGTTTAGCAAATTTCTCATTTTTAGAAAAGCCTATCTTCTGAGTTACACAACTGTAGAAAATATAAATTCCTAGAATATCAGACACAGTTAAATATAAATAATAATGATGATAATAGTAATAATAATAGTAAACCATTCTCAAGTAGTGGCTCTTCTCTTAGGCTTTATATTAGAAGTAATGAGAGCTTTTAAAAAATACACCCTCTTTAACTGAAACCCTGGAAATTCTAATTCACCAGGAGCCCTGGAAGCCCAGGCACAAGAGCTCAAAACTCCCCTTTAAATGGCTCTAACGGCAGCCCCCAAAGTGCTTTAAAGCAAAGGTAAATGATGTTACAAAACCTACCATTTGTATTTATAACACGCCCTACTCTTTTTTAAAAGTGAAATTAAAAATCACAGTATTTTAAGAACTGCATAAAACTGCAGAACACCATTTTTAAAGCAATCTATCTACTGGCCCTTAGAACAAATTTCAATTTTCATGAATGACTCCTCTGGATATCACTCAATAGATCCCCTCTATCATGACAGGATGGCCACCAACCTTAACAGCAATACTCCCAGGAGCATCACTTAGCACTTTCTAAAGAGTTTTCACTGCAACAGCAACCTCTTTGGGGGAACTTAAAAGATTGTTAATTAAAATCAAGCCTCATTCAAGACAGAGAGGGGACGTGTTCAGCATGCACTTTAACAGAGAGCAGAGTTCTGGCTCCAGAACGTTGGCTGCTGGTTCCCTAGACAAATTAGTTATGTTATTAGGATGAATATTAGAGGTAGTAAAAATGAGAGAGCTGACACTCACTGAGAGCTTACTATGTGCCAGGTTCAGTGCTAAGAGCTTTCCTTGTGCAGTCCTTAGGTTATGTGTTATAACAGCTTTCTTTACGTAGTGTATATAATACATATGTATATACATATGTGCATGCATGCATATATATGTGTGTATATACATACATACACATACGTATTTCCACACACGTAAAGTATGGCTGAGGACATGAAAACAAACCAAACTAAGAAAATGACATTTGACCCAAAGGCAAAGAAACAGTAGCTAACACGGGGCCTAATGAAGATGGTAAAGGGCAATGTCCTGTGGCTGCAGCTGGTGAACAAGGGATCAGTGATGACTTTGATGGGGATGCATGTGGGGCATCATTGTAGCTGTATAGCAACTTAATTTAATTCTAAGAGTCTGTTCAGATCTTTTCAGAGCAAAGTAGTAATAAGCCAAACATACAGGAATGCCTGAATCTACAAACAAAAAAGAAGTGGTCATTTAGGTGTTATAGTAATGTAATATTAAACACCCACACATGCAATCAAATCTCTGCAGTGTTTTGAAAGACCACTGAAGTTTCAGGAATGTGCTTACAAAATATGTATCCTTTTCAGGAAGCTGTTCTGATTAAATGTTAGAGGTAGGCTAGAAACCTTGTTGTCTAGTAACCTTGACAGTCCCTACAGAAATCATAACTGTGAAAATGAAAATCCTAAGTGAAAAGAAATTAAAAGATTTAGATTTTCTTTCAACAAAAGCAAACAATGACTAACAAACAGGAGGGGTCAGGTGGGATGTGTTTGAGATTTACATAGTAGAGAAAGCTATTAGGAAATAAACTAATTAATTACACAGAAAAAAATACTTGATGAGAAACTAAGCTGAGCAGAACATGACAGTCGTTATTAGGCAAGAGGCATACGTACCAGTGTACAAGACAGCCCTCTCCCCTGAGTCGGCACTCGTGAATAAACTTAATACTTTCTTTGAAATGTCTTGATCTGGGGGTGGAAAAAAAAGAGAGAAGTGGCATTTCTATACCCTACACATGATGAAAAGAAAAATCCGCCTGAGGTTTCTTAAGGTCTCATAGTTCCACAACTTCCCACAGGTCACACTGTTTAGGGCTGGAGTGGCTTTAGCCTTAGATCCATTACACACAACACTGAGGCCAGGGGAAGGCCACCTATCTTCTGGGCTTTTCAGAATTTCTCTGCAAGGAATCTCTGAAACACACGATTGTGACTGACTGATGGCGGTGGTGGCGGAGTGGTTTCTGCCCAGCCCAATGGTCAGAAATACTCAGCAGCCCACTAGGGACCTCATACCAATAACCTGAACAGCAGCCATGGACATCTGTACCCATTCAAGTGAAGAAGGTGCCCACATCAGGCAAGCTCCCATTGCTTTTCATTGTCCTCTACCTTCAAATGGCCTATAAAGCAGCAAATCATCTGAAGTTGCTCATGGACTAAATTCATCTCCCTGTAAGCTCTGATTGAGTACTGACTCTTTACCAGGAACTCTGCTAAGCTGCAATAGATTCAGAGATGAAGCGACCTAAGTGCAGGTGCCCAGAGAAACTAGAACAGGCAGGCAATAGGGTAACTGTAAAGGTGCATGCATGCACACACATTCTACGACCAAATGCAGGCATGATGTTGTCATCAGTGGAATGTCCTAAAGGTCCAACCCAAAGATCCCAGACTCTCACCTGAAACATAACTACCAGAGGATTACAAGACATGCTTCTGTTAAATCTCCCAGGGACAAATGCTTGTAAGACATAAGCTTGCAAATTGACTCAGGGCATTACAACTCTATTCCCAAAGATTGGCTTGGTATAAAGCAGTCAAAAAAAAAAAAAAAAAAAAAGATTTCTGCTGTAATCCTGAAATCTGAAGTGTTAGTAATGAAAGAGTCCCCAGAACAAGGGTATGGAGCAAAAGCCCATGGAAGCCAGGTAGCAGAGTCATGTGGAGGGGTGTGGGCATTTGGGAAGATACGACTAGCAGAAACCAGGCCAAGTAAAGGTGCTACAGGTAGGAGTAAAGGTTTAGTGTTCAGTGATTCCCCTCTCTCAGGCAAAACCAGCAATCTGGAGTTTGCAGTGAACTTTTATGATTTTGAAATATCAAATGGTGGCAGAGCATCTTTTCATTTGAGCAGCAAGGTGCCCAGTCCCTCAGAATATTCCATCTTTCATCCAGTTCTGGCCACAGAGAAGTTAAAGGGAAAGCTGTGCTATGGGGACTTCTGGAGAAGTTTTCCCTTCCTGATTAAAGGAACGCTATCTATCTCTGTTCCAGGCTTTCTGCCAGGGAACTGGAAGTGAGCACCATGCTTAGAGCTGCATCAGACACCTTATAATCACAAGTGACAGGTCCCTGAAGTAAAAGGGCAGCAGGGTGGAAACAGGGACATCAGGGAGCTGCTGCCCAGCCTAGGAGCATCCAGCTTCAGGCTTCTTGGTCAGGGTGTTAGGTAAATAAATATCTTTATAACTTAAAATACTCTCAATCAGATATTGTTACTTATAGCCAAATATAATCTACCGTATACCAGAAACTAATTCAACAATTTTTAAAACATGGAGCCAATTCTTCTGGCTTAGGAGCGCTTACTGGCTGCCCATCTTTAAACTGCTTCATGGTTTATGCAGTGTGGCCTGTTCTCCTCTGTAGGCCAGTGCATACAGTAGACAGGCCAGAGGGTGGGGTGGGTTTGACTGTAGATCCCAGGGCCAGGACAGGCAGCCCAGAACCCAGAATACACCCCTGACAGGAGGCTAGCAGCTGAGGGATGCACATATTTGTCCACTAGGCCAGCCACACTGTGGCATGCAAGGGTTTGGGAGAGGCCTCTCCATGCCTGTCCTTTGTGGGTCTCTTTCTGGTCAAGGAGAGCATTTGAGACAAGACAGGCAGGGAAGAACACAGCCACCAGAAAAGAAAAAAGCAAATCTGGAAAAAAAAAAAATGACAATTGCCTAAGTAACTGAATAGATCACAGATTGCCTCAGAACACTGCAAAGGTCACCCAGTGACAAAAAAAGTTAACCACTGCTCCACCAGGCAGGCAGGCCTTGGTATTTTGGGGGACATGGTCAATTTTCTGGAAGTCACCAAGATCCTGCAAAGGTGACAAATGAATCCCTTTGCTGAAATGTCCAAACGGGAACAACTTCTTATATCTGACGTTTACATTTGCACACCCCAAACCACATGCACAATGAAACGCAGGTCTTAAAAACTGTGGGATGTACCTGGGTTCAAGAGTCTGCTTTGCCATATCTCAGAATAAGAGGATGTGGGTGTGGTCGGCTGGGCAATAACATCCAAACTTTCCAGAGCCCAGAAAAAGTGTGTGAAGGAGCTGAGGAAATTGGGAGGAGGTACCCCTACTCCACCCACTGCAAACCCTTTACTCTCTCAGCTCTCTCTGCATCAAGCACTAAGTCCAGGGCAAATTCATGGACAGTTCCTGTCCACCGCTTTGTTGCAGCAAGGGCTACAGAGCCCCAGGGCAAGCATCTCTAAGAGGGCCGGCTCACAGCCCTGGCCCAGGAGCATTATCATACCAATGAGGGGATGGCTCAGAGCCCTTTCATGAAACTGACTCATAAACACATTAGGCATGAGGCCAAACCAGGCAGACATTCCTAGAAATGGCTTTTCCAAGAAAAGCCAGGAGACAGGGTGTTTGGTACTGCTTTGGTGCGCTCCAAGGAGTAGGGGATTATTTCCAGGGAAGCTAATGACATAAACCTAAGCTCTGGTCATTAAACTCCCTCCTCCACAGTGGGAAATACCCACGACTATGGTCCTGATATTGCTCAATCCTCCAATGTGAAGCAGAAGCACAATCTGAAGCATCATCCTACCACAAGCTGTTTCAATGAACAAAGCTTCCCTATTCCTGCTCTTCATTTTGCTTCTCATTTTGTACCTTTACTTCCATACAAAAACATGTGGAATAAGTTCTGTCCTGGGAAAGCCAAATGGACTAATCCAGAAAGAAAGTGCAACCTACACGTGTGTTACAAACTCATCCAATAATGTCTGCTGCTGCTGAGAACCTTAAAGGAACAGCCTGGGTTGGGCAGAAGGGCACTTCAAATGAGATGTCCTCCTTAGGGGCTCAGCCAACAGCTCAACAACTCTACGACTGACCCTCTTCCTCTTCTTCCTCCTTAGTTTGTGCTGGGCTTCCTCACAGACCAGTGCATCCCCAACCTTCCCTCTTTCCATCCAGAGGCCCAGGACCAGGACTAGACAGGTTTTTTCGACCTTCAGAGAGCCCACAGAAAAGATGGTCTGTGGACTGAGCAAAGACACACCACACAGTGCTCTTTTTTTGAGGCTAAACAATTTCTTCTTACTCAAAGACCACAGGACTTGATGGCTGTGATCCCCACTATGGGAAATGAGGCAGTCTTGTCCTGTTGATAAGTACTCTGATTGCATGAGCCCAGGGATCTGGCCAAGTGCCCTGAAGGGCAGCTGGGGTTACCCCCAGCCAGCCATACTGACAGCAATGCCACAAGAATCAGGATGCTTTTCCCTCCCAACAGAGCATAAATACATGTGTATGTGTGTAGTATATACACGTATGCATGAAAGCAAAGGAGAAAAACTCAAGAAAGGCAAGCATCCTTAGATTTTATTTTTTCTCAGAAAGGAATGACTGAAAAAAACAAATGGGTGAAGTGTTCTGTCTGGCCCCAAGCTCTGGAAGGTAGGCTCAGATCAGAGAGTTGCTTTCTCCTGGGGCAAAATCAGCCCAGGCCCCCTAGTCCTGTCTGGCACACTCCAGCCAGAACACTGACTGTGAAGCCCTCACTCCACCCAGAAGCAAGTAAGAAGGAATCTTCTTCACCTGTTCAGATACTGGTAGGGCTGTTTCATCATTTCACAGCATTAAACACATGAAACTCACATTTATACCAGTGATTCCCCAATTTTTCTATTTCCTGCACTGTCAACATTTTTAAAAAATTGGGGAATACATGTGCCATACTTTTCTTTTTAAATTATTTTCATTACATAAGTTTCAGGCATACATTATAATTTGACATCTGTATACACTACAAAGTGATCACCCCCAAAATCTGGTTTCTGTCACCATACAATAGAGCCCTCCCCCTGCCTTTTACACATCCCCAACATTCTAAACCTCTGGTAACCACTGACCTATTCTCTGTATGTATGAGTTTGTTTTGGTTTTGTTCATTCGTTCATTGTGTTTATTGGCTTTTTAGATTCCACATGAATGAAATCATCTGGCATTTGTTTTTCTTTCTAACTTATGTCACTTAGCATTATGCATTCAAAGTCCATCTATGTGTCACAAGTGGCAAGACTTTATTCTTTTTTTTTTTTTTATGGCTGAGTAATATTTTATTGTATACATGTACCACATCTTCCTTATCCTTTCATCCATTGATGGACACTTATGTTATTTCTACATCTTGGCTATTGCAAATAATGCTGCAATAAACATTGAGATGCATTTGCCTTTTTGAATTAGTGTTTTCATATCTTTTGATAAACACCCTGAAGTTGAAATAGCTGGATCCCATAGTTGTTTTATTCTTAATTTTCTGAAGAATCGCTATACTATTTTCCATAGTGGCTGTACCAATTTATAATCTCACCAACAATGTGCAAGGGTTCCTTTTCCTCTACATCCTCCTCAGCATTTGCTATTTATTTTCTTTTTGATAACAGCGATTCTAACACGTGTGAGGTGATATCTCACTGTGGTTTTGATTTACATTTCCTAATAATTAGTGATGCTGAACATCTTTTCATGTACCTGATGGCCATCTGTATGTCTTCTTTGGAAAGATGTCTATTCAGATCCTCTGCTCATTTTTCAATCAGGTTGTTTGTACCTTACTTTTCATTCTGGCAGATAAGGTTAGCTCAGAAAAATAGTGTATTTTTTTAAGTTAAATAAGGGAAGTTTTATGAAAAAAACACATTTTCCATATAGTTCTCATTTCTATGGACTGCAAAGTCCTTAGGAGTCTTGTGTGAACACATATGGGTATTCTCACGTGTGTATCCACATGTATGTGCACCTCTGGAAGGGCCACTAAGAGCTACCTAGCTCTGATCTCGCAAAACTGATCTTTAAATAATGAAAATAAAGAAAAATAGAAATAAGAGAAAGCAAAGAAGACATCAGCTAAGCTAAAGAAATATACACAAAAAGATAGGGAGGTGGAATAAGGCAAGAAAGTTTTACTGACATTTTAAATATAAGTTCTCTATATTGCTAATGCCTTTTTTCCTCACTAAAAAACCTCAAGAAATTTAGAGATATGCTCAATTCTCTAACCACCGAATGTCAAAAAGGCTCTACTGTAACAATGTAATGCTATTGACTTCACAGCACAGACCAAACTCCCCTGGACTTGACAGAAGATTTAAAAAGATAACTAAATTCTTAATGATGTCTAAATTCAAAACACCAATTTAATAAACATTAAAATAGGAACAAATAAAATAAGCTACTATACATCTAACCATCCACTCTCAAAATACATTAATACTCCTTACCTGAATAGACAGAAAATATAATCTTATTTTTGGAAATGCTTAGTATTCATAAAAAACACTTTAACTCATCTCACTTGGTACTATAAAAATTGTGATATGTATTTTACAGTGAGAGAAGTAAGGTTAAATAACTTGCCTAAGAAAGCATAGAAAGAAAGCAAATGTAAATATTTCCAAAGCCTTAATTCACCAATCCATCCTACACTAGCCACTTGGAGAACATATAGTGTGTGCCTTTGATACAAATTCTAGGATGCCTCTTATCATGACAAATCATGCAAAATGCACCAGCCTGGGTTTGGGGAGTTATTACAACTATGAGAACTTGAACTTTCACATTTCCTGACTTTGCAAGGCAAGGTGGTTGGGGGATCTGAGCTAAAATTTTAATGCGTTAAAATTACTTCAAACCAGGTTTATGCATATTAAGTTCCTGGAAGATAAGATGGGGTATTTGTAAGTATAAGGCCAAGAAAGAAAACTGACCTTTCTGGGGAGTTTGCAGCAACTGAATGCCAAGTGAAAGCAGTCTCAAAAGGTCATAAACCTCTAACTAAGCATAATTAGCAAGAAGAATTCCTGCTGGTATAGAAATTTGTGGGTAAAGATTTAGGATATAAAATCTTAAAATCCAAAGCTGGAAATAATTTTAAAAATCTATAAATTTAAAACAACAAGCAATACAGTTTTCTGAAATTTATTTTGTCATTAAATACAGGAATTGTTAGGCATCAGGAATTACAAGTGCCTAGACTAAAGAACTACTAGTTCTAATTGGTTACCCAGAGTATATATTCTAAGTGATAGGCAGGATTCCTCTCACTTTGTTAAGCAGAGCATTAAGAGTATTTATCTCCTGGCCACCCACTTTGGTTTATGATACAGAAGTGAATGTTAATTCAGTCTTCCTATGCTCCTCATATTTGCAGGCTACCCAAAGTGTGGTAGGTCACATAAAGAGTCAGTGTTCTGCCTGCCAACATTAAGACAATAGTCTGATTATATCATGAATGCATATTTGCTATTCAAAGGCATGCTATGTTTTTCAGTGAAATGTTTGTAAAAGGTGAAGAGAAACTCAAGCTATTTCACAGGTTATCTCATAACATACAAAGTACACTTAAAATTCAAACTTAACTCGATAATTTCTAGATAGCTTAGCACAGCAAGAAATATTTATAGAATCATGGACATTTATGTGCCCAAAGCCCTACCTGCACATAAGCTTTGCTATTACTAAGGGATTAAAACTAAGTTTCCCCAAAGAAGGACACAAGTACTCACAACTAAAACAGTAATTCTGCCTTTCATGAGTTATGATCTTGACTTTCTTTTCCAACCGAAACAGAGATCATACTATTATATGACTTGACTCAAAAGAGCAGCAATGGTCCATTCTCCACATAGTTCTATCATTAGATCCAAACACAAATGCTTCAATAATTAACTATTGGAAACTGGGTCCCACACTTACGCTTTCATTCAGATACAAGGAAAGGGTTAAAAAGGCAAACCATATATTTGAACAAAATCATTGTACATATTTTGGACAGATGAGAACTAATTCAAATCTTATGGGTTAGTCCTCTGGCCCCAAGGTAACTGTGTTTGGGCTAATTTTGCCAGAAGATTTGAACTGACCCATGAGACTGGAACTCAGAGAAGCAGCTGCTGCATTCTCTGTCACCCTGGCTTTTCCACATAAGCACATCTTACAAGTAAATGAAGCAGGCTTCGTGAGCATCAAAACTTATTTTCAACTACCTTTTCTGTAACTCTCAAGCTATAGTAATACACTTTTATTTTTAGTAGAGTAAAACTGTACTCTTATTTTTGAAAGTTCATAGAGAATATTTTCACATACATAATCTCATCTCCAAAATTGTGAAGGCAGGCCTTTTTCAGATGAAAGAACTGAGGTTTAGATGGGTTAAAATGACTTGCCTAAGGTAGATGAAACTGGTTTTATATTTGAGATATCTAATTCTAGGTCGACTGCATACTTGACCATAAAGCACAGGACCACTCAATGCCCAGTCTTCACTTGGTAAGTTAGGGTTATTGTCCTGGTAAGTGCAGTGCTTGGCTCTTAACAAAGCTGAGAAGCCCTGGGGGAAGTTCAAGTACAGGTGGGCATCTACCCTGACAACAAATGTCCAGAATGTATTACAGTTTGATTATTCCAATTTTCCAATCATAAATTCAATGTTAGAATCTCAGTTTGAGATAACAGCAAAGCAACCAGTCTAAAAATAGCCATCAAAACACAAGCAGAAGATTGCTGTGGTCTTCAGAGAAAGGCAGTGGCTCACTTCCTTCCGTACACACCATGCCCTTCCAACCACTTCTGTTTCTTGACACGACTAGTAACCAAGGAAGTTCTCTAATGCTCTTCCCCTCCTTCCAGACCTGAGCTACTACTGTTTTCCTATTGATCTTAGAAAATCCTTCCTCTACCACCCTCAATATTAAAGATTGACTTTTCCTGTGAAATATGGAGAGTTAGCATGGAAACACAAGCCCTAGGTAGAACATAATTGTCCTCACTTCTAACCTGCCCCTGCCCTTTCCTGGTCTAACTCTAAATCGCCTGTCCTCCTGCTTAACCTCTTCATCCTTCTCCACACCAATCTATCCCGAGTCTAGCCTCATTTTTTTCAAACAGGGGGATTCCCCCCAAATTATTGCATAAACTGTGATTTCACTGCAGCAATGAAAAATCAAGGTTGGCTTATGTTTCAATTTGCCAGCTTTCAAGAGAAGAACACTAAACATAAGATTATGTGGTCTGTACTTATGTAGGATTTGTAGGCAATAGAACTCAAGAATCATGAAGGATAAATCCTGACAAGCCTATGGACTCCCACATTCACAAATGGCACCAAAGCTTATAGCTTCCCTGATGAAATGCAGTGACATGTAATTTTAGGAAGGTCACTGTGTCTGACCACACAAGGCCAGACTGAAAAGCTGAGGCTGGGGTCTGCGGGATACACCGAATGGCTAAATATTTTACTTATGCCTGCAGCCTCTCAGTCTGCATGGTTCAAACCCACACTTTAGTAAAACTGTCATCTACTCCACATCATAATCTTTCTGGGTCATTTCTGAAAACTGAAGAGTGTGAATGCTAAAGCTATAACTGCTGTGGGTCTCCAGAGGTCTGACCCTCATTCTGCCAAAGCCTAATCCTATGGGTCTCCATATGCTGCTGTGATCTGGAAAAGATTGCAATTACGAATTTCTCTTTACAGGGAGAAACAAGAGTTAGAATGGCATCGACAATGTATTCAGCTGTGAGGAATAGAGGATTGGAGTTTCCTAAACCAGAAAGTTCTATTCGCTCAACTCAGACAGGCTTTAGAAGTATGCTGTCCCATATAGTGGCGACTAGCCACATGTGCCTATTGAGTACTTGAAATGAAGCTAATCCAAACTGAGATGTGTTGTAAATGTAAAAAAAAAAGAGCCTCAATATGAAGACTTAATATAAAAAAAAGGATGTAAAATATCTCATTAAAAAATACTGAGCATGTGGTTAAGATGATAGTACTTTGGATATACTGGGTTAAATAAAACATATTACTAAAACTAGTGTCACCTATTTCTTTTCCTTTTTCTTTTTCTTTTTTTACTTTTTTAAAAAAAATGTAGCTCCTAGAAAATTTAAAATTACATGTATGGCTTGCATTTGTGGCTCATATTCTATTTCTGTTGGATAGTGCTGCATTAAACAAAACCCAACAGTTTCTTTAAGGGTTTACTATCTCTAGAGGAAGGATGAACATGCTAAAGGTTTGGTTTGAGGTATCCTTTTTAAAAATTAGATTCTTCTTTAGACACCTCATCAGTGATGTAGAGTAGTAGAAGGGTCAGCAAACAAGAAGCACACCTCCAGCTACAGTTCTGCCCAACTCAGCAGCACAAACTTTAGTGGGCCTCAGGGCCTCTCCTGGAAGGCAGCTGCTGTGCACAGCATCAGGGGTCCCATTGCCTCCAATGACTTCACTGTTCTTTACTTATTTGACTTTACAGTCTTTAATTCATTTTTAGTATCTCCAAATAATACAGAAAAAAAAAAAACAACTTACAAGTTTTGAGATGGTGAATCCGCTGCTGGAATGCACAGGTACTTAACTCCCTGTAGAATGATAAAAAATAAAATAAAAGATGATATCCAGTACAGAAAAATATTTAAAGGAACTATTTACTCAGATCAAAAAAATAAAAAATAAAAAGGAGAAGTTTTTTTACTCATCTTTTGTTGCCAAGGAACTGGAGAAAAACTCTTTAATTAAGGTTCCTGGTTATTTTCTGTGGCCATTTGTACAAATATTCATGTTCTAGGTTGGAAACAGCTTGTAAACAGGGTATATTGAAAGAGTAAAATAATTGAGTACTTTCTGGTAAGTGTCAACAACTTTCAGAACTATCATCTCAGATGCCTATTCACATATTCCACATTTTTTTTTGAATCTATTTCACTTAGAATCCAGTGTTATTAAAAACTTTTAAGGTTTTTAAAAACCTTAAAGGTTTTTAATAACACTGGATTCAATGTCAAGTGAAAGTATAAAATCTAGAAACCTCTGCAAAAGAATATGGCTTCATGAAGACTAAGAGGAACCATTTTTGATCCCTTCCTCTAGATAGCCTACTCTCATAGAGTCTTGCCACCATGTCATGAATAAGTATGTGAGCGTGTGTGTGTGTAAGTGTACACATCAGAAAACAGAAAAAAAAAAAAAAAACAGAGAGTCATAAAATAACATCCAGAATTTTTTGAATTTTTTTGCAGTTGATCATTAAAATTTTACTGTTAACTCCTAACATTAGGAATTTCTGTGCTGTATTTGCTAATGTAGTCTTGTAAGGAACATCTAAATTTGTGGCTGCCCCAAATCCCGGCACAGGTCCACATTTTGATACTTCCTCACACGTGAATCCTACTTTCCCAATACAGAATCCACATAAACCACGTTTCTCAATCTCCTTTGCTATTAGCATACAAACTCAGGACCTGGTTTCATTATCTGACATACTTACATGAGGTAGATTTGGAAACAGGACATGGAAAGAGTCAGGTGGGTTAAGAACACCTGCTTAGCAGGTGCAGGTGGTGACAGTGTGGTAGCAGATCTCACTGGGCCAGTTCTGTGATGTGGTCTGGGTGTTGTTCCTGGAACCTCAGCTGAAATCCTGTTTCTCCAGTTCCTTTGAGGAGACCAAAAGCTCTCAACAAACTCATTGCTGCTGAAACTGGCTCAGAGTAAAACCTGTTGTCTGCAACTAAGACATGAGTGATACAATTCCCCCTACTGTCTCCCGCTATTTTGAGAGGATGGAAAACATTTTTTCCCTGCTTAGTTCTTATTTACCTATACATATTTTTTTTTTTTTCAGCTTGAGTCAATCATTACATCTTCTAATGGAGGCTCCTTTGGGTCTTGAAGATGATGAATTTTACCGCTGCTTATCCATATGGAACACTTCGCATAAAACCAAACAGGCTTTAATATGCCAAAGGTAAAATTTAAGGATCAGCTGCTAGAAGAAAGTGAAGCAGCAGATTCTCCCTCCTTCAAGTCTCGCTCCATCATTCCCAACTGTCTCCTTCTGTCTGTACTTACTTTTCCTGGACTCTGGGCACTGTGCTCTGTTGGAAACATCAAGGCAGTTGTCTAAAGTTCTAAAGAACCTCCAAACTCAGAGAGGTATTAGAGCAGTGGTTTAAAGGGAAATAAAATGGAAAAGAAAATGATATTGTAAAAAAATAAAGGCATTTCACTCCTTTCCTGTATTGAGGCCAAACAATCTTGTTGGTATAGAGACACACACTGATCATTTCATACATCCACCATTGAAATGACTCATTTACTTTTTTTTTTTTTACACTTAAATGAGATTTGGCTTTGGATCAGGGCCCAAAAGCTTGTGAAATTCTTTCCTCCCACACGCTTCCTCACCTCTTTTAGATTAATACTTCCAGAGGGATTTTTAGGTTTCTACCTTCCCCTCCATTGTGATCATCAGTTTGAGCAATATAAATTAATCAAGGATGCCGAGGTGGATCCCCTGTAAGACAGGATGAAAATGCCTGCCTGTCACATACACTGAGTGATAGCCACTTAATTTTAAAGTAGCAGAATCTAAAGTCAGCCCAGCCCATATATTGGGAAGAAAGAAAAACAAAAACAAAAAATCAAAAACAAAAAAAAATGGAGAAAAGGAAGAGAATGGTCAGGAGAGGCTAAAAAGCTCTTAGCTGATTGAAAGCATTCATGATAAATGTCAACAGCGGTGCAGTTAAAAGCACTGTGCTTCCTTTAGGAGTCCCCCAAATGGGGTCACATTCACCTTCATGATGCCTAATGCTCCGAAGGAAAGGAGGCCAGCCCTACAAGGCAGGAACAAACTGCAGAAAAATGGTAAAGGGTATCCCTCCCTTCCTGAGACACAGAGGAGGAAGAGGCAACTTTGGTCCATGCTGGGCCCCTCACCCTCACTAGCGGGATGGGTGTGTGGCAGCTACAGCTTCACATCTATAAAGCTTTTAGGGAGAAACGAAGTAGTTCCCGGTCACAAGTTCGGGGAATCCTCTACTGTTAAGGCTGGAGAGAGAAAGTATAAAACATAAGATCATGTCCTCTCAAAGATACAACGCTAACTTTCCCTGGAATGGTGCCTGTCACATAAAGCTAGGCACTCACTAAATGTTTGTTGAATGATGAGAACAAGGTGAAAAACAATTAACATGGGGAACACACTATAAGAATAGTGCAAGGGAAGAAAAATATTGTAAAATGCCCATGTCTTATCCCGATGATTACGGAAACAAGAAAGCTGGACTTTCAGCCATGCCATGTGAGGGCATGTTGCACTAACATGCGCCAGACATCAGTCTCCCGCCTGCCTACTCCAACGGGATGTGCTAAGAAGCATCTCACTGTGATCTACAATAAGAAGGGAACAAGTTATGCAAATGCAGTATAGAAAGGAGTCAAAACTGTCAAAAATCTTCAGCTGCTCACCACCTAAGAACATGTATTTATCTTGGCTTAGTCATTAACAAAGCACAAGAAGTATCTCTCTTAGAGGCCACAGACTGTAGAACATAAAGTACCTGAAAAAAGGCTTCAGATGCCCACACATGTGTATAATATGTGGCAGTTAATTACTAATTCAGAAAGCAGCAAGAGTGCTACCAGCATGAAGGACCTCAATGCTACCAGAAATCTGGACGAATTTAACATCCTAAGATTAACAGACTGGGCCCTGCAAATGTTTTAATGTGATGTGGAATAAATTTTTCAATTAATTGGACCTAAACAATAGACCATTCTCTAGTGCTGAGGTTTGTAGAGAGAGAGATGAGGGACAGAATGTTTTTAGCTAAGTTATGTAAAGTATAGCAAACTTAAAGTAATGAAAAAAAAAATCTGAAAAAATTCCTATGTTATAAAAATAGCAGCAGTGTTTCCATTAGTATAGCATTTGCTATGCATTATCTACTACTTCATACCACCCCAAATATTTTTTTTTAAAACCCATCAAACTAAAATTGGTTACCTTCTTTTTAAAATAAAATTATTACTAAATAAATAAAAATTCAGTATTTCCTATGATGTTTCAAAAAAGTGATTACCAGAAAGCCAATGAACACTAAACTTTTATGGAACTAATCAATGTCAATTAACAGGCTTCAATTTAGATAGCTGGACCAAGACAGCACTGAATATAAAAAGAACTCAGTTAAAGGAAAGAGGCTCAGGCTATGATTTAAGACTGCTGTGATTTCTATGAGGGGCAAAGAGCAGTCGACCTCTTATGACGACATGGCATAACATGTTCAGCAAATTGTACCAATACTGATAAGATGAGGACCAGAGGGAGGGAAAAAGTAGAAAATTAAGAAAAAGCCTCTTATATACACTGACCACACACACTGAATATTCATAATACCAAGCAACACATCAATTAGTATGACATAATATAAAAAGAAATTGGGAAAATAAAGAAGAGTTACGTGAAATCTGCCAAAGAAAGTTTTTTTGGATGAAGTTTTGGTATTTGGTTTTGAAAGAGACAAGAGACATCACTTGGCTGAGAAGAGAGTTTAGAAAGTATCACAGGGGCTCCTCTTGAACAAATGGTTCAAGTTTTCTAAGTGCACATTCTCAAAAGTTCTAATATTGTTCAGTTTTCTGTTTCAAAAAGCATAGTAACCACCAAAAGTAAGTTTTTGCCTTTCTTTGGGCCTGAAACTAAAGAATACACCCAAAACGGTATGTAGGCAAGTACTTAAAAGTAGGGTGAAGATTCTGATTTCAGGACTAGTAAAGAGATCAAACTCTCGCTTGTTTCAAGTACAATTTCTAAAATTCACTGTTCTCTTCTTTCTGAAACATCATTAAGTAAGACTCTTCTTAAGAACCTAGTTGACATTCTACTTTTCGAAAGATAAGGCCCTTCAGAATCTGTTTCTTCTCTCCCGGAAAAGCTAACAAAAACCAGTTTTATAATACAATTATATTCTCTGCAACAACCTATTTGAAACCTAAAAGAAAATATAAGTAGAAGAAGATGATGCTCGCTAAGGGGCCAGAGTCGGGAAATACCTGCAGTGGAAGAGTTATTTTAGTTGCTAATAAAATTGACATGCTTAGAAATCTTGGTTTTTCATCTTATCCCAGTACCACTTAGCAACATAGGAAAGGATTCTCCTATAGAGATGATATATTTTTTTTTTGAAAATCACATTTACAAAGTATCAGGATAGCATGCTGAATTGGACTTTTCAGTTCCTAAACAGTGAACTTTTTATTAACAATGATATCCTAACACCCATTAACAAGTTGAATGAAATAAACTGGGGACCCTATTCAGAGCTAATTTCACCATATTCCCCCCCAAAAAATGTGACTCCAAAAAAGAAATAAAATTAAATTTAAATTTGGACTGTTCCACACCTGACCAGGAGCAAGACCACTGCTTATACAGTAGTCCCTCCTTCTTTGAGGTTTTCCTTTCCATGGTTTTAGTTACCTGTGGTAAACTACAGTCTGGAAATATAAATTAAAAATTCCAGAAATAAATAATTCATAAGCTTTAAATTGTGTGCCATTCTGAGTAACATGATAAAATCTTGCACTATTCTGATCCATCCCACCTGGAACATGAATTATTCCTTCAACCAGCACATCTAAGCTGTAGACACTCCCCACCCATTAGTCACTTAGTGGCCCTCTGGATTATCAGATCAACTGTCAAGTATCTCAGAGCTTGTATTCCAGTAACTTTTATTTTACTAACTGATGGCCGCAAAGCACAAGAGTAGTGATGCTGGCAATTAGAATATGCCAAAGAGAAGCTGTAAAGTATATGTATGTATAGGAAAAACTATAGTGTGTATATGTACAAATGTACATATATTTATTTATATGTACACATATACACAAGGTACTATCTGTGGTTTCAAGCATCCATCGAGAGTCTTGGAACATATCACCCTAGGGTGAGGAGGGGGGGAACTACTGTACGCTATCACAAAAAAACAAAAGTCTCTCCCACTTGAGACTACTTCTGCATTTTTTGTGTGTGTGGTAAAATATACATAATATACATAAAAGTATACATAAAATTTTAGCTCTTTTAAATATATAGTTCAGTAGCATTAAGTATATTCACATTTACATCTCCATCGTCCATTCTCCCCAATTTTTCATCCTTCCAAATGGAAACTCTGTACCCTTTAAGCACTAACACCCCATTCTCCCTGCTCTCAGCCCCTGGCAACACCCCTTCTACTTTCTGTCTCTATGAATTTGACTACTTCTGCCCTTTTATATAAATTTAAAGGTGGTTGGATCCTGAAAAAGTTAGTTTGGCCCCACTCTTAAAGACCAAAGAGACAGCAAGCACCGACTTGAAATTGCTTTCAGATGTACGCTAGGTATGAAAACCTTAGTCTCTTTTACCAAGGCCCCTTTGCAGAGTGTCTCTCTCCAGAGAAAGCATAGAATAGTTCTAACTAGTTTATGTATGTGGAAGCCAAATCCAGTACCTAGCACATTCATTTGATTATTATTTCCCCTCAATTTAAGAATTTTCACATAGCCAATAACATTTTAATGGGAATAAGTAGACTACAAAAGTATATCCTTAGTAAGATTATATCTGCAGAAACTTACATGTCTGTCAACTAAGAACTAGAAGTTAGCATAAAAAACAAAAATAGATAAGGTCCAGAGGGGAAGATTGTTGGCCACCTCTCTTTTTAGCTGTTTGTACTATAACAAAAATCTCAAAGAAATAACTGTAGAAAATGACCACAGAGGATAACGTAGCCCTTTGGTTATTAATGTTACACGACACATGGTTTTTAAGTCCAGGCTCCAAACCGAAGATGGATTCTCCTAAGGTACCTATTTGCCTTCAGTTCTTCCTGCACCAGCCAAATTTAGCAGACATGACTACAAATAACAACTTCCAAGAACTCTGGTGCTTGATGGGTGGGGAGGGACAGTAAGGTCAGAGTGGAGAGATAAGATTTAGCCCTTGGTGTGATTTGTGAGAAAAAATGCAAATGAGAAACCTCTAACACCTGTTGACTTCTTTCAGGTTAGTCAAAAAATGACATACATTTGACTTGCCAGATCACCAGATGAGGACCCAAATGCTTATTTTTGCTCCAGCTATTTCAACGAAAGGCTAAAGTGGGCATAGTCAGCACATCGGATTTCCTTGAGCCAACAAGGGTGGGTTATGGGAAGACAGCAAGGGAGGTTCAAGCCAGCTCCAGCCTACCACCGAAAGCCTTCTCTGTGATTTCAGTTCTGTCTGAGGACTTGCTGATATACCCAGTCTAACTCATGAAAACAAGGCCAGTTTCAGCAACGTCTCCAAACGAAGTAATTGCACAGTATTATTTAATGTTAATGCTAAATGTCCATATCAAAAAAATTATCATGCATGGAAACCCAATGCTTAGAAATCATCAGGAGAAATCAGCAGTAGAGATACTTCAGAAGCATTCTACAGATACTAAGTGTAAAACATACAAAGGTTAAATTTTTATCCGATTATGTGTCATACTGCAAAACAAAACAAAACAATCAAACAAAAATCAGTAGCTCCTTCCTGCCTACAAAGTAAAGAAGACCCTCTCCAAAGTCTAATACTTGTCTACAACTCACCTCCTGACCTCACCTTCATGCTGTCTCTCTGCTACCTCCCCTAGCACACCATCAGGCCCTGGTCTGCCTGAGTCTCTCCAAATGTCCTATGGTTTCCTGCCCACTCCTCCCCAGGGTTCCTGAGGTTTCCTCTTTCTGGAATACCCTTCTCCTTCAGGATTCTTCCCAGGAGCACTTCCTCAGTAAAACTTCCCCCGATGTAACCTGCCAGCCTCTACAAAGAGCCTTCCCTGACCTCACTTCCCTCCCCTCAGAATGACTCCAGCTTCCTGTTCTAAATGCCCCCACAACACATAACATGAAGCCAGCAGGAAGGCACTAGGGAGCCAGCACAGAGGACAATAACTGTTTGTGAATTGTCAGTCTCTCCCATTAGACCCCAAACTCCATCCAGGCACCTACCGTTGGCTCCAGAGTCATGGTCCAGTGCAGGCAGGCCGGGTGCAAGCAATCTTAAAGAGTGAGGCCTCCATCTTTAGTTTTCTATATGCTCTAAATGTTCTGAGCAGAATTTTATGACTGGTCTCACTAATAATGGAAAATTATAACTAAGGTGAAGGCAGGCAAAATATTCAGAAATTTTCAGGACTTGCATTAAACTGTGGACTAAATGGCACCAAGCTTTAGATCCAATCAGTCACCAAGGTCCATCCCAGTTACGTTCCTGGTCACCTGGCCATGAAGACCAGAGTTAGCAAACTGAGGCCTGTATTTAATGGGACAAAACCATACCTGCTCATCAACATATCATCTAGACTCTAGAGTTCCTTTACACTACAGGGGACTGTACAGTACAGCCACAGAACCCTTAGAGCCCACAAAGCCCAAAATATTTACTATCTAGCCCTTGATAGAAAAAGTGCCAAGCCCTAGTCTAGACAGTAACATTTTACAAAGTCATTTTGATGACTTGGAGATCATTTTGTGTATCACATTTTCCTTCTATGTTT
Organism: Rousettus aegyptiacus; assembly: GCF_014176215.1. NCBI lineage: Eukaryota > Metazoa > Chordata > Mammalia > Chiroptera > Pteropodidae > Rousettus > Rousettus aegyptiacus. The sequence goes on from NW_023416284.1 coordinate 86,967,492, forward strand.
AAGTATCTGATATACCACACCGTTTTCTTAGAATTGCAACATTCTTAATCATCAGTGTTGCTCAGTTCTCTTCCTTATTCTCTGCAAGACAGAGGGACAGAGGAGTTTCCCTCTAACATGGGACTTTTTAAACAAGGAAATTAGATGTAACATGTTAAACACCAAATGCATTTGGTAGGTGCTCAATAAATGGTAGAAGGCAAGTCTGTTGTCAGTGGCCTCTACCCTAATGGCAGTCCTCAGTTATCAGCAAATATAGTGTCAAACAGACCAGGCCACAGAATGCCGATAGCAGATGAGTCAGGAGAACCAGTGGAAAGAGCGATGCTCACTCTTCTGTTTGTCTCTTAGACCTGGACAAATACACTTCCCTAAGCTGTCTTCACCTTCTTGGCAAGAAGATGACTGACTTCTTAAATACAGCTCTCTACTCAGGGAGCAAAGAGCATTCATTGCTTGGAACATTATTTGTGGTTTCTTTTACAAATCACTGAACAAATGAGTTCTCAGACTCCCTCACTTAAGATAAAATGAAGAATCTACTGCAGGGTGAGTTAATGACACAATCCACAGCACTTAAAGTTTTTCTAAATAAGAATCACAATCCCTCAGGCCTAATGTCACATCCTCCAGTAGGATTAGACCTTGGAAGTAGTATTGAGAATGAATGAAACACTGACCCGGGGCAGGGAACTGCCCCAAGAGATGGCCACTCCTTTGTGGGTAGGGCTAAGATAAATGACTTGCAAAGGCTGGATGCGTGAGCTGCACAAGAAGGACCTCCAAGCTCAGAGCAGTGAGAAAACACTGTGGGCTGCAGGTGGAGAGTAAAGCAAAGAGCAGTAAACTCTCATTTCTACTGAACATAAGGAAAAACATCCCTCTACAATGCAGGTGAATGTGGGTTATTAGATTGTATTGAATTTCTATGTTTCATGGTATATTCATGTAAAGCAGGTGTGAGGTTCTCTATTTCCCAAAACAAAAGGGAAGGGAATCATTTTCCTTGCTCTGCTCTGAGGATTAGCAAGTCAGTGTTCCAGGTCCTGTACTTCACCAAATCCTCTCTCCCCCATGGCTGACACTGAAAGCAATCTAATGAGCTATTTTTATTTTGACAGCTGTATCCTCTTGCTCTAGGCACAGAAGGAAGTCCTAGGCCACCTTGGTTAGAGCCTGTGCAAGGGGAACTCACAAGGTGAGAGAGGGATGGGGCAAGAGTGTACACAAGCGTGTGAGCACACCAGTCACCAAAGAGGCCATTCAACCATGATGCCACTGTAAATGTAGGAAAAGTAGCAAAAGAGGCTTCTATTAGAAAATATAGGACACCTTGGCTTAAAGGAACATTTAAAAAAAAAAAAAAACCCAAACACTTGGAAACATTATTCTTTGTTAGCTATGAGATCAAGGCATTCTATAATGCTGTTTAAATTAACAATCATACAGAGTAGATTTGGAATTGCCTTCTGCTTGGGTGCTATGGGGTTGGTCTCTTTGGCAGTGTATATCAGTAAATAGGTAAATTCAGGAGGTCGTATCAATTTCACCATTACTAGGCCCTGATTGTTCTAAAAGCTGGGATACTTGGAAATGATCTCTAAGTTGCTTTGCTTAGGAATAGTTTCTAAGATCAGAAGGCTCACATCAAGGTCTGGGCTCTAGACAACTCACCCCATGCTCACACAACGTCAAGGAAATTTCCCTTTGCAGCCATTAAAGTGATAAAGAAATGGTCCAATGGCAGCTTTCCCACATATCCTTTCCTTTCTCTGGTAGCTGGCTGTGATTCTCACCAAAGGAGACTTATAGATTATCTCCCTTTAGTTTGGGAAAAATGTGAGAAGCAATCAAGCATGTCCACAAGTTGGCCTTCAAAGCAAGGAGGTTCTAACTCAGAGTCCAGACACATCTACTTCCCTTCCTTCTCCCTGTGCTGTAACCAGCTATGGTGAGGCTAGCCTGAAGTGTCACCTTGCATTCCTTTCATTTTCCCATTAGAAAAGGGCAAGAGTAAATTGAAGATGCTCCACTCCATAATGAATGTTGAAACTTAACACCTGTACTAGTTGTGGTGCTAACTGAAAGGAGAGAAATAATTTCTCAGTTCAAACCTGGGTTTGACACTAACCTCTGCCCCAGCACAAACAAAAGTCTCCAAAACATCCCAAGAGTCAGATCACAGAGAGGGGAAAACACTTCAAAAAACAATGTGGGCATGACCTGTTCACTTAGCCTGCACCAAGATGATGACACTAGCTAGTTGCCACTGCTTCACTCTCAGGCTTTTAAAATCAGTTTGGATCACTTCCCTTGCAGGTGTGGCAGGCACCGGGTCCACCTGCAGTCCCTACCAGCAATTAATTATTAGGAGCATCTGAAAATGACAAATTTGCTTAAACTAGTCATTTGCTTAAACTACATTTAAGTCATTTTTCTTAAGGCTAAAAACAATAATGCTTCCCATAGAATTGTTAACTCTGCTTTGGATCTTAGCCAACCAAACACCTGTAAATTCTCATTCAACATCTGGTTGCAGACTGGAAGACCCTGCCAAGAAATTTGCAACCCATCCAGTCCTCCTCGGCTAGACATCCTCTGCCATGCTATCACCATCAGGGTGCTCCAGGTTTCTGCTGACCTGTAGCCACACTCTGTGCTGCCCTGACCTAGAACCAGAAACACACTGCCCTCCATGGATACTCTCCTTGGTTGTTTACTTCATACTAAACTGCTCTTCTCTTTTAAATTCCCTAGCAAAACTGCATCCCCTATTAAAGCTTTCCAGATTTGCTTCTTTGTCACCCTACCCCTCCTACTGTCCATAGCACCTAACACGGCCACATACAAGAGCTTATTGTTAAGGGTTAAAAGCCAAGGAAGAACTTCAGAATATTTGTCCCAGAGCTCCTCTTCTCCAACTCCTTTGTGCCCTGGGGTGCCTTTGCAGGAAACCCAAAGGCTGTACTCAAAAGAGCTAAGAATCCATCAAGGGGTGTGACCTCAGGAATAATAATCAAGATGTATCCTCCTCACAATGTGACATGTGGTGACCAATGGGATCATGTGTTTACATGCTTTGAATGTTATAACACTGTATAAAAGCCAGATGCTTCCACTCTCCCAGGATTCTTTTCTTCTTCTAGCCTCCTTCCTAGTCATGTAGTAGCATTTTCTTGCATAGTTTTAGTCAACCCCAATGGCTTAGCTGATGATGCCAAAATCTTCCCTGACTCACGCTGATGATGCTGAAATCTTCATCTACAGCTTAGACTTCTCTCTTGAGTCATGTACATCTATGTCTATCTAATTGGGAATATCACACGAGCAACTCATCCAGAATTGTGCTTGGTCCTTTTTCAACTCCACCTCTGCCTCCGGGAGCACTCACATCCATTGGTGGCACAGTTGTCCTTTAAGCCCATCAAGCTGTGACCTCAGGCATCACTAACTTCTCCCCTGCTTCACTCTCCACATCTAATCAGTAAACAATTCCTATTCATTCCACTTGAGAAATGACATTCTATATTTTGAAGCTGTTTTGTGAGGTAACTACAAGTTCATGGCTGTTGTAACTTCGTGATGAATTGTTCTCCTTATTCCAATTATTTTCTTTTGCTTTCAATTTGACTTGATAAAACTATTGCTATCTCACCTTTCTTTTGGTTCATATATGCTAAAGGATCTTTTTCCATCCTTTGATTTTCATTCTTTCGCTTTGTGGAAATGACTCTTCACTTATAGGAAAAAAATCTCACTCCCCAACAGCCCAGTTTGAACCCTCATCATTTTTGATCAGGATTAAGAGTTACCCAACAGTTTACCTAATATTCATCTCCCTCATTCCATCCGTTTCCCTAGTCAATATCCTAGAAACCTGAATGTGTTATGTGACTTTGTTAAAAAGAAAAAAAAAATCTTTGCTTAGTCTCTGCTTCACACAAGATTCAGCTCAGACTGAACTTGACAAATCAAGCCTTTCCTAATCTTGTCTGAGCCTGCTTTTCCAGCCTGGCCACCCGACAGACCTGTTCTGTTGAATCCTTGGTGCTTTTGCATGCGAGTGCCCTTGCATATGCTGCTTTCTTACCCAGAATCTCTCTCCAACCCCTGTCACTCCAACTGTTCTTTCTGATCATTAGTACCTAGCAAACCTCTATTATCCTTTAGGATAACACCAAAGTGTCAACTCCTTTGCAAAGCCCGGCTGACCTGGCAGGGTCAGCTATTTTCTACTGGGTGCCCCAGGGACCCTTGCCTCTGTTATGTATTTACAACTCTGTATTGTTGTAAGGATTTCTGTGTATTTTGCTTCTTACTTCTTATATCTTACTTCTCTTTGTGTTTTATCCCCAATCCCTGCTACAAGGTAGCTACTCAATAAATGTTTTCCGAGTGTGAAGGAATAACTCTCAATTTAGCTAAGAGGAGAACTGAAGATGGCACCCCCTTCACTCTGCCATGGTGACCTCCTGCTTCACCTATAATTAGCTGATATAATTAACACATCTCCAATGGCTCTAGGGCTTATTTCCCCCTTCTTGACCAGCCTAGATGGACTACTCTTGAGACACAGCTCCAGACTAAACCAAACTATACTAGTCCTACAAGGTTGTCTTAACACCCCTCTTTACAAAGTCTTTCTCAAAACACACTCCCCTCCCCACGGCCAGTTCATGGGCATGAGGATCTTGCATAAACAGACAGAACCTCTACCATCCATGCCATGTACTTCAGTACTTACTGGCAATTTGGTTGCTGTTGTGTCAATGTACACGATCACTCCAGCTATACCACACACAGATTTTGCCACTGGCATATTCTCTTTTGAGGACTGGGAGAGATGCAACGTAGGCAAGCCCATTTCAGGAACATAGCACTTGGTGCACAATGTGCTTGGTACTTGATCACACAGGGAAGTCAAGCAAGGAGGGATGACAGAAAAGCTCAGCAGGAAATGCTCAAGAAATTGGGACTTGACTTAGAGGAAAAATCTAGGATGAGGATTTGGCAGAAGTCTTCAATTATGTGGAGACACTGGTCAGTAAGTATGAGTACTAAAGAGAAGGTCCATAGCTAAAGTACAGGGTGCTCTAGAACAGCAGTCCCCAACACTTTTTGCACCAGGGTCCAATGTGCTTATGAAAATCTAATGCCAGTCTGCAGGCTGGGGATTGGGGACCCTGTTTTAGAAAGCCAGGTGAAATGTTAATATAGATCTCTTTCAGTAAGAGATGAAAAAACACTTCCTCTCTAGAATCAATGAAGGACTAGGGGATTTCAAGGCCCTTCTAGTCCATTCATGCTGCCTTTTGCAAGTGAATTTGTCACAGAGTGGTCAGCAGTCAGATAGAGCTACCTTCTTCTGCACTTGAATGCTCACACACAAGGAACTCAGATACAGCTTGATTTGAGAAAGAGCAATTACTAGACAGTTTTCGATACCTACCATAATCATTTCTATTTGAGTCACTTCTATTTAAGTCTGGGGTTGGCTTCAAACAAATTTACCTCATCACAGGAAAGCTGCTGCAAGCCTTTGGTCTAGCAGATGCCAGTGATACTTGGGCAGCATCAAAGGAACTTTCTTAGAGAGGTGAACACAACTGAGGCTTACTGGAAACAACTGTCAATCTGAAAGCCATTCCAGGTCAAACAATGATTTGTTTTCAAAGGCCCTGGACTTTATTAGCAATTTGACAGTGTGGTGTTTGCGCAAAGCTAGTAAAATAACTGAAATCATCCATACTGGAAACAACAGCCAATCTGAATAGGATATCTTGCCGAATGCTTTAAGCTACATAACTAGGAGTTCTATGAATCCCAAAATAAGACATAAACTCATTTAACTGAAACAATTAAGCAGAAGTAGAACATAACTGATAATGAAGATAAAACCTATACATTTGGAATCCATATCTTGGGCTATTTTCTGCCTCTGAAGATTAAGATGACTAAAATGAGTGTTTTGTATCCACTGACCATGGACGACTAAGATGTAGCTTGTCTGATGTCACCCATTTGCACATGAATCCATGGGAAACACTGTTAACATATACAGAACCCATTCCAGCCAAGCCTGAACATCCAAATGCAATCTACCCATCACTACTACAATACCAGGAGCATGGCTCACCTACTTGCTTACTTTCCTTCTTTACTTTTCTTCATTCAAAAACATACTCCCATTATAAAAAGTAAAAATATATAAAAATGTAAAACTCATCCTTCCCACCCTCTTCTCCTATCCTACTTCTTTTTAGCATTCTTAGGAGTTTGATATAACTTTTTCAAACCCTTATCTGTACATTTACACACTTAAATATGTACATACAGAAATACATAACTGATGTTTAATTTTACTTAAATGGTATCATATTGTGGATATTATTCTACAACTTATTGCTTTTGCTTAACAATGAACCTTTTTTCTGTGCACACATATAAACCATATATTTTACTTTTAGAATTGTTGCAGAGTATTTGTTAACACGGATATATAATAATTGACCATTACCCTTCTGCTGAACGTGTGGGTTGGCTATAATTTTTTTTTTGCTCTTACCAACAGAGCTGCAGTGAATATCCTTGCCCATACTACTGTGTGTATAAGACAAGATATGTGGCTTTCAGCAATTATCCTCCTTGTGCCAGGGGAAATGTGGCCTATCGGTCCTGTGACTTGAAGGTGATGGCCAGGATGGACCCTTGAGCCCTGAGAGCTGAGGACTGGTATAGCCACCAGGTGTAAAGGCAGAACTGATGGTGATGCCCCACAGGTCTGACCGTGTGGCTGCCAGAGGAGGACTACAGGCAACGAGGCTCTTTCTCTTGACCCAGAACATGACCTCCTATGCTTTGAATGTTCTCTTAGCTTTTCATGATCTGGCTATAAGATCCCTGAAATCTGAGACAACATTTCAGCCAACTCTGCCCCTACCTCGAGTATGTTGCCTTGGCTGTGGCAAATATTTTAATTTATTATTCACTGTCTGTACCTTTGATGTACTGTCTTCTTTATAGGACCAAGCTTCTAATATAAACCAAGGACCCTTAAGAGATCAATCAGAAAGTCACAGAAGTGTCACAGGGGATTCTTGGTTGTAATAATTTAGCAAGAGGTAATCCTGAATAGAGGCTACAACAACTCTATAACACAGGACATCTACACTTGCTAATCTGACAAGTGAGTAACTACACAAACGACCCACATAAATGAAGCTGTTTTGGATTAACCATATCCTCTGGCTTCACAAATTACTCATGATTAATAAATCATTCTTCGCACAGCTCTTCTTTCACCCATTCTCCACTTCCCCCCAATGAGCTACAAATGATCAAAGACATGATTTCTCACTTTGGAATGAAGCTGAAAATCATGTGGCCCTTACTTCATCATCAAGCAACTGCAGAGGGGACCTTGTGTACCAGACCCAGGCTGAGTGCTGAAGAAGATCAAAGGAATCCAAATGCAGTACCTACTGGCAGCAGGCCTGAGACCAGCTCAGGAGCCTGGACACAGGCAGTGAAGAGCTAGGTAATCAAACAGAGGTTAAGTAGCCATTTGATATACTACAGAAGCCGTCATAGAGTGTATAACATTCTTGTCCCAACAAAGAGTACAAACAGATATTACAGAAAAAAGGGAGGAAGCCTTGAGTTTGGAGGGCACCGGGAGTGTCCTTCTCAGAAGAGAGCTGGGCTGAGCTTTGAAGGGAGGGTAGGACTTGGGTGAGCAAGAGAAGGGTGAAAGAAGAAGTGGATAGACAAACATAAAGCATAGTTTATTATACTTCAAATGCCATTTAACAGCTTGGTTCTGGTTTATTTTACATTTGGGAAGCCAAAAATACTTTTGAGAGAGAGAAAAGGGTGGGTCACCAGACAGATATGTAGCACGGGACCTAGGCCTTTCCAGGAGTTCCCTCAGTCTCTCAGCACCACCATCTAAGCAGGATGAACATCTGACGTTGGTGACTTTCCTCATAAATAAAGGAATAAACAAAAACAGTGATACAGACATATAGATAACAGTAAGTATCAGAACCACGAGTGGTGGCCAACTACATAAATAAATAAATAAATAAATAAATAACATTTTGAGCTTGGACACCTCAAAAAAGAATTGTCTTTAGTGTTAAAAGGAAATATAAAACATAATCACCGGGAATAAATGCCTGCCTATGAAAATATCTTATTCCTAAAAAATAATAATTAAAAATCCCCCAATTTAAATGGTTTAAAATATAAAGTCACAACTTAAAATGGAGATAATATCTAAGCTAAACATAAGTTCAAAAAACCTATCTATATGTACAATGCTCTGGTTTAAATATATGTGTATAAACTATATCACACATGAATCCATGGAAAACACTGTTACCAAATAATAGTTTTTCTATTTAATCCTGAAATATACATGAGTTAAATATTAAAATTCTTTGGGTTATTAGCCCAGTGAAGGAATGAAAATACTTTTTAAAGCATTTTCATTAATAGTGAAAAATAGTTTTGTTTCCTGCAGGTGTTCTGGTTAAATACCCAGAATGAAAAATGAAACAAACTCTGAAATTTTTACTATAGAAAGATAGAGTTCTGTTTCTTTTTTCAGGGGAAGGGAGAATGCTTTCATTACTCAATATTACTTCCTCAACACCTACAAACAATGTGAGCTATCTGACTTGAAAAAGCAAAATCTTTGTGACAGGAGTATTTATCACCCCTCAAATCTAAAGCAATAAGTATATGCTAAAGACACAGCTCACAAATAAGGAAACACTTTTGACCAAATGCAAGCAACTTCCCAACCAAGTCTTAAACATGAAAACAAATGAAGGGTTTTCCCTGCTTAAATGCTATAATTATAGTTTTGGCCTTAATTCCTTTTGAAATTTGGTATGTTAGGTATGTAGCAATGATTTTCTTTTCTCTCCTGGCTCTGCCACTTGCTAGAAGCTGATGTGAGCAAGCTGTCAGGCCTGATTATAGAGGAACCAGGACAATGCCATCTGCCTTGCTGGGCTCACAGAGTTCTGGGAAGATTGAACAAGACTTGTGTGATCTTGCGGAGTCAGGGCCCCACCAGAAATCATATCTTGTCACTCTCTACCAGGCTCTCCTGGTTGGAATGCCACCAACCAGATTTCCCAAATTCCCAGCCATTTCCAAAGGCCGAGGCAAATGCCTGGTCACTACAAATGTCTCCAGATTCACATGGCAGCGGAGTAACCTCATCGAGCTTCCACAGCCTCTCTTCCAACTTGATTCCTAGCAGCAAGGGTAAGCCCTGAGCCAGAGTTCTTTGTTCACTGGGCTATAATAGTTATAAAATACTTTTAATTAATTAATATTTATAAAAAAAAACCAGAGTATGTATCTTGTTTATAAACTAAGCACTTTGCCAGGGCAGATACTGAGATTTACTCATTATCGCCAGCACCTGTCCTGGGGCCTGGCATGTAGTAGGAGCTTGAAATAATGAATAAATCATTAACTCCCTGCCTTCAAATGGAAGAACTGTCTTGCCAAGAGACTCAACAGTTTGAGGAAGGCAATTGAGGCAAATAAAACAAAACAAAAATGTTGCTAATTAAAAGTAAAGAAGAATAAAACTCTGTGCTGGTGATGGTACTTTCACACACTGCCAATAGGGACATAAATGGTATAACACTTTCCAAAGCTGATGTAATGATATCTACTAATACTGTTAGCAAAATCAGAAGCATCCGTCAAGCTATGAAAGGACCCAAAGTAGTGAGGCACTCTGGAAAAATCTCAGGCCTGAGAAAAAAGATCCAGATTTCCTTAAAGCTACCAAGAGCAGCTGTGAAATGTGAGAAGTCCCTTCATGTCTCTGAACTTCAGCTTTCTTGTGCAGCTGGGATTTCTACATCATATAAATAGTAATCATAAAAATGGAGTCAGTTCTTCAGATTTTAGTTTAGGACTGACCCAAGTGAGTATATGGGTCCCCAAGTTTCTGCCAAGTTTCTAAGAGTCTTAATTCTAAAGATTTACTCCTCAGATACTCTTCAAAAGATATAATAATTGAAGCCTCAGATCTCTTTCCCTTAGCTGACCACCTTGCCTCATGGTTCAGAGGATAAAGAAATCTGTCTCATCCATTAAAGACCACCTGTCTCCACTTGATGATCAGAAGCAAGACTCAGCCACTCTACAGACCTCAGAACAGTGCCTTTCATTTTCTTCTGCCTTTCAGGAAAAGTGTGAGACCCTGAGAGCACTATGTTGGGAAACTGCAAAAATTACCCAAATAATGGAGAATCCTATCTAATCTAGCTAAAATCAACCAAGTTCCTTAGAGTCTTTCCTAAGGAGAATCAATAAATGCATAATAACTAAAAATATTTTCAGCATATTCATGACAATTTTCATGTCAGGTGCATGTTATATAGTATTGTCATTGGCCAGGTGTTACAACAGATTACACTCAAGAAGATGTAACAGGCACAAAAACTGTAATCTTCTATTCTGCCTATTCTAGCTATACCAAGTTGTCACAACAACCCATCCTAAGGCAGTCTCAGTTGGTAACAAGATATGGTTTAGCATCATTTCCTTGACTCTAATCCCCTCAGCTCACCAGGCTTATAAGCATTCCTCTGAACAAGCACCCATGTAGGAGACTCATCCTATACTCCAAGGGGCAGCAGGCTTCTTTCCAGGGTCCTCCTTAATCTAGATTCCCATGATCATATTCAGTAGAATATAGTTCCATGGATGTTATTAGGTCACATGTCACATAGCATGCATACATGCAAACTGGTTCCCTGCTCATAAAGACTGATAAATGTGTGCCTTCAACGCGAAACTTGAGAACCTTTATTATGTCAACACAACCATAAATCTTCTAGAGGAATTTAACATGAGCATGTTAAATTCCCTAAATTTATTTATTTTTTGGAAAGCATCACATCACAGTCCTACTGTTTTGATAGTCTATCCTTTGAGAATCCTTGCTAAGCCCTGACCTCTGTTCTAGAAACCACATTGAAATACAATATGACTTCCTTCTCCCGCTTAGCTTCCATCATAATAAGAGCAGACCTAAAGATTCTAAAATCCCTTGATAATTGATGGTAAGCATGCAGTGCTTTTAAACCTATTCAGATGTTCACTGGAAAGGATCCAAAGAAGTACCTACAGTGTACTGCTTAATACACAGTGACATGGCAGCAGGACTCGCAGAACTATGTGGAAGTGACAGGACTGAAGCCTTTCAATATCAGATAGTAACTACCTCCCTACTTCCAGCCTAGGCCTAGACTAGGGCTGCCCAGAGTAAGTTAAGAGCCATTCAATAAACGTACATGGTTCTGAAGATCTTAGAAAATGAAGGAGGTCCCAGCTCTCTCCTCTCTCATTCCTTATTCTTGCACTCTTTATTAGGGCTCTTCATCAGGGGATCAGCTCATGGCAGTTGGTTGGCCCTGCATATAACCTGCTTTCTCACCTTCATCCCTGTGCTATTTCATTCTAGGAATCAGAGCTACTGAAGAATAAAATCCATCTGTTAATTCCCTTTCTGTTCCAAAAATAATAATTTCCCTGACTTATCTCAGACTGGGTGAGGTCATGACTTCTGGAACTGAATCTGAAATTTAAGACAAAAGACTGCCTTTACACAGCAGGCAGGGGCTACACAAAGGTCTGAAACTTCTGGGACTCTTGTGAATGTTCTCTATTCCAATAATTTAATGTGAGCATGCTAGTTCAAATAACTTTTGGTACCTCAGTTTTCCCAAAGAGGGTACTATTTTAAATTTTTTATAAGAATGTATTAATGAATTTCTTATGAAGTTAAAAATGAATAAAAATGAATAAACCTATGTTACACTATAAATTAGTGGTCTAATCCTTAAAGATATGGAATCACAGGAAAGTACTTACTATTAAGCTGAGGTAATAATAGCACCCAAAGACTACAATACGATGTTGCTAAATAAATGCTGTCCCTGTGGAGAGTTTCTCTTTCTTTTTGAAAGGCATGGAATAAAGAGGGATATATAGTATTTATTGATGGAACAGTTTGTCCACGGGTTTTATACAGTGGTCTCTATTCTGGATTACAATCCCACCTGTTTTAAGCCCTTCATTTTCCCATGTGCAAAATGGGAAGGTTGGACAAATAAAGGCTGGAGCTCTTTTATTTCCAACACTTGAAGATCTTGTATCTAGATAGGAGTTAGAATGTGAACAGATTCAAGGGCCATGTTCATATATGACAATGTGTTCCATTAAATGGAATATGAAAGTAGGAGGCAAGCCTACAGGGTGAGGGTTGTAAGAATACCCATGTAATTTACTAAGATAAAGAAAACCTCAAGCCTAATCTCATCATTTAAGAGAAAGTCAATCATGACCAGTTTGTGTTTAACTTATCATCTTGACTAAAGCTTGGTATGTTTTAAATATAAACTGTCATTTATAGATGAAAAAATGAGTAGCTATTTTCAAAGGAACTGTTATGCTCCAAAAAATGATGTGCTCTTGTTGTTCCTGTTGTTTTCAATATCATCTTGCCACAACACAAAAAAATCATGAGCTAAAATGACAGAAGTATGAACTCACAGATCTGAAGAAATGAATTGAGGTTTATTTGTCATCTATGGTTCTGTGGTACTATAATGTTTAATAGAATCACTTATTAGTCCATGTCTTCATTTGTTTCATACTAACTGAAATGTGTCAGCTCTAATAGCTAAGGAAAACAAATAAATTTAAAATAAAAGATATATTATCTACTGTTGCATAATATGAATTTAAATAAAAACAGCTTGAATTAGGATTATTTCAAAACAAGTCACCCCATCCTCTCCAACACCCGACCCTAAAATAGAAAAACACAATACTCATCACAATCACACATGCATATTTTCTAAAAAGAGGTAACTTAAGCTCTGTCGAGGCTAATATACAGAAATAGATTCTGCTCCTAGCCAACAACACAGGCAGATATACTGTTTATTTGAAAGCCAGAAACATAAGGACAGCTTCTACTCTGAGTCTGTGTACCACAGAAGCCCAGTAACAATTTATTTCATTGTCTTTCATACCTAAATGCAAACGACACATAATCATGCTTAAATGGAAAAAACAAACAAACAGGAAATGACCAACCTGAAGGAAATGAACAGCCTTTATTATTCTAGATTCTAAAATCAGAGATAATTTTGAAAGGAATGAAATGGGTTTTAAATGTCTTTAAAATCCAAAGGAAAAGAAATGTGGCCTCAGCTTATTCTTTGGCATTTAGCCAAAAAAAGCCAACGAGAAGTACAATCAGAAAAAGAATAGATCCTTCCATCATGCCACAGACAGGGCATAGACATAAATATGGCCTGAGCACAAAATTAATACAGTCAGCCATCACAGGTGCACACTGGTGTTAGAGAGAACACAGTCGCCTTTGTTGATATCCTATGCACTCCCATGGAACACAAATGAAAATATGTGTGCAGCTCTCTTACCTCTAACATAGGCCTGGCACTATCGTGGACAGACAGAATGTGGGTCACCTTATTCTTGCTCAACTGCTCTGCATCTCTGGCATCTGTCATAGAAGAAAGAGGGTGGACATTTCAATATTTTCTGCAAGTGAATTACTCCTACAGTTTGGCCAGGAAAAACCACAAAATGACTTGCATATTTCTTTCTTGAAACTCCATAACTGACCATACCCAGAATAATCTAGATCTAGGGAATTTAGGGCTATCACTTTTATGTATTTTGTAGATAATAAGTTTATTTCTGATTGACACAGCTTTTGATACAAAGTGATCATATAAAACATGAAAAGTATTTACATTAATAAACACTGTAATCATGACTATTGCTGTTTAAAGGAAGTGAACCTATGAGATCATTTCGTAGTTGACATTTGTTAAATTTTAGACACAATAAAACTTATAACAATAAAGATGTTTAAAATATTTTTAATTACCTCTTAATGATTAAGAATCTAAGTTAAAATTAAATATAAAAGGACCACTTACTATATAAGAAATAAGAACCTGCCAGAGATTACTTTACCCTTATGTCAAAAGGAGGGATGAATAAGGTGAAGGGTTGAAGAAGTATAAATTTGTAGTTGATAGATAGTCAGGAACACAGCGTAGGGAATGTAGTTTGCATTAATATATTGGCTAGGTGGAAAACCAGAGGAGAGAAGGAGTAATTAGGGGATCATTTTATAAACTACATAAATGTCTAACCAATGTACTGTATACTTGAAACTAATGAAAACAAACCAATAAACAAATAAATAAATGGAGGGATGAGCCCAGATGCAGACTTATGACATCTATATCATCTATATTCACTTTAAGAAAAAAGTAAAAGTGGAATATTCTCTAGAAATTCCAAACACAATTGTCCATAAGTTATCAGTTGACTATTAAATGATCTGCAAATGAAACTAAGAAGATATCCAAATTACATTCCTGTCCAATGCACCCACTTGTAGAAGACAGACTGAATGAATCTCCCCAAATTGGAACCCTTCTTCTAATGTAAAAAACAGGAGTCTGGCAAGATACAAGAGGTTCATTTCCTTCTATGTCTCTGTCCTTGCCTGGGATGAGTTTTTTAAAATGATAGAGGGTAAAATGGACCCAAAGTCAGATGTTTAATTATGATGTTTCTGGAGCATATTTAATGACATGGGAAAACACTCAGGATATAACATTAAGCACTGGAGAAAAACAGGTATGAAACTATGAATACAATAAAGATACAATTTGTTAAAACACATAAAGACATACATATACATGGGGATAAAACTGCTACAAGAAATTATAATAAAGTGGTAACCTTTAAGAGAGGATATTATAAGTGTTCTCAGTTTTTTTCTTTTTAAATATATTTTTGTGTATATTCAACATGAGTGGTTCTAAAAGTTTCACATACTTATGAACTATTTGGGGGACTTGTTAAAAAAAGCATATTCCTGGGCTCCAACTTAGTTCAAGGTCCATGACAGGCTGAGGAATCTGCAGTTCTAATAAGCCTTGATGACCGAGCAAAAACTAAGAACTCTGTTCTAAATATTCTGCAATAAGCACATACCACTTTTAAAGAAAGGGGGAGAGAACTCTCTAAAAGTAGTATTAAAATCTTGGTTTTAAGACTCTCTTCATCACTCCAACCATCTCAAGCTTCAAATTCAGATGTGCACAGCAGCCATCTACCTCATACATACAGGGACTCAATTCCAACCGCCTCCCCCATCCAGCTGTCTTAAGTTGCAGCATCAGTGAGCTTTGAATTAGGCAGCAATTAAAATCATTTATGATCTCACAGGCAACCAGTTTCCACATAGTCACCAAAATGCAATCTTCTAATCACCACCCATATGCATTTGAATTCATAAGAAGTGAAACAAGATCAAGAGGGCGGTTTCAGTGCTCACAAAAGAGTCCCCCTCTCCCGCCCCCCGCCCCTGCACTCCGCCCCTCCCGCTCCCCCCTTCCCCTGAAGGTGGGGCAGAAAAGGTGGGAGAGCCAGAGCAGCAGTGGAGCTCTCTAAAACAGGTTTAGGACAATCTAGGACAAAATCTTTCAGATTCTGATTCTGCTTGGGATTTAAATTTTAAAGATCAATATTTGTTTAAATACATTTTTTTCTTTTTTAAAAAAAGTTTTATTGGGATAATTTCCATACTGTAAAATTCACCCTTTTAAAGTGTACAATTCAAGGGTTTTTAGCATATTCAGTTGTTTAACCACCACCACAATTTGACTTTAGAACATTTAAGCACCACATATACTTTTGTAGCACAGATTAAGATAAATGACAACAAAAAAAAAGTGGTTTTGATATAAGATTATACATTTGTGAATACAGAAGACTACTTGATACTACAAATGAGACATGTAACTATTGAACTCCAAAGAAAATGGTAATTACTCTTGGACAATGCTTTCTTTGCTCTGCATTCCTGTTTTATCATAGTGTTATCCACACTGATACACCAGTTTGGGATTATCCTCTTTCATACACACAGGCTCAGTCTACCTATTTGAGTGTGTGTAAAATGTTTAATCAAAGCTATTGGATGATGACTTTGGACCTTTTATTCTTTAAGACTACAGGTTATTGATGATTCTGGATGGCTGCCTACAACCACTATGTTAACGAGCTATGAACACAGTTGTTAAGACTCTGGCCATGGGGTTATCAGCTTACTCACATGCATATACATAAGCCTGAAAGTTTCACACCATGTCTCTCTAAGCACAAAATCATAGAGGCAGAACTTAGTCATTTGCTGCTCAAACCAGGGTCTGCCAAGAAGAATGGCATCACCAGGAAGTGTGATGAAAACGCAGACACCCAGGCTCACTACATACTTATGCAATCACAACCTGCACTTGAATAAGAACCCCAGGGTGCCAAATGCCAGATTGTCAAGGCAAGATGGCGGCTTAGGTAAATGCTGTGCTCGCTGCTTCCCATGACCACATTAAAATCATAATTATAGAACAATCACCCTGGATAGTCATCTGAAGACCAGGTGAACAGAATTAGGCCGATTTGAGACTGGGAGAGGGGGAAACTATGGGAAACAGCTGGCCCCAGAATCATGTGTGGTAGATGAATATCGGGAGGGCTATCTAAGTAGCAGCGGTCCCTCCTGAGAAATGAAAGGCCCCAGACCTGCACCAAGCTCCCCATCTCAGGGTTCTAGTGCCAAAAAAGGAGTCCCAACAACAGCTGGCTGTGAAAATCAGCAGGGATTGCGCCTGTTCAGGTGAGATGGAAGGCAGCTGGCAATCTAGACGTCCTCTTAAAGGGTTCACACACAGATTCACATGCTCTCAGGTACTCATCCTGGGCTCCAGAGAAGGGACAGCAACCCAGGAGGTGCCAATAACAAACAGGGAAAGACTGAGTTGTGTGGCTGCAGGGGGAGGGCTAGAGGGACAGCCACCACTGTCCCAGGTGGGTGCCATTTTGCCTGTGTTGAGCCCTCCCCCACATGGCCAAATCTAAAACTGCACTAAGCGGGTGAGATCCTCTTCACTCTGGTGACTTCCTAGGATGCCGCCCCATCCAAATTGCACACCAGCAAAGGCATTTAATGGTAGCTGAGCAACCAGCCCTGCACTGTGTACCATAGGAGGTTCTTTCAGCAACAGGCTCATGCACCACTGGAGGCACTTCCAGTGGTAAGCAACTAGCCGCAACTCATGCTGCAGTCTTTCTTAGACAACTCTCAGGGGCCCGTGGGGCCAAAGTGGGCAGTGGCTGGCCTTGGTGTGCTCTGAGACTTGTAAGGGCTCCCAGGCTCAGCACTGGCACCAAACCTGAAACTATATTAACTTGGTAAACACCACTTGCCCCCCTCTGGTCACTATGTGGGACCCCGCGCCTCACCTAACTCATATGGTAATTTTATTCTTACTTTTTGTGGGACCACCATACTCTTTTCCATAGTGGCTGTACCAATTTACATTCCCATTAGCAGTGTATGAGGGTTCCTTTTTACCCACAACCTCTCCAACACTTGTTATTACTTGTCTTATTGATGGCCATTTTAAAAGGTGTGAGGTGGTATCTCATTGTGGTCTTGGCTTGCATTTCCCTAATAGCCAAAGTTGAGCATCTTTTCATATGTCTCTTGGCCATGTTTCTTAGGAGAAGAAGTGCCTGTTCAGGTACTCTGTCCATTTTTTAACCAAACTGCTTGTTTGTTTGTTTTGCTGTTGTTGAGCTGTATGAGCTCTTTATATGTTTTGGATATTAGGCCCTTACCAGAGGCATTGTTTGCAAATATATTCTCCCATTCAGTTGGTAGCCCCTTTGTCTTGTTGTTGGTTTCTTTTGCTGTACAGAAGCTTTTTAGTTTGATAGTCATATTCATTCTTGCTCTTACTTCCCTTGTCTTTGACATCAGTCATAAAATCCCCTTTAAATCCAAGGTCCATGAGTTTAGTTCCTATGTTTTCTTCAAAGCAATTTATGGTTCTTGATCCATTTTGAATTAATTATGCTGTATGGTGACAGATAATAGTCTAGTTTCATTCTTTTGCACGTGGCTTTCCAATTTTTACCAGCACCATTTATTGAAGAGGCTTTCCTTTCTCCATTACATATTTTTGGCTCCTTTGTCAAAAAATTTGCTCTATATATTAACAATGAAATTTCAGAAAAAGAAATGCAACAAAAAGAACAAAATATCTAGGAATAAACTTAACAAAGGATGTGTAGGACCTATACACTGAAAACAACAAGACATTATTCAAAGAAATTTAGAAAGATACAGAAATGGAAAGATATCTCATGTTCAAGGATTAGAAGAATCAACATAGTTAAAATGGTCATATTACTCAAAGCAACATTCAGATTTAATGCAATACCCATAAAAATCCCATTGGCATTTTTTAATGAAATCAAAAAAAAAAAAAAAAAAAACATCAGATTTGTATGGAATCACAAAAGACCCCAAATAGTCAAAGCAATCCTTAGAAAA
Organism: Rousettus aegyptiacus; assembly: GCF_014176215.1. NCBI lineage: Eukaryota > Metazoa > Chordata > Mammalia > Chiroptera > Pteropodidae > Rousettus > Rousettus aegyptiacus. Next base: position 86,985,985 of record NW_023416284.1, read on the forward strand.
AGGAACAAGCCTGGAGGCATCACACTAACTGACTTCAAATTATATGACGAAGTGACAATCAAAACAGCATAGTATTGGCAGAAATATAGATACACAGACCAGTAGAACAGAATTGAGAGCCCAGAAAGAAAAAAAAAAATCAGGAAAAACAGAATTTAAAAAATACTATTCACATTTCAATATAAATTGCATTAAATAAAATAGACAACCCCTCATTAGTAAAAATAGCTAACCATATTCTTTCCTCTCTCTTCTGTCATCTGTCTTGGCCCCTGGACTCTTGCTGCCTGTCTCTCTTTACCCTCCCTATCTCTGCCACCCTCCCTGCCCCTCATCCTAGGCATTACTTGGCTTTCAGAAGAAGTAAATGTCACCTTTGCACAGTAGGAGCACTGAAACAGAAACACCCAACAGATCCTTCTCTTTGCTATTGCACATTCCCCACCTAGCTCAGAGGAAGACCCCACCTGTCACAAGGCAGACCTTACTTTGGTAGCAGATGAGTTCCTGCAAGATGCTGTCCTAAAGGGCAAAGTAACAGCTACATGCTTCCTTATGAAGGGAATTAGCACTCTGGATCTAATATTGATACAGAAGATGGATGGGATAACCAGTCCTAAGGTGTAAGAAATGCCAGAGTGGCTGTAGGAAATAAGCTAGTCTAGTAAAGTCAAGCAGAAATGCTCCTGAATAAAATTAAGAAAAATATATTAGAAGAAGTATTAGAAATTAACACTATCGACACAAGTGCTCAAGAAAAATGGACATTTGACTGGAAAGGACTTCTTTGATAATGCCTTTATGATACTCAGAACACCTGCTGCACTGATTTGTGAACTGTAAAGGATAGACATGCAGAATGAGAGATCAAGGGAAAGGGAGAAGGTCTCTATTTTAAAAAGACCTAAGTCTCTCTGCTTTGACACTGAAGCCTAAGCCATGTTTTGAGTCATTTCTAAAACTTTTGCTTCTCAATTTGAGAATTCTGCTGACTAATGGGCAAGAGATTCCAATCTGTCTTGCAGTTATATTTTCCACTGCAAAATTTAATGACTTCTAGAGTTATAAATTAGCTGTTAGTGGGTTCAACCTTTAAGTGGATACATTTCCAAACTAGGCTAGGGGCTAAAACAGGACAGTTCCTACCTGTTCCCTTATCAAATCCTGGCTCTGATATTTACTGGTGGCAAGTTTTTCTGTGCCTCACTTTTCTCACCTATAAAGTGGAAAAACAGTAAGGGTTGAGAGAAGTGCTAAATGATACAATGCTTAGAACAATGCTGTCTGGCTTATAGTAAATGTTATCATTGCCATTATTATTATCATCATTACCACAGTAAGTCCCAAGGCTGTGGTCTGGGCCTCAATCTCCATCATGTCTGAATGTTTCCAAATACATGCTCACTTCAAAGACATAATTCCCAGCTCTCACAAGCTGTATCACCTGAAGCTCATCACTCAGCACCCAGGTCTCTTAGGCTAAGCTAACAGCAGACCATTACGAGTCAATGTTCAGTAATTCTACCAGCTCGGCCTCATGTGAACTGGGGAACTATGTTCTAATTGACAGACACAAAAAAGCTTTGAGACCTCAAACATGTCTCTATGTACATCACCTGTACACACACAGTGCCTGAGCTTGTTTCCCACTTTGCAAGGTTTCTGTGGAGATCTTCAAGCAATGAAGGCTTCCTCTGTCTGCTAGCATCCACTTCTGCACTTGTTAAGTTGTGAGGAAGTAGCTAATCCCCACCCTCTTGGCCTAGGGAGGAATTGATCTTTGAGCTTCCACTCCCCACCTTCCCTCCTTACATATGGGCAGAGCCAGCTACCAGCTACAGAAATCTTGATTGAGAGGCTCTCATCAAAGACCAGACTTCAGAAGCTGGGTTTGTCTATGGGTTTTTCTCCAGGTGGAAAAATCACCAGGTGTTAGAAAACTGTTTGTGATTTATTAAAAAGGAAGAAGAAGAAGAAAGAAAAGAAGAAGAAGAAGAAGAAGGAAGAAGAAGAGAAGAAGAAGAAGAAAGAGAAAGACAAGAAGAAATCGGAGAGAAGAGGCAGGATTCCGTATTAGGCGTTAGTCCTTCTTAGCTTATGCTTCGTCTTCGTCTTCTCTCTCTCCTCCTCGTTCCTCCTCGTCTTCCTCTTCCTCTGCTCCCCTTCTTCTTCTTCTTCCTCCGCTTCCTCCGCTCCTCCTCCTCCTCCTCCTCCTCCTCTCCTCTTCCTCTTCCTCTCCTCCTCCCCCTCCTCGCTTACTCCCCTCTCGCATAAAAAACTACGAGTCGCGAGAATGCCCCCGAATCCTCATGATCATTTGGAAAGAAGAAGAAGGAGAAAAGCTGCAGAGTGACACATAAAAAATTCCACTGGAAGGAAGGGAGGAGGGAAGGAGAGGGGAAAGAAGAAAGGAAATGGCACAGAAGACCATTCAATGACTGGACTGAGGAGACCATGGCCACTAGAACCAAGGCCTGAGTAGCAAGTGTCGATCTATATTCTGTAAAAAAAAATAAAACTGTCTCAGAAAATTAAATTTTTTCATTAAATTTCCTTTTTATATTTCTATATTGGTTGTTGTGTTATAGTAGGCATGTATTATTTGTGATTTAAAAAGAGAAGAAAATGACTAAATGAGGCATCGCGCTAAAGCAGATGAGAGCCGGATTCACTTTCCAGAAATCATGATCCTTTTACCTTGGGTTTCCATATTGCTAACTAATGTTGATGAGCACCTATAGTACACCTGGCTTGGTGTGGGTGCTTTATGAACATCTTCCCATAACAGCCTAAAGTAGGTCTGTGGTTCCCATTTCCAGATAGAGAGGATGAGGAGGACTTACTCTGGCTGACCTGCCATGTACCAGGCAGGAAGAGAGTTCTTCAGCTGCACCATCTGGCTCAGTCCTCACCACAGCTCCAGAGCTGACATTCTTCCTCTCTCACATTGAGTTTGCTTAACATGTCTGAGGGCAAACATCTGGCTCATGGTCTATGGGGTAACTGGATTCTAAGGCAAGCCTACCTCATTGCTTCTCTCCACTCTGCAGGACCTACTTCCCTGTTCTATACCTGCTCCCCCTGAATCCGAATCACTGAGGACTAGGACACATGTCCACATCAGACTCCTATCACAGTGCTCTGCACATTGGGCACTTGCAATAAGTTTGTGGAATGGATGAGTTAATTTACAGGCAACTATATGAACACAACACTTCCAACTTCTTGGGGATGCACCACACTATCATTCCTTTGTTTTAGGTAAGCCTTACACTTGATAAATGTTTAAGAAATGTTTGGTGAATACATGAAAAAACATAACCACATACTAATGTCAGAATAACGGAAAGCAATGACAAAAGATTAAGTATCTGAACAAAGACAGGTGTGAGTTGTTATAAAACTCTAATGGATGAAACCTATAAAACAAGAATCCTGGAACTGTGAAGGATTCCTATGTCACTCACTATTTAGAAAATAAGTATGGATTTTAGTACAAAAAGGGAGTTTTAAATACTTCCTTAAAGTTGTGCATAATGTCCTTCAACAGGAAAATAACCTTCTATGTATTAGGATAAAACTCTCATAAATTAGGGGTAGAAATATTTAATTTGGTTGGTATTTATTACAATTTTTAATTTATAAACACTTTTACCTAGTAATTCAACTTCTAAGAATTTATTCTAAACTCTGTTCTCAAACACAAAGACATTGCCTTCTCCCCATCAAAGCAGTTAACAATAACTAAATAACCTCTAAAAATATTTGCTCTTTTCTATATTCCAGCTCCTACCACAAAGCGCTTGCTGCTTTTTCAGCACTACAAAGCTTACTGATTTAATAACTCCAGTACTATTTTTAACAGGTTCTAGTAGCAATTAGCAGCTGTCAGCTCCCTGTGCTTAATTCTATTTGAGGCGAATTAGCAGCACTAGGAGCCTTCAGGGACAAGAAGAAAAAATAAATATTATGCAGAGAAATCATAAAGACTGTTTTTATAGTCAGTTTGAACCTGAACTCACAAATTTAAGCAACAACCACAAAACAGGGAGGTGTTCTGGTTTGTTCAGGGTAGGAGGAGTTTCAGATGCCCATAACAAAGTTTGGGCAGACTTGTTTCTGCGAGTTTCCTAGGTCTATTTCATCCTATTTAAGTCTACCCTATCTCCAATGTTAAGGAACCAGTGTTTTCACTTATAAACACTCAAAGCGTCACACAGCATGAGGACCTGGCCCCTCCCTGGAAATTAAGAAAAGTCTGTTTGCCACTTGCACTTTGCTCCATGGGTTTCCACTCACCTCTGTGACCACAAAGCATTTTGAGATGGATAAGCTAAAAGTAAAAGTTGGTAGGTGACAGCAAAACAATAAATACATATTGAATAAGTCACAGAGAAATGTGTAATAAGAAAAGTCAACACAAGATGAGAATTATCTGCCAAAGATAAAACTGCCTCTTATTTTTCCCAAGTGATTAAAACAATAGGTTTCTGAACATTTATTAATAATAACTAGAAAAAGTGATAAAAGATTATCAAGAAGTTACATAGCTACTGTGCCTGTTAGCTGTCTTTTTTTGATAAAGATGTTCCAACATGTATGCAGAATTAAAATGAAGATCACAGGTTAAGTTGGAACCTGCAAGCTCCACACGCCTTTGTCAGTATTGGCCGAGGGGCTGGGACACGAGGAAGAGGACCTAACAAGGAGCCTGGGCGTAAGTGGTGGCCACATCCAGACCAGACTTCATATAAACCAAGTCTATACCTTGACTCAATCATATGTGAGAAGACTAAAGCTGATCTTTTAAAAAGTAAACTTAACTTCGGGTGGAAGCAACCCAAATGTCCATCAACAGATGAATGAATAAACAAAATGTGGTATATACATAAAATGCAATAGTATTCAACCTTAAAAAGAAAGGAAATTCTGAAACATGATACAATGTGGATGAACCTTGAGGACATTATCAGTGAAAAAAGCCAGACACAAAAGGACAAAAACTGTATGATTCCACTTATATAAGTTTCCTACCTAGAGCAGTAAAATTCAGAGTGAGAAAGTAAAATGGCAGTTTCCAGGCACTGGGGGAGCAGGAAATGCAGAGTTAGTCTTTAATGGGTACTATCATTAGTACTAAATTGGTATTGAAAGTACTAACTTTCAGTTGGGAAAGATGAAAAAGTTTTGGAGATGGATGGTGGTGATGGTTATACAGCAATGTGAATGTACTTAATGCCACTGAATTGTACACTTAAAAATGGCTAAAATGCCATATTTTACCACAATAATAAAAACAAGAGAGATAACTCACCTTTGAAGTTGCCAATATACAGGCCAGGCAGGATCTACGGGAGAGACACATATCAGATGTGAGCATTACAGATCTGATACTGATAGTGTTTTGCACACAGATGCTGGGCCCTCGCCAGAGTGGCTGGAGTACAGCCTAGGCTTGTTGACTGCCACACCTACTTCCTAGAACCTCCCCCAGATGGACAGCATGCACAACCAGGCATCTTTGTGTCCAGGGCTCTGGCCTGCCCATTCCAGTTGTAACACTGCCCAAATAGCCTATGGATAGTAGTGTGTTGGTGTCAATCAACTTATGGAACTTTAAAGACCAGGATCCCCCATAGAACTTCCCAGATCCCATGTGTCCTTCCTCATTTCTGCCCTGCAAGTGTTCTTTGGCATCCTGAGTTCAGCCATAAAACTAAGTGCTTCCAGCAACCCCTCCACCCTTCCTGCCTGCTTTCCAACCCCCCCCCCATGACTCCTCCTTTCCTCACTACACCCTACACACCCCTACACATCCCAGGCTTCTCTGACAGCTCCAGAAAACCTGCCCTCTGTTGTTCAAGGCTTTTGCAAATACTGTCCCCACTGTTAGGCAACTTTGACTCATGCCCAAAGGAGGCCCGTCCTGATCCCAGTGTCTGGAACAGGCCTCTGTGTCACTGCCCACAGCCTGCTGTGCTCCCATTGTGGTGATACTGTCACAGGGACATTACTAGGTGAAGGTCTAACCCCTCTGCTGGGATGCTCTCTGGGCAGCAAACACATCCTATTGCTCACTGCTGCACACTCAGCTCCTGGCTCAAGCTGAGGTCATGATTACCATTCAGTAAAGAGTTGCTAAATGAACAAACTGTTTTCTTAAAAAGTTTTAAGAACACACATTTGCTCCCAAATATCTACTTCTCCTAAGGCAATAGTTCTCAAACCAGACTATCCATCAGAATCATCAAAATCTGTTAAAAATTCAAATTTCTATACAAGCCCCAGCCCCCATACAGAATGATTCAGTAGATCTGAGATGAGACCTAGGGACTGTATTTTTCACAAGCACCCCCTACTTTGAAAAATACAAAACCAGAAACTAATTCTTGTCTTGCCAATACTTTATATGAAATCTCTGAAGTCCAAATATGGACACTGCTTTGGAAGCTACACCACGTGATATGATTTCCAAGTGCATACAACATAAGCTCTATGAATATGTGAAACAGAATTTCAAACAAAATTGGCAGCATCCACTGCCAAGGACTTAAAAAACAGGTCTTTCTTGAATTATAATCAGTCTTTGGGATTCTCCTAAGTGGAAAGATAGAGTAGATACTTAATCATTCCTGTTTTACAATATAAGAACAATACAAGTTCATCTTGGAGATGGATCAAACTGGTGTTCTCTGGCAGTTCTTGCCTGCACAGAGCTTTTTCATGTGTAATCTCCCATTCTCCAGGGTTTCTCCTAGGATGTGACATTAGATACTAAAGGGAATAATCATCATATGGCTGTTTGGATGATGGTGACAAAAAATTTCATCCTTGACCAAATTTTAGTTGGGCAACTTTGAGTCTTCTCAAGTAGGCCTTGTCCATAGACTGCCAGATTTAGCAAAGAATCTTCCCGCCCTTGATATCCAATCAAGTTCTTCCTCCACTTGATATTTAATTAAGTTCTTCTTACAAATTTCCCATCTACTCCCTCATTCTGCCCACTAGTTATAAATCCCCACTTGCCTGTAATATTGGGAGTTCAGTCTCTAACTTGCAGTAGTCTCTTTCTTGCCATTTTTCATAAGTGACAAAATAATTTTTCTTTTATGCCACAAATGGCTCCAGATTCGCACAGTCGACAGTTATAATGGACTACAATATGGGCATGTTTGTCATATTGTATGTATTTCAAGTTACAGAATATATTACAGTGACTGAATGGTTTGCTGAATTCATATTACACATGGGCACTGTGCTGGGCACTTGGGATAGTGGTGTGACTGAGATAGACAGTTTTCAGGGCTCTGTTAAGTGCCACTAAGATATTTAAGATATTTGGGGCTGTTAGAAAGAAGTAGATATTATTATGTATGTTTATTTACTCTAAGAAATGTCATGATAAAAATAAAGGAATGGTAAAGTCGTGTGTGCGGTACAATGCCTTCACTCCTATGCTTGCCTCTGTGAAGCAGACACAGGAGGCTGGGAAGGTCTGGGGAAGACCACTTTTGTATTTCTGTATGTAATTTTCTATATAGTTTGAATGTTCTAATCATATGTGTGCATTACTTCAATTTGCTTTTTGTTTAAAGTCAAATGGTGATATTTTGGAAAAAGATTATATCCCATTTTTACTTTTCTTTTTTGTACTTCTACTACTTTCTCTACTACACATAAATTAATACATTCCATATTATTTTTTTAAATAAAATAAAACAAGCACATGAGGTTAGATCACCTCTGTGCTCCACTGCTCTAGAACTATGATTTAATGATTCCTAAATCTACCCTTTGGAACTCAGCTCCAGTCTGGCTTCTACTCCCTTCACTCCACTATCTAAAACAGATCATTATTTTCCCTCCCCCAATTATCAATTCCTCTTGTCCCCTGATAGTGTCACCTCTCCCAGTCATCCAGAATGAAAAACCTGGCACCCACTCCCACCAGGGCACGTCCCTCTCCTTACCCTAGTACCCTCCCTCTGGCCAGTGAGTTATGAAGTCCAATCATAGCACCAGCTCCTTGGCTCATGGTCACCACCACAACCCAGAACCTCAGTTCACACATGGACTAGAGAAGCAGCCACTGAACTTACTTTTTGTCCCATCAAATTAATTTTCTAAAGTTATATTCTCACTGGGTCACTTGCTAGATCAAAATGTGCAATGGCAAACTTTCCCAAGAAAATGAAGGCCAAAACTGAAATTCAACTGAAAATTTCAACATGACTCTCTACCTCTGAAGGATTTCCCCCATTTTAATCTCCAGCCAAGCCAAATAACCCCTATTTTCCCAACACCCCTCACTGGTCCCACCTTGCAACATCACCTTTATTTGTATCCAATATTCTCTCAAAATAGAGAAGAAGTCCTCAGTGGGATCTCACATCCCTTCAGTATGTTAAAAAAGTATAAACCCTTTATTTTATGGGTTTCCTAGTCTCTGAAGCCTTTTCCTGTGTTTGGAGAATCCCCATCCCCCACATTGAAGTCTTGGTGGGAAGTAAGCCCAGCTTTTACTACAGAAGCTGCAAATGCCAAATATTTACTCACTTCTACCTTCACTGCTAAGGCATGGACATGTGACTGAAATGAAGCATGTCTCCACAGCTGTTCCAGACCAGAATCCAGAGATAAGCCAGGACAGCCTACCTTACAGTAGCAACATCTGCATCTTAGAGCAGTCCCAGAAATGCTCTCACTAGATCAGTTGTAGAACTGGCTCCTGGCAGGATAGCCTAAATCTGGTTCTCCAGCCTTCCTAACCATCTGACCTATTCTATCTAAGGCAGCCACATTTGGGTTCTGTCGCTTACAACCACAGACCCTGATGCAGGCCTTTCAACCCTGAAAAAAATGCACAATTGCAAATGAGCTGCACAGACCAAGCAAGTCATAGACTAGCAAAGTCCTACTAACCCTGAAAGCAGCGCTTCCACTTGCACTCCAAGAACCAGATAGAGGTTACTTTTATAATATTCCTCCCTCCTCTGAATTCTACTCAAGCCTCATTTAGAAATTCCTTCTACTTCTCAGTTTATGTGCTCTTCTTGGAACTTTAGTTCAGTGCTCTTGTTCAACTTCTTAGGCTTCCTCTCTGATTTACTGTAACAGCCTCCTAGAGATCTCCCCACCTCTGTACTTGTCCTTCCAAAGGATTCCTCAACCTGCCTCCAAGTCCAAAGCTGATCATGTGATATTTCAGATTAAAATCTTAGGGCTCCAAGTAGCTCCAAGTAGAATGACACCCAAATTCAAGACCTCGGCAGGTGAGACCTTCAAGGACTGAGGTTGCTATGGCTTCAGCCTCTGCCCCATGCCTAGCACTTCCCCAATTTTCTCCACATCCAAGGAAGTAAAGAGAGACACAGGAAAGGTCCCCTAATAGCAGCATCCAGATTTTATAGGAAACGGTCCAATTTTCAAATACTGTCAACTACCTTTAAAAAAACCTTTAATATTGGGATAGATAAATAAAACACTTCTGCGGGCTGACTATGGCCCGTGGACATCTAATTTATGACCTCTATCTGCTGCCTGCATCGTATCTTTGAATATCTTTTCTCTAAACCCAAATGGTTTTCCTTTGATTGGTAGGTGCTCAATCAAGTAAATGATTTTTCAGTGAACAGATCAAAAGATAAACAGTGTGGATAAGGTGGGAGGAGGCGAAGCAAGGAAAGGATAAAAACAATGGTGAGGATAATAAAAAACAAAGGATATAAAAAACACTGGCCAAACAGAAATGCACAGTGAAGGCTGTGAGATCAAACTTTGTCCTTTTCTTCCCTGGCTGGGTTTCTGTATGAGGTCAGTGACACCAGGCTAGTGGCACTGGGGTTGCTGTTCGAGGAGAGCAGCATTTTAAAGGGATGCCAGGGCAGAATGCTGGCAAAGGCAAAGGTATGAATTTATTAAAATCAAGGAGCTAACTTACTAAAAATCATTTAAGATGTATTTTATATGCATTTAAAATATTTTAAAGTAATATAAAGAGAGTTATGTTATGTCAGTAAACTTTTAACTTCATTTTCCAGACCAGAAGAGTAAGCCAGAATATCAAGACCTGGAAATTGAAAGAAAATTGCTCAAGCTCAGTTTCTGTAGTTTCTTCCATATAAAATTACAAAACAAGATCAAGGAAGGCTGGAGGATTAACCATTGGCAGGGAGAGAAATTACACTTTTGTTTTCAAGGAGAATAATAAGCCCATCAATATTTAAACTTTTATACCAATCGGCTCCATAACTGAAACTTAAAACTCAAAAAATTTGACCTGACTTCTCCCATATTATTTTTGCTAATAATCTCTAAGCACAGAAAAAGGGAAAATGAAATAAAAAATAATTTTCCAGCAGAGAGATGGCTTATAGAGGAAACCAGGGAAGAGGTGAGTATTCATCTGGAACAACATGGCTGACAATTCATGGAGTCTGAACTCAAACCAGAAGAACATAGCAGGAGTGAAATCATTGCTACCTGGTAGAAAGTAAGAATAGATCGAGGAAAAAAGTTTGTAAATGAAGTTTGGGAATGTTCTATGACTCTAAAAGAGTAAGTTTAGAATTGATCTGAATCATATTTGAGACTCAGAAACAATTGTTCTTTTCCTGTGCAGAGGATGTTGTCTCCATTGTACATCTAGGTGACTCCTTGTCCTGTAGGTCTCCCATGAGATGATAGCTCCTAGGGAGGTCTTTCCTGACCACCAAACTCCCTAAAACCCTCTATTACAACACCTTGCTTTATTGTTATCACACTTATCGATACCTAAAATTATTTTATTTGCTTACTTTTTGATTTATCTTGAAGCAGGGGACATGTCTATCTTATTCCCTGCTGTGTCCCAAAAAGCCTGCCACTGAGTCTGGAACATGCAGAGATGATCGCGGAATAAATGGTCATGAAACAGCACAAACCACAAAGGAAGATGCTCTCTAACACTCTGCTGGTCAAAAAAGATTCTTATTTTCTGTTAAAAGGTTGGGAATAGATAATGGTAGGTAGACTCCTTCTGCAGAAATACTTTGAGCCATGGTTGATGGCTCCTCTTGATCAAAATCCTTCACACTCACACTTTACTAACACTGGCCATACAGAAATACATAAAATCAAATCCTTAGCCACCAAAAAGAGCACGTAAGCACTAAAAGATACTGCTTCTAAGGCAAGAAATATCTTCAGTTTACCTTTTAAACATTTCTCTTAGTATTTCATGATGCCATGGAATCTAAGACAGCACCACCCAAACAGATATAAGAGAAAATTCTGATCAAGCAGCAGTACAAGGTAACGGGGCTGATAATTCTCCCTAGGTCAGAAAGAACTTTCTGAGTTTTGAAGCCAGGAGTGAGGAAGAGAACTTTGGTGGATTCCCTGAAGGGTTAAAAATCACAGATTTCCTAAGGCCATTTGGCTATGGACTTAACCAGTATGCAGTTTATAAAGGAAAGACTCTGAGAATACTCTTGTATGCATTTAGATGCCTTAAACATCTGTTCTTTCAATATGAAATAAAATTGCAATGTTGAGAAAATATTCAGGGGGTGGTATAGAGAAGACAGGGAGACCATCAGCATGAAGCCATCTGTCCATCAGCTCCACAGCTGCAGCTGTACAGCTGTGCCACTCACAGTGTGCTCATCTCCCATCGAAGATTTCTCTGTAAGCTGCCTGGGACCAATTGGGTGGCAGGGTCTCTTGTCTTTCACATTTATTTCCCACAGCAAGACCTAGGAAGGTATTCTGACAATCACAGGTATTCAATAACATAATTTGATGAGTGGGTGAATGAACAGATGAATGAATTATGGAGGCGGCCAAGTTAGATGCTGCCACATGGAAACAGCAGCATGCAAAAGCACAAGGATGTCTTACCTTCTAGTTCCTTACCATGCTAAAACAGTGCTTCTCAATCTTTTAGGACCTCTTGTGCCTTCTGAGAATGATTTAGTTTCAGATTAACGATCACACAGGCCTCAGGAGCTTCTGAGTGACAAACCCTAGACTAGTGGATGATTTTGCCCTCCATGGGACATCTAGCAATACCTGGACACATTTTTGGTTGTCACAGAGAGACTACTGGCATCCTGTGGTTGAGACCTGGGATATTGCTAAACCTCCAACAATGCACAGGTCAGCCCCCACAACAAAGAATGATGCAGCCCAAGCTATCAATACTGCAGAGGCTGAGAAACCCTAGTCTATGCTTAGGAGGCATATTCCCCTTGCTCTTTCCCCCTTGAACTATACTCCTTTCTCAACTATACTCCTTTATCTTCCATAGGATAAAGAAAAGAGGCATCCTAAAACAGGTGTCGACCATATCCATGGCAGATGCCACCACTATAGTTATTAACGTGACATATCCAAGAACACTATTAACAGTGCAAATTTGCACTTTACAGTTTGCAAAGATGTTTTCTTATACATTCATTTGCTTCTCTCAAGAATCTAAGTAGAAACTAGGGGAGGCATCATTATACTCATCATGGAGCAAATAAGGACACTAGACTAGATAAGGCAGTCACCATCCCTATGAAATGAGGGCGATAAAGAAATTGAAGTTGAGAAACATTAAGTGACTTGTTCAAGATCACGGCAGGAAGCAGTGGAGTGGTAGAGAAACCCCACATCAAGCTTTCTGATAGCCCCACCACTCTTTCTTTCACAACAGTGGGCTTCTAATGAAAAAGCAATGCACCAGTTGAAATGTTTGTCTCTCATTACCATGAGAAAGTTTCCCATGAACTACTAGGATAGCATCCATTTCCACCAGGAAGAATGCTTTCAGAGAACATAGAGCAGCAAGTGAGGAAGAGGCCACCAGGTTGAGCAGCAGGGTGCTGGAGGAATTGAAATAACTCTGGCAGTGGGGGAAAAGACATCACAGCCAGAGGGTTCTCATATCCTACCCTAGAATGGTAACATTATAGCCCACTTTTGGGTCATTATTTCAGGTTGATCAAGATAAAAACATGCACATGGAAAAGCATCTGGGGCAGATTTCTCTGACATGATGCTTGGTTAGAGACTAGATTTTTGTGTTTAATGTGGTATTGTAGTACTTAAGACTAATAAGATGACAATGATAGTTTTCCTTATAGACCCTCCCCCCCAAAAAAAAAAAATTTGAGTGTTTAGACACTGAGAGAACTTTGGGTCAATTAGGTGTTTTCAAAGGCTCCACAGAAATGTGACATTTGCATGCAATAGCCCTTTTAGGTTTTACTCTAATCCTACTAGAGACACTCACTAGACTGATCTTTTTAGCAGCATAATGAGGCACTCTGCACTACGGCTATAAAACAGATCACCTAGCTTTGAGTTCCGGCTCTGTCACTGGCCAAATGCATGACTTTGAGCCCTTCGCTTAATCTCTGTGTATCTCATCTATAAAACAAGGATGAAAATAGTAATATCTATTTTATGGGTTTGTTGTGAGGATCATATGAGTTCTATGTGGAAAGTCTCAAAACATTCCCTGGCATATCACAAGCTCCTTAGTGATATAATTTCGGCTAGTTCGATCTACTTTGGAATTGCATAAAAAACTATGAAATGGTAGTTTTAGTTGACTGCCTTTCCCTCCTATCAATGTCAAACATGAAGGAATAGAGGAGGTGCCTTTCCTATTTTGCAATATGGAACTCTGGGGAGCTTTTTTAGGTTATTTTTCAGTGTCTTTCACTTGAGAATTCACTTCAGATGAACTAGCATCCTAGCTCAGAGTAAAAACGTCTACTATCTTCAAAATCAGTGGAAACTGGGTTCCAAATCCAGCTCTGCCGCTTCCTAGCAGTAGGACCCTAGCCATGCTACTTAATCTCTCCAAGACTCCATGTTCCAATCTATTCACAGAGGATAATACAGACTGACTTCCTAGGGCTAGACTGAGGCTTAGATTTTATAAACTGCAGGCACATGAGATGAGGCTCAAAATATAACAGATCACAACTGCTGTGTTCTCTGTTTGCTCATCATCTTCAATTGGCCAGAATACAGAAGCCTCTTTCCTTTATAGTCTCTGTGTAATATACTATATACACCTGAGATGGGCATGACAGTGTCCCATAGGAGACTAGAATGTATGGTAAGATCCCCCATGATGGCATGAAATATAAATAAAAACTGCTATAATCAAAGCAGTCCGAATGGAATCTGCATTATCTAGTTCATAAGTTTTCTTTTGTCAAGGATGATCGACTTGAGCAAGACTGAAACAGAATCTTGTCCCAGTAACCTCAGTATACACATACTGAAAACTGTTTTTAGTTTTAAGAGCATTTTACATTCTTATTTATAAATATTCTTAGAAAAGCACTTTATAATAATTCTGTAAATGAACGATTCTCTTTTTACAGATGGGAAAAGTATGAAGCCTAGTTGCAAATCACACAGTAATACATGAATAAATTGTAGTCAAGGCTTTTAATTTCTAGTCAGAGGCTGCTGACCTCTGAGCAATTGATTTTGACCTCAGCGTAATCATCTTTACCCCAGCAGGATCCTTGGCCTGGACTGAATCATACCTACTAACCTACTCTCCTGAAATTGCCTTCTTTTATCCTCTTGAGCCTCCACTTCTCCCCACCTTGTGGTTTGTGTGTCTGTGTGACTGTGTGTCTGTGTGTCTCTCTGTCTCAGTCTCTCCTTCCCTTTTTCCTTCTCCCTTTCCCTCTCTCCCTCTCTCTCTTACACACACACACACACACACACACACACACACACACACACACCCCATGCTGTGTAATACAATAGCCATTAGCCAGTGGCTGAGTACTTAAATGTGGCTAATCCCAAATGAGATGTGATTTAAGTATAAAATACAGGCCAGACTTTGAAGGCTTAGTACAAAAAAATTGTACCATTCAACAGATAATTTTATATATTGGTTACATGTTGAAATGACAATATTCTGAATATATTTCAGTTAAATAAAATATATTACTAAAATTTATTTGACCTGTTTCTTTTTACTTTTTAATGTAGCTACTAGAAAATTTTAATTAAATATATGGCTCACATATTTCTATTTGGCAGTTGCTGGTCTATACTGAAGGTTCTGTAAAGGAACTTTGTGTCATTTGCACTGTACTCTCACCCATTCCCTAAACTAGCACACCACCTAATAGTAAGTACACAATAAATACTTGTTGAATTAATGACATCTCTAAAGTTGTCTGTACATATGTTTCTCCATCTCTACATTGGAAATAGTGGTTCTATTTACAATACAAGATGGTTAGGATAACATCATCAAGAAATTTATTACTTTCTTTGAAAAGTAAAATGACATGAGTATGACTGTTTTTACTGAAAAGGCTAAAATTAATTTTGAACCCTTAGGCAATCATTTGTATTCTGAAATATGTTCTTGTAATTATAATATAAATGAAATAAATGCTGAAAAAGATGAAGAACAAACAATCTACATAGAAAAACTGCAGAAAGAATCAAAGAAAAGCTGAGGTAGGACCACAGGTAATGGGAAGGCAGAGTCCACAAACTTGTGAAACTAGCTTTCATTTAAAAAACAGAAGGCTCGTGGTGCTGGACATAATGCAAGTATTTCTCCAAAAGACAATCTGTTTCCAAACTTGATCACTACCCCACCACACCCTTACTCCTTACAAAAACACCCCACACACAATGAATACAATTCTGATTACCAAAAAGTCTCAGGTGTGCAGACCCAAAACACAAAATAGTTCTTTCATAAATTGGGTCTACAGGACACAAGAAACACAACATGGGCAGGTGAAGAGTTAAGTTACACAGGACTACCCCTTTCCCATCTTGACTCCAACTACTCCCTGCTAGACCTAACACTCCAAGAACCAAATAACTGCTGACCCCAGCACTAACCAAAAGAGAAAGCCACATTGTTGCATCCACCAGATATGAAAGTTGAATGTATGTGGAGCTGTGGGTAAGTGGAATTCAATGGAGGAGGACAAGCAGAAGACCAAAAGCTAACATCTGATCCAGGACCCTTTCAAAGACCTGTGAACTTGTCTTCGTGGAGGGCTTTTTAAAAGTTTTATAAGTCTTTCCTTTAAACCAGCAGTACCAGGTCACAAAATCCTTAGCCTTGTGGTTGACATGAACACAGACATCCTGGGCAATTCTCAACTGCTAGAGCTGGAATCTGGTATTTTCCAGTGACAGGAAAGACAGAAGTCTATTGCACAGCGGAGGAAGGGGGCAGGAGGTTCCAGAGAAACGAGGGATAGGGGCTGGAGGAGCTGAACAGAGACAGAGAGCAACAGGGATTTTCTAGAAGGTATAATCAGCACAGCTAGCCAACAGGTTGCCCTTCTTCCAGAAGCCACAGAACCCAGTATTATCAGCTTTGAATCTCTTCTTTCACCCCAATCCCCCAACCCCAGGTACTTAAGAACACCTTAGGACTTAGGCCTCTGTCAACTTTCCTCTCCACAAGCAAAACTTATTTGTGCACACCGAAAAAAAAAAAAAATCTGGGGAGAAAGAGGAAACTACAAAATAGAAGACCCTTATTACTTCAGTTTACTAATGGGTGAGTGGTGACGCGTCAAGAGCCCCATTTGGGAGTGAAAGGGAGGGGAGAAAAAGAAGAAACCACAGCGCTCCTTGCTCTGCCGACGTCTCAGCAGAACTGTCAACGCTTTTAAAGGGCACGGCTAGTTCTGGCGGAGGGAGGCTGGTTACCCGGAAGCCGGCAGGGGGCCTGGAGGGGGGCGCCTCAAACACACAGACTTAACGGTAACGGCCCCAGATATGCCGCCCCTCCCTCCCTACGTTTAAATCACGGAGAATCGGACGCCAGTGAAGCAGGTGGAGGAGCGAGGACAGGGCGACCGTCAGCTGGTTTTCCTTACCCAGCAAACACCAGCCGGAGGAAAGGCTGAAAAGTGGAGGCAAAGACAGCACAGAGGAAAGAAAGACACGTTACCTTGTTCATCCCATTCCCCATGGTGACCGAATGCGAGCTCTTAAGAACTTCGCAATGAGGTCGCAGGCTCCCTAATGGCGTGTTGCAAACAGGAGGGGGAGGAGCAGGTGAGGCGGGAGGGGAGGAGGCGCTGGGGAGGAATTTCGTGCTCGCAGTATTAACAACAACGACAATCGAGGAGGTCCGGGTGACTAGGCTTGCTACAGGGAACCCGGCACGGACGATAGAGTTTTCCGCTCGTCCGCCGCGGACTTCCTGGCTCGAGCCAGGCAGAGGCTGCGGCGTCCTTGCCAGGATATGGTCTCGCTTTGCCCTTGAACTCCCCGCGTGAGTCCCGCGCGCCCCTCCCTGGCTGGCTTCCTGGGACTTGTAGTCGGGCCCCCGGCGCCTTGCCGCGCGAACCACAGTTCCTCTGCTGTCATGCAGGGAAAAGGAGCGCAGACCAGGGTCCCCGGCAGCCCCCCGCAGGGGTAGGTGGGGAACAGGGATCCTAGGTATGCGCGTTGGAGAGGAGGGGGCGCAGATTACCGCTGCCTAGCGGCCGGGCCGGGGACCGAGAGCGCACGCGCCAGCTAGCCGCCTGCGCGCTCGGGAGTCGGGCAGGGGTGGCGGCCCGGGGAGGCGGGGCCGGGGGGGTCGCTCAGGCATCTCCCCGCCCCAGCGGTGGCGCGTCGAGAGGGCAGGCTCCCGGAAAGTTAGAGTCACCAAAACTCCCGCAGCCCTTTTCCCCTGGGGCAACTCGGGCAGTGGGGGCGGGGTGCTGTTACGAGCAGTCACCGCCCTGCCTTGACTGCTTCGGTGAATCAGGTGCTAATCACCGCGGCTCCCCTGCCTGGGTTTTCTGAAGGCGACAGATTTAGGCCGGGGTGGGGGGATTCCTGTGGTCCTCCCCCACCCACGAAGACCGAGAAGGCTCACCCGGTGAGGAAAGGTGGGATCAGTTACTCATCTCTGGAATGACCCTACCTCCCTACCCTGGGGGAGGGAGCAGATAGCCGGATTTCAGACCTCATGCCATGGCTTTGGATGTCTAGTGTGTTCCCTTCTTTAAATTATAAACTGGCTCTGGTAGGCACTTGGGTGTATTGATACAATTACTTCTGGAAAGCTCCTATCCTTGCTAAGCAGTAATGTCTGCATTGTGATTATGTCTGGAACACTTTCTAACCTGTAGCAGTTTTGAGTATTCAATCATCCTTAATAAACTCATCACTGGAGACAGAATCCTTGCGATAGAGGTTTCTCAGTTTCATTTTTATGTCCTCATCAATGCTCTGTGCATAGTAGGTGCTTAGTAAATATTTGTTAAATGAACACATATGTCAATGTAATACAGCTGAGCTCACCCCGCCCCCATGACCTCATTTCATCTACTCCTTACTCATCAAGTTGCAGCCACACTGGCTTTTTGTGTATTCCTTGAACCTAACAGGCTTCATCATGCTCTTGGGCCTTTGTGTAGGTTGTGCTCTCTACCTAGATATCTCAATCCCTAGCTCTTCGCATGTCACCAAGTGTCACCTCAGGGAGGCTTTTTCTGAATACCCAACCTAACGTAGATTATCCAGTCACTATCATGTTAACTATTATTCTCTTCATAGCACTTAACATGATCAGACATTATCATACTTATTTGCTTATTTTTTATCTGCCTCACTAGAAAGCAAACTCCAGAGGAAACAGACCTTGCCTATCTTATTCACTACTATGGTTACATAGCCTGGGGCAGAACCTGGCACAAGATAGGGGTTCAGTAATTATTTGTTGAATAAATTAATGATTTCAAAGGGCTGAGAAGATAGAAGTGGGGTTCTGAGGAATGCTGACATTTTGAAAAGAACTTATAGACTACATCTTGCTTATTTCTCTTCTATGCCATATCTTCTGGGCTACAACAGGTACCAAACCCCCACATGTAGTAAGTTCCCACTCAAAGTGTACCCAAATTGTCTACTGTAGGTCGAATGGGACCCATATCAGGCATCACCCTTCCTGCCCCTGGCTTTTGGTGTGTTCCTTCCCTACCACTTCTCCTTCCCTCTTTCAAGTCACCTTGGCAGTCCTCCTCTTACCCCTTTGCTCCTCACCATCATTATTTTTACTACCTTACTGCTTATAGACAACACAGCTTGATTAGAGGATTGCCTGGGGGGAATCCCAGACCAACCATTGTTCCTAAGTCTCAGAGTGATCTTGGGCAAGATGCTCAACTTTTCTGAACCATGTCATCCCTCCTTAAAATAAGTATTGGACTATGAATTTTTGAAGGTCCTATTCAGCAATCAATGAACTACTCCTATTTCCCTCCACTCTAATTGTGCCATTGTTGTAGTCAGTTCGAGAACACAACCAATTTATAAGTTGGTACTTGCCCATAAATGACAAACATCCAATTTTTCTTCTGTCATTTGGAACTTGTCCTTACTCATGCATTTCTTGTAAACTTATTTCTCTAGCTCAGATCATCTGTTTAACAATCTCTCTGAGGCTCCAAACCTGCCATGGCTATCTCCTAACAGTCAAGATCAGCACTCTGGCTTTCATTCAGTATGGGCCTATAAGATCTACATGCCCAGATTCTCAGTTTCAGATTTCAGATTCTCAATTTTTCTTTCATTTTTTGGTTAAATAAGAAAAGAGGAGACCATTAACATAAGAAGCCATGTCAGATTTTTAAAATTTATTCTTGTGTGTGTGGTGGGAAGGAGGGGGGCAGGTAGGATTCTCCATAAAAGGCTATCTCCCTGCACTCCCCTCCATCATGTCCTAGAACCTAACTCTACCTCTCTCCATCATAACAGTAATTATCAATTTGTCATGTCTTGCATTTCTATGACTAAAAAGGAAAAGGGAAAGTCTGATCCTATTTGGCAATATGTCCTGGTATTTTCTCTTTTCAAAGCACACTACCTCAGAGCTGAAGCTCTCATGCTGAATAGATGGCCTGCCCATTTCCAAACTCCTTCCTTTCTTCTTTATTTTATTCTCTGTAACTCCTGATTATGGAAAGAAGGAAGGAAACTCCTAAACAAAGCTGGCAATGCTTCACATCTAAAGAAGAATCTATTATTTGCATTCTCTCATTCATAAAATTCTTTAAGGCATAATATGCCTAGTGGAATTTCACTCCATGTAAGATTTTTACTCTTACTTTCCTGCCTGCCATTTTTCTGTCTCTCAACACACCCAACACAGCAAATTTTGACAACAACTCCCAAACAAGCCTTCATGTGTGTATAGTGAGGAATGGTCTATCAGTTATGTGAGCCAGCTGCTTCATACACATGTGGTTAAGGGTAAAATGCTTAGTGATATATTTAGTTAACGATTCTTTGAACTTTAAGCCGAGAGAGTAAAAAACCCACAAGTAGAAATGGAACTATTAGAGTCAGCCAAATCATTAGGGATGTTATTGATAATTTCACAGAATTGAGATAAACTTCTGCCCAAGTGAGAAGTAGTTATGTAATATTTCTTGGCCTTTTGAACATACTATAATCCAGAGATTCTCAACCCCTAGTACTGCTGACATATGGGGCTGGATAATTTTTGTTGTCGTGGGTCTGCCCTGTGCATTATAGAATATTTTGCAGTATTCCTGGCCTCTACTACTATCTCCCAGTAATATTACCTCAGTCATGACAATCAGGAATGTCTTCAGCCCTTGGAGAGCAAAACACATCTCCTGCCACTATTACATGTAAAACGGAGCCACAGGGATGAGATCTTTTAGGGATGAAATCTCTCTTACTGTCTGCCATTCTTTCCTTCTCTTTTTCTCACTTGATAACCAGTTAAGTCTACACTAATAGATAATGTTAGTTCTCTGCAGAAGTCTTAGGCCATGCTGTCCAAAAAGAACAAATTAAGAACAAGAAGTTAAAATGAGGAGCTAATTTAACCAAAGCATGACTGAAAGTAAAACAAAGGTAGAACCTAATGAATTGTAGAAAGAAAAAAAAGAAGTGGAATCTAGAACCACCAAAACAAAAGCATGAACATCTCCTGTTTCTCCAGAACTCTCTAGAAAGAAGGTACCGAGTTGACTGCTTCAGGCCATGCAGAGAAGCCCGACCACAAGGATGGGGCCCTCAATAATCTCAGCCTTTAAAAGGCCACTGATTTCCAGCCCTCCAAGCAGTCTTCTGATTATAAACTTGATTTCCTGTTCCAATTTCTACTAACGAAGTATCTCAAAGCACAGGCATCTGGAGAATGTGGGGTCAGAGAAGAGCAAGAAGAATGGATATATAGTTAGGTAAGCAGGGCAGAGAGATGGAGTTAGAGAATCTTGAAGGAAGTGAATGGAAAATGCTAGCAGGCATGTAGTTGGAAGTCAGCAAAGTCTGTCAGCATGTAGAGTTTTTGGGAGGGTTGGCAGAGGCAAGGCCAGTCTGGGAGGAATGGAGTTATTGAACAAATTATAGAACAAAATATTAGGCAAAGGGAAATAAGACAGAGCCCCAGTTCCTTAAAATTGGGTGGAAGGTGACACTAATTGTCACCCTACAGGTCATAACATGTATGCCTGTGTATTGTCAGTATACCTTCTTTCTAAAGTTGCAAGCTTCATTAGGGCAGGGCCAGTTGTCATCAGCTTTAGTATACAGTGCCTAAAATAGTTTGTACTATGTGGGGAAATGTTCAGTTATTTGTTGATTAAGGAGAGAAAACACAACTGGGCGGTTGTTGCATTTATCCAGGTGTGGGGTTCACCAATAATTCATCTTTTATATGCCAGATAATCAATACCGCATCTACCTGTCTTTATTTTTCTAGAGCAATGCAATTTCCATATGGAATGGCTCTGTCATCTAGGAGTGATCAAAGTCCTATCGCCCTTTGTTTTTAAAACTGATGCAGTGCACCCTGGTGAGGGGAGTGGGTAAGAGGGTAGAGGGAGAATCTTTGCACACAGTACTTTCATATATTGCTGAATTCTGCCCCTTGATATGCAGCCATAGCTGTAGTTGGCAGAGCCCAATACTTTCTGTAGCTCTGCCTTTGACATCATGTTGTTCTTTGAACTTTGATTAAGAAATCATTAGTGGTTTATGAACATCCATCTCATAAGTTGGCTATGGTTATTTTCCTTGTCTGGAATGCTTTGACTTGACCTATGTACTTCCCTATTTTTGCCACGGAAGGTCTACGAGGTAGCAAACAGGACCTTTAAAACTTCATTGTTTTAAAAAAAAAACAAAACAACCTTTTTTGTGATCGATGATCCCAGCTCAAAACAGCTGCCAAAATCTGAGCCACTTGTATCTTTTTAGACTCAGTACAATAACATCTTTCTCATCTGGGTCTGACAGGACTGATATAAAATACAATTTGGCCCTTGCTTTTTTACACTAACTTACCTTAGACACAAAGAGACACCAGTTGCCTTCTATATAGTACCATGTTTGTGGTCTCCAAATCTTTATAAAACCCTACTCAAAGTGACCACACGGTCGGCAATCTAGTGGAGAGTGGGATAGTCCCTAAGTACCCCTTGATGAAGGATCCCATTGGTCCATATTTACCATGCCTGCATGGCCAGCTGCTCTCTGAGAGGCACACTTCTGCTTCTTTAAATGCCTGCAAGGGCCAGGGGCAGCCCAGAATTGAAGACATAAGGGAAAATGGCAAGGGAAGTACCAGCTCTGAGAAATGATTGGGCAAAGGTAGCCCCTCTTAGAGAACCTAATACCCACCTACTAAATGTTCCTTTAGAGTTCTTCTCTAGTGAAGAGTTTTGTGTTGGTTAATTTTGTTTGTTTTTCACCCTTTTACGTAAAGCAGAAATTAAACTAGATTTGAAGACATTTAAAAATGTCTGGGTAGGGGTCTGCAGGGAGAAGGTGGTTTCCTCAGAGAATGGAATGTCCCAAGAGAAATTTCACTTGTGAGAGGGGAAGTCCATTTCATATGACATAATGGTGTCATTATTTAACACTCTGTTGGGTTTTACATTTGTTAATATTTATCGTTATTTTGATTAATTATTTACCATAAAAACCCTGCAAATTATGAGAGAGCCGTCATAAATAAAGTGCTTCTCAGGCTAGATAACAGACCAGGATCATTTCTTTCTTATACACAGCAGACCACTTGTATTTTCTCATTGGTCTGCAGGAGACGACCTACCCCTGTCCAGGCAAACCATCTCACCCAAAGCCACATGGTATTATTCAAAGACTGGTACCCTTTAAACGCCAGTTGGCTTGTACTTTTTAGCATCTTTGTCACACCTTTTATATACAGAGCTTCTCTTCAGATCCGTGCAAACAATAACTAACAGAAGAATACCTGCAAAGAGGATCAAGTGATTACGGCAAAAGGTATATTCAATTCACAGGAAGTTAGAGTATATTTCTTTCATATTTCAAATACCCATTAACCCCTAAAACAGGACAAGAAAGTCTGAGCCCAAAACTTGCCCTTATCCACTGATGCATAACTTGCATACCATTCAGACTTGAACAGTGTCTCAACCTAAAAACGTTTCTATTTGGGTCTCCCCCATTCTTCTCCAAAATACAAGGGAGTGCTTATTTTAACTTTCTGGTCACTAAAGTGTTCTCCTACCAAAGTCACAGTTTGTCTTGAAAGTGATATGAGATCTCTATCTCTACAGACAGTAAAACTGGTGACTTTTAAATGACAGTTGCCCCTCCTGCTTGTCACGGTTTTGTCTGGCAGTCCAACAGGCGAGCAGGTGCATGGATGGGTAGAAAGACAGATATATAAGACAATGTGATATATGGACATCTTTCCTTAATGCAATGCGGTTTGAAATATGTTCAATTTAAGATGATCTTTTGCTTTAAAAATATCATTATTTTTATTGCAGTCATAACAATTAAGCAAATGAGGCAGGAAGCTCTCTGCATTGTGGTTATTTTACTCAAGCCATTGTATGAAGCTTCTTTTTAGTATAGGTATGTGTGTTGTTTTTTTTCTTGACTAATAACCATTCTAGAACTTCTGAGTCAGTCAGTGTAATTGTTGATTCTGATTGCCAGGATTACATATCTAACTATCATAGATAGGGCTGCAGAAGCAAAATGTCTAAGAAAGAGGTCAGCAGAACTACTTTGAAACAGACTGTGCTCTCTTCTAGTTATCAATTAAGTGTAACAGTTTTACAGAATTAAGGTAATAATTCCTTAGCCCTGTTTACCTATTCCCTAAAGAAATGTATAAGTTATGTTGGCATCAGCTACTTTCTAGTCTTTTTAATTTTGTAGGATTTCTTATTTCTAAGATATTTAGTCACTACATAAAAGGAAGGTTCTTTGACTTTGTATGAAGCATCTATTATGTGTGGTGCCAGCCTGTTCCAGTTTGCCCAGGATTTCCTTGGTTTTAAAACTGAAAGTCCTATGTCCCAGGAAGCCTGTCAATTCTGAACAATCCAGGGCAGCTTGTTACTCTAGAGTTCTTACAACGTTTGAGGGGAAATATGTAATTTTTAAATTA
This sequence comes from Rousettus aegyptiacus, assembly GCF_014176215.1. NCBI lineage: Eukaryota > Metazoa > Chordata > Mammalia > Chiroptera > Pteropodidae > Rousettus > Rousettus aegyptiacus. Next base: position 87,010,391 of record NW_023416284.1, read on the forward strand.
GAAAAAATATTTAATTATCATTTAAGCACCTTTCTTTTTGTTTAAAAATAGTTCTACATGTGAAATGTTGAAAAGGAGCAGATGCCTCCCATTATTGGTCAGAGTCAGGCAGTTTTCACCTGCCCTGTACACAAAGTAGGGACTATTCTCTCCTAAAGGGTTATAGTGGGCAATTGATACTTTCCAAAAGGGAAATATTGACTGAAGAAACTTCAATATCAATATTTCTTTTAGGAGTAAAATACAGTTTGCTTTGTCTCCAAAGAAGTCATAATTGAATATTCTTCCTAGAAACTATCTCAGAATGACTATGAAAACCTAATAATAGATTTTCCTCATAATATTAAATTGAAGAGATCACAATGCTTGAGAGTGAGTACTTATTTAAAAGAACATGGACAGTCTCCTAAACGTGGTTAGATTTTATAAAGTGGAGGGTTTGGGTACACAAATACATTGATTAATCATCTTCTTCATCATAAATCCACCCACTGCCTACTGACCCTCAGCTTAGTTACTACTCTCCAGGTAACATGGTCTTGGATGTCCTTGTACACATTCCCCATATCCAAGCATTGAGGTAGCTTTTTTATTCGTTAAATCAATGTTTATTGAAAGTTTATTATGTTCTGGGAATTGTTCCAAAAGCTGAAGATACAGAAATAAAAACAAAACTTCCCCCACACTTAACCTGTATGTATTGATGTCAATGGTAAAGAGGGACTTATACGTAAATAATTTCCATGTAATATGGTGTACTCTGAGTTTGTAAAACTTGCTTTTGGAGTTTAGAGGAGGGCACTCTTAGAACTATCTCAGCTGGTTCTTCTTTTCTGTAAAAATAGGCATCCTTACATTTCTATATTTCTAATATGCAAGTTCTATTCAAACACACTCATGTGTTTGAAGGACAATTTTGGTTATTTAGAACCAGAAACATAAGACTGACCTGTCTTAATACCACATTTTGGAACTCTTGGTTCATAAAGTATCATTTCCAGAAGGGTGGTGATGTAGGAAATGATACATGTACCTTATGCCTAGACATAATAAGGGTGGTGCCAGAATGTGCTCTTGCTTGTAAGCCAAAAGGGCTTTTCGTGGCTTCCTACCTCTCACCATCCCCATCCACTCTCCTTGCCCTTTATGGGATTCTCACAGATACCATTTTCAAGGGAAGCTTTGAACTTTAGAGATGCTACAAAAAAATACAAATGAATACATGCATACATGTATATATGTGTATATACATGTATGTGTATGTATATATACACATACACACATACATATACATATATACATATACACACATACATACATACATATACATACAGATATATTTGAGAAATATTCAGCCTTTTGAAGGGAAACCTTTTCACTTGCATTTTTTGAGGAAAACTTGGCCTCAGGAGATAGATGGTTAGTAATGAGCTAAATCGGCAAATAAAATTTAGCATATATTGAAGAAAATTGAGCTGTAAAACTTGAAGCAACTCTGAAGATCACAAGATTCTAGATGAGGCACTGAGGCACCAAAACATTAAATGATTATATTAAGGCTATAGATAAGCAGGATCAGAAAATATGTGCTGTTCCAGGGTTCCACCATCATTACCTAAACCCTTTCTCTTGGATTATCCCCACCTTCCCACTATCTAGCAACTTGAAGGTTAACCCTCAGTATAATTAAAATCCCTCAAGACTTTAAACCCTGCTCCAACTCCAAGCTACTTTTGTTTGGGTGCATCAGTAGCCATGATATAGTAATATTTTGACTATCCACCCTGAGATGGATGGATACGATTCTAACCAAAGGCAAGGAAGGCAATAATTGTTTCAGATGGAGGAAGGTATGTGATACAAAAGCTGGCAGCAGAGGTATGTTTCAGGATGGAAAGTAAGTGGTGGTGATGGGCATTGTGGGACCATGAGAAATTCAAGGGAGGTTAAGGTCGAGTGTGGATGTCTTAAATACCACATCTCTCTGAGGATTGTTTATTAGGAAGATTAAGTTGACATTAGTACTGAAGGTAGAAGAGATGGGTAACAATGAGATCCACTAGGAAGCTATTTTCATACTCTAGAAGTGATGTACTCAGCATCTAAATAAGTGAGACTGGAAAGAGGGTGATAGAGGGAACGTGGGACAAGGGGAGCATTAGTCAATGATTAAATTGTACTACAAACATTGAACACCTACTATACACCAGATACCAGGCAAAGTCTTAAGATACTAAAGTAAAAAGGCATGGTTTTCATCCCCAAGAAACTTGTAGTTTCATGAAGTCAGACTGTTGCCATATTGTATGCTAAGCATTGGGGACAGGAGAGAGAAGTGACTAAGGGAACTCACAAAGGAGGTACTATACCAGTATCTTAGCAGGAAACTAAATTCAGTCAGATAGTTCAGGTCACTGAAATGAGGAATTACCTCATAAAAGGTGTGTTAGGATTGAGAAAACCCAAAGTAACCACTGACTAGCAGGAAACTACTGTAGTGGGAAGCTGTTGCCATCCCCAGGCCTGAAGTGGGTAGAGGAAGAAGAGATTCAGCCCACCAGAGGCCGAAGCCATGGTAGTGGGCCATCTGACTAGAGCTGTAGTTGGTGGGTGTTACGGGTTTAATCGTGTCCCCCAAAATTCATATGTTGTAGTCCTAACCCCCAATACCTAAGAACGTGATTGTATTTGGAGATAGGGTCTTTTCAGAGTTAATTAAGGTAAAATGAAGTCATTGGGGTGGGCACCAACCTGACTTGTGTCCTTATAAAAAGAGGAAATTAGGACACAGACAGAGGAAACCCACAGAGAGAAGACAAAGTCAAGGAAAGAGGCCTGAGAAAAAAACAATCTTGCTGTTACCTTTGTCTTGAACTTCCAGTTTCTGGAACTGTTAAACAATAATTTTCTGTTGTTTAAAGAAATAACAGATGTTATTGGCCCAGTCTGTGGTACTTTGTTACAGCAGCAGCCCTAGCAAACTAATAGAGAGAAGCTGCCACTGCCAGAAACATGACGTGAGCACGGAGGCCGTGGGAAAGAGATGCCCTGGCCAATCTCACCAACTGCCCTCTGTTCTCACTCAAAAGCCAGACCCACTTGGAAGCCAGAAAAGTTGCCCAAGTGATGTATTCCATATCTGTAGTCTCCCAACTCACTGAGAGGGCAAAGAATGATAAGAGTAGATTCAGGGAGGCAGAGATTAAGGCATCTCATGAAGTCTTGAGAAATCAAGAAAGCTACATGGAGGATGTGACTCTTGAATTGAATCTGGAATACTGAATTAATATAAATAAAGCACTCAGAATCCTACTTAGGCCATAATAAGAGCTATATATGGTATTGTTATTGTTTTCACTACTAAACCCCTTTTAATTATTATTTCTATTTCTTTCTAGCAATCTTGGAAGGTTGGTCTTAATGTCCACTTTTTACAGATAAGAAAATTAGGTTCAAAGAGGTTGTTTAAATGGCTAAGCCAGCTTTCACACTCAGGCTTGCCTGGTTCAAAAGCCACCAGTTCAGTTTGCATCCCAGAGAGTATAGTCATCAGCCAGATGGTAAAGCCTGGATAAAGGATAGTTTCAAAAGAGGATGTTATAGACACAAAGGCAAAAGCATTTTGGCAAGAGAGACTGTCACATGTTTGGGGATATGAAGTGGTTTACCAAGGTGGGAGTATAGAATGCAAAGAGGGAAAGGGCAAGACATGAGTAGAAAGGCAACAGAGCCCGATGAAAAACATCCTCATATGCCATGCCAAGAAGTTTGGACTCCTTCTCAAAGAATTGGAGAGTTTCGAAGGATTTTTATTTTATTTATTAAATAAAATAATTATTGGTGTGACATTGGCTAATATAATTATATAGGTTTCAAGTGTACAGTTTTATAATACATCCTCTTTTTTATTTTATTTTATTTTTTATACCTACAGCACCTGGTCTTCTTAGATGATCTCCCATCCAAGTACTAACCAGGCCTGACCCTGCTTAGCTTCCAAATCAGACGGGATCAGGCATTTTCAGGGTGGCATGGCCGTAGATTCTATAATATATCATCTGTATATTGCATTGTGTGTTCACCATCCAAAGTCAAATTTCCTTTCAGCATCATATACTTGATGAGCATTTTGAAGGCCTTGCAGGAAATGTCATATTCTTGGTGAGACTGAAGATGAGGAAATCTTAAAAGATCTTTGCAGAAATCTAGGTGAAAAATAATAAAGGTCTTAAATAAAGATTGGCAGTGAGGACCGAGGGAAGAAGGCTGATTGAGGGAAAGGGATAAGACAGAATTCATAGGACTTGAAGACTAATTGAATGAAGGAAGTGGGAAGGAGAGGGAAAAAAAGGGTTACCCCCAAGTTCCTAGCTTGGGAAACTGCATGGATGGTGGTATCATTCACACAATCTGGAAACACAGGAGGAGGAACAGGGTTGGTGGGAAAATTATGGTTGCTATCTGGACACGCTGAGCTTCAGATTCCTCTGGGTTATCCAAGAAGAAAATATAGAGCCAAGTACACAAGAAAATGCAGAAAACCCAATGATAACAATTTTTGTTAAGTATCTTATAGCATAAGTTACAATATATTGATTGTTCTAAAAATGATAGTTTTTCTGCATTTGTTATGAAAATTAAGCAAATACTATCGTGATTTGGTCATAGTTATAAGCATGTTCTTTTAATAATTTTTTAAACAAGCAGTTATTGAGTTCTAATTTTGCATGAAGTGCTAAAATAGGCATTGGGAGATGAGAAGTTAACAGCAAAAGATAAATAAGACAGTCTCCCAGGAAGAGCTGATGGAGAACCAAAAGTAAAACCAAGGAGTGTCCCAAAGAAGATAAAATTGCTGAATGTGGAAAAAATGTGGTCATATTATATTCAAATTTCCCAACTGAACACTGGTATGATGATGTGATCTACTTATAAATCATATTTCAGTCATGTTGTCAGCAATAGAAAATAATATTGAGCATAAAGGCCAGAAAAAGGCAACAGCTCTTAAATCCAACTGGTAGAGCAAAATATGCATGTCATGCAATATGTCTCTTTTTAGTGTATCATTTTAAATTAGCTCAGATAGGCAACAAATAATGAGGAAGTGGACAATGCTGAAATTTATAAAGATAAATAGAAAATGACTATGTATGCTAAATAGGTTGACTCCAAAGATGGTTTTATGAGATCTCAATATGAAATAATTTATTTCATCATCCACTTCAACTTCGGTGGTTTGGTAGTTCTGACAACCAAATAGGATCAGTAGATAGCCCTTAAGAATGAAGTAGTGTAAAAGAGAGACAATCTTATTGAAAGATGGCTCTTAGTCCTTCTAAAAAATCGTTACAAAAACATCTTACAACACAGATGTTTGTTATATTGTTGGTCAAATAATCTTCCTAATATATATTTGGGTAACAAAGATGAGGCACTATGCATTTTCTTTATTGCAAGAGGAAAAAACCTAAGCACTTTGTAAGGCTAATGAAAGAAGACTCCAATGCACATACTTAAAGTCCCATTTCATTATGTCTTAACTGAAATATCAGTAATAAAACAGAAAGAAAGATGAGAAATTCTAAACATACAGAAAACAGTGAGTATTGCTTCCACTCTACCAAGTAAAATCTAGATAAACTATATACTTATAACTTTTCTTGAACTCATTAGCGACCTAAGGTTATAAATTAACTAAACGGATCCAAATTCGAGGAAAGGCGGGCCCTGTCAAAGACGGAATGTGAGCACTTGCCCGCCAATGGTAGAACATGGCCGAAAAAGAAACTGGGTTCCACATAAGGAGGTAAGAGCTAAAAATTTTAACATATTGCTAGAAGCCAAGTGTGAGCTAGTGTGAGAGGAGAATGTGTACACACCTATAGGCTCTTCTCCACAGACTTTCACCAGATTGCTATTGGCATGATTGAGGGGTGGGGAGGAAGGAAATTGGAGAGAGCCTCTTGTGGTGGTGCTGGCATGGAGGAGAGGAGTGCTGCCACTTCAGAAAAATGAGTCCCATTTTTCCCCTATTGAACTAATGTTTTAAGTCACTGGGACAGGGGCAAGAAATAGTCAGTTCTAGGACACAGGTGAACATGCATTGTGTTGAGGAAAGGGTTAAAAGAAAAAACCCCTTCACAAGTATATATCCCAATTATTTAACAAAGAAGTAGTAACAAAAAAGTAGTACCAAATCTTCCAGAAAATAGAGAACACTTCTCGAAACATTCTGTGAAGCCAGCATTGCCTTGGTACCAAAACCAGACAGAGACAATACAAAAAAAGAAAACTACAGGCCAATTTTATCATGATTATAATTGTGAAAAATCCTGAACAAAATATTAACAAATCGAATTCACCGACATTTGAAAAGTAAAATAAATCAGGACCAAGTGAGATACAATGTCGATTCAATATTAGAGAGTAAAAAATATAATTCACCACATCAATAGATCATCTTGATAGATCCAGATTTTTTAAAATAAAATCCAACAACTATTTATGATAAAGCTCTCAGTAAACCAGGAACACAAGGAAAATTCCTCAACCTGAGAAAGGGTATCTATTAAAAACCTACTGCTAAACATCATTCTTAATGGTGAAAAACTAACTGTAATTTTTTTAAGATCAGGAACAAGGCAAGGATATTGCGTGGAAAAAGATGGTTGTAGTCAGGTTCCCTCCCGACAATCTTAGCAGCTCACTTCCAAGATGAAGTTACTCAGCTCTTCTCCCCTTATGCAGCCATGTGCCGGGTATGCATGCACGGGCTTCCATTATCTGGCATTGTGCCATTATTTTTAACCTGTATATAAAAGATGTTCCCATGTGAGGCTGCTTGTGCCCTGCTGGATAATGCTGCTGCCCTGCATGGCTGGCTGTGCCCTTGCTGAATGAAATAAAGAGCTATGTTGCAGTTGCCTACAGCTCCCTTTAGTTTCTTCCAACTGCCGGGGCCTCATACCCCTTTACCTCGGAACCTCGAATCTGCAGCAACACATTTTCTATTTTCACCAATCCTATTCAGCATCATACTAAAGATCCTAACAAATGCACTAAGGAAAGGGTGGAGAGGAGAGGAATACAGATTGAAAAATAAATAAATAAAACTGTTTCTACAGATGACATGTACCTACATAGAAAAATCTTGAATATATAAAGAATTGGTACAACTAGTAAGTGAATTTAATAAGGCCACAGAAAACAAAATAAATACAAAATATCAATTAATTATTTTTATAAAATAGCGATGAAAAGTTAAAATTAAAAATTTTAAAAATAGTATCATTTATAATAGCACCAATAAACAAGAAATACTTAGACATAAATTTAATAAAATATATGCAAAATCTGTATGTTTAAAATAAACAAAACACCAATGAGAGAAATCAAATAATACCTCAATAAATAGAGAGGTATATTATGTTTATAAATTGAAAGACTTAATATTGTTAAAGTGCCAAATTTCCCCCAGGTTGATCTGTAGATTCATAACAACCCCATTTATAATCTCTGAAGATTTCTTTGTAGAAATAAGTAAGCTGGTTCTGAAATTTATGTGGAAAAGCAAAGGATCTAGAATTGTTGAATAAACAATAAATTTCCTTTTGGTTTAAGTACATTTAGACAATTTTTGTGTGTGTGTGGTGTTTGTTTGCTTGTTGCAGCTGAAAACATTCTAACCAATTAGAAAGCTACTGTTTTGGCAATAATAATTTTTAATGATGTACGAATGTAAAATGAAATAGTTTTGCTGATTCAGGATGATAAGTTCATTGAAGGTACTTGAGATATTTACTTAAAAATGTGTTCTTCAGGTAGATGGGGGAAGATGGTGGATTAGGTAAAAGCATGATTTGTCCCTCCCGGGTCTGCATTGAAATTATAGCCAAATTATAAAATAATCAACGTGGAGAATCACTTGAAGTTCAGCTGATCATAACACCTATATCTGATAATATAAAGGAGCCACATGGAGGCCAGTAGGAGGGGCAAAGTTGTGAATCGGGCTGGATCTGTACCTTGGGTGGTGGAGGATCACCAGGAGGGAGAGAGAGGCTGCAGTGGCTCTCCTGAAGGAAAGGGGGTTCCTGGTCTCATCCAAGGGCTCCCCAGCATAGGGTCCCAGCCCATGGAAGAAGAGATTCCAATAACTCTGATTGTAGAAACCAGAGGGGATTCCAGCCATCTGAGTAAGATGGAAGGAGACTGAATCCCTAGACGTCCCTTTGAAGGACATGCGCACAGGCTTTCTGACCTGTACACACTCACCCAGGACACTGGTGGTGGGTCAGAGGCTTGTGTGAGATTCATTCTGAGAAAGTCTACATTACTTGGTGCCAGAACCAGGGCTAGAAGGGCAGCCACCATCGTGCCTTAGTCCAGACCCCCTACAGGGTAATCTACAGACCATGCCAGCTTGACTGTGCAGACCCCTCCCACAGTGCCATTAGGAAGCCTTGATAAGAGGGGATCAGCCTGCCCCTCTCAATGTGCAGATTGCTTGGGGCATTTGTTGCTGGATGGCTGCCAAGCCCTACTCCAATTTAGGGCCAAGCATTCCTAGTGGGTGGCCAGTGCTGTGAGCCACATTTCCATTTCCAGTGGGCAACCAGCACTGTGAGCCTCATTTCAGGGATAGGGTCAGGCAGATCACTGCTGCCAACACAAACTTGGACAAATAAAAGGGTCCTGTGGGCTAGTCCCAGACAGCAGCGGTCTTGCTGTGATCTAGGACTTAGGCAGGAACTCATGAACTGTTATCGAAGTTGCAACAAGACTGAGGATGCCTGCAAGAGTTGCAATATTGTGTATGGGGAGTGCAGGGGTCTGTGGGACCACCCCAGATGTCAGTTGGTCTCATTGTGATCTGTGACTACAGCAGGAATGCCCAATCACAGAAGTTGCAGCAAAACTGAGGCTGCATTGATTTGACTTCCTGGTGGCCCTTGTCTCCCTGAGATCCTGTCACATTCTATACACAAAGTGCCCATCTCACATTGATAAGCAGCTTCCCCTGCCCTGGGGTGGTGCACTCAGGCCCACGATGGGCAGTAGCTGACTTTGCTATGACTGGAAAGTTGTACAGGGAACCACACAGACAGAACTGGCAAATAAGCTGTCACTGCAATGTCGGGGGAAATTTACTCAGTAGACCCAGGAGACTCTTGGGGTCCCTGCATCACTCAACATGCATATCGCCCAGAGGCTTTTCAAGGTTCAGAGACTTATGGGCAACTGACAGGTAGTGTCAGACCTGGAGGAGCACTGGTATCCTCTGCCCTAGGTCAGGGACAGGGGATAACCAGACCACTGTCTACAGCGTTATCTCTTCCACTTACCTATAAATCCAGCACAGGAAACAACCATCTGTGATCGCTTTGTAGTTCTCACTGGGTAGCCCTGAGCAATCAAAAGCAGTGGCTAACCTTGGGCTATGGGGAAGCCCCTCTCGAGGGTTCACAAACCAATGGAGGCTGGCACCACACCACAATGGAGTAACTCCTGACTAGTCCAGTACTGATACACAAAATAAGGTGGTTGCAACAAGCACATAAGCCTGCTAGGGCAAATCTCGCTCAGTGGGATCAGCCCCTGCACAGCAACTCTTATCCTGTGGGTGCAGCCAATTCCCACAATTAGTCAGCCTGGGCATTAATCCTATTCACTGATCTATTAAGAACAATAAAGGCTTGGTAACAACAGAAGACCACACACAACCCACACAAAGATCACATTCAGAGCTGCTGGCATAAGAGATCAGGGAGAGTGTGCCACTGGGCCACACAGGACACCTTCCACATTAGGCCATCTGGTCAAGGCTGAGAGATGAAACAAATATTCCCGATACATAGAAATTAACACAGAGAGGCTAATGAAGTGAGAAAACAAAGAAACATGCCACAAATGAAAAAAAAAAAAAAAAAACAGGAGAAAACTCCAGAAAGTAAGCTAAATGAAATGGAGGCAAGTAACCAACCAGATACAGAGTTTAAAATAATGGTTATAAGCATGCTCAGTGAACTTAGGGGGAGAGTGGATAGCACAATGAGAACCTCAACAGAGAGATAGTAAGCATAAAAAAAGGACAATAGAAACCATAAAAAAGAACCAGACAGAAATGAGGGATACAATAACAATACACTAGAATGATTCAACTGTAGATTGGACGAAGCAGAAGATCGAATCAGGGAATTGGAACAAGGTAGCAGATTACATGCAATCAGAGTAACACAAAGAAAAAATAATTTAAAAAAATAAGGATAGTTTAAAAGACCTCTGGGACAACATGAAGCATAAAATTATCCAGATCATAGGAGTACCTGCAGAAAAAGAGAGAGCAAAAGATTGAGAATCTATTTGAAGAAATAATGAAAGAAAACTTCCCTAACCTGGCAAAGAAATTAGACATACAAGTTCAGGAAACACAAAGAGTCCCAATAAGAGGAATTCAAACAGATCTATAGCAAGGCACATCATAATTAAACTGCCAACAGTCAAAGACAAAAAGAAAATTTAAAAAGCAGCAAGAGAAAGGCAGCTAGTTACTTACAAGTGTACCCCCTTAAGAATATTTGCTAACTTTTCAATGGAAACTTTACAGGCCAGAAGAAAATGGCAAGAAATATTCAAAATTATGAAAAACAAGAATCTACAATCACAAATTTTCTACCCAACAAGGCTTTCTATTAAAATAGAAGGTGAGATAAAGAGCTTCCCAGACAGGGAAAAGCTTAAGGAATTCATCACCAACAATCCAGCATTACGAGACATATTAAAAAGACTTCTGTGAAAAGAAAAGGGGTTAAAAAGAAAATAGAAATAACAAACAAGAATAATAAAATGGCAGTAAGAATGTACCTATCAGTAATCACTTTACGTATAAATAGATTAAATGCTCCAACCAAAAGACATAGGGTAACCTAATGGATAAGATAACAAGAGACACACTTCAGATCAAACGACACTCCAGACTGAAAGTAAAGGGATGAAAAAAGGTATTTCATGCAAATGGAAATGAAAAAACAAAAACAAAAACAAAAAAAAACTGGAGTAGACTATATCAGATAAAATAGACTTTAAAACAAAGGCTATAATAAGAGACAAAAAAGGGTATTATATAATGATAAAAGGATCAATAAATCAAGAGGACATAACCTTAGTAAACATATATGCACCCAACATATGCAAAGCAATTATTGACTGACATAAAAGGAGAGATCAATAGTAATATACTCATAGTAGGAGACTTTAACATCCCATTGACACAAATGGACAGATCCTCCAGGCCAAGAATCAACAAGGAGACAATAGGCCTAAAAGACACACTAGAACAAATGTATTTAATAGATATTTTCAGAGCATTTTACCCCAAAGCAGCAAAACATACATTCTTTTCAAGTGCACTTGGAACATTTTCTAGAATAGGCCACATATTAGAACACAAAACAAGTCTTGATAAATTTGAGAAGATTGAAATTACATCAACTGTCTTCTCCAATCACAATGGTATGAAACAAGAAATCAACTACAAGAAAAAATTTAGAAAATACACAAACATGTAGAGGCTAAATGATGTGTTACTAAACAAAGAATGGGTTATCAATGAGATCAAGAAAGAAATCAAAATACCTAGAGAGAAATTAAAATGAAGACATGATGACTCAAAATCTATGGGACCCAGTGAAAGGAGTCCTAAGAGGGAAATTCATAGAAATACAAGCCTACCTCAAGAAATAAGAAAAAGCTCAAATAAATGATCTAACCTTACACTTAAAAGAACTAGAAAAAGAATAGCAAACAATGCTCAAAGTGAATAGAAGGAAGGAAATAATAAAGATCAGGGTGGGAATAAATAAAATGGAGTCTAGAAAAACAATACAAAAGATTAACAAAACCAAGAGCTGATTCTTTGAAAGGATAAACAGAATTGGCAGACCTTTAGCCAGAGTCATCAAAGAAAAAAGAGAGAGGACTCAAATCAATAAAGTCAGAAATGAAAGAAGAGAAATAACTATAGACTCCACAGAAATACAATGGATCATAAACAATTATATGCCAGCAACTTGGACAATATGGAAGAAATGGACACATTCCTAGAAACATACAATTTTCCAAGACTGAGTCAAGAAGAAATAGAAAATCTAAACCTAACGATTAGCACCCAATGAAATAGAATCGGTAATTAACAACCTCACAAAAAAAAACAAAAGTCCTGGACCAGATGGCTTTATAGGCAAATTTTCCCGCACATTCAAAGAAGAATTAACATCCGTTTTTCTCAAACTTTTTCAAAAAATTCAAGAAGAGGGAAGACTCCCTACCTCCTTTTGTGAGGCTATCATTACCTTGATTCCAAAACCAAAGACATTACAATAAAAAAAAAAACACGAAAATTATAGGCTGATATCTCTTATGAGCATTGCAAAAATCCTCAACAAAATATTAGTGAACTGGATTCAGCAATATCTTAAAAAATATCACAAACCATGATCAAGTTGGATTTATTCCGGGCGTGCAAGTTTGTTACAATGTCTGTAAATCAATTAATGTGATACATTACATTCACAAATCAGAAGATAAAAACCATATGATCAGATCAATAGATGCAGAAAAAGCATATGACAAAATTTAGCATTCATTAATGATACAAACTCTCAGCAAAGTGGGAAGAGAGGAAACATACCTCAGCATAATAAAGACCATCTGTGACAAGCCTATAGCTAATATCACACTCAATGCAAAAAGGTAAAAGCATTTTCTTAAGATCAGGAAGAAGACAAGGATGCCCACTTTCACCACTCCTCTCCAACATTGTATTGGAAGTTTTAGCCACCGCAATAAAATAAGAAAGAGAAATAAAAGGCATCCAAATTAGAAAGGAAGAAATAAAGCTCTCATTATTTTCCAATAGCATGATATTATATATAGAGAACCCTAAATATTTCCCCCAAAAAACTGTTAGAACTGATCAATGAATTCAGTAAAGTAGCATGTTACAAAATAAATATTCATAAGTCAGTGGCACTTTCATACACCAATGACAAACTTTCAGAAAGAGAAATTAAGAAAACACTCCCATTTACAATTGCATCAAAAACAATAAAATAGCGGGGAATCGAAATTAACCAAGAAGATAAAAGACCAGTTTTCAGAAAATTATAAGTCATTGTAAAAAGAAATAAAAGAAAATACAAATAAATGGAAGTAGATACTGTGCTCATGGGTAGGAAGAATTAACATCATTAAAATGACCATACTACCCCAAGCAATCTATAGATTCAATGCAATCCTTATGAAAATACCAATGGCATTTTTCAGAGAGCTAGAACAAATAATCCTAAAATTTCTATGAAACCATAAAAGCCACAACAATCTTGAGAATGAAGAACAAAGTTGGAGGTATCACACTACCTGATATCAAACTATACTACAAGGCTACAGTAATCAAAATAGAATGGTACTGGCATAAAAACAGATACATTGATCAATGGAACAGAATAGAGAGCCCAGAAATAAATCCATGCCTATCTGCTCTGTGACAAAGGAGGCAAGAATATATAATGGGGTAAAGGCAGTCTCTTAAATAGATAGTGTTGAGAAAATTGTACAAATACATGAAAAAAATGAAACAGGACCATCTTCTTATACCATATATAAGAAAAGACTCAATAAGAATTAAAGATATAAATGTAAGGCCGGAAACCATAAAACATCTAGAAGAAAACATAGGCAGTAAACTATGTTAACCGTAATTTCTTTTTGGATATATATCTTCAGGCAAGGGAAACAAAAGAAAAAATAAACAAATGGGACTATATCAAACAAAAAATTTTTTGTACAGCAAAAGAAACCATCGACAAAACAAAAAGACAATCAACTGATTGGGAGAAGATATTCACTAATGATACATCTGATAAGAGGTTAATATCCAAAATATATAAAGAACTACTACAGCTCAAGAACAAAAGAACAAACAATGCAATTAAAAAATGGGCAGAAGATCAGAACATATACTTTTCCAAAGAGTAAATACAGGTGGCCAATAGACATATGAAAAAAGACTCAAGGTCACTAATGATCAGAGAAATGCAAATTAAAACCACAATGAGATATCACCTCACACCCGTCAGAATGACTATCATCAATAAATCAAAGAACAACAGGTGTTAGCAAGGATGAGAAGAAGAGGGAACCCTCATACATTGTTGGTAAGACTATAAATTGGCATAGTCGCTATGAAAAACAGTATGGAGGTTTCTTGAAAAATTAAAAATAGATCTACCTTTTGACCCAGCAATCACACTTCTGGGTATTTATCCAAAGAAAACCAAAACGATAATTTGTAAAGAGCTATGCATTCCAATATTCATGGCAACACAATTTACAATAGCCAAGATATGGAAGCAACCTAAATGTACATCAACAGATAATTGGATAAAGAAGTTATGGTTCATATATGCAATGGAATGTTACTCAATCATTAAATAAAATGAAATCCTACCATTTGCAATGACATGGATGGACCAGAGGTTATTATGCTGAGTGAAGTAAGTCAGACAGAGAAAGATAAATACCATACGATTTCATTAATATGAGGAATCTAAGGTACAAAAAGAACAAACTAATAGAAAATAGACTTATAAATATAGAGGACAATCTGGTGATGGCCAGAGCGGAGGGAGTTAGAGGGCTGGGAGAATGGGGTGAAGGGTTAAAGAAGTACAAATTAGTAGTAGATAGATGGTTGTGGAGATGAGGAGCAAGGCATAGGAAATGCAGTTAGCATTAATGTATTGTCTAGGTAGAGAACCAGAGGAGAGAAAGAACAATTAGGTGGATCATTGTATAAAGTGTATAAATATCTAACTAATGTACTATATACTTGAAACTAATAAAATAAAATTTAAAAAATCATTTGTATTTCTATACACTAACAATAAACTATCAACAAGAAAAATTAAGAAAATAATCTCATTTACAAGTGCATCAAAAAGGGTAAAATACCTAGGAATAAATTTAACCAAGGAGGTGAAAGACCTATACACTGATAACTATAAGACATTAATGAAAGAAATTGAAGACACAAATAAATGGAATTATATTGTATTCTCATGAATTGTAAGAATTAATATTGTTAAAATGTCCCTACTACCCAAAGCAATTTACATATTTAATGTAATGCCTATCAAAATTTCATTGGCATTTTGTACAGAAATAGAACTAATCCTTGAATTTGTATGGAACTACAAAAATCCAAAATAGCTAAGGTAATCTTAAGAAAGAAGAACAAAGCTGGAGGCATCACACTTCCTAATTTTAAACTACATTATAAAGCTATAGTAATCAAAAAGTATAAACAGACACATAGATCAATGGAACAGAATAGAGAGTCCTGAAATATATCCATGCATATGCAGTTAATTGATTTATGACACACACACAAAAAAACCAAGAATATACAATGGAAAAAAAATGGTGTTGGGAAAACTAAACAGCCACATGCAAAAGAATGAAACTAAACCCCTACCTTAGACCATACACAAAAATCAACTCAATAAGGATTATAAGTATAGTGGTGAGTGCAGGTGGGGGAAATGAGTGAAGGTGGACTTAATATAAAACCTAAAACCATAAAACTCTAGAAAAAAACATTGAGCTTAAGCTCTTTGTCATCAGTCTTCACAACTTTTTTGTATTTGACACCGAAAGCCAAGGCAGCAAAAGCAAAATAAACAAGTGGAGCTACATCAAATTAAGGAGATTCTATACATTAAAGAAAAACATCAGCAAAATTAAAAAGCAACAGACAGAGGAGAGAAAATATTTTCAACTCATATATTTGATAAGGGGATAATATCCAAAATATGTAAGGAATACATAGAACTCAACTGCAGAAAAACAAACAATCTGAATTTTAAAATGGGCAGAGGAAATAGAAAGTTCTTTAGAGAAGACATATAGATGGCAAACAGGTACATGAAAAATGCTCAACATCACTAATCATTAGGGAAATGTAAATCAAAATCACAATGAGAGATCCTTATACATGTCGGTATGGTTGTCATCAAAAAGACAAGATAAATGCTAGAATGTAAAGAAAAGGATCCTTGTGCACTGTTGGTGAAATACTGTAAATTGGATGTATAAATAGATACAGAACATATATATGTATATGTATGTGTATGTGTATTAGATAAAGAATATATATATTGGAATATTATTCAGCCATAAAAAGGAAATCCTGTCGTTTGTAATAACATGGAGGGCCTTAAGGGCATTATGCTAAGTGAAATAAGTCAGACAGAGAAAAACAAATATTGTGTAATCTTACTTATATGTGGAATCTTAAGAAAACAAAAAACAAAAAACAGAATTCATAGAAACAGAGGATAGACTGGTGATTGCCAGAGGTGGTGGGTGAGTCAGAGTGGGAGAAATAAGTAGAGGTGGTCAAAAGGTATAAACTTCCAGTTATAAAATGAACAATTTCTCGCAATGTAATGTACAGCATGGTGAGTATAGTTAATGATACAGTATTGTATATTTGAAAGTTGCTAAGAGAATAGATTAAAAGTTCTTATTATCGGAAACAAATTATAATTATGTGAGGTGATAGAAGTTAATTAAACTTATTGTGGCAATCATTTCACAATGTATATACATATCAAATTATTATGTTGTACACCTAAAACTAACACAATCTTATATGTTAATTATATCTCAATAAAACAAAAAAAATTGGAGAAATGGAGGAGCTGGTAAATATAAGAACCAGAAAAATAAAAGAAGTGCTTACTAAAAATAAAATTACATACACACACACACAATTGTTTTTAA
Source organism: Rousettus aegyptiacus (assembly GCF_014176215.1). Taxonomy (NCBI): domain Eukaryota; kingdom Metazoa; phylum Chordata; class Mammalia; order Chiroptera; family Pteropodidae; genus Rousettus; species Rousettus aegyptiacus. Next base: position 87,027,236 of record NW_023416284.1, read on the forward strand.
AATATATTTTATTTAAACAAAATGCACTGTATAGCCTAGGAGATCAGAGAAATCTGGGAAAGAGGGAAAAAAAACCTACAAAGATTACATTTTTGTAGCATTTGGAATACAAAAACCATTAACTTAGTATACAGTGGAAAGAACATGGGCCATTGCATCAAACAAATATGAGTTTAAAAAGTGCTACCTCTACTTGGCAGCTGTGTAACTATGGGAAAATTGCTATAGTGAGTCAGTCTCCTCAGGTGTAGCACAGGGCAAATTAGTGCCTAGCACAGTGATAAGAATTAAGAAATATGTATGAAAACGGCTAGTGAGATAGCCATGAGACCAAGATCCCACTAGTGACACACCTTTGATTCAGTAGATCTGAGCCTGGACCTGAGTGTCTGTGTTTCAAAGTGCAGAATCTATAATGCGTGGCAGAATAAATAAACATATGAAGAACTCTGGCATAGGTAGGTACTTGATTATTGTTTTTATGTAGAGAATATAGGGCTTCTATCATTAAAGCTATCATAATTTTTTCACTAAACACAATCATAAGGCCTGTACAAAATTACCAGCTCAGATTTTTTTGCTATGAGAGAGAGAAAGAGGGAGAGAAAAAGGGATGGATGGAAGAAGAAAGGGAGGGGAAAGAGAGAACTAAAGTGAACAAATAATGCCATTTATGATCTAAAATAGTACTATGGTATTCAAAGATTCAACATGAGAGACCCCAAAGGTCTTTGACATGTGGTCATATGTAATTTTGCTAAGGCAAATTTGAATCATTTTTGCTTCATTATGTATAGGACCAAGTCGCTTAGTTATCTATGTGCTTACTCACTAATCAGTATACATATTTTATTTAGATTTTGTAGTTCTCTATTCATTTGGTGACATAACCTCAACTGTTATAAAGATATTTGCATTTGGGGAAATGGAAAATAGTCTCAGAAAATGTCAAAGATCTATTATATAAATATATTTTTTAACACATGAGAAAGGTCTTATCTCATTTTATCCCAGCAATAAAAAAAATCACATGAAAAGTTCAGACTGCATGGCATGTAATGTACTCAATATTTCAAAAGTTTGTCAGCCTTTCTTCCTAGAAAAAAAATAATAAAACAGAAAACACGATGAAAAGAGACAATCTGATTCCAGAGTTATCTCATTATAAGATTCAAATGTCCAATTTTCCATAACAACCAAAAAAATCATAAGGCATACAAAAAAATAGGAAATAATGACCCATTCAGAGGAACAAAATGAACTGACAGAAATGATTCCTGAGGGAGACCAAATGGCAGACTTGCTAGATAAAGACTTTAAAACAACTTTCTTGAAGATGCTCAAAGAGGTAAAAGAAGACATTGGCAGCTAGGAAAATGATTCATGGACAAAGTAGAAATATCAATAAGGACACAGAAAACATAAAAGAAACAAAAAGAAATTTTGAAGTTGAAAAGTACAATTGAAATGAAAAATTTACTAAAGGGATTCAAAAGCAGATTTGAGCTGGCAGATAAATTAATCAGTGGACTTTAACGAAGAATAATTAAAATTATTAAATTTAAGGAACAGAAACAAAAAAGTTGAAGAAAAGTAAATATAGCCTAGGGGACTTGTGGGACATCAACAAGAAGATCAACACACAAATCTTGTGAATTCCAGAAGAGCAATGAAAAGGAGCAGAGAAATATTTAAAGCAATAATGGCTAAAAACATCCCAAATTTGAAGCAACGTATGAATCTACAAATCCAAGAAGCTTACCAACTCCAACAAGGATAAATCAAAGAGATTCAAACCAGGACAACTTATAATCAAATTGTTAAAAGCCAAAGTCAAAGGAAGAACCTTGAAAGTAGTAAGAAAGAAGTTATTTATTACATACAAGAAACTTGCAATAAAATTATCAGTTTATTTCACCAGAAACCTTGGAGATCAGAAGGCATAGTATAGAAAGAAGAAAACTGTCAACTGAAAATTCTATATTTCGCAAAACTCTTTTTCAAAAATGAGGGAGAAATTAAGCCATTCCAAGATAAACAAAAACTGAAGGAATTCATTAGCACTAGAGCTCCCTGAAAGAAATACTGAAGAAAATCTTAGAGGTCAAAATAAAAAGATGCTGGATAGGAGCTCAAAGCCATGTGAAAAAATAAAAAATATCCAATAAAAGTAAATACACAGACAATTATAAAAACTTGTGTTATTACAATTTTGGTTTGTAACTCCACTTTTTATTCTCTACAAGTTTTAAAAGAAAAATACATAGGAAGACAATTAGTAATCATTGTTTAGAGGGCACACAATATATAGATACATAATTGGTGACATTATTATACTGAAATAGGATGAGGGGAAGAGATTTTCTTTGCTGTTGAACTCAAGCTTTATACATTCAAGTTCAAATGTTAATAGCTTTAGGATGTTAAATTTAATCCCCAGGGTAATCACAAAGAAAATAGCTGTAGTCTATACATAGAAGAAAATGAGAAAATAATAAAAATATTTCAATTAAACACAAAATAATACAGTAACTTGGGAAATGAAGGACAAATAAAACTATAAACTCTAGAGAAAATAAATAGCAAAATGGCAGAAGCAAGTCCCTCCTTATCAGTAAATATTATAAATGTAAACGAATTAAACTTTGAAATGAAAAGACAGAGACTGACAGAATGGACTTTTTAAAATGATCCAACACAATCTGTCTACAAAAGATTCACTTTAGATTCAAAGACAAAGAGAGTTCAAAGTGTAAGGATGGGAAAAGAAACTCTGTGTAAATAGTAACCGAGAGAGCTAGAGAGTGTATGCTAATATACAAAATAGGCTTAAATCAAAAAAAGTCTATAAGGGAACAAAAAGATGTAATATATTAATAAGTTTCAATACACCAAGATGATAAGCAATTATAAACATTTACACACCTAACAACAGACCCTCAAAATATATATGAAGCAAAACTGACAGAATTGAAAGGAGATATAAACAGTTCTAGAATAATATTGGAGATTTTAAAACCCCACTCTCAATAATGGATAGAACAACCAGACAGAGGATAAGTAAAACAAAAATAGGCCTTGAACAACACAATAAACTAACTAAACCCAACAGATGTACAGAATACTCTACCCAACAACAACGAATGCACATTCTTTTCAAGTGCACATGGGACATTATCCAGGATAGACCATGTTAAACCACAAAACTAGTCTATACAGATTTTAAAAGATTGATATTATACAAAGTATCTTTTCTAAACACAACAATTTAAAGTTAAAAATTAATTACAGAAGGAAAACATAAAAAATTGCAAATATGTAGAAATCAAAAAGTACACTCTTAAACAACCAAGCAATCAAGGAGGAAATCACAAAGGAAATTAGAAAATACTTAGAGATAAATAAAAATGAAAATGTTAGCATACCAAAATTTATAGGATGCAGTGAAAGCACTGCAAAGAAGAAAATTTATAACTGTAAATGCTTGTGTTAAAAAAAAAGGATTTCACATTAATGCAAATATTTTTTAAAACACACAAATATTAAACCACAATAGTATTTTTGTACTGATGTCTTATAGCATGTTCTTGGAAAGTCAACAATTTTGTTAGATATTTATTTTATTAAATATTTTTAAAAGTTTAAAAAGAAGAATTTCAAATCAACAATCTAAATTTATATTTTAAGGAACCAGAAAAAGAACAAATGAAGTCCAATGCTAGCAGAAGTAAGGACATAATAAAGATTAAGAGAGAGCTAAATAAATAGAGAATAGAAAAATAACAGACAATCAATGAACTCAAAAGTTAGTTTTCTTCAAAGAGATCAACAGAATTGACTAATTCTTAGCCAATGGACTAAGACAAAAAAAGAGAATTCTCAAATTACTACAATCAGAAATGAAAACAGGGACATCATCTCTACCAATACTACAGAAATAAAAAAGATTATAGGAGGGCACTATGGAAAACTGTATGCCAACAAATTGGATAACCTATATGAAATAGACAAAATCCTAGAGACATAAAACCTACCAAGACTGAATCATGAAGAAACAGAACATATAAATAGACCTATAACTAGTAACGAGATTGAATTAGTAATTAAAACCTTCACAACAAAAGAAAGCCAAGGACCAGATGGCTTTACTGGTATATTATACAAAACATTTAAAGAAGAAATAACACCAATACTTAAACTCAAAACATTGAAGAGGAAGGAACACTTCCTGACTCATTCTCAGAGGTCAGCATTACCCTCATGTCAAAGCCATACAGGAATGAATAAGAAAGAAAGCTACAGGTGAATATTCTTTATAATATGAATGCAAAAATCTTCAAGAAAATACTATTAAACTGAATTCAATAGCATATTTAAAAGACTATACACCATGACCAGGTAAGACTATTTCTGCAATGTGAAGATGCTTCAACATGTGAAAATTAGTCATGTAATAAACCACATTAACAGGATGAAGGGAGAAAATCACACAATCATCTTGACTGATGCAGAAAAAAAGCATTTTACAAAATTCAATACCCTTTCATGGATAAAAACACGACTAAGAATAGAAAGAAATGACTCAACATAAGAAAACACATGTGAAAAACTTAGAGTTGATATTATACTCCATGATAAAAGACTGAAAGCTTTTCCTCTAAAATCAGTAACAAGACCAGAATGTTCTTTTTTAACTATTCTTATTTAATACAGTATTGAAAGTTCTAGCCTGTCTTAGTCAGTTTGGAATGTTATAACAGAATACCAAAAACTGGGTGGCTTAAACAGCAGACCATTATTTCTCATGGTTCTGGAGGATGGGAAATCTAAGATCAGAGTGACAGACAATTGAGTTCATGGTGAGAGCGCTCTTTATGGTTTTCAGATGGCCTCCTCCTTGCTGTATCTTCACACTGAAGACAGAGACAGAAAAAGGGGGGAGAGAGAGAGAGAGAGAGAGAGAGAGAGAGAGAGAGAGAGAGAGACAGAGAGAGAGAGATACCATTTCTCTTGTGACTTATAAGGGCACTAATCCCATTCATGAGGGCTCCAATCTTATAACTAAATTGACTCCCAAAGGCCCCATTTCCAACTTCATCACATCTAGGATTGTGGTTTCAATATATGAATTGTTGGGGAGAGAGGAAGGGTGGCATTTAGTCCATAATGTAGCTAGAACAATTAGGCAAGAAAAAGAAAAAAAGGTATTCAAATTGGAAAAGAAGTAGTAAAATCAACTCTATTCACCTATAATTTTATACTAAAACTCTAAAGAATTCACACATAGGACATACACAACAAGAAAAAAAAGGTTAAAATTAATATACAATTTCAGCAGTTTTATAATACAAAAATCATTTGCTTTTTTATATACTTCCAATGAACACGACAAAAAGGAAATTAAGAAAACAACTTCATTTACAATAACATTAAAAAATAACATTTAGGGGCTAACCAAGGAGGTAAAAGACATATACTGAAAACTATAAATATTATTGAAAAAAAATTAAAGAAGAGCTATGTAGCTAGAAATACATCTTATCTTCATAAATTGAGATATTTTTAAAGGTTCAATATTATCCAAAAGGATCTATAGAGTCAATGCAGTCCCCATCAAAATCTCAACAATGTTATTTTGAAGAAATAGAAAAATCTATTTAAAATTTTATATTAAATAATAAGGGATACTAAATAGTAAAATAATATACATCCTGAAAAAGAATAACAAATTTAGAGCACTCATACTTTCTTATTTAGAAAATTACTACAAAGCTACAGAAATTAAAACAGTGTGTTGCTGACATAAAGACAAACGTATAGACCAATAGATAGGACAGAGAGCCCAAATATAAACTCACAAATATATGATCAAATAATTTCTGACAAGAATGCTTAAACTATTCAAGTAGAAAGAATAGTCTTCAACAAATAATGCTGGGAAAAATGGATGATCACATACAAAAGATTAAATTTAGACCTTTGCCTAAAAACAAATATAATATGAATTCATACTAGATCAAAAACATAAACATAAGAGCTAAAGTTATAAAGCAATTAGAAGAAAACATTAGGGGAAAAGTTCAAAAGATTAGATTTGGCAAAGATTTCTTAGATATGACACCAAAATAACAGGCGACAAAAGAAAAAAATAGATGACTTGAGTACCATCAAAATGAAAAACCATTTGCATCAAAAATACTATCAACACAGTAAAATGACATCCCACAGAATGGAAGAAAGTATTTTAAAATTACATATCTGATAAGAAATTAATATTCAAAATATATGAAGAACCCCTAAAAAATTAATAACAACAGAAAACAAACAACACAATTTTAAAAATGGACAAAGGCCTTGTATAGACATTTCTCCAAAGATCAGCACATGGCTAATGGTACATGAAGTTTTACATCAGTAATTAATAGAAAAAAATCACATCAAAATCACAATGAGATACCATAAAGTCACAGTGCTAGGATAATTATTATTAAACAAACAAACAAACAAAATCCAGGAAACAACAAATTTTGGTGAGGATATGAAGAAATTGGAACTCTTTTGCATTGCTGGTGGGAATGTAAAATGGTGCAGACAATGTAGAAAACAATAGAGCGGCTCCTCAATAAATTATCATATGATTCAGCAATTCTACTTCTGTGTATATACACAAAAGGGTTGAAATCAGAGACTTGAACAGATATTTGTATACCTATGTTCATAGCAGCATTGCCAAAAATTGGAAACAACCCAACAGATGAATCAGTAAACAAAATGTAGTATATTATACAATTCTGATACATGCTTATAAAATGGATGAAACTTGATGACATTATACTAAGTGAAATAAGACAGACACAAAAGGATAAATATTGTATAATTCAATTCACATAAACTGTCCAGAATAGGCACATGTATATAGACCAAAAGTAAGTCAATGGTTGCCTCAGGCTGGAGAGAAGATGGGACTATGGAGTGACTGATGATGGGTACCAGGTTTCTTTTTAGATAAGAAAAATGTATTATAATTAGATTGTTATGATGGTTCTACAATTCTGTTAATATACTAAAAACCATTGAATTGTACACTTTTTCATTAAACTTATTAGGATAACTTTGCTTAATAACATTATATAAATTTCAGGTGTACAACTTTATGACATTTATATTCTCTATTGTGTGCTCACTACCTGAATCCTAGGCTCCTTACATCATCATATGTTTGACCCCCTTTATCCTCTTAATCCTAACCCCACATCCTTTTCCCTCTGGTAACCACTATTTTTTTGTCAGTATTTATGAGTATATTTTTGTTTCTTTCTTTGTGTTGTTGGTTAATTTGTTGGTTTTTGTTTTATATTCCACTTGTGAGTGAAATCATCTGACATTTCACTTAGCATAATACTCTCAAGATCTATCCAAATTGTTACAAATGGCAATCTTTTACTTTTTATGCCTAAGTAGTATTCCATTGTATATATGCATTTCTTCTTCATCTAATTATCTGTCAGTGGAAACTTAGATTATTCCATGTATCGGCTATTGTGAATAATGCTGCAATGAAAATAAGAGCACGTATATCTTTACAAATAAGTGTTTTCAAATTTTTTGAGTATATACTCAGAAGAGAGATTGCTAGTTCATATGATAGCTCTATTCTTAATTTTTTGAGGAAAATCCATATCGTTTTCCATAGCAGCTGTACCAACTTAATTCCCATGAGAAGTGTACATGGGTTCTCTTTTCTCCACTTCTTCTTCAACATTTGTTATTTCCTGTCTTATTGATAATAACCATTCTAACAAGTGGAAAGTGGTCCCTCGTTGTTGTTTTGATTTTCATTTTCCTTATAACTAGTGATGTTGAACATGTTTTCATATACTTGTTGCCATCTGCACGCATTTCTTGAAAAAGTGTCTATTCAGGTCCTCTGCCCATTTTTTAATTGAGTGTTTTTGTTGTTATTGAGTTGTATGAGTTTCTTTATATATTTTATAAATTTTTATATATTTTGGATATTAACCTCTTATCGGAATTGTCATGTGCAAATATCTTCTCCCTTTTGTTTGGTTGCCTTTTTTTGTTGTTGTTGTTAGTGGTGATGGTTTCTTTTGCTGTGCAGAAGCTTTATAGTTTGATGCAGGCTTGTATATTTTTGCTTTTACTTCTTTTGCCTTTGGAGTCAAGTTCACAAAAGTACTCTGAGACAAACATTCATAAATTTAGTGGCTATGTTTTCTTCTATGTACTTTTCTATTTTATCTTATATTTAAGTCTTCAATCCATTTTGAGTTAGTTTTGCATATGGTTTCAGATAGAGGTCTACTTTCATTCTTTTGCATATGGCTTTCTAGTGTTCTCACATAATTTATTGAAGAGACTTTCTTTCTTCATTATATATTTTTGGCTCTTTTGCTGAAATTTAGTTGTGTATATATGTGTGAGTTTATGTCTGTGCTCTCAATTCTGTTCCATTGGTCTCTATGTTTGTTTGCTTGTTTGTTTGTTTGTTTTTTTGCCAAACCATATTATTTTGATTATTGTTGCTTTATAGTATAGTTTAAAGTCAGGGAATGTAATACCGCTGGCTTTGTTCTTTTTTCTTAGGATTGCTTTGGCTATTTGTGGTATTTGTGATTGTATACATATGTGAGATTTTTTTGTTCTGTTTCTATGAAAAATGCTATGGAGATTTTGATATCGATTGCATTAAATTTGTATATTGCTTTAGGTAATACAGCTATTTTTAACAACGTTAGTTCTTTTGATCCACAAATATAAAATATCTTTCCTTTTCTTTATGTCTTCTTCAATTTCAACAATGTCTCATAGTTTTCAATGTACAGATCCTTTGCCTCTTTTGTTAAATTTATTCCTAGGTATTTTATTCTTTTTGTTGCAATTTTAAATGGGATTATAAAATTCATTTCACTTTGTGATATTTTGTTTGTTACTATATAGGAACACCTGGATTTTTGTATATTGATTTTGTATCCTTTGCAACTTTACTGTATTTGGTTACTGTTACTAATAGGTTTCTTGTTTGTTTGTCTTGGTGGTGTCATTAGGTTTTCTACATATGGAATCATGCCATCTGCAAATACTAACAGTTTTACTTCTTCATTCCCAATTTGAATGCCTTTTATTTACTCACCTAATTGCTCTTGCTTTCATATCTAAAGGATAGCTTTGCCTGATATATTATCCTTGGCTGATGGTTTCTCTCTTTCAATATTTTGAATATTTTTTGACTTTTTCTCACTTGTAATGTTTCTACTGAAAAATTTGATGATAATCTAATGAGGTTTTCTTTGTAGGTTACAGTATATTTTCATAGGCTGCCTTGATAATTCTTTCTTTGTCATTAATTTTTGGCAATTTGAATAAAATATGCTTTGAAAGGTCTTTTTGAGTTGATATAATTAGGTGTTCTGTTAGCTTCCTCTATTCTAAGTCCAGTTCTTTTCATAGGCTTGCAGAATTCTCATCAATTATTTTTTTTTGAGTAAGTTCTCTGTTGCCTTCTCTTCTTCTGATATATCCATTATCTCTTCTTCTGATATACCTATTATCTATATTGCTTTTTCTAATGGAATCAGATTTTCTTGTAAAGTTCTTTCTTTTTCTTTTTCTTTCTCTTTTTTTGTTTTTAACTCTTAACTCTTCCTCTTCTTTCTCCTGGGCCATTTCTAAGTTTGTATCTGAGCTAATTATCTCTTCCATCTGCTCAATTTTCAGTGTTCTCTAATACATTTTTCTTTTCTTTCATTAAGTTTTTCAGCTTCAGAATTTGTTCTTTTTTTATGTATAGTTTTAATCTCTTTGGCAATGATTTCTTTTGTTTATTTTTTCCTGAGCTCTTTGAACTGCCTTTCTGAATTCTCTTGTATCTTATTATCATTCTTCATAACTCAAATTTTAAATTATCTGTCATTTAAGTCAGTGGTACCCAACTTTTCCGGCATCAGGGACCAATTGCTCCTATGAGAATATAATGCCTGATAATCTGAGGTGGAGCTGAGGTGGTGATGCTAACACTGGGGAATGGCTGTGAATACAGATGAAGCTTTGCTCACTCACCTGCTGCTTACCTCCTGCTGTGCATCCTGGTTCCTATCAAGCCACTGACTGGTACTGGTCCGTGGCTCAGGGGCTGGGGACCCCTGATTTAAGTCACAATCTTCCATGATGTTGAATTTGGTTTCTGAAGACTTTTCATTTTCTTTCTGTGCTCCCATTTACCTTGGTTTCTCTGCGATATCTAATGGATTGTTTCTCTGGCTGAATATTTGAGATAGTGAATCCTTTTCTTGTTTAGATACTGTTTTGTTCTCAATAATTCAGCAAGTTGATAGGTACAGTACTTTCTTTTGTTTTCCTATAAATGGTGTTATAGCACAAGTTTTTGTTTTCTTGTACCTGCATTATTTATGCCTCTGCGATCATGGTGGATTGGTATCACTCCAGTTAAGAAAAAATGCTGCATACCTGCTGGAATAGTGGAGGTCCCCTTTGTGACAAGGTTGCCTTAGTTATGGGCACCACCACTGTGGTGGTGTAATGTGGCGGATGGGGGAAAACTGGCTTTGTAATCTCCCAGCACTACTTTCTTTTTACTAATGGTTATTGGCCCCACTGTGTTTTTTGAGTTATTGTCACTGCTTCTACTGGGCTCTGTTGAGATGGTGGAATAGGAAGGGCAAGTTCACAAGTTTGTGACTCTGCTCTCCTGCCAGAAATGATTGTTGGCACTGCCGTACTGTTTAAGGCATCTCAGCTTTTTTAACTAGGCTCTGTGAGATGGGAGGGACAATGGAGACAAGTTTACAACCTCACAGCTCTGTCCCCCTGTCAGTAAGGGCTATTACACCACTGTAATATTGAAGGCTTTTTGCCACCTCTATCAGTGTCTCACATGCCGGGGAGGAGGAAATGAAGATGCCTTTTCCTGGGGGAACAATACTTCTGTCTCTCTTGCACTCCAGGTTGTAGTGTGAGGGTTGCAGCCTGGCTTCTTTACCATTACCATACTTGCAGGAGCTATAGTGGGGACTGAACTGCATCTGTGGCCACTGACCCTGTCTTTTCCTCTATCCCACCTCTCCTACTTATTCCAATACACCCACCTTCAGATGTTCTGATGCATGGATCTTCCTTTGTTGAGTTATAGTTGTCTGACTTATAAATTTAAGGGAAGAAGCAAAGGAGTATTCTTACTCTGCCATGATGCTGATGTCTCCTGTATTGTACACTTTAAAAGGGTGAATGTTAAGATGTGATTCATATCTCAAAAATGTTGTTAAAAATAAGTGCTGAGAATATTTAAAGATGAAAAAATAAATTTAGTGCACACATATAATTTCAATAGAGGGGTAGAGGTGAGTTTCTGTATCCTTTCTCATGCTCGGATCAACTCCTCTCATCCACCTCTAGTTTCAACTTTGTCTTACTTGTCCTATTTTTTTTTCCTTTGCTTGGGCCACAGAGGATTCTTTTTTCTCTGTTGGTAGTTAGACATGATTCATTTCATCTCTTAGAATTATTAGCTCTGATAACCTATTCATCACTAGGCAGGGTTGTTCCTTGTGTAGATACTTCTGCTCTGAACTGTATCAGAACTGCTTTTGAATACTAGCTCAATTAGTGAGTAGCTATATGAACTTGGGAGATTTATTAAATTTTTAAAACTTGGCTTCTTTATATAAAAAATGAATACATAATACTCATATTTATTTCTTAGGGTTTGTGAGAATTAAATGAAGTGATGCAACTGAAGCACTTAGCCAAGTCCCTGGGACATCTTAGTGCTTAATAAGTGCTGTTATCATGTGATTTTCTAAAGTGGTACACTTCCATCTTTTGTTTTTAAGGGTGTCACTGACAATTATAATAAGATTCATCATTATGGAAAACTGAAATGATGTAACAACAAATTTAAAAAGTAGTCATAAAACCTTATAAAGTTCCCACAGTGTATTTAAAAAGAACTTCTGTATAGTTTCTGACCTTTTCATTCAATATTTGTTCAACAAATATGTGGTAGCCAAAATAATAACCCTCCTCCCCTGCAAAGATGTCCATATTCTAATCCCTGGTATACCAAAAATTGTTTATTTACTAATTCATTGATGTACATTTAGGTTCTTTTTAGTTTATGAATATTACACATAAAAAATATCATGAGCATTTATGTACATGTCTTTATATGAACATAGCTGGATCATATAGTAGGTATATGTTGAAATATGTTTAAGTTCTCACTGGAAATGTGTAGGAGTTCATTTGTTCCCTTGCCAACACCAGTTTGGTCAGTCTCTATAATTTTAGACACATTCTAATAGGAGTGAAATGATATTTCTATCCCTAATGACATATGATGTTGAATGTTTGGTACTAGATTATGAGACAGATTTACATTCTCAAGTGGGCTTTCATTATGTAATGCTGTGATAGGTAGAAATCTGTGTGATCAGGAAGAACATAATATTGTTAAAGTTAGGTCATATCAAAGCTAGTTGAATTGATAGACTTGAAAATATGTAGTTTGGAATTAATGAAAAGACAACTGGAAAGACAAATAAGTATGGATCCTTACCTCACCCTTTGAATCAGTGAACATTCCCAAAATAATCTACTTAATAATAAGTTGCAAGAAGAAGGAGGAGGAGGAAGAGGAGGAGGAGGAGGAGGAGGAGGAGGAGGAGGAGGAGGAGGAGGAGGAGGAAGAAAAGAAGAAGAAGAAGAAGAAGAAGAAGAAGAAGAAGAAGAAGAAGAAGAAGAAGAAGAAGAAGAAGAAGAAACAACAAACCAAAAAATACTAAAACAAACTAAAGGAAAACAAAAAGTTTTCGAACAATCTTTAAATGAAGAATTCCTAGATAACTATTACAAAAACAGAAAATATTGATAAATTTGGATACATAAAAATCAAACAATCAAACATTTCTTATAGCAAGAGCCACCATAAACAGAGTCAAAGAACAAATGACTCACTGGTAAATAAATATCTACAAATAATATTAAACAAATTAGCCCCAACATATTGTGAATGCTCATAATTTGAAATAGCACAAAAATGAGCAGATATGAGGATATGAGCAGAGAGTTTATCATAAAGAAAAAGAAAATAATTTTAAGTATGCAAAAAGGATGCTCAGTTGCATTCAAAATATGAAAAATTCAATTGAGCCAAGCACATTGGTAGAGGTGAAATTTTGACAGCACTGTGTTGGCAAGAGTGCAGAGACAATTCATGAAAAAGATCCAACAATATAAACATATGTGCATAAAACAGTAAGGCCAAAATATATGAAACAAACATTAACAGAATCATAGGGAGATATGCTTCTGTAGCAATAGTTGAAGACTTCAATATCAATTAGAATAGAGAATTCAAACAACATTATAAACCAACTAGATCTAACAGACATATATGTAATACAACTAACATTAAAATATGCATTCTTTTCAAGTACACATGGAACATTACCCAGCATAGGCCATATAGAAGGCCACAAAGTAAGTCTCAACAAATTTGAAAGATTGAACTAATACAAATCATCTTCTCTAATCTCAATGGAATAAGCTAGAAAACAAAAACAGAAAAAAAACCCCACAAATATGTGGAAATTAAACAACATGCTCTTATACAATCAATGGGTCAAAGAAGAAATCACAAAGAAAATTAGAAAATACAAAGAGGTGAATAAAAATGAAAACACATTACACCAAAACTGACAAGTTGCAGCAAAAGCAGTGCTCAAAGGGAAAATTACAGCTGTAAATATCAACATTAAAAAAAATTCAAATCAATAATTTCATATTGGGTGAGCAATAAGGAAAAGAGAAACTAAACTTCCTTCTGCAAAACTAAAAGAAAGAAAAGAATAAATGTTAGGATAGAGATAAAAGAAATAAAGAATAGAAAATAGAGAACTGATAAAACCAAAAGTTGTGTTTTTTTTTAAAGGTCGACAAAATTTACACAACTTTAGCTATATTGACAAAGAAATAGAAGACACAAATAGCTAAAACCAGAAATGAAAGTGGGGGCATTGGTACTGATTTTACAGAAATGAAAAGGTTATAAGAGAATACTATGAACATTTGTCACCAACAAATTAGATAACCTAGATGAAATGGACAGATTTCTAGAAACACACAAATTATGTAAACTGACTCAAGAAGATATAAAAAATATCAACATATCTACAACAAATAAATTATTGATTAAATCAATAATATAAAAATCTTACAGCAAAGGAATATTTAGGACCAGATGAATTCACTGGTGAATTCTACAAACATTTAAAGAATAACTAACAATGAATCCTTTATAAATTCTTCCCAAAAAATAGAAGAGAAAATACTTTAACTATTCTATGGTGTCAGTATTACTCTGATGCCAAAGTCATAAGAAGACATTATAAGAAAGAAAAGCTACAAACCAATATTCTTTACAAATACAAATACGAAAATAATCAACAAAGTATTAGCAAATGAAATACAATGTTTTATTAAAAGGGTAATACACCATGACCTAGCATGATTTATTCCAGGAATGAAAAGGTGGTTCAAACTAAGTAAATTAATTAATGTACTAGGTTAATTACATTAAAAGAAGGAAAAGGAGGAGAAACCATGTGATCATTTAGATTGATGCAGAAAAAAGCATTTGACAAAATTCTACACCCTTTCATGGTAAACAAACAAAATTAACACTCAAAAACTAGGAATAGACTAGAACCTCCTAAATATGATAAAGGGAATTTATGAAAATCCCACAGATAACAACACATTCACTTGTGAAAGACTGAAAGCTTTTCCCCCGAGATCAGAAATAAGACAAGGATGTCCATTTTCACTCCTGCTATTCATCATTATACTGGAAGTTCTAGCCAGAACAAATAGAAAAGAAAAAGAAATAAAAGGCATTTAAATTGGAAACAAATAAGTAAAACTATCTCTATTTGCAGAAGGCACGATCCTATATGTAGAATCTACCAAAGAATCCAAAAGAAAACAAATTCAGCTGAGTTACAGGTTACAAGATCAACACACAAAAATCAGTTGTAGCAATAGTAGCAATAAACAATCCAAAAGGAAATTTAAAAATAAATTCCATTTACAGTAGCATCCAAAAAAATAAATACCTAGGAATAAATTTAACCAAGGAGATGTGACTTTAAACTGAAAGCTATAAAATATTGCTGAAAGAAACTAAAGAAGATAAAAATAAGTGGAAAGACATCCAATATCTATGGATTAGAACACTTAATACCATTAAGATACTAACAAATACTACACATAATAATCTATAGATTCAATAAAATCCCTTTTAAAATTTTAAAAACCTCTTTTTGAAGAAATGGAAAAGTTGATCCTCAAATTCACAGGGAACTGCAAGGGGGTCGAAAGCCAAAACAATCTTGAAAAAGTAAAACTAAGTTGAAGAATTTACCCTTTCTGGTTTCAAAACTTACTAAAAAGCTATAGTAATCAAAACAATGTTGTACTAGCTTAGGGATAGACATGTAGACAAAAAGAATAGAAAATAGGTTCCAGAAATAAACCCCACTTCTATGGCTAATTTTGTACATGGGTGCCAAGTCTATTAGATGGGAAAGGAATAGTCTTATCAAATGGATTTCCATATGCAAAAGAATGAAGTTAGACCTCTACCCTATATCTTATAAAAAATTTACTCAAAATGGATCAATGACCTAATAACTAATGTAATAAAACTCTTAGAAGAAAACATAGGAATAAAGTCTTCATGACCTTGAATTTGTTCATAGATCTTCAGATACCATACCAAAAACACAAGCAACAAAAGAGAAAGTAGATAAATGGAACAACAAAAATTAAAAACTTGTACATCAAAGGACATTATCAAGAAAGTGAAAGACAATATCCTGAATGGGAGAAAATTTTGTTAGTTAAATATTTGATAAGGGATTAGTATCTAGAATATACAAAGAACTCCTAAAACTCGACAACAAAAAGACAAATAACTCAATAAGTAAAATGAGCAGGGGTTATGGTCAAGATTGCAGAGTAGGTAAACACTGTGTTTGTGTCCTCTCATAGCCACATTGAGATTACAACTAAACTACAGAACAATCATCATTGAGAGTCATCTGAAGTATAGCTGAACAGAAGTCCTACAACTGGAGACAAAAAGAAGAAGCCACCATGAGACTAGTAGAAGGAGCAGTGATGTAGAAAGAGCTGGTCCCACACCCCTAGGTAGCAGTTAAAAATCAGAAGAGATATCTTGATTGTGGAGTTTCCTCTGAACAAGTGAGGGGTTCCAGCTCCCAAACTGGGCTCCCAAGACCAGAGTTCCAGTGCCAGGAAGAGAAGTCCCCATAACTTCTGGCTGTGAAAATCAGTGGAGATTATCGCTGAGTGAAATGGAGGGCAGCTGGAGTCACAGATGTTCTTCTGAAGGGGCCCATGCACAGATTTAACTCATTGACAGACTCACTCACTCTGAGCTCCACCACAGGCACAGAAGCTTGAAAAGATCAAGAAACATCTGAGAACAAACTAAATTGTTTGACTTCAGGGCGACGGCCCTAGGGGCAGCTTTCTCCCAGACAGAAATGCTGGCAAAATCTATTGTTCTTTTCTTGAGCCTTCAGCCTCACAGCATGCAGATGCAGGTGGCCACCATATCTGAGTCTGCATTAACCTAGTTAATTTTGGTCACCTCACTCTGATTATTACCTGAGACCCCACCCCACCCAACTGCAGGCCCCAAGCCACTTCCAGTGGCTTTTTTCATGCAAATGGTCTGTCTTGGCTCATGCAGAAAAGTTTCCTAAAGTCTTTTAAAGAGTCACAAAACCCAAAATAGAAATATGTAGCCTAAATGTGCCCTGTACCTTTTGTTAAGGAGCCCCAAATGTGGCATTAGCAGCAGCCAGCCTTGATTTAGTGATTGGCCTCTGAAGGCATCTTCAAGCTCAGGATGGGTGGCAGCCATCTTCAGATTGCTCAGTGACTCTTACCAGGTGGTCCCAGGCAGGATATAGTCTGTGGCTGGAGCCCCTCCCTGGTGGCCCTAGAGACACCCTGGCTAGCTTCGGACAGAGCTAGAACACCACTAGGGACTACAACCAAGGATGACACACACAAAGAGCAGACACAGCATGCACAAGAGCACTACAAAAACATATCCTTCACTCTAGGGTCAGCCCCTCACTAGCCAGTCCTCACAACCAATCAGCTCAAGAGTCAGTCCCTCACACTGATGTACAATGAGCAACAGTGGCTCAACAACAACAGAAAAGCACACAAAACCCATACAAGGGATACACCTGGAGCACCTGGTCCAGGTGACCAGGGAAGACTGAACCATTAGGCCCCACAGGACACTGACTACATAAAACCACTCTACTAATACCAGGAGACATAGCAGCCCTACCTAATATATAAAAACAAAACACAGGGAGGCAGCCAAGATAAAGAGACAAAGAAATACATCCAAAATGAAAGAACAGAACAAAGCTCCAGAAAAAAAAGAACTAAAAATGGAGACACGCAATCTACGAGATGTAGGATTCAAAATACTGTCTATAAGGATGCTCAATGAACTTAGGGGAAGAGTACATGAAGTTAGTGAAAACTCTAAAACATATAAAACACAAAGATGGAGCTAGAATACACAAAAGGAAACCAGTCATAAATGAAGACTACAATAACTGAAATGAAGAATCAACAGTAGGTTAGATGAAGCAGAGGACTGAATCCACTATTAGAAGATAAATTAGCAGAAAATAGCCAATTAGAACAGCAACAGCAAAAAAAAATGGGGATAGTTTAAGGGACCTCTGGGACAACATCAAGAGTTACTACATTTGCATCATCGGGGGACCGGAAAGAGAAGAGAGAGAGTATGGTATTGAGAACATATTTGAATAAATAATTATGGGAAATCTCCCCAGACTGGTGAAGGAAATAAACATACAAGCCCAGGAAGCTCAGAGAGTCCCAAACAAGATGATCCCAAAGAGGCCCACACCAACACACATCATAATTAAAATGCTAAAGGATAAAGACAAAGAGAGAATCTTAAAAGCAGCAAGAGAGAAGCAATTAGTTACCTATAAAGGAGCTCCCCTAAGACTGTCAGCTGTTTTCTCAACAAAAACTTTGCAGGCCAGAGGTATTGACATGAAATATTTAAAGTGATGAAAAGTAAGAATCTACAACCAAGATTATTCTATCATTTAGATTAGTCTATCATTTAGAATCAAAGGAAAGCTAAAGACTTTCCCAGAAAAGAAAAAGCTAAAGAGGTTCATCACCACCAAATTGTTATTACAAGAAATATTAAAAGGACAGGAGGTGGTGGTGGTGGAAGAGGAGGAGGAAGAGGAGGAAGAGGAGGAGGAGGAGGAGACAATAACTATGTATGTAGCAGCAATTACTTTAAATTTAAATGGATTAAATGCTCCAATCAAAAGAAATAGGGTGACTAAATGAAAAAGAAAAAAAAGACCCATATGTATACTGCCTACGAGAGACCCTCTCAGACGGAAAGACATACATGGACTAAATGTAAAGGATGGAAAAATATATTTTATGAACTTAAAAATGGGGGAAAAATTTGGGTAGTAATGCTTACGCCAGATTAAAAAATTACTCTAAAATAAAGGCTATAACAAAATGACACTTCCTAATAATAAAAAGATCAGTCTAATAAAAAGATCATAAAAATATATGCAACCAAAATAGGAATACACCTAAATATATAAAGCAAATATTCACAGACATAAAGGAAGAGATCAACAGTAATACAGAAATACTAGGGAAATTCACATCCTATTACATCAATGCATAAATCACTCAGACTGAAAGTAAACAAGAAAACAGAGGGCTTTGGTGCATCATTAGTGCTGATGGACTTAATTGATATTTTAGGACATTTCACTCCAAAGCAGCAGAATATACACTTTTTTTCAACTGCATGGAATACTTTACAGGATAAACTACATGTTAAAGCACAAAGTACACCTACAGGAACTAAAAACACATGGGACAATGTAGAAGAAACGAATAAATTTTTAGAAACATACAACCTTTCAAGACTGAATCTGAAAGAAACAAATCCGAACAGACCAATAACTACTAACAAAATTAAATCAATAATTTAAAAAACTCCAACAAACATTTACAGAGCAGTTGCCTTCACAGGTGAATTTTATCCAACATTCAGAGGAGAATTAACATCTAACCCTCTCAAACTATCTCCAAAAATTGAAAAGGAGGAAGGTCTCCCAAGCTCATAAGGCCTGCAGTATCCTGCTTCCAAAACCAGACAAAAACATTACAAAAGAGAGAAAGAGTGAGAGAAAGCGAGAGAGAGCGAGAGAGAGAGAGAGAGAGAGAGAGAGAGAGAGAGAGAGAAGAAAATTATAGGCTGATATCCCTGATAAACATAGATGCAAAATATCTTCATCAATGAATCAGTAAATCTAATTCAGGAATACATTAAAAAGATTATATACTATGACCAAGGGGGATTTATTCCTGGGATGCAAGGTTGTTTCAATATCTGCAAATCAATTAATGTAATATATTACATAATTGAAATGAAGGATAAAAATCATATGATCATATTGATAGATGCATAAAAAGCATTTGACAAAATCCAGCATTTATTTATGCTAAAAACTCTCAGGAAAGTGGAAATAGAGAGAATACACCTAAAAATAATAAAGTCTCTATATGACAAATCCACAAATATCATCATACTCAATGGGGAAAAGCTAAAAGAGTTTTCCTTAAGATCAGGAACAAGACAAGTAATGTCCACTGTCACCACTTTTGTTCAACATAGTATTGGAAGTCCTAGCTACAGCAAAGACAAGAAAAAGAAATATTGCAAAGGAAAAAGTAAAAATGTCATTATTTGCAGATGACATGATACTATATAGAGAAAATGCTTAAGATTCCATCAAAAAACTATTAGAACTGATAAATGAACTCAGTAAAGTAGCAGGATACAGAATTAGTATTTAGAAATCAGTTGCATTTTATATGCAAATAACAAACTATTAGAAAAAGAAATTAAGAAAACAATCCCATTTATAATTGCATAAAAAATCCCACCTAGGAATAAATTTAACGGAGGTAAAAGTCCTGTACAAAAAAAAAAAATTTTAAACATTGGGGAAAGTAATTGAAGAAGATACAAATAAATAGAAGTATATACTACGTTCACGAATAGGAGTAATTAACATTGTTAAAATGTCCATACTACCACAAGCAATTTATATGTTTGATGTAATTTCTATCAAAATAGCATTGGACCTTTTCATAGAACTAGCACAAATAATTTTAAAATTTATAGAGAATCACAAAAGACCCCAAATAGACTCAAATATCTTTAGAAAAAAGAACAGAGTTGGAGTTATCACACTTGCTAATTGATATCAAACTACATTATAAGGCTATAGAAATCTAAACAGCATGGTACTGGCATAAAAACAGGTATGTAGACCAATGTAACAGAATAGAAAGTCTGGAAATAAATCCATACCTATATGGACAATTAATATATGACAAAGGACAGAAGAATATACAACAGAGTAAAGACAGTCTATTCAATAAATGGTGTTGGAAAAACTGGACATACATATTCAAAAAATGAAACTAGACCATTTTCTTACACCATATATAAGAAGAAATTAAATATAGCTTAAAGACTTATATAAGATCAGCAACTATAAAGCTCCTAGAAGAAAATATAGGCAGTAAAGTCCTTGATTTTGCTGTAAGTAATTTTTTTAAAACAAAAGAAAAAATAAACGAACGAAACTATATCAAACTGAAAACTTTTTACATTGTAAAGGAAACCATGATCAAAATGAAAACACAGCCTGCTGAATGAGAGAAGATTTTTGCCAATGATAGATCCAATAAAGGGTTAATATCACAAATGTATAAAGAACTCATACATCTCAACACCAAGAAAACAAGCAATCTGATTTAAAAATGGGCAGAGGATCTGAATAGGCATTTCTCCAAAGAAGACATAAAGATGGCTAACAGATATATGAAAAGATGCTTGATATCACTAATCATCAGAGAAATGCAAATTAAAACCACAATGAGAAATCACCTCACACCTGTCAGAATGGCTAGCATCAATAAATCAATGAACAACAAATGTCAAGGATGCGGAGAAAAGGAAACCATTATGCACTTTTGGCAGGCTTCCAAATTGGTGCAGCCATTATGGAAAACAATATGGAGGTTCCTCAAAAAATTAAAAATAAAACTACCTTATGATCCAGCAATTCTTCTGGGTATTTATCCCCAAAAATCCAAAACGCTAATTCAAAAAGATATGTGCACTCACATTGTAATGTTACAATAGGCAAGATATGGAAGTAACCTAAGTGCCCATCAACAGATGATTGGATAAAGAAGAAATGGTACATATTTACAATAAAATATTACTCATCCATAAAAAAGAATTAAATCTTATCATTTGCAACAACATGGATGGACCTAGAAGGCATTATGCTAAGTGAAAGATGGGAGGGGGCTGGAGGATGCAAGGTAAAAAGGATAAAAGAATTAAGAAGTATAAATTAGTAGTTACAAAAAGTCATGGGGATATAAAATACAGCAAAAAATATATAGTCAATAATATTGCAATAACTGTATATGGTTCCAGGAGAGAACTAGACTTATCTGGGGAATCACTTTGGAAATTTTATAAATGTCTAATCAGTAAGCTGTACCCATAAAACAAATATAATATTGACTGCCAACTATAATTAAAAATTAAAAATTTTTAATTAAGTAAAATTGCTGAAATAAAATTGAGAAAAAGAAAAAGAAAAGAAAAATGGCTATCAATAAGGCTCCCCTGGGAAGGGACACATGAAAGCTATGAAAGCTTGTTTGGTGTCCTCCATTCTGCCTTGTGTCCCTTCTTCTGTTGCTGATATTAATTTGTATCTTTTTAGTGTAATAAATTGTAATCATAACAGCTTTGCCAAATTCGAATTCTGCAATCCCTTCTATTGAATCATTAAACCTGAGGGTAGTCTTGGGCTGGTTTTTATTTTTCATTTGTTGGATCTATAATACAAGAATTCAGTGTTGTAATTTAAACCCACAGTTTACTTGTTTCTTATCCAATTATAATATATTGTTCTACACAGGCCCTCCCACCAGACTGACTAATTAAAAGTTTGCAGTCCCAATCTCCCTCTCTCTCTCTCTCTCTCTCTCTCGCTCTCTCTCTCTCTCTCTCTCTCTCTCTCTCTCTCTCTCTCTCACACACACACACACACACACGCCCCCCCAAAGAAAACATGCCCAAAAACGTTAGCTAAACATCCATTTCCAAAGGAGTCTTGATTAATGATCATTGAAAACCAGGGAATGGTTTCAAGTAGCATTTAATTGATAAGTGGCACACAGACACAGTGATTATTCACTGTATTAAATGTGTAGAAGAAAGAATCAGAATACATTAGATGATAGATTAAGGAATTATAAATGTTTTCTGATAGGCTGCAATTAGAGCCTTAAAGCAAAAAGATGAAAAAGAAGTATAAAAAAATATGCATTTAAACTTAAAGATATGAATAGTGGAGAACTCAAGCAACGGCACTGCTATAAATAAGAACTGAAGGATTTTAACTGATCCACAGCTCTCAGTAAGTCATTTGGAAAAACAAAAATGTGACATGACCTGAAGTTGAACTAATAGAAGAGTAACATCCACATGAAAGAAGTAATGCCATATAGCCCAGTGTACCCTGACCATGTCTAAAGGCCTACGGTTAGTTCTTGGCATGACTGCCAAATGTCCACAGGAGGGCACCTATACTCAGGAGGAACCTGAAAGCCACGATATTTGAGAAATGGCTGAGGGCAGTTGAGTAAAGAGATGTAAGAGAGACCGTATTGGTGCAAGTACTATTTATGAAGCAGGTCAAAATGAAGCAGAACAAATGAAGACATAGGGTTGCCAGATCCCTATTTATAAAGAGTAGCTATAAATCTGGATTATATAAAAACTTTCAACTTTCGCATGTTGGCAACTATCCTAAAAATTAAAACCTTGTGAAGAAATGAAATCCCTAACATGGCTCAATTTGCAACCTCTGCTGCATTTACATATCTGGAGTGCTCCACAGAACATAGACAGGTTCTGTGTTAATCCAGGGTTGAAGCTACATGGAGATCGATTCCTACCACAGTATAAAGAGGAAATTTCTAACAACTATTTGTGGACAGCAATGGAAGAGATTGTTCCTCTTCCAGAATAATGTGCATGTGCTCAGTGGAGAACTGCAGCCAGCATGGAAATGACCATCTCTTAGCTATATTTCAGGAAAGATTAGACTTGATGGAGTTTCAGGGTTCTCCCCATGCTGAGTCTATAAGTCTAAATACATACAATCTGTTAACAGTGTCTTTTCTTTGAATTATAAAATGAATAAATGGAATAAATGGCTGTTTATAAAGAGCCAGTAAGGGCAAATGTGTCCTCTGCATAGCCAGAGTATATGGGCTCCAAGAAGTCATTGACATTGATCACAGATCAATAAAGTGACTTGAATAATGAGTAAATTTGAAACATTTTTTTCTCAAACTTGTCTTTGTTTTTTAAAAAGAGTCCTAAACTTTCATTATTGCTTTTTGGCTACCCTATTAAAACAAAGGAGAGATATGAGTTCAGGGTTTATTGTTCACCATTAAAAAGGAATCAGTTTGTGGTTAGAATATATTTTTTTGTAATATAGAATATTTAAAATGAAAGCATTCACTGCATAGCCTGAATGTTCAATAAGTCAAGTGTGAGTATCTGTGATTTGTCACTCATGCCTTTTTGAAAGAATCACCCCTTGAAGAATTGTCTCAGTGAGTATCCTCAAAGTAGCTACAATATGCCTTATTAACATACTGGTGTATGTGAAAGCATGTAAGAGGAAAATATACATAAGTAAAATTATATTTAAACATTAATTACCTGTTCACCGTGGTCTCCTTCCACTAGAATATAAACCGTTTTGCTCAGTACTGCATACTTAGCACCTAGAATAGCATGTAGTAAGCACTCAATAAATTGCCGTGGAAAGAATTCTAACACTTATTTGAATGAAACTCGTTAGCCTCCAACTTCTTACTAATTCTGATGTTCGAGACAAGCAACAAGAAAACCCCTCAAAAGAAGCCCTAGGATATGTGGCAGGAAAAGGGAAAGTGAAAGGAAGACAGGGCCATTCCACATGCCCAAAGAGAGACATCGGGTTTCTAGTCCCATTATCTTTGCTGGTGCTTAGGCTGGTTTCTTTGTGAGGCCATAGTGCTGGTAGCAAAGCATTTATTGAGGAGGTGGGGTTCAAATGCATGCACAGTCTTTTCAAATTATTATTTAAAACATGCTAGGGTCTCAAATTATGGTGCCGTATGGGCAAAGACCTATTAAGAAAAGCCTAGATTCAGTTTGGGCCCACAATAATATTCTCAGTGACTTACTGGTATGATCAAATAAAGGAAGACATCTCTCTGTCCCTACTTGCTCCTGCCTCAGTTCTGGAAAAAGGAACTTCTGAACTTTCAGAAGTATTAAAAAGAACTTTTTCTCCCCCTCCTCTTTATTTACTGTCTAACTCTTCAGCAGATGACTATTTGTGCTACCCATTACCAGTCAATTGATAAAAGTCACTGATGCTCTCGCCGTCGCCCTTGCCCTCCTCTCTCGCTTTTCCTCTGCCTCCTCTCCCCTCTCCTTCCCTTCTCCTCTCCCCTTCCCCTCTCCTCCCCTCCCTCGCCCCCTCCCTCGACCCCTCCCCCTCCCTCGACCCCTCCCCCTCCCTTCCCCTCCCTCCCTCTCCGCTCCCCCTCCCCTCCCCCTCCCCTCCCCCTCCCCTCCCCCTCCCGGTCTCCCTCTCCCTCATTACTTTTTAAAGCACCCTGGCCACAGGATGCACCTGTCCTCCTTCCCTTGGGTAAGCTCAAGGAGCCAGGTGCTGCCCTTGCAGGGGGTGGGGTGTGTGGGGGAGGCTACAGCTGTCCTGCCTGTGGATGGGAAGTTAAGTTGAAGATCATTTGAAACTTGGGTCTAAGCCAAGATTTTTAATCCAACCTTAATGACCAGCAATAAAGCCAATATGTTGATCCCATATCTGGCTACTGTGTCTGTCAATTAATTCAAAAGGCATACCAGAAGAGGGATGTGACATAGTAGCATTTAAACTCCAAAAACAATTATGGATTTGATTTTCCTCAAAAATGAAAGACATTTAAAAATTAAATAAAGTTCTGTCAATACTTTTGTGTAATAATTCTTCAGGGCTTTAGTGAGGCTTAAATAGGGGCATGCCAGGTTTAGTTTCAGAGAAGCAAGGACCTTACATATTCTTTTCTGGAAGGCAAGTGTTGGGGTTTTTGTGGGAGTTTAATTGTTGGCACTTCTTATCCTCTTATTCACACCTGAGGTGAGAATTAACTAAGTAAATAGGACAGTTGAATTGGTTAATATTAATACAGTGATACCTTATATTTTTAGGCAAGTATGGACTCCTCTACACAGTCATGAGCAATGTCAGAGGCCTTACCTCATGGGATGTCTGTCTCTGTAAGATTTACAGCATGGAAGAGCAGTAAGGAATGTGGCTTCCCATGACCATCTTGTTCTGAGGAAAGAAGTAGAAGGTGTATAGCTGCAAACTCCATCAAGTGAAAAGGAGGTATCAATAATCAGATGGTTAGAAAGCAAACCATATGGAAGGTGACATCAGGAGTGGATAATAAACATTCCCCCTTCAACAACAAAAATGGACGTGAGGAGAAGCACAGATCATTTGCTGGTCTTCTCCAGGTAACTTGTCAAAAGTGAGCTGAGTACCTGGCCAGTTCAGAGCCAGGAACAAGAGCTGGGCACAGTTGAGGCCAATAGGAAATGTATAGTGAAGTTCTCTACACTGCCCATTAGCTGGCTCGCTAGCTCAGGCAGCCAGTGAAGTATAACTAACCAGTAATGGAGTGCATAATATTGTAGACCTTCCACATGTAAATGCTCAGATAACCTCACCCAGATTGAGTGATAAAAAACTTTATGGACTGCTTTTTAAGAACTTGGCCCATACCTTTTGCTGTCTTGGGAAATATCCCAGAGGCCCTTACCAAATATCCAAGACCACAGATGAATTTTTAATTGTAAAAAATTCAATATTACACCATTATCATTCAGTTCAATTATAAAATTTTATTTCTACCCTGGCATGTACCTTACAAATGTAATCTTTAAATTGTACTCAATTTATTAATTCTAATACTAGTTTCAAATTAGCATTGAAAAATAAGTTTTTAAAACTTAGAAAGTTCCACTTATCAAAAGATGTTATTCTTCCAGGGAAGTGATTATCTACATCTGTCTAAGTCACTGGCTTGCTTTTAAAGAGAAATTGGAAGTTTTCCTTCTCCCATGGTAATAGCATCAGAATTAGACTTACCTCATTAATGGGAGATTCCTCATGATTAGTCAACCAATAACAGTGAGAACAAGACAAAATCAATTTTCAAAAGGAAACCAGGAAGTATTTTATTTAGAACTCATTCAGTTCTAAATGTATTGACTTTGTAAATGAGTATGTTATGTTGTCCTTCAATATTGCAAGTGGAATTCTCATGCTGAAAAATTTCTTGTGGGCTTTTTTCCCCAAGGAATTTTAGATCTGAATTAAAATTTAAACTATTGATTTCAGGTGATCAGCTCAAATTTAAAAAAAATCAAATTGCCAATTTTTTTTCATTTAAAAAGTCCCCATGAGGTATCAAATAATTGAAATCTAGAAAACTTTATATACACACATATAATTTAATATTAAATAAGCATGTAGAATGCATTTATTTAAATATATTATGTAAATATTTATAGTAATAAATATCATTTAACACAAAATATTAGCTCTCCTACCATTGTGTGTATGCTGACTAGGTTAGTATGCTGACCAGGTGACTGACAGTAAAAATACTGACCTGTGACCCTCTTTTGGGTACATATACTGGGGCTCAGGCCTACATATCCTGGCTTTGACATAGCACTTATTAGCCAGGGCTGGGAGAATGAGAGTATCCAAGCAAAATCAGGTCAAAATATCATCATAATAGCACTAATTTATATAATACAGAGCACAAGCACGAAGGTCAGTTATGAATGTGTCCAGGTCAGAGACAGACTTTTCTTTACTGTATCAGTAATAATTAAACTGTTAATGACCCTAATTTACATATTTGCTATTGGTTCTCCTCTTCAGCTCTAAATGATAGAACAGGCTTTAGATGTATACAGATAACATTAATGCCAACTAAAGACTGCAATTCTCCAGAACACTGAGCTAGGAGTCACTCTGCCTCTAGCTGAGAGCAAATAGTTGAGCTTCTTTAAAATTAGGACAAAAGATAAGATGCTAGATCAGGCTCATATTAGCTCTGAAGAGCCACAGTCCTCCAGTAAAGGCTTTCTTTGGACTTTATGGTCATGATTACTAGAAAGCAAAAGGACCTCCTTGTCTACCTGGCCATTCTTTGTCAGTGTCTACATTTTTTAAAGGAGTGTGGGAAGCTCTAAGAAAGACCTCTAGGTCACTGATATCTCAAAGGAGATGTCATTCTATTATCACTTTCTTCTTGTTTAATGTCTTATAAGAAAATACAAATTTATTCTAAGAGTCACGATTGGCTTTTCTTTCTATCACGTTGTATTAATATGTGATTATAAATGTAATGCCTAGTGTCAAGTTTCACCACCTTCTAGAAACTTCTATTTCAAATCATGTTGCTTGTTCTCTTGAGCTAATATTCTTTTAGTTTTTTTAAGCCTTTTTCTATAATTTCACCTTTAGTTGATTATGTTCATTTGTGTATTTATCCAAAAAGCATATACAGAGTAGACCTAGTACCAAGAGACAAGTAAGCCAGCATCAATCATGAGCCTTCGTCAGAACTAGAGGCCAAGATACCTTTCCTAGGCATGTATCTTCCCCATCCCATTCTCGTGGAGGAAGCACAAGAGGTCTATTTGTATGGTATAACCTCCCCAACCTCCACTTCAACTTGGCCACAGTAGATTGGATTTGAGGATTGGACGGAGAGTGATTGGCACAAAATTGGCCAATCACAATTCTTTCCGAGGAATTCAGAATTGAGACAGAGAGAAAGAGTTTGTCTCCTTCCATATAAATAGAGTGGTTGTCAAAACTATTTTCTGTCAAGTAGTAGCTACTGTGAAAATGAAGAATGAAGCAGGTTGACAAGAAGTAGAGATAAAGATGATGAGATTTCACCTCCTGGGTTCCCCTCCATATCCAAGTTAATGTCTCTAGTCTCTTACCAAGTCCCAATCATATCATTTCTTATAATTTTCAGGAAATACTCCACAGCCCTAGGTTCTTGCAATAAATTTCTCCTTTTGCTTGAGTTAATTTTAGTGTGATACTGTTGATTGGAGTCAAAATAATCTTAACATGGTGTCCTTGCCCATAACCAGATCTCAACTTAGTAAAATAGACTGAAAAATATATTATATGATACCTCACAGTGTGGTAAGACTCTGAATTCCTAGGCAAGGAACTGTGTTTTATTTATCCCTATATCCCTGGTACATTATAGAAGCTCAGTGGGATGTAGGTTGACTCTCCAATTAAATGAGCAAAGGAAAAGCAGTAGGACTTGGAGCAGGTTACATAACCAGTCTTTCTCCAGGTTCCTTATCCGAAAGAGTCCTTAGAAATTATTTCGTGTTAGTGTTTACTCTACAGAAGAGGAAGCTGAGACCCAGAGAGCTAAAGTCATTTGCCCAAGGGTCACACAGCCACACAGCAGAAGAACTGAAACTACAATTCATGTCTCTTAAGCTCTGAAGCCGATATTCTTTCTACTACCTGTGATATACCCCTGCTGATATACTTCCTGTTGAAACAACTTCCATGGGCCTCAATGAATAATAAAGCCGAAAGCTCCCAAAGTAAGCCTCGTCTCTTTAAAACTTCCTCAGTGTGGGTTCATAATTCATCCATCATATAGTAAATTTCTCAAAGAGGAAACTTATGGTGTTATCACTGGGCTTGGCTAGCCACTATTCAACAAGTAGAGGAGTTGCCACCCAAAGCTTTGTGTGTCATGAAAAGGCCAAACATGAGGTAACCAAGACAATCTACAGAAGTACTCTTTGGTTTATTGCCTAGTGAGATGGAATTTTTCTCTGTACTTGCCAGTCATAAGAATAAATAATGGGCTACCCCAACACTGATAAGCAAAACATTTTTTAAAATACAATTATGGAAAAGGTATAGCTGAATGGAACCTGAGAAGATAAAGTAAAACAAAATACATCGATCTGCTAATCAAGAGACACAAAGAAAAAAAAAGCTGCATAAAAAAAGAAGGCAAGGAAATGATGAACACAGGATTTACCATTTAAAATGTTGTGTGGAGAGAAGCAGAGATATAAGATGGACGAGGACCAGAACACTAGAATTAAATTATTGCCAAGGTACTGCATTTGTTTTGGTTGTGATGGGCGGTAGGCTCATTTTTTTTTTTACATTATTAAAAAATAAATGAGTAAATTAATAAAAGAGAGCCATGTATGGATCAATGGTGAGAGTGTGTCATGAACCAAGAATGATGAACAATCTAATTTTTTCAACTAGGATCCCTGGACAAGAAAGAAGAGAAAAAAGAAATAGCAATTATGGTATCAAAGTAATGTCGTTATTTCTCTCAAACTATAAAATAAACATTTTGCGACATTTCAAATATTTTTGAGTTTTATTATTTTACCTGTAAAAAATGAAAGTTACTTTAATTTGTTTAATATCTGAATTAAGCTATGCATACTGATAAATGAGAATCATCAGCCTTACTTTACAGAATACTTTATTAGAAGCAATAACGTCTGGCCTACTATTCTAGGATAAAACATTCTGTGATAAATGTGTGGTTTGCAATATCAGATTGACATGATAAAATCTGTTTTGGTTTCAGTTATATAGGTCCTTCAGTGTTTTCTAAATGGACAAGAACATATTATTTAAAGGCTTTCTGAAACAAGGTTTAAGAAGCAAACAAAACTAAGAAAAAGAAGAACCAACCGATTAAGAAGGTTAGAGATGAGTTTTGAATATTAACAAAGCTTCCTTGTTAGTGCTTTAGGTTTTAGTGTTGTTTGATTGTCTGCAACTTGATGAAATAAAAATCCATGTTCTATAATCCACCCTAGTGATCACTGCTTTGTTAAAAGCATTAACACAGTTAAAACAAATCTGGTAATATAGTAACATTTGGGGACTTAGCTCGTGAAGAAATTGTGGGTATCCTTTGTGCTAATTTTTCAACTTTTCTATATCTCTGACATTATTTCAAAATAATAAGTTTATAAGTAAATAAATAAGGCAAAAATTTAATAGGTATTGGAATGCCAAAGAAGCAAGAATGGCAAACAATTTGAAAGGTTCATGCAAAGACTTAGACAAGTAATCAATTGATATATTTATAAAAATAAAAGAACAACAGCTTTGAAGAATATATGAGAAATCATAGAACTGAGTTTATATAATTATTGTGGGATCGCACAGAGTTAACTACAAAACCACAAGCTAGAGTTCAGGTCATAGAGAGACTGTTGATCTTTCTTTAATGACCTAATAGTCTTGCAGTGGTAAGGAGCATTTAGAATGAAGTTAGATTCAGTGAAATCCTTTAGTGGGCAACTATTAGATAATTTCTGTACAATCAAATTTCCTAGGCTGAATAAAGATAAGAAATAGAAACTTCTCAGTAGGTAAAATAGTGCAGGAATGGTTTAGGTAGAGTTGGAGGAACTGGCCTACATTAAAGGCTTCTAAATCCATCAAAAGAAAAGTGCTGCCGATGGCCATTGGAAAACTCAAATTCTAAATGGGACAATGCTAGGAAAATGCTAACTAGCTAAAATAGTTTTCTCACTGCAGTTTGAACACAAGTTGAAGATATATTTTTGTTGGTGGTGGTTAGTTTTTGCTTTTTAAAGTACATTAAGGGAAAAAAATAATTAATTTCTTAATAACAATAGAATTGAGGCCTCTGTCACAATGACAGAATGATGATTACTTCCTCTTTTTGCTCAATCACTCCGGAATTTATATGAGACTTTTTATCTTTTACCGAGTTCTTTGTGAAAGTGGTTCTCCATCAGTAAGTGTGAGATTTGGTTCAGAAAGAAAGAACCTCACAATTAACTTTTATGGAAGAATAGTATTTGCCTTTCTCTGAACAATTCTAAGGAGGAAGGAAATGTAGAATTTTATGTTCTCAATTCTGCTGAAGTTATAAATAATTACACCTTTACTAACAGTTACTCACGGTAAGGGCTTTAAAATGCCCACATAGGCCAGGTCATTAGTAAAATTTGATATGTCTGTTCTTCATCCATGTGGCCCAGCAAAGTGAACTGAGATCTTACTGAAGCAGTCTTTCTTCCCACCCCTATCTCTCACTCTTTTACGTTTCTCTATATTTGAATAGTGTTGAAGAGGAGGAGCAGTAACTAGAAGAACAGCAAAATCTAAAGGAATCTGCAATATGTAAAAAGATAATATTTTTTTCTTTCTCATCATTTTTACAGTCACTGTCAAGTAGATGAAACTTATTAATAAGGAGAATAAGTAGATGAGAAGGAGAGAGAGAAGTTCCAAATTATCTTTTTAACATGTGAACAGCTGAAACAAACTATTATCAAAACTGACAAAAGAAACAAAAAATCTGGAAATATATAGCAAATAAAGGGATTGAATTAGTAATCAGAAAAATTCCCACAACTTTAAAGCATAATTAACACCAAATTCATCATAAACTCTTTCAAGTAAAGAGGAAGAGGGAACACTTCTAAACTAATTTTATAAACCCAGTATTACACCAATGCCAAAACCTGATAAACATCACAAGAAAACTATAGACAACCCCTTATGAACATAGACACAAAAATTCTCAAAAAAAATACTAACAAGATGGATGAGTCCAGCAATACATAAAAAGGATTAATTCAAGTGGAATTCATCTAAGGAATATAAGGTTGATTTAACACTGAAAAAGCAATCACTGTAATATACTATAATAATAGAATAAATTACAAAATCACATGGTCATTAAATAGAGGGAG
This sequence comes from Rousettus aegyptiacus, assembly GCF_014176215.1. Classification (NCBI taxonomy): domain Eukaryota; kingdom Metazoa; phylum Chordata; class Mammalia; order Chiroptera; family Pteropodidae; genus Rousettus; species Rousettus aegyptiacus. The sequence continues at coordinate 87,059,415 of NW_023416284.1, forward strand.
AAAAGAATTATACAAAATCCAACATACTTTTATAATAAAAGCACCCAAAAAACTAAGACGAGAAGGGAACTTCCTCAAGATTACCTACAAACAATTCACAGCTAACATTATATTATGTGGTAAAATACTGAATTTGTTTCCCCTAAAGTCAGGAACAAGACATGGATGTTCACTCTCACAACTTCTATTCAACATTGTATTGGAGGATCAAGCCAGGGCAATTATACAAGAAGGAGAGGTAAAAGGCATCCATATTAAAAAGAAAGAAGTAAAATTATTTTTATTTTCAGATGATATGATCTATACTGGAAATCCTAAGCAGTACACAAAATAAACTTAGAACTAATAAATGAGTTCATCAAGATTGCAGGGTACAAGATTGATATACAAAAGTTAATTGTATAAACAATCTGAGAAAATATATTCATTTATGATAGTGTCAAAAAGAATAAAATACTTAGGAATAAATTTAATAAGAGAAATGTAAGATTTGTGCACTAAAAACTACAAAAGTCATTGAAAAAAATTAAGGAAGACCTAAATTATTGGAAAGACATCACATGTTCATAGGTTGGAATATTTAATACTTATTGTTAAGATGGAAATACTCCCCAAATTGATCTATAAATTCAATGCGATTCCTATCAAAATTCCAGCTGGCTTTTTTTTTTTGCGGGGGGTGGGGCAGAAAACTCATATGAAAATACAAAAGACCTAGACTAGTCAGAACAATCTTGTAAAATAAGAACAAAGTTGGAAGACTCACACTTTCTGATTTCAAAGTTAACTTCAAAATTACAGAAAGCAAGACAGTGCAGGATATAGATGGAAATGTGAATCAATAAAAAAAAGAATTGCAAGTCTAGAAACAAATCCTAACATTTGTGGTAAATTGGTTTTTGACAACAGTGCCAAGACAATTTAATAGGGAAAAAATTAATCTTTTTATTATATGGTGCTGGGACAACTGATTATCCATGACATAGAAAAAAAAGAGTAACTACATATGAGTCATAAACCTCAATGTAAGTGCTAAATATATAACATTTTCAGAAGAAATTGTAGAAATAAATCCTGTGAATTAGAATTTATATCCTTGAATTAAGCAAAGCCTTCCTAAATACAATAACAAAACACAATCAACCTAACTAACTAACTAACTAACTAACTAACTAACTAACTAACTAAATAGATTGTACTGGATCAATTTAAAACTTTTGTTTTGCAAAAGGCACCATCAAGAAAGTGAAAACAATCCATGTAATTGTAGAAGTATTTGGGAATTATATGTCTTGTATCCAGAATAAATATAGAACTTTTACAACTCAATAATGAAAAGAAAAATAACTGATTTTTTTAAAAGTGGGCAAAGGATCTGAATAGAAATCTTTCCAAACAAGATAAGACTGATAAGCACACGAAAAAAATGATCAAAGTCATATGCTCTTAGAGAAATAAATATCAAAACTACTTCATACCCATTAAGATGTCTATGATCAAGGAGACAAATAATAACAAATGTTGGCAAGGATGTGGAGAAATTGGAACCCTCTTACTTTGCTGATGGGATATGAAATAATACAGGCACTTTGTAGAACAGATGGCAATTTCTCACAATATTAGGCATAGACCTAGAAATTTCACTCCTAGCTATATACTCAAGAGAAATAAAAATGTATGTCTACACAAAAACTTTTACATAAAAATTAATAATATCAGCAGTTTTCATAATAGTCAAAGAGTGAAAACAACTCAAATGTCCATTAACTGATGAATGGATAAACAAAATGTAGTATAGCCATGCAATGAAATATTATTCAGCAGTAAAAAGGAATGAAGTGCTGATACATGCTACAACATATATGAATCTTGAAAACATGCTAACTGAAAGAAGTCCAACAAAAAAGGCTACATATTGTTTGAGTCATTTAGATGAAATGTATAGAATAAGCAAATCCATAGACACAAAAGTAGATTAGTGGTTGACAGGGGCAGAGGGAAGGGAAAATAGGAAGTGACTGCTAATGAGAAAGAGAATTATGTTTTTTTGAGGGATTATAAAAATATTCTAAATTAGATACTGATGATGGTTATGCAACTCTTTGACTATATTAAAAACCACTGAACTTCATGTTTTTAAATTAAATTTATTGGGGTGACATTGGTTAATAACATTATATAGGTTTCAAGTGTACAATTCTATAATATATCATTTGTATATTGCATTGTATGTTTACCACCCAAAGTCAAATTTCCTTCAATCACCATCTATTTGATCCCCTTTACAGTTTTTTACCTCTGCCTCCCCCCTTTTCCTCTGGTAACCACTAAGCTGTTGTCTGTGTCTATAAATTTTTGTTTGTTTGTCTTATTCATTGTAGAGAGCCAGATCTGAGCCTGATCAAGGCCGAAGCATTGGCAAAGCCTTGCTTGACTATATTGCGGGTACTATGTCCAAAGCGTTGGCAAATTCATGCTTGACTGTGTTATAATCTGCCAAAGGCAGAGAAGCAAAACAGTGAACAGACAGCTGCTTGTAGTTAGCATAGATAACCGAGTACAGACAGGCCTTGGGAAATTATTATTGCCAGCAAGTTTCAAGTCCTTCCTGAGAGAAAGACTCCCACTCTCTCCTTGACCTTCAAAAGTATATAATAAACACACTGTGCTTGCTTTTGGGTTACTGTACCTTAAGCAAAGTTCAGTGTCCCACTTGGCACCAGGTTTTGTATATATTGTCTCTGTGTTTTCCTCAATTTTCCATCACCTCCCGCTCCTGCCAGGTTAACTCTCTAGTCATGCAAATGGTGGCAATTCATTTGTTGCTTTCAGTTTTATATCCATATATAAGTGAAATGATATGGTTCTCAACATTTTTGCCTTGTTTTGCTTAGCATGATAATCTCAAGATCCATTCCTGTTGTTTCAAATGGTGGTATTTCATCTTATGCCTGAGTAATGTTCCATTGCATAGAAGTACCACATCTTTATCCAATCATCCACTGATGGTGACTTTTTTTCCCCATGTCTTGGCCACTATAAATAATGCTGCAATAGGGGTGTATATATCTTTACAGAACAATGTTTTCAAACTTTTTATGTTATATGAATAATATCTCAGTAAAGCTATTGTATAAAAAAAATGTGTGTACCATTTTTCTTTTATCTCTCTATCATCCTGGTCCTTACATGTATATTTCCTGTATTCCTCCATGTCTCCACAACAGTCACTTCATGAGGAGCATTTTTTGCTTACCCTAATGGTTGGGGAAAATTCAAGTTCCTCTGTTCACAGTAATAAATTTCACCAAATCATGTTTCAAATCAAGAGGTGATTACTCCTCTTCTTCCCCTTCTGCACAGAAAGATCTTACTGAATATTTTTAAAACCCATGCTTGAAGGTTACGTACACTACAGGGGAGAAGGTGAGAATACGAAGATGACTTAAATACAAGTCTTTGCTACAACTGGAAGTAAATACATGTGTGTTATTATGAGTAGTTGGCAGTATAGCCCTCCTCTCATTTGCATGAGTCTTTATCATTATGGGTGGCACATTCACTATGATGGATATGGGAGAATGTGGGTTTATGTGTGGCGGATATGTTCTGTAAAAAAGTAGGAGAGCCAAACTCAGAATTACTGGAAACATGCTAAATGGAATCTCAGCCAGATTTTGTGTTCGTTTTTCTCTCCTTTGGTAGAAAGAAGCCAATCAGAAAAAAAGAAGTTCGTATCAAATTTTTTTCTTCAAAAACTGAAGCGAACTAATCAAAAGTGAAACAGCAAGCTCCAGCTCATCTTTCTTCCCTATTTATTTCATATTCTCAGGAAAAACAGATGGTCCAAACAATACTGCAGACATACTCCAAGATCCTTCAATATCAAAGAAAAAGTTTCTAAGGTGATGTTTACTAATGAAATGAGTGTATTTTGGAGCAAGAGTTTGACTAAAAGTCTCTTAATTCCTGGCTTACTAAGTTTCTTACAACTCTGTACAGCCTCTCCTGAAATTTTACAAATGAATAGCTGAGCAAGGCCCCAGGGTACTATATATTATATCAATCTTGGTTATGTTCACCATTAATTGGATATATATTCCTTCTCTGTCTCTCATGCTTGAGTAACACTGTTATTTAGCAAATTTTTTAAAAGATCCTTAAGGTGAATTATTCTAAACAGAAGGTTAGCTTGTATTTTTGCAATGAGGGGGAGAATATGAAACGGGGAAGTTTTAGTGATGTTTTGAGTATGTTGATAAGAACAGAAGAAGTGTCATACAATGGATAAAAATGATTTTATGTCTAGGAAAAGTGGAACTTGCTAGTGGCTATGCCATTAGCCAGTGGTTTATCTGTAATTTCAGAGGAGAGAAAGCCAGGACAAAATGCTGCAGATCTGTCTGCCAGGAAAAAAAGGGAAATGGAAGGATGCTGAGAGACACTCCTTTTATGTGCATTATCTCATTCTATCTTCACAGCAGCCCTAGGCAGAAGATTGGTGATTTTCTCCATTTTAGAGAAAAGGAAACAATGGTTTTGGGATGCTATGAATAGAAAGCAACAGAGACAAGATTTGCCTCAGCCCATCTGATTCTGATGAGGGTCAACTTCTCCATCCGGCATGGGAGGTACAGGGCTCAGGGCCCACACTATGTTTAAGGCCCTTGAAAATGCTTAATTTCAATTTCTTTTAAAGTTGGAAGTAATAATAAATATAATAATAGTGATTATGTAATGATGAATACAACCTGGATTTGATTTGTCATTATATCAATACATTCATATAATAATTTTTTACAAAATTTATAGGTAAGGGACCCACAAAGGCCTTTAGCTGAATCTCAGAGCATGCCTGTGTTTATTCAGGGGACATGCTTACTCTTGACTCAGTGTCAGAACCCAGTACTGTTCCTCTACTTCCACTTAGGCCAGATTAACTCCTCCCAATTTCCTGCTCTGGAAAATACAGTTCTGGGGGCTTGTTCACAGCATGAGAATAGCTGGTCGGTCTCTAATATAATTTTTTTTTATCGTGACATTGGTTAACGAAAGCCAGTAAGCTTCAGGTATACAATTTAATAGTAAGGCATATATGTATTGCATTATGTGTTCACCACCCATAGTTAGATTTCTTTGTGTCACCACATATTTTAAATCTCCTAGTCAAAGGCCACAGAGAAATAGGACAAATGGGACTGTAGAATTGACTGGGAGAATTCAATGGATGGCTTTTAAAATGACAAACATTTATAAGCCATTGTTCATAATATTGCCCAAACCAGTGTGTATGGTCACTGAGCTGGCTGCTGAAATGACAACAGTTATAACTTAAGGTACATAGGGAATTTATTCCCACTGAGACTCCTCTGCAGTTGAAAACCCTGAGCTAAGTATGTCTGTTTACTGAGTCACTTCTCTTCCTTGTCTGGGCAGCAGTAGTTAGCCAAGAACATCAAGAGCCTCGGTAATGTAGAAGGCAAACACTTCTAGAGAGAGAAAGTTGTGTCATTATTCTAAGATATGATCTAAGAGAGTATGGTGGAGATGAGAAGTTCTCACTTGAAATGAAAATTCTGGTCCTGACTCTGATATTAAATGGTTGTTTAACTTTGCCATCTAGGCAACTTTATTCTTCTGAGCCTGTTTTCTCATTATAAAATGGACTGGATCAGTCTAGCTCTAATTTAATATGATTCTAAGGAGAAAAATGTGAAAGGCAAAGACAAGAAATATTTAAATAAATTTAATGTGCTCCCAATTTATCAAACCACCTTCCACATCCTCTTTCAAGGAGGGCCTCATCAATCAATCCAATTTAGAAAACTACCCTTAGTACTGACAAACCTTTACACACCAGAGAAAAAAAATAAAGCATTTATTGAGTTTTACTCTACCAACAAAATGAGAATACAATGAAAATATTGTGGGGCCAGTGGGGGGAAACTTGAACAATATTCCCCAAGGACATGGGTAGATTTTTATCAAAGATTGCTCCTAAGGATAGAGATTGTGATTCAGTCACAGAGACATGGCAATGTTTCCAAGGCAGAGGGCGAAGAAGGCTATATTCAGTAGAAATAAAAATAGGGGGAAGTATAGAATAGTTCCTTAACTTTATGGAAAGTACCATAGGAGTTCTAAGAAATAACCTGCAGTTGATATCTCACAACCAAGAAGTAACTTTCATCAGCCTGGACCCCTATAATGCCAAGCTGTGATCTTGGTCAAGATTTGACTCTGAATGAGGGAAACAACCTATGGCATTGTCAAGATCATTTGTTTGGAAGGCCCATCATTTAAATTCTGGTCACCATCAGCTGACCTTGCATTGGTCCATTGTATAGTTTTGTTCTTTCCACAATACTGAGAAGTCCATGGGATACTATTATTTTTCATCTGAAAGATGAGGGTCCCAAGGCCCAGAGTGGCCAAAATGAAATCTATTCCCATATAGTCGTTTGGATGGACTTGGTCCTAGAATCTAATTCTCCAGGCACCAGGCCAGCCAAGCAAATTATGGTGGTTATTTCTCTTGATAGTTCCAGAATAAGGAGATATTTTTGCTAAATTGAATGAATTGAATTGTAGTCCAAGAAATATCAAAGGAGCTGAAATTCTGGTGTCATCTTCACTATCACCCATAATAATAACTGCAGGGCTTATGCACATAGCTTCTGTCTTTAACTAAAGCATAATTTATTCAAAAGAAGAATGATTATATGTATCTTTTCATTTAATTGAAAATTCGAAATCAACATACCAAAATATGGTAAATCGAACCAAAAATGAAATTCATTCCACAGGTCAAATAAATGTATTATTTAATCAGTTGTTTCCATATTTTTCAACACCAAATAGTTTTTCATTTCTGTGAAGTACATTCTTTCAAAAATTAATATTAATATAATGATATATAATAAGAACTTCCTTTTGTTTTACTAAGAGAACTCCCAGCAATAATTTTTTTCAAGTTTCTTTATAGTATATACTGTACAGTTTACCCATGAACTACCACATTTTAAACTGGGCTTGTCCACTTATATGCAGATTTTCTTAATAAATATGTACAGTACTGTAAATGTATTTTCTTTTCCTTATGACTTTCTAACATTTTTTTCTAGCTACTTTATTGTAAGAATACAGTATATAATCCATATAACATATAAAATATGCTTCTGTTATTGTAAAGGCTTCTGGTCAATAGTTGGTTATTTGTAGTTAAGTTTTGGGGGAGTCAAAAGTTGCGCATGGATTTTTGACTGTATGAGAGGTCAGTACCCCTAAACTCTATATTGTTCATGAGAGAATTGCATATATACATATATTTTTAATGTCACTTCTTTACACATGCAGTTATTTTTGTTAAACCATTCTCTGGTTTGTTCTTTTAAACTCTACCTTCACAGATTTAGCCTCAGGTTTATGAAATTTCTATTATTCTTTAATTTTAATGTTGCCAGCGATCAACAGAATCTGTCTGGTTTATGTGATCAAGAGCCTAGTGATTCATTTTACAGGAAAAATATTAAGGAGGAACTGGACAATCAATTGAAAGTGAATTTAGTGTTCACTGAACAGTATATGGCAGATGATGAGGGAGTTTTTTTGTTTTGTTTTGAGGGAGGTTTTTATGCAAACTCAATTTAAATTCAACAGGAGCTGTTATCTTTAACTTACAATTTAGAGCAGGTGTGGGAAACAAATGTTTTTTAGTTCTATGAAGTTCATTCTTCAAGCTCATGTAAAATTCTTAGGGCTGAGCACTGTACTCTCTTCTACTAGGCTTTCTGTTGGAGAGAACATTTTAAAAGAACAAAATATTCAAAATTATTATAAGTTTTATTGGTCATACAGTGAATTTTATTTAAAAGTTCTGATTATAAATAATACAGATACGGAAAATACATTCCAAACATTTTAGAAAAAAATAAAAGTTTAAATTGCACATAATCTAGGAATACTAATATTAGTGTCAGCTTTTTTTATTCCTATTACATGATATAAATGTTTTCACTAAAACAATACTATAAATATTAATTGTATTATAAACTTTCAAATTATCATTGACATTTTTTATGTGATTAAACTTTCATCTGCAATGAATTTCAATGGCTGCATAGTTCCTCCATTGCATGGAAGTATCCTAATACATTTAGTGAATTCCTAATTTGGGGGTTTTTAGATTATTTCCAATTATTCATTATCTAAGCAATACTTAATAAATATTATGCACTTACTTTTTTTCTGTATATATGTCATTTTTGACATAGAATTAAAATTTTTCCAAGTAGAATTAATAGGTGTTCAAAATGTGTTAGGTTTTTGATGTCTACTGGCAAATTCCTCACCGTAATGGCTGTATACCATTTATATTCCTACCACAGTGAATAAGAACAGTCATGGTCCTGCAACATGTTCAATACCGAGAACTGGAGGGGGGGGGTGTTTCTGTGTTTGTGTGTGTGTATGTGTGTGTGTTTATCAATATTTTGGTAAAAAAAATTGGACAAAATAATATGGACAAAAAATGACATTTTACTTTTATTCTGTGCCAAGATTCTTACTTTTAGTTGATCCTTTGGAGTTCGAAAGTAATATGAAAGAAGAGAAAAACTCAAATAGGCTAACAACAGCTTAGGCGTTTCCTTCTCCTTATAGCATAAAAGAACAACACAGGCATAGAGTTTTCATTGAATTTTGTGCTTTGAATAGCTTTCCTCAGAAGCCCTAGATGGAGAGCTGGAAGGGATGACCACCGGGTAAAAGGGAATTACTAAGACAGCAAAAATAGAAATGATGTGTCTGGGAAGATGATTCAAGGCAGCTCACAGGGTTTATGAGAGCCCAATGAGGCACTGAAGAAGGCCCTCATACAAAGATTCCCATATTATGGACCTCACGGTGTTCTAGGCCTCTCCTCTTCTTACTCTATAGCTTTAAACCACACAAAAACTTCGTTTCTTTAATATAGCCTTTTCTTCTAATTCAGACTGGTTTTCCTCAGATGATGGCTTTGTGACTTATGTGCTTTCTCCTGGTCTTTATCCTCTGTATGCCTACTTCTTTAATGATTAAGACTTAGGACATAAGATTAACTGAGCTTTCCATCTGTAATTATGAGGACAAATAGGTTTTGGTTGGACTTTAGACTAAGAATAACATCTTGGCTTTAGCTATGTTTCAGACTCAGCCCCACTGAGGCAGAACTACACCCCAAGGAACCAGGTTACGGGGTCAGACGGGATGGTAGCATTACTGATTCCAGAACCCGATGCAATGATCAATTACCTTACCCCCTCTCGCCGTCCAATCAGTCACATCCACAACAGCAACTCCCTTAGTTTCCATGAGGACCGATTTTTCCCTATGTATTCTGTGCTTCCAAGATACTCAGAGAGCCAGGCCTTTGATTGATAGCTTGCCTGTGTCTTTGGGACTTGCAATTCTCTAGTAAATGCTTATTCTGAATAGCTCAACTCCTGTGTCAGTCTATTGTCTGAGCACAGGCAGTAAGAGCCCTGGATTCTGTTGCCCTCCAGTTTCAGTACCATTAGCCAGCATTAGAAGGATTTCCTATACACCTGAGAGTGGTTCAGAGGTAGTGCAGGGCTATACCAAGCAGGTTTGGCTTTTGTACTTGAGCACATTCCTGAATGGGTAAAAGAGGGTGGAAGGCCTGACTTGGTTGAAAATAAGTTTCTGCCAACAGATGAAATGGACACTTAAAAAGAAATTGATTCTTGTTATATAAAGAAATTCCATGTATTGTCCACACAAGTTTGAGGTCAGAAATGCAAGACTCCTATTTGATTGCAACAATTCTTCCTAGAACCTTCTCTTTTCACATCATTATCCCAGATAAAATTCTTGAGACTTTGGGTTCCAGGAGCATGAAGAGAGGGCAGTGTGTTGTGAAAGATACACATCAGTGGGATAGTCTATGTGACTGTTCTTTTATTATTTGTCTTTCCCTCTTAGCTTTATGGACTCCAATTTATAATATTAATTTGTCAGTCTCAGGTAAGCAAAGAATTCAACCCTTCACTCCAAGCTTTTCCCAGAGAGAGGTTTCTCTCTTTGAAATTATTAACCATGCTTCCTCTTACAGTCTTCAGCGTGTAAGAGGGTGCCTTATCCTGGATGAGTCTATATAAGTTTCTTTTCTGCTTTATGCTGTCTGAAAAATGGGAAATGAGGCCTAGAGAGAAGAGAGAGGACAACGGGTGGAGGAAAATCAACTCATCATAGGAAATTTTCCAAATCTTTTTCTTTTCCTTTTTCTTTTGTGAATTTAAAATATTTATGTTCCCTGATCAGGATTTTGGAGGAAACCCTGAGTTAAATTTTTCCTTAGATTTATCTGGGTTCACTGTGGAAAATGATGAGAACATAAGAATGAAGTGAGTATTTTTAATAAGATGAACTTTTGACAAAGGATTTGGGAACAGCTGACACATTGAATAGTTACATAAAGTGCCAATCCATAAGGATGCTGCTCCTGTACATTCACAAGTTTCTCTCTATTGGTGCTGGTCTGTGTGCCCATGGCATCCCCTCCCCTGCCCACCACTACTTTTATCCATGTGTCATCTGTTAACATGACTTCAAGCTTTAGAGAAATAGGAAGAGGGAGCAGAAAAGAAAATTGAAGTACTTGTTACCAAACAACAAACACCAGATATTTTGAAAAGAGAGGACTTCTATGGACTAATTATTTTTGAATATACATCACCAGCAGTTGAGCTAGAGGCACCACCTTTGCATCCTTCCTACTTTTCTTCTTGCAGTCTCTGGCCATCTTACTCTTCCCTGCAATCTAGGATCCCCTTAGGCAATCTTCTAATTTGCCACATTCACTTTCTTTTGATCATTCTGGTTATTAAAGATTCCTGAGGTCCAGAGTCTAAAAGAATGAATGTATCTTCCCGAGAAGATACAGCTCTTAATAAAGTGACTTATTGCACACATGGAGCTGTCTCCTGAGCTCAGGTCTTCTAATGGTTTTATATCAGGGCAGCAACTGGTAGAGAGTCAGTCCGCAGGGTTTAACCTGAGATTGCCATTTTTCTGTTGTATCTTTAATAAAGTCTGAGCCTCCAGTTTCTCATATAAGAAACAATGGTATGAAGCAGTGTTAGCTTGAGGACAATATAACATTGCTTTATCTACATTGTAATGTGAGAACTAATAAACAAGATGATGCTTGCAAAGCTCTTCACCTGAGTGATTTTTCTGACGTTATTATTATTATTATTAGGAATTTTCTAACTCGATTTGTCTTCCTAAGATACATATATCATAGCTGAACAATGGAGTTGCAGTTTTTTGTGTGATAGTTATTGCTTTGAGCAAGATGGCCTGCATAACTACCAAGCTAAGAAAAGGAGAAATGCTCTTCTGAAAGAGCACTCTATTCCCTCTTTCATTCCATTGTGTCTTTGCTAGCTCAGTAGTGGTTGGGGTTGTGTTATCATTCTGCTTCTACCACTCCTTTGGGCTTTGATGGGTAGTGTGAAGTAGAAAAGAAATAGGACTTTTTTGGAACCAGGAAGAACTCAATTTAAACCTCTTCTGAGTGGATTCGGGCATGCCTTCTCCTTAACGAGCCTCAGTATCTGTATTAGTTTCCTAGTGCTGTATAATAAATTGCCACTTTCAAAATTTATGATCTTAACCAAGACAAAAATCAGGAAGGCCTACGGGAAGAGCTCTTACACTCTATGTCAGTCGTGAAAATCTGACAGGAAGAACTCTATGGTTGCAACACAGCCCTATAATTAAAGCAGTCCCTCCCCTTAACTTCCTCTTTCCCTCTGTAAAGAACTTCCTTTTTCTTTGCTTGTCATGGCTGCGCATACCAGATTGCAATCCTTCCCGAATAAATTCTTTTAGCTGATGGAATACCTAGTTGACTTTTTATTCATGGTCATCATATTTGAGGGTTACTACGGGATCCAGAGAATACCTGATAGCTCCAGGGCTAGTGAGCAAACAGGCGTCCGGTGCCCATGTAGCCATTTTAGCACATTGTTTTCTTCCCAACTTGGGAGATTGAGGTTAAGGTTTTTTTCTGGATCTGAACTTCTGTTTAGAGGTTTTCTTTTTCCTTTCCTTTCCTTTCCTTTCCTTTCCTTTCCTTTCCTTTCCTTTCCTTTCCTTTCCTTTCCTTTCCTTTCCTTTCCTTTCCTTTCCTTCCTTCCTCTCCTCTCCTCTCCTCTCCTCTCCTCTCCTCTCCTCTCCTCTCCTCTCCTCTCCTCTCCTCTCCTCTCCTCTCCTCTCCTCTCCTCTCCTCTCCTCTCCTCTCCTCTCCTCCCTTCTCTATTCCTCCCCTCTGCTCCCTTTCCCTCTCCTTTTCTTTCCTTTTCGTTCTCTCCCCTCCTTTCCTCTCCTCTTCTCTTCCCTTCCCTTCCCTTCCCTCCCTTCCCCTCCTTTTTCATTCCCTCCGTTCTCATCCATTCCCCTTCCCTCTTTTCCCTACCTTTTCCCTTTCTTTCTATTAAAAGGCCTTGTTTATTTGTGAGCCCTTGCTAGGCACTTTGGCCTGACTTTCTTGGGGATCAGACTCTTTCTTAGGGCTATGTTAGCTTCAATGTGATTCCACCTGGAACCAAGTCTTTTTTCACAGAAACAATGCAAGACTTTTCTCCAATTCTGTCTCAAACCGAACTGCCCCAATCGAAATTATGCTTCAGCCTTTGCCTGACTCTTAAGAGAATGATGTCTCTACTGGAACTGCCTGACCCTTCTGGGGCTGGACTGTTCTAAATGAGACTGGCTAGTATTAACCCTGCAGGTTGCTGAGCTATTTTAGACTGTTCTGGGCCCCTGATCTAGAGAAAAGCCTCTAAAAATGAGATTTCAATTATTTAAATAATTTTGTGAGTGTCCTTCCAATTGGGACCCTGGCTGAATTTATGTTTTAAAAACCACAGTTCCTCCTCATGCACATTTTTAATGAAATGGATTGATCTGAACAAAAGTAGTTTAGAGATTAAATGATCATTATGGAGAAACTTTGAAATCCCCAAACTTACTTTTCTTAAGACTGAATTGGATAATCACAGCTCTGACATTGCCAAAAACTGAATGGATTGCCCATTTTAAGTGCTATTTCGAGGCTTCCAAAGATTGTTATCTGAAGTTGCCTCTTTGCAAAATAAAGTCCTAGAATTAACTGAGGCTAACTAACTTTTAAAGGAAGAGAAGATAGCTTTTGAAGCCTCATATTCCTCACCTCTGGTGCCATCTCGCCCTTCCTTTTGAGTCCTTTGTCTCAGGTTCCACCTCTGGAGCCACCTTGCTCTCCTCCTATGAATCCTTTTCCTTAGACTACATCGCTGAAGCCATCATGCTCTTCTTCCTCAATTCTTTTGTCTCAACCTTTACCTCCTACATCAAATGGCCCTCTATTTCTAGACTTGACTCTGGCTCCATCTTCAGTACCATCTTCCTCTGAACCTATTAATACTTCCTCTTTAAAGTTAAGCCTTCTAAGTATCCTAATAAACCCCAAGTCTCTTATATTCTCTGGCCAAAGCTGAATTTCACTCCATAGTTAAATAATTTTCTAAGGTACAGGATCTTCACAGATTTGCTGAGGAGTTTAATATAGTTTTTAAAACCTATCATCCTCGGTTTGCTAATTTATATCATCAGTTAGTTCATTTGCTAGTCAGTGAAGGCCAGGATCAGCACTAGGTGAGGCTTGCCTGATGGAAACATCCTGAAAAGGAATTAGGAGAACAAACCTCTAATTTTTGGCAAAATGCTGCAAAACTCACTGGAGACCTCCAATAAGCAATTATTGTAGCCTTTCCAAGGCTTGCTTATTGGAAAAAAACTTTCAGACTTTCTCACAAAAATCTGATGAATCTGTTCAGGATTATTGTAATTGACTTCAGATTATTTCTAAAGAAAATTCTGGCCTTCCTTCAGATGTTGATTCCACTTGGATAGCTTTAGCTCTGTGTTTATTAATGAACTGAAGTGAAAATTTCCTCCTTTAGTTAAAGGGATCATGATGGAATGGGAAACCATATCTACTCTAGATTTGGTTAATTAGGCAAATAAGCTTGCCCATACCCTACATGAGCTCTCTAAAAGTAAGACTGGTAAGAGTTTTAATTTTAAGCTGCAGTAAATCATGGCTGCTATACAAAACTAAAAAGTAGAATAATAGCTTCTACTATTATTACAAAGAGACAGGACATTGGAAAAGAGTTTGTCACAAATTTCAGCGCATCAGATGCCCTCAGCTTTCTAACCAGTTTCCCCAAATTCTGCTAATCTCCAATGATGGGGCTCCTACAAACTACAAGGGTTTTTTTTTTTAATTCTCTCTCTTAATAAGCTCAGAGAAATATTTCTCCAAATTGGTAATGAATCTCTCTTTATTCTTATTGACACTAGAGCTGTATTCTTGATGCTCAACCCCACTGCTATAAAACAGACCCTGCCTCAGATCAATAAAACGGTTCAAATAGTGGTAATTTAAAATAAACCTCAACAGGTTTCTGTCTCTGAACCTATTCTCTTTTGCTTAGGCTCTTTAAGATACACATGCTTTACTCCCTAGTTGCTCAGCCCAAATTATTATTAGGCTGAGACTTAGAAAAGTATCATGCCAGAATTTCTTTCTTCCAAAAAGGGAAATAAAAAAGGGGGGAGAATAATCCTAAAATTTGATAGTATCTGTCAAAATACCCAATCAGATGAACTAAATGACCCTTCAACATCTTTTATTTCTTCCATTTTTGATGGCACTATAGCTGAATCTGGGAACGATGATCATTTGTCTCTATTGAATGAGCTGACATCTTTACGGAAAAAATCTTTAACTGATGTTGGCAGAATACATGTGCACCTCCTATTAAGATTCATAAGTTTTAACTTTTTGACAATCAAGTGTATCTGCGATAACATAAAATAAACACTAGACTATAAAAAAGAAAGAATTCAATTGAAAAAAATTGTAGAGACCTTCCAAAGAACTTGAAAGAAAGCATTGTCATTGGATCTTTCTAAATCTCAAATTTATCCCCTTTGTAATTCATAAACTCTCATCTTTTGATATAATTATATGACATCCCATATATTTGGCTCCTGCTTCTTTCAATCTACAGTGGATAAAGGGAGACATACTTCAATATTATAAAGGCCTAATTGCTTCAATTGAAGACAACAGTGCTTTGGTAGAATAATCTTTTCACAGTGCCCTTCGAGGAGATGATACCCAAAACACCAGAAGTCCAAAATCAAGGTGGTAGCAAGGCCATGCTTTCTTCCTCTCTTAGCTTCTGGTGCTTGCTGGCAATCTTTGGCATTCCATGGTTTACAGATGCATCACTCTAATATCTGCCATATTCTCTCTGTGTATCTGCCTCCTCTTCTCATAAGGACCCAATTGCATTGGATCAGGGGCTCACCCTACTCTTGTATGACCTTATCTTAACTAATTACATCA
The DNA here is from genome assembly GCF_014176215.1 of Rousettus aegyptiacus. Taxonomy (NCBI): domain Eukaryota; kingdom Metazoa; phylum Chordata; class Mammalia; order Chiroptera; family Pteropodidae; genus Rousettus; species Rousettus aegyptiacus. The sequence continues at coordinate 87,074,881 of NW_023416284.1, forward strand.
ACAATGACCCTATTTCTAAATAAGGTCACATTCTGAGGTGGTAGGGGCCAAAAATTTCAATATGCCATTTTGGGGAACATAACACAAACCTTAATAATATCCTCATCATAGAATGGGGCTAATGACTCTCCTTGGCAGAGTTTTGGTAAGATTAAAAGCAATGGAGGTCAATGTCTAACATACATAGTAGGTGCCTAATGAATAACAACTTTTATTAGTGTTGTGGTTTTCCAGGTCTAGGGTATATAGCATACAAAGTACAAGGTAGGGCAGTGTAGCTGAAACTGACGGGCAGTGCTAAAGACTCACAATCCCTCTAGCAAGTTATCATAGTCTTCACCTTAACAAGAGGTTCCTCCTTGAAGTAATGAACATAGAAATGCTGGTTCTGTCATTGGTGAAGGAAGCTGGACATTTGTTATGCTACATACTGAAGGTTTCTAAACATGTATTAGTTTATATAAGACAATGAACATGGTGGAATAGAGAATACTATACTAGAAATGGGGGGAAATCTGGGTTTTCATTAGGACTTGTTTACTAATTTACAGAATGATTTTTGTTTTCTTTCAAATAGAAAAATAGTGTTAGACCAGATGATATTTAGGGCCCCTTGTCAGTTTCTACACTCCATATAGCACATTTCTTGCATTCTTACCCTCCCACATTGGTTTTAAAATAAATAAACTCAGTAACATTTTCTGTTCACCTAACAAAGATTAAATTTCCACGTTATTGTTATTTGATTTTTTCCCCAAACCATCATTCCTTTAAAATGTAAAATTAATAAATGTTCACTACATAAGAATTAGAATAATGGAAAAGCAAATAAAAAATAATATAGCACTGGTATAATTGAAGAGCAATTTCCCATTTGATATATGATCAATGTTTCCACCACAGTAACCGTTAGCATGACTTGAAACATCCTCAAAAGTCACCAGAATCAGGAATTACACACGTGTGCGTGCACACACACACACACACACGCACGCACGCACACACACAAAGCATGAGTCCATGGCATCAGAGAAGAACCCATGTGATAGACATTTTTGGCCAATCCAATCCCTATCTTTCTTCCTCTTCTAACTTGATTACAGACTTAAGTATTGAGCATGTTCAGCTCTTCTTGCATCCAGAAATGTTCATGTTCTAGCTAATTAAGTGTGTGTGTGGGGGTGGGGGACATGTACGGAAAGCTCCCACGATGTTTGTTTTCATCTTCAAGGAATAGAAAATTCTGGCATTACCTTTTGCTATTTTTTCCTCCTTTGATTGCAATGCAGTGCAATGCCTGGGGCTGCAGCAGCCATCTGGCAAGCATGAAGAAAGACAATGAAGAACACAGAAATGCTGGTTCTGTAATCAGTGAGCTTCTGCGCCAGCCCTTGGACTGCCCACCTCTATACTTCATAATATTTGATAATTAAATACTGTTAAGGGCTGAATTGTGTCCCCACAAAATTCATGTTAAAGTTCTGATCTCCAACATGTCAAAATGTAACCATATTTGGAGATATGGTCTTTAAAGACTTGATGAAGTTAAAATGAGGCCATCAGAGTGAATCCTAATCCAATGTGATGGATATCTTTATAAGAAGAGAAAATTGGAGCACATTAAGAGACATGAGGGATGCTCACGCATAAAGGAAAGACCACATGAAGAGGCAGCATGAGAATGGCTGTCTGAAAGTGAAGGAAAGAGGACTCAGAGAAAACCAATCCTGCTGGAACCTTGATCTTGAACTTTCAGCTTCTAAAACTATGGGAAATAACTTTCTATTGTTTAAGGCACCCAGTCTGAGACACTTTGTTAGAGCAGCCTTAGTAAACCAATATAATACCCTATTGCTTAAGTTATGGTTACTCGTGTTTTCTGTTAGTTTATTCTAAAAGCATTCCTGATAGCTTTCAGTTCTCTAAAGCATGTGGTGGGATTTTTAGGATCCAGGTAAGATATTTAAAATTCTCTTACATTGAAACAAATAAAGTATAACTAATGTATTTTTCTCATTGTATAATAACTATGTTCTCCTCAGCAAAAATCTTTAAAACATTTTTTGCAGCAATTTTCTCCACAGCCTTTACAATACTCTTTCAAATTATTTCAGCAAAAGAAATATTACCTTAGTTAAACAAACAAACAAACAAATAAGACACTATCACCGAATAAGGTAAATTGTAGGTTTAATTAGGATGGTAGCAGCCCAGGCAACTTTCACAATAAGAAAATTAGAAAACTTGACAGTTGTTATCCTGAATGTTTATATAATTATTTAACTAGTTTTCACCTTCCTTTCACATACCAATCAGATTACGGCATTTAATTTTGTCACCCTTGAATAAAGGGCACTTAAGACAAAAGTTCACCTACAACTACCAAATGTTTCACAGGAACATCATCCAGGAATCACTGAGTTTATGAATTAAAATAACCATCACTCTTTTAAAGCAGTGTTTTATATTTGAAATAGTTATAACCCTAAGTTCTAAGAAAAACAGGTTGATTTCAAAAGTAATCTTGATGAAGAAAGGCCAGAAGTAATAAAAAATATATTAATTTTGTAATTTTTTAAAACTTTTACATAAAGCATAGCCAAAGCCAAAAGTTAAATAGGATAATAGAGAAAATTTTGCAACACATGACAGGCTTTTTCCTTACTGTATAAAGAGCTCTATCACATCAGCAAGAAGAAGGTGAATAATTCTATTAAAAAATAGACTCTCAACAACCAGTTTACAACAATAAAATTCAAATAGCCACCAAACATGGGAGCAATTTCTCAGTTACACTAATAATTAAAGAAATGCGAAACAAAATAATAATGCACCATAAATGGCCATCTATGTAACAATGGAACCAAATAAATCTTTATAAAATTTAATATAGATAAGATTTACCTAGTGGTCAGTCTCATGTTGTACTGGTGAGATGGTAAATTTGCATGGCAATTTTTGTGGGCTATTCCTGTCAAAATTTAAAATACATATATCCTTTTCCAGACAATTTACCCTATGGATATATATATATATATATATATATATATATATATATAAAGTATCTATCTCTATCTATCTATATATCTATCATCTAACTATATCTATCTATCATCTATCATCATCTATCTATAGATATCTATATCTAAGGATGTCTATTGCAGCATTATTTATAAGGTAAAAAAAGGGGTGAGAGGGGGAAAATTCTATATCCATAAACAAGTGACTAGATAAATTAAGGAATATACATATTATGGAATATTTTGCTGCTATTAAATACAATGAGGTATATGTAAATATTCCATATGGAAAGTTCTGAAAATTAGATCATTATGTGAAAAAGCAAGATTCAGCACCATATACATACACACAAGACCTTACTTAACATTGTTAATAGGTTCTGTGACTTTAAGTAAAACATGTGAAACAAATTTTACCATAAACTAATTGATATAAATGAGTGTTAAGTTTCTACAGCATCTCATCAACATTATAATTAAATGACATTATCTGAGGACCTGTTATACGTATTTATAATAATTTCATTTGGATATAAGTTTGAAGGATTGATATCATCTCTGTATATAGGAAATAGGTTTAAGGGGGTAGGATCTGAAGTGAGTAAGGTTCGTTTTTGGGTTCAAGGTGCCCTTCATTCTGAGTCAGCACTGAACACAAGGGCCAACATGTTTGCTCATGACTTCAGGGTATTACTGGTCAGGGAAGTAGGTCTGTTGGGCTGTTTGAGAAGTCCACTGGTTTCAGCTGACATGAATTCGAAGTACACCTTACATTACATTACATTACATTACATTACATTACATTACATTACATTACATTACATTACATTACATTACATTACATTACATTACATTCTAAGGGTCGGCCTCTCATAAGACAATAGTTCGACAGTTTCAATTTGACCTTGGTGAGCATCTAAACTTGAGGAATGAAGCTAAACCACACACACCTGAGGAGATTCATTGTTAAAACCATTGAAATTTACCTGTATCCACCTGTCAGCAGGGAGTGAGAATAGTCCAAATATCACCAACCACTACTTGGCCAAGCACCTCTCTACTTTTAGACATTGTGGGAAGGGGTGCAATTCTATACCTTAGTCCCTTCGTTTCTGGGGCATGACTTCTGATGTGCATCACCTGTCTTGCTCTTCTTCCAACACAAGCATTACAGAAGGAAGGCTCATTAATCTGAGCTTTCTGGAATGTGGTTGCTGAAATTCCACCAACACTGCCTAAGAACCTAAACAGTATTTCAACAAAAACATCAACCTTAAGGGTTTGGAAGAAATTACTCTATTAAAAAATAAAGTTTGCAAAAGTTTGACATTTAATTCTGTTCTGTTCCACTGTCAGTCTCCAAAGAAAGTGCTTATCTTCGCTTTAGAAAGGCAAGCAGAATTTGTCCCAAGAGCAAACCAGGAATAAGCCAGAAAGTGTGTGGTAAATTACTTCTGGAAAATAGAGTATATTTGTTTTCTTCTGATCCACAAAATGAAATAAACCAAAATATTTTTGACATAAAAATTTTCTTGCTTCAAAAAGTTTGAAAACTATTGTCATAGAAAATTATAATGATATGGTTTAGTTGTAAACTATATTCAAATCTAAAAATATCTATAAGCTAGAACATTGTCCTTTTTTGGGGAGTTCAATTTTTTTCTGTCTAATTTCTTTCCTCTCTCCTTACCACCATTGCCTGCCTGTTTGCTTCCTTTTCCCCTCTTTGCTTCCCTTCTTCTTTTCTTCACACCTTTGACTACCTTTCCCTTATTTGAGGATATGTTATATATCTACTCCACATAAAAAACTCCCTAGCATTCCCACCATCTTCCTTCCTAAGGAAAGCTCAATTATTCTCGGGAACAGTATGTCAGTTGTAGGGAATGTCTCACAATTAGCTCGAAGTGCAAAACTTTATTCTTTTGGTCTAGGAGAGAACTTTTGATTCAGTACTGGCCAGTGAGATGAAAGAGGAAGTTTGCTGGGGACTACTCAAATATATTTTTCTTCTTGAAAAGAGAGAGAGGTACAGAAGGAGAAAGTTCTTTAGTCCTTCCCCTCCCTTCCTGTTGTGAATGTACATGATGCCCACAACTGTAGTAGCTGCTCTCTTCCCATGTTAAATGATGAATATTTGGTAGATATCCCACCTCTCTAAGGATGGCAGAATGGAAGAACAGAAGGAACCTGGTCCTCAATAGCATCGCTGATTAGCTGCCAATACTTTGGGTTGAGCTATTTCTGGACTTCTTAAGTAAACTAGAAAAGTCCTTATGGTTTAAGCCGGGGTTTTTAGTTACTTATAGACAAAAATGCATTTTTAATGTATACACAAGCTTAAGAATCTAGTAGGGAAAACTATTAAATAGAAAAGTAATAATATTAATTATGATTATAGAAATGTGATCGAAAAGATTTGACTACACCAAAAACTGAACAATCAACCATCCTCGATGAAGCTGGGCAAAGGGGTTCCCTAAGGAGAGTTTCTTTGAGGAGGGCCAAGAGTATTGGTCATAAAAGAGTCTTGTGTTCAGCAATGAGGGCAAGAAATACATCTGAGAAGTCTCACAAATGAATGGTGTCCAGGGAAGAGTGAGTTTAGTGTGGCAGGAGGGAGAGCTAGGACGGCTGGATGAGGTCAAATAATGAAGGATTTTTCATGGCATGATATGGAAATATCCTTTGCATGACAGGAGATGCATGCATGTGTATGTGCAGGAATACTCAGGAATATAGATACACATTCTCCTCTTGAGGAGTAAAAAACCTGACAAGATTTTGTCCAAGTTCCTGGGAGAAAGCCTCTAAATCCTTGGAATTTTCCCAGTGATTGGTATATCTTTTTTATTTGTTGTGGGTCCTGATAGTTTATGCTGATGAAGTGACTCCTGCTAGATGCTGGATACTTCCAGAAGGGGCTGACCATGCTGGAAAGACCAAAAATGTCATTAGTGGATCAAGGCTTTGAGCCATGTGAGGTCAGCCCAATCTCTAGGGAGGAATGAGGGCCAGAGATTGAGTCAACATCTTGGCCAATGATTTAATCAATCATGATTATGGAATAAGCTACCAATAAAAACTCTGAACTTCAATGTTTAGAGCTTCCTAGATGGTGAATAGATCAATGCCTTAGGAAGGTGAGGATATCTTAAGGACAGGAGGATAGGGCATAAAAGCTCTGCATCTAGGATCTCACCCAGGTCCTGATTTATATTTATATTCTGATTTATATTTATATTCTTTATGATAAAATTTTAATCATGTGTATAGTGTTTTCATTAGTCATCCTAGTGAATTATTGAACATGAGAGGGTCATGAGAACCTCTGAATTTATAGCCAGTTGGTCAGAAGTGCCAGGTGGCCTGGGAACCTCAAAGCTATGGCTGATTTCAGAAGTGAAGGTAGTCTTGTGGGATCCATGCCATTCACTTGTGCAGTTTGCCCCAGCTTGGGTAGTTGTTGTCAGAAGGCACTGCTTTGAACACGTGAAAAGTGACTCAACTATGGATGAGGGCATTGTGTAGGAGATGCCGCATGGCCTGGGTGCTGAGGTCTCCATTCCAAGGTATGGAAAGGGTTTCTCTGCACATTAAATTCACATACTGATTGCTCTCTCAGAAAAATTATTACTTTTGGTCAGAAGGGAGCTTGAGGTCTAAAGAAAAGAGATGTGAAAAGAAAAGGAAGAACCGAAATAATCCCAACCATGGTCCCTGGGGCAGCTTATTGTTATCACTGCAGGACACAGTATCATGATCAGCATGTAAACATTCTTCGACTAACCAAATCCCATTTTTCAAAGAAAATAATAATATAGGCAACAATTATAATAACTACGATCTATAAAACTTTAGTAATTAATGGAAGAGATGTGATATATAGATATATCTGATTCTATAATGGTCCTGCTAAGAGATATCATATCCAATTGACAAGTGATAGAGCAGTTGCAGTTTGGTAATGGCATAGGTCTCCTAGCATATATAGAGCTTACTTATGAGTCCACCTCCCAGTGACAACAGAGCTTGTGATATAAGCTCATGACAAACTACTCCTCACCTAAAGCCAAAGAAGACGCAGGGACAGAGTTAGTGCCACAGAGTAGGTTATTCCCCATTTCTGGGACTTTGTAAGGTGAGTCATAGGGAGGGTGGGGAGCCTCAGTGCTTTCTGCCTTTCACCTTCCTCTCCTCTTTCCCAAAATACATGATCCAGTATGCTAACAAAGTCATGGGACTCAGTGCTAGAGAGTTAAGGGAAGGCTGTGAAGCAGAGAAGGGAAAGATCTTCTTAACTTGTAGTGTAATTTGGAAATTAGGAATGTGTGTACAGAGAGTTGTCATTCTAGCCTGACCAAGATGTGGTTACTCTTTCAAGAGAGTCAGGATTAATCCCTTGTAGTAAAGTATAAATGTTCAGATAATTAGAATAAAAATCCGAAACTGGGCCTAAAGGGTTTGATTTTCTGCCCAAGCCAGAGAAGTAAAGCAGGTATGCAACAGATGAAGATGAGAAACCAAAGAATAATTGGCCAGGATAAGGTACAAATGTGTTTCAATAGGCCTGGATTTGAAGCTTGCTTCTACCACTTTCTATATCTTTGTATTTCTAATTCTGCTTAGAATTTTCATTAATAAGTGGATATAGTAATATCTACTTGATAGAACTGGTATATTAGTTAGCAATAACACAACTCAAGAATCTCAGATAGGTATATAACAGGCATTCATAAAGAAATATATATTTTTTATTTTTAATATTGTCCAGTGCATAGTTGGAAAAATGTGTGCAAGTAGTTCTTGGAAGAAAGCTTCATATGCCAGACTCTTAAGTCCTTTGAATGCTTCCAAAGAGTCTCATATTTGGAGGCTTCAGTACAACATGATCTCTAATTCAGGCCTCCTGCAGTTCTGATTTAGGACCCCCAGCTTCCTTATCACTGAGTCCCTGGGAATAAGCACCATTAAGTAACTCTTTTAAATTCCAACTATGGTAAGTAGAGCTAAGAGATAGAAATCGGCACTTGGGAAATTTTCATGTTTTATTCCTTAGAGAACAAAGAACAAATTCTTTTTCACCGCCTGATAAACACCTCTCAGTGGGAGGGCAACTGGTGACAGCTCTAGCTAGCAGAGGCCACTCTGCCACCTCTTAGAGATGTGAGGCAGGCAGATGGCCATGGGCTCTCTGAAAGTGACAAATGATTGGTTGATTCAGGCCAATGATATGAATCAACCCTGTCTCCATGAGCCTACCTTTGTGAAAGGCCCTGTCAAGATGTTCAGATTCAAGAAGGAAGTTATGAGTGATTTCTGGATATAGTTCTATTTTGCACTATTCTCACTCCATGGAGCCAAAATTTTTTTAAAAGCTTGAATTATAGGTGCTAAAGCAATTGGTCAATCAAGCTTTCCTCATATTAGGGTCTAATGAGCTACCGCACTATGGAGAAACCATTTCACCAGTGAAACAGGCCATGCTATCCCATCTTCCTTAGTAGAGCTGTCAAGTAAGGGTCAATCTATAGGCTTTTATCTGTTCAGATTCCAGGTTCATCTCTTCCAGACACTCCCTCATTTGGCTCCATCCCTTCTCTCTACTAAAAACATTGTGGGAGGCCCACCTTTCTTCTCTCACCATGTGCCTACATGTTGGCACACTTGTATTTCAGTAATTCTTTGTCACAGCTCCCTGTAGGTTGCTGGTAAATAGCTTGTGCATTTAGGGTGGGAGTATGGAGGGATGGGTAGAACATAACTGGCATTTACTGAGCACTAAAGGCATGCCAGGCCCTCAATTAATTACTTTTTCATGGTAAATGTGGGGTAGATTTTCTGATCCTTCATTTCACACATAAAAATGTTCAGGCTCAAAAGTTAAGTAACTTTGCTGAGGTTGCTCAGATACGTACTTGCAAAGCAGGAATGAAATCTTTTGTTTGCTTGATGCCCACGGCAGGCAGTGTTTTTTTACCCACTGTACTGGTGGGGCGTATTGAAGGCACCAGTACATACCTACTTATTGTGCTGAACTGAAGAATGTTCCAATCCTGCCTCATAGAGTTATTGTAAAGATTTAACAAGTACATGTATCCACGATGTCTAATTTGGGGCTTAACACGTGGTTGGCTCCTTGTCCCATGGTTGATCCTGATCAGCAATCAACTGGTTGGTTGCATACAGAAGAAAGCACATTAATTTTCCAAAGAGGTATAATCTTAGGAGTCTGACTTCCCACCCTTCTCCCAACCCAACCCTCCTTTTATCCTGATTGCGTTACGAGATCTTCACAAACCTAGAATCTAGACTGTGCTGAGCCATCATTCTCCCACATTGCAGGTGGTGGGACAAAGGGTTTGACAGGAAATTATACAGGATGTGGATTCCTAAACTAAGAAAGCAGCTTCCAGGCTTTTCCTCTAGGGATTGGAGGAATACCCTCAGGAATTGGTTAGAATGTTTTTCTCTCAAAATAATCTAAAACCGTGCCTCAAACTGGCTTAAATAATAAGGCAATGAGTTAATACCTAACCAAAAGTTAATAAAACTCCAGACACTGTACATCAGGTTTTGGTCACACATGGTCTGATTCTTGAGACTTTACTGTCTTCTAAGTAGCAGTTCTGCCAGGTGTCACACCCAGGCAAGACAAAGGAAATACTGTCACCTTAGGAGTGATAGACTCTTTCTGAGGAGCTTCCAGTGGACCTTTTCTCATGTCTCAGTGGCTAAGATAAAGTCACATGCATGTTTAAAAACCAATCACTAGAAAGATGGGTGGGATATCCATGGTTGGTTTAGGCCATTGATTCTTACTTCTGGTTATACATTAGAATTACACATGGAACTTTTAAAAATAGAAAGGCCTGGACCCCATCACAAAATATTTAGATTTAATTGGTCTGCAATAGAACCTAAGCATCAGAACTTTATACACCCAACAGGTGCAGCCAATGGACAGAAAGAAATCCATGACACAATGCAGATTGGTGAGGCACAACCATGACTGGGACACATGGCCAGGGGATTAAGCAGATCACATCCTCATTAGGCATGATATCTTGGTGAGTTATTGTGCAAAATATTAGCTTTCCTCTCAACCCAGAGGAGATGAGTAGATTCTATGAAAAAACCACTGTGAACTCCTCTGGAGCCCAGGTTCTACCCACCTCACCATTCCTAGAATGAACGTTTTCTTTTCTTTCTGTTAGTGCAGGCATCTAGAGAAAAACCACCTTTAGACAATTCTAAGAATGAGATTTGGGCACCCGTGGGCCAAGAAAAGAAAAAGTACACCTCAGGCTCCCTGTATGTAGTTGACCACATTCATTGGCTTCCAGGTTAGCTGGGACTGGGCAATCAGGGATGGAATTTAAGTTGATGTAGGGGCATCTGCTTGATATGGAGTAGTCTCAGGGGTCTTGTAGTCATAATTGCCTCAGGTTTAGCTCTACAAAGTCTTTTCTGTTCTTCAATATTTGTAAATAAGGTATTGGAGAGCTTGCACTTCTCAGAAAATATCCTCATTTTCAACTGGTCCAGAGTATTTTGAAAAAGGAAGAAGGGGCTTTAAAGTGACTGTGAGTTTTCCTCTCCAATTACTGATTTTCTACTCGGTAGGCCTAAATATTCCAAGGAATACACCAGGAAGTAGTGGTGGAGAGTGTCTATAATCATCATAATAAAGATTACATGGAATACGCGCCCACTACCTACAGATGGTCATTATAGATACTGAGGAAGCTATGGCTTGCTCCTCACTTTCCTTACAAAACTTAGACATTAGTTGTGGAGATGGGATGTACTGACAAAACAATGTAAGACAGCAGGAGTGAAATACCAAGTAAAGCTAATTACGGCCCCATGGGCTGAACGAATTTTTTCAAAATTAATTCCAGGAGAATCATCACTTGCCAAAATAAACATATTAAAGTCTACGTTCCAAGTGGAATCATAAGTTTCATGTTCCTCTTGTGTGGAGACGGCACAAAGCAAAGGAATGAAGGACTGGTCAAAGCCAAAAATCTCTTTCTGGAATTCACCAGAAAATTGACAGAGAAGTGGTGAAGGCTTTTGTTATTGTTACCGTCGCAAAACCCAATCACCTCAATCCTGACAACTATAAATTAAGAATTAACATAAAGCATGAATAGCAGAATCAGCTTAATTCAAATGCACTTTCTGCTAAACCAATTTTGTGCAGCCTTTCAACGAAAATAAATTATACCTTATAAAATGCAAGAGATAAGAAGTGTCTCTTTTTAGAGCTAAGCCAGTCAAGTTGCAGGTATCTAATTGATTTGCCTTTAGGTATGAGGGGGTGAGAGGAGAGGGAACATAAGATTTCTCAGAATATCTACTCCATGGACTACATGGAGACATGAGAAGTCAAAAGTGGATCTCAGTCAAATACAAGAAAGAAAAGAGGCAGCAAATTATATAATTAGATGTATCATTATGACATTTTCCACTGTCAGATAAGAGAAAGAACACTGATCTTTTGTATACACAAAGAGAATCTCAGAGACATATGTTTACCTCCTGTGTTCAATTCCATTTTATAACTGTAATGGATACAACCATCTATATTCCCACCTTTAACAGATCCATGAGATTTAAATGTTCTTAAAAAGGTTTAAAATTTCTTAAAATTTTGCTTACCCACTTAACAAATGAATCTGCAGTAATAACATCAAGTAAGTTTTTAGCTTGCATACATCGTTCGATGTTTTCATTCTGGCCATTACAAAGATTCTGGCTTTACAATAGATTCTGCCTTCACAGATGCCAACTATCTATCTTTACAACTCGCTTACATTTTTTTTTCTTTTGAGGAAAATATTGAAACAAATAAAAACAATTATTAAGAAAGGAGTCAAAGTTGAAGTATCATATTTGAAGTTTCGTATTTGTCAATGTATGTGTGAAATTCATTCATTTTTTTTCTTGTTATTGTTAGTCATCTTACAAATACTGAACCACAGAATCTTCACTTCCTTTGTTAATGTAGCTCTTTCAGCTCTGGGAATTATAAACTTGTTATAATTTTTACCAGTTTTGAAAAAAAAAAGTTTCTTTTCTTATCAGAAAGTGTATTCTCTCCCCATATGCTGCTCTTTACATTTAAATAACTGAAAATTTAAATAACTTTAATGCAGCAGGCAGCAAAGTTTCTGCTGACTGAGCATCTTAGCCCTTAGAAGGTAGGATATTACTTATTCTAAATATATTATAACTATCTTTTTAAGGAAGCCCAAAGATAGAAAAGGTTTAAAGACCTCACTATAGGTTGCAAGTTACTTCTTTGTCTCTTTAGCAACTTTGTTACCTTTTTAAAAGTTCTTAATCTCTTTCTCTTAATAAACGACTTACCCTTATTTCATGTTTCTTGTGGCCACTTTTAAATCAAGCCATTTGAATGTGTTTTCCAATGTACTTGTCCTTTCTCTTCCTTTGGTATCACTTTGCTTCTCCTTATAACTCAGCTATAATTTCACACAACCAACTAAGTTGAGGGGGAAATTACAGGAAACAAAGAGCAATACTAGCAACCTCAATTAGAAATGCCACCTCAGAAGGCAGAGCAAGTAAATGCATATTAATGTGGAAAACACAGATGCATGATGCTCAGCTCTGTGTTAGAGTTAAAAAAAAAAGAGGCTTCCATGAAATGGAAATAAGCTATATATGTTTTTTTTCAAATCAAAAAGAATTATCTTGCTTTCCTCAAGTTCTCAGACCTCTTCAAAGCTAGTCTAATATTAAAATCTTATGACATTGGTTGAGGGCCTACAGGCCTGACTCTGAATGAGAAAGAAGATAGCCTTATCTGAGCCGGTTTCTTTAGAGTTTCCATGTATAAAATGTGAAAAATTTGGTGTCTACATGGTGGAGAGGTAAAGTGATGAAGGCCACAGCAAAATCCCAGACATATGTTAATGTAAAATCAAGAGTTTGAGATTCAAGTCAACTAGGTTGTAGAACTGCGAAGTTAAATTTATCCAGTAACTGAAACTAGGCAGTGAACATTGTTTTCTCTCAACATATTCTGTTCTGAGTTAAATTACATTTGAAAACTTTTATGTTATTATATGTTAAATTTCTTGAGTGTGATAATGTATTGTGGTTATGTAGGAGAATGTCCTTATTCTTAGAGAAGTACATGAAGTTTTTAGAGGTGAAGTGATCTGATTTCTGTAACTAACTTTCAAATGGTTTGTGAGAAAGTGAGCACAAATATGGCAAAATGCTAATAACTGATCAATCTAGAATAAAAGATAAATGAAGTATTTCTTTTATCTGTTCAGAAATTTTTTAAATTGGGAAAATACTTAGGAATAAATATAGCAAAAATATAAGACCTATATGAATAAATGGGCATAATAATATTTTTAAGATATAAAATGTAATCTGAATATATGAAAAAAGTTATATATATAGAAGTGAAATACTTTTTTCCTTGTATCTATATTTTAAAAACTCACACATTTTTATAAATTTGGGAGGGTATTAATTTAAATTGTCAAAAAAACATAGATAATTCATTCTTTTATTAATTAATGTTATCCTAAAACTTATCATACTGAGCTTGAGCATAATGGCCCATGTCGCCCAGCATCCATTCCCCATTCTCTTCAAGATATGGTGCTTGGCAGGAGAGAAATGAGAGGGGAGATGGAGGGATAAAAAATAAACACATGGTTCTTCTCCTCAAAGATGTTGATACATGAATTTCATTATACCAGGCTAGGAAGCGATGAACTTGGAATTTTGGGAGGAAGGTTGGGGAGTATTGTGACTTTAGATAAAGCCATTTTGTGTGGCCACTTTGGGATCCATACATGAGCCTCCTCACTTCCTACCAATGTCTTAATGCATTATTCTATAATGGAAAGAGTGTTAAATTGCTGCTAAGAGAATTTGGTTCTTTCCATTAGCTGGCTGTGTGATTTTAGGCCAATTCCTTCACTTCTCTGGGCCTCAGTTTCTTTATCTGCAAAATGATGGAGTTAGACTAACTAAATCTTCGAGATTTCTTTCAGTTCTAATATTTTATTCTGTGCTGTCCATTTAAGCAACACAGGCCTCTGTTTTTTCCAGCTGTCTTTTCTTTCAGGTTAAACCCATCAGAAAGTAACTGGGTGCCATGGAGAGAATCTTAGGCATCTTAAATACTGAATGTCAGTATCACTTGTAAACTCTACATTCAGGTCAACAGATCAGTGTCAAATCGTGGACCTATACCCTCCCCCAGTGAAATCCATGATCTGATCTTTCTTCTGGCCTCTTTTTAGGCCCTCAGAGCAGTGAGGTACTGCAATTCTTTTCCTATGCATGCTGGTGCTAAAAGAGGCATTTCTCTTTTAAGAAAGCAGATTTCTAAGTGAAATAAGTCAAATGGAGAAAAACAAATACCATATAATCTTTCTTATAAGAGAGATTATGTGAAATCTAAAATACAAAACAAAACCAAACTTATAGATACACAGAACGAATTGGTGGTTGTAAGAGTAGGGGAAGGAAATGGGTGGGCTGTTTTAGTATTTTTGTTTTTTTAGTTTAAATAAATTAGAATAAAAATTGAATAAAAGGTTTTAAAAATCAAATTCCTATACCATGAAGAATTATATACATTTACTTTGTATAATGGGATTTAGAAATCTCAATGCAGCTCTTTGACTCAAGTTGTTTGGCTTTCTGTGGCATTAATTCAGGCCCCAAGAGAGAAATATTATTTCCAACCATTTCTACTCTTTCTCCAAATCACAGATGCCTGGAAAACAGACTTGAGGAGAGATTTGTATCAGATCTTTGTTCTGTTCATCTGCTTAGAAGGGAGAATAAAATTGCAGGGATAGTGTTTATTCAGCTATTAGGAGTTGGTAGGAGGCAGCTTATCAATAAAGAGTTTTTGTTTTTTTGGTTTTAATTTTGGTCATTAAGGCATGTAATGTTTCTTCCTTGTGATCATATCAATCAATTCATTTCTTCTCTGAAAGCTGGGATTAGATCGAGATCTTCCCAAGAACAGGGACTATGTCATATTCATCTTTGAAACTACATGGCCTCAAGAAGAGAGTCTGTGTTTGGAATCAGACAAGCCTATATTTGAAGCTTCCTTCAGCATTAACTTGGCAATAGCTTGATGCCTGCTCTAGTACACCTCCACGGAGAACAACTGTTGTCTCTTGTCCTATGGGAATGTGAATGCAGATGGTTATGACTCATGTTTTAGACCATCATTGCCAGTAGTTGGCATCTGCGTTAATAGCCTATGAGAGGGCAGGGACTATAAGGGGGGTTTCCTTTAACCGAAGAGATGATGTAATGTGGTAGGGTTCTATAGGATTAGAAATTAGGCTAATCTTGCCCTTTGACCATTTTCCCTAAACTTTCTTAGTCATCACACTCAAAGATGGAAATCTTTATGCAAGGCACTATGAATCAAATTTATCTTCTCAAAAACCCTCTGAAATTAATAATATATTTACTTGATTTATGGATGAGTGAACTGAGGCTCAAGGAGCTACTTAGGACGGAACTCAATATAAACTTAAGCTTAGTGACTAAAGGTTCAGTTTATTTATGCACATCACACGACACTTCAGAGCATAGCTTCTTACCACCTCTAGGTGGGCAAATTGTGAAGGTAACTCATAATCCTCAGAGGCTCTGTGTCCTTCGAGGGTAGGCTGTTCTCACGCTGCCCCCTAGCTGTCCTGGAAGTCCCTACTGCAGGGCCTCAAAAAATCACCATCCTGCCCTCTATGTCTTCCTGGGATCCTTTTTCCTCCTTAAATTTAACTAAATCCAACATTTCATGAGCTGTTTCTGGACACTGTGCTAGCTTCTACGTTAGATACAGAGGTAAGTAACAAACAGTCTCTGGGCCAGAAAGCTTGAAGTTTAGTTGAGGAAAAAGGCAATCTTGAAACAAGTAGAAAACATGGCAAAGAAAGATAAACACTTAAGGGAGGTGCAAAAGGTTGAGGGAGACAGTCATAATAAATGTATATGATATTTTATATTAAATATACAGTAATAAATACCATCATCAAGGATCATGTACGAAGCACTTTATATTTGTTAGTTCTACTCCTCACAAAAGTCCTTCAAAAGAGATAGTATTGTTTCCGTTTCTACAGATGAGAAAATTGAGAATTTGATTATGACCATGTAGCTAACAATGGGAGAGTTGACTTTTAAGTGTTTGCCTTTTTCCTGCAAGTCAGCCTGGTTCCTATTATTCTATATAATTACATACCACTTCATTTTAATCCCATTTTGTAGAGCTGGCTTCTTTGTTACCACTCAGCTGTTAAGTGGAGAGCCTGGATTCAGGCTCAAATGCCAAGTCTCCAAGACTGCTTTCTTTCATGGAACAGAGCTGGTGAAAGTGTGCCTTTCGGAAGGTCTCAATGAAAATTAAGGAGTGCTTATGTTGAGAGAATGTAAATAACATTCAAATGATAGAATTGCATGAGCATTGGTAGGGGTGGAAAAAGTTAGGTCTTATTTGGTAATTGGAGAGGATGGTATAGAGGGTAACTAAGAGACACTTTGTAGGCAACCTTCAGTGACAAGAGTATTTGAGGGGTGGGAAGCCTTTGCACATTTGTTGCATAGTGTTGTGGAGAGGGCAAAGCTGGGGAGATACTGGGAGACTAGATAGGAGCCTGTCAGCACAGGCCATTAGCCGGATCCTAATAGTGGTGGTGGCGGGTAGAGTGGGAAACAAAAGTATTGAAGTGAGTTTTTAAACAAGGATAAAACCACAGGAGTGGAAAGCAGAAGTCTATTTCAAGGAGCAGAATCTATAAGACTTAACTGGTTCTCTTAAGTTGAAGGGAGAATTCAGAGTGATTGAGTTTTCCAGCCCTGGTGGTGAGGAAATAGTACCAACACTGACTAGAATGAAGAAGTGAGATTATCAAAAGTGAGAGATTATACAAAAAAAGCTTGACGCTGGCTGGTTAGAGATAGCATCAGATTACAAGAAGAATGAGTGTTAAACTCAAGAATGAGAACAGAGAGATTTTAGGCCATCTGCAAGGGGAAATGGTTGAAGCAGAGAGAATGAAGAGGTCCCCTAGTGCAGAGGTCCTCAAACTTTAATGTGCTCAAGTATCACCCAGGAGCCCTGGCACAGTTACCTGACACATAGCACATATTTAATAGATATCATTTCCTTCTTGAGCAGACAACATTTGCATAGGGTCTTAAGATTTGATCTAAAGAAATGAGCAACATAGGAATTTCAAAAAGTATTTTAGTTGTTGTTTGCCTCTTTTCAATAAAGAGCCATTTCTACCTTTCAAATTGTACCACCTTGGCACTTATTTACCTGCTAACTATAATACTGATTTTAACATTAAATATGAGCTGAGATCTGCTCAGTCTCCATTATCCAATAGTTAAGAATGTGGACTCTGGAGTCATGAAGTTTGAGTTTGCATTTTGCTACCTACAAAATGTGATCTTGGGCCACTTATTCATATGTTGTTGTCTGGCCTTCTCCTCTGTAAAAAGGGGATAATATATATACGCTTCTCATAGGGTTGTTGTCATGATATAATAACACAACAATTGATACCTAGGACATGTTTAATAACTGTTGGTTATTTATCATTGGCTAGCCCTTGGAGGAGAGGACTCATACAGAGAAGCTGCAAGAAGAAGTGTTGATGAGTCAGAAGGCCATGAGTGGTTCCTTGAGTCAAGACAGGAGCAACATGCCAGCTTGTGCCATAGCAGAAGCTCATAATGATACCCTACCTAAAACTCAACCAGGCTGCCATGGGTTGACAATCAGAAGTCCCTTTTGAACCTTCTGGCTACTCGGCCAAGTTTCCAATTTGGGGAATTACATTGATCTGTGAGAGAATTCCCTTTCCATTCCAGTGGGCCAGTGGATTAAGCATTGTCATCTCTTCCAATCCTTACTGTTGGCCAACAGTAGTCTTTGTAGAGGAGACACACTCCTCATAGCTAGAACATTCTTCCAAGAAATCATATGGTCTGAAAAACAAGCCATCACAGACTGATAAGCTAAAAAGTTAAGTTAACAACCAGGCTTCTTTCTGTTCTACAATAATTTAAACAATTACTTGAGCTGATGTGTTTTCTATGCTTGACCAATTAGTTATTTCACTAATTTGATCAATTTTTCTTTGTCTTCTTGGCCTAGCCCATGCTTCCATCTTGATCATCTTTCACAGCATAATAAAAGCTAACATTTAGTGAGCCCTTCCCATATGTTAATACTCTTTGAAACATAACCTTATTTAATTTTCACAGTACCACTTATGAGGAAGATACTATTTAATTTCCATTTTGTAGGCAAGAAAACTGACAATTGGACTAGTGGGGTCATTTACCCAAGGATCTATCACTGCTGATGTATGTATTTGTAGGTTACTTCAAGTCTTAAATTCTTGAAGCCTTAAGCAGTCCATTTGAAATTAAGATGAGAAGACAAAGATGTGTGGAACAATTAAACAAAGAGTACAAAGAAAATAAACAGCAGGACCTGCATGGGAAACCAGGTGGTTGTCATGGAGGGGGGACATAACCTGAGAGCTGGCAGGATGGTATTCTGTTGAATAAAGAAGAATGAGGGAAAGGAGGTAGGATGGAGGGGGGGAGGGCAAGTGTGAAAAGGAAAGGGCTGGGGTTGGAGAGACAGAATGAGCAAAGGTCTTCACATCAAGTGTTACTTTAGGAACAAATACTATATTATTACATTATTAAATATTATTCATTTTCTCCTTAAGAAACAGAAAAAAAATGGTTATTCAAAACTAATGGTTGTTTTCTCTATGTTCTACATTCTAAGCATAGGGGCCACAATTGATTTCATCAACAGGAAAATCCATGTATTTCTCCTTGCATTTACAGAGATTGGTGGAGGAGACAGCCATTTGTTTTAATAGGAATATTATTGAGTTTTTAATGAGCAAAAGGAAGGCCTGGGTTGAGTAAGAAGCAGGAGGCTGAGAGAAGGGCTGAATGGGGGCGAGGGGCAAGTGATGAAGTGAATGAGTAAGGCTGAAAGAGAGCGGTAAGGTAAGGAAGAGAAATTATGTCTATGAGAAGGGTAGTGTTAGGGCAAGGGTTAGAAAAGATGAAGGAGTATACAGGTTAACATCAGCATATCTCTTGTCAGTACCTCTCACATTAAACTCACACAAAAGGAGTGAGTTCTACATTTGGATCTATTTAAAAGAGAAGGATGAGGACAGTTGTGGCAGCTGAGACCCAAGGGAGATGGTGAGCTCAAGCAGTGCTGGTGTGGGAGTCAACTGTACCCAGGAAAGTCCCCATGTCCTGAGTGATCAGACTTTGAGGGACAACTAGGCTCCTCACAGAATGTAGAATAAAGGGATAGAGCTATTAAACAAATCTCAAGTATAGGGAAACCTCATTTGGCACTTGGTATTTTATATATACCAATAAAGAAATACCCGGTGACGTTCAATTATTATTCATGCAAAGTGACTACTGCTTTGGTCTTGCTATTTTTGCTTATACCTGCCAGCTCTAACAAAAGTCAGTTAGAAACAGATACTCCTTGGGAGTAACTGGTACTTTCATTATTTATGGCTTGGTTTCAGGTTATATGTTGTCCCCTTTCCTTTCTCTTTTTACTGATCTCACCATCATTCGAAAATTGGTATGATACAGTTGTTTACACAGTGGTCAATTTTGTAATTTCCCTTTCCACCAAGACAGGCTCCTTTATGGGCCAAAAAGAAATTCCTTTCCTCTCTTTTTCTTTTCCTGTGCTCCTAAAGTCTTTTCTTCATGATCCCAGTACTTTTTCTCATCACCTCCCTGGTGAGCAGAGTCATGGGCATAACCTTACCTTCACCCAGCCTTACCCTCCTAGGACAGTTATGAGGTTGAGCTTCTCACACACCTCTGCTGACAATCGATGTGATAGCTCCAACTTTTCTGCAAAGTTCTTAACCATTGACCAGCCCCCTACTTCTACCACACATATCCAAACTTGAATTATTCTGAGAAATGTTGATTCATATTTCAAATGAGGACATATGAGTAGAGAAGAATAGACCTAAAGATAGTCAAAACTTAATCCTCAAAACTCAAAGGAAAACACCACTGAAGTAGCTTATTATTATTCTCACTCTATAGGTTAAAAAACTGAGGCTGCTTCTGCCTACTAGGAGGGGAAGGAAGACGAAATATTGACAGAAAAGAGGATTCTATGAGCATCCTACTTATTAAAGCTCTCCAGAAGCAGACCCTGTGGTGAGCCCCTCACCCCTGCCCAAGCAGCTAAGAGATGATCTCTTAAGCAGAAAAAGTCTTTGCCTTATGAAGAGCACTTGGGGTATCTTTAGAACTCAGCTTCTAAAGAAGTTCTTCGAAGAACTTTTTCTTCTTCGTAGACTTCCAACAGCGTTCACAAATCCTGGCTACTTTGAAGAGGGCTCAAGGTATGGCCAGGTCAATTGAAATAAGCCAGGTGGCAACCTGAGCCTACAGGAAAATATGAGGGACTACAAGAAACAGGAACAACAGTACCTGCTGCATAGGAGTCATTCAGCAATCCTTGTGGAAATGTCATTGAAATCTTGCTATTCACATAGAGCCAATTAAACTAGCCAAAGGAAGATGTGGTCATTGAATGAGCTGGTCCCCAATTGGCATTTTGGTTTCCAATAGCTACTTTGCTTAATTTAATTGTTACCTGTTACCTTGATAACAAATAAAACACAAAGCCACTTTATGAGTCCTTAGCATGCCTGTAATTCTGAATAACTTTATAGGGATTTGGAGTCCAGAGAGAGAGTGTGTGTATCCAGTATAAAAAAGAAACATATGATTCACTATCAGGGAGCATTTTTTGAGTCCCCTACTTGAGTTACCCTCACTCTTTGATTGTATTTTCAGATCTTTAAAAGAAAATGAGGACCAAGCTGTCTATCTCACAGAGTAACTCCAAGGGTCATATTATGTTGTAAAAGAGTCTGGGAGCTATAAAAATGCATTAAATAATTTAATCTGTCCATAAAAAAATACAGTTATGAGGTATCTCATTAGAAGACAAAAGGCAATAGAGAAGCAGGATTTAAAATATAACAGTGAGCAATAATGACATTTGAAAGTGACAGTAAAAGGATTTCATAGAAAGTTAATCTGCCTGAAGATAAATGTTGAGTATGATGTGAGTTAAGTGTGTCTACTAAATGGAGAATGTAAACAGTTAAGGGAGAACCCATAAAATTTCTGTGCTTTTAAGAAAATTGCAGCTATATTTCTCATAGTAGGTGGTATCCTTTTGGCTACTGGATCTAATTGTTGGCTATAATAGTCATTTTATATTGATTCCCATGCTATTGAGTTAAGACTACAGGTGTTTTTTTCCCCTTTCTTATGTACAAAGATAAATAGATGCAATCTATAATTAGAATGTCCTAAGGTTAGAGGGTCCAGGAGACTCTGTTTTATCTTAGTGAGGGCTTCTCGGCTTTTTTGAGTTGAAATAGTTTGGTCAGGCTTAACAAGGGATATAGTGGCTGAACTAGGATGGAAATATTTGGTATCCCTTTTCTATAGTATTCAGCCAGTCCTAAAAATGCTAAGCTGATGCTTAGTTTTTGGGAGTAGAAATGACCCTATCTGGATAAAGGAGTAATCCCTGTTCTGAAATAAGATGTCATAAGTATTTTAATTGAGGAAAAACTAAATTGTAGATTTTCTTTAGATACTTTGTGTCCCCTCAACTAAGCCAGTTCCTTTAGAAGAGGAAGGCTGTTTTCGTTAAAGGCGTCCCATGAAGGAGAACAAAGAAGGAGGTAATATCTGTATGATAGTAAGAAAGAGCCTTCAGAAAATTCAATTGCAGAGATATTTGAGGAAAATATGTAGGACTCAGTATATATTTGAGACTTGACAGTCAGTGTATAATGTTGTCTGTTGTCTGTTCCAAGTGAAGGCTTCAGAGTCAACTGGTATGTTAAAGAAAGCACTTCAAAAGTCTATGATGGTAAGGGTCTTACTGTTAAAAGGAATAACTGCAAGTGAGATGTGGGGATTAGGTACCATGGGGTACTGGGAATAACAATATTATTAATTGTCCAAAGTTCTTGAGAAAATATCCATCCTCTTTAATGTAATTTATGGACAGGGAAGATGAGGGAAGATGAGAGTGTTACAAGGGCTGGTGCAAGGGATAATTAGTCATTTTTGTAAATAATCTTAAATTATGAGTTTTATGCCTTGAATTGTCTCTGCATTAAGTGGATATTGTTTAATATTAGGTAGGAGTTTTCTTCCATTAATCTGGATTTTTATGGGTGGTATGAAATGAATTCACTCAGTATCTATGTCATTCCCCAAACAGACCATCTCAGGAATAGAGTACAGAAGGGGTTCTGGGCATTTACACTTTTAGGTGATACACAGGAATAGATATTAAGGAGTTGAGATGTTCCTGAGGGTTAAAATTTAGGGGCTCAATATTCAAAAAGATTTCCCCCTTTTGAGAAAAAAAAATTGTGCTTGGAAGGTTTCAAGAACATCTTGACCTAACAAACAAATGAGGACAAAGTATAATAGAAGGAAATGGTGGGTGTCTTTAATAGGACCTAGCTGAAATTGAATGGGGAAGGACTTGAGAACCATTTATATGGTTTGAGTACTCTGAGGCAGAAAAAGAGATCTTCATCTAACCCATCCCCCAAAATTGAGTTAAAACGTCTTTGAGCGTTAGCATCTCTCACTAGAAAACCAAGGATTTCTCTAAATACCAGTTGAAGTCTAGCATAGTAATCATGAACTGATCTTTTGGGGTGTTGAGAGGTGGGTTCAATTTTTACCAATCATGGGTCTGGGAAAAGTTTATAGTGTGGCTTCATATAAGTTATAAGCTATTTTTTTTTGAGAGGGCTCCCTTGCCTCAACTATAGTTATATAAATGTCATCTATGGGATTATTCCATCTAATGGTTGTATATTAGTGGCTGGCTTGCCCTTCACTGACTAAAAGCCATATTACTTAATAAAGGTCAGGACAGCCAGATTCATAAGTCTGAATGATTAAGTTAAATTCCTCAGCAAAATTAATAGGATCATCAGGAACTTTGGAGGAGTCATTAGGGGAGGTTTCTAAATTCTAGGGGGGGGAAAGATTTATAATTGACTAAATGAGGAGTACTATCATTGTGCACAGTGGTGACTAAAGAAAAAGTTTTAAGAGAAGGGTCAAGGGGGATTTAGTTCCCATAGGATTTAAAGGTGGGTCTGGGTTACTAAAATAGAAAGATAGTTCCTCCAGAGAAAGGTATAAGGGAGGAGGAGGAGGAGCTGAGGAGGAAGAAGGAGGACCCAAGGAGTCAGGAGAAAGAGAACATGAGGAAGGAACAAAGGAAGAGCCTGTGAAGCTTCAGCTAATTTTTTGGTTTGGAAATTCTCTTGGAAATGTCCAAATTTGTCTCAGAAGTTTATCATTAATAGCATGTAGGGAAATCACCTTTTTGGTGTTATACTTAGAGGCTTCTAACTACCAATTAATTTAAGCTTCTCATTCATTTTGTTTAGTTTTATAATGTTTTTCTAATTTAGCATGAAAATAAATCAGTTTAGAGAGATCAAATGAGCCCTATTTTGGCCATTGGATGTACAAGTCATCGCAAGTAATATGAGTCTGATCAGAGAGAAAGTTACAAGAAGGCCATATTCCTTTAACATAAATCCTGCAGGAGTCCTGGGAGGGTTTTGGTCATTTAAAGACCCTTTAGAAGAATTGTTTCTCATCTTACTGAAACCAAAAACCTGAATCTGTCATACAGATGAGTGGAAACATAATCCCTTTACCTGAATCTCTCACCCTTAAAAAGTGGAGGCAGAAACTGGCAGACCAAAAAGAAAAGAAATGCTCAAATAAAGATTGGAAATTCAACCAAGCGGGGAGATTCAGGTTGAGAACTTACTGTTGAAATCTGGGACTGCTGGAGGAGACAGTAGAGAACAATGATCTCTTGTAGATACCTTGCACAAATCCACCAGCATTGGAGGACCATCACTCTGGATCCTGTTACAGACACCATGTAATGTCAACCAGAAAAAAAAGAAAAGAAAAGAAAAGAAAAGAAAAGAAAAGAAAAGAAAAGAAAAGAAAAGAAGAAAGAAAGAAAGAAAGAAAGAAAGAAAGAAAGAAAGAAAGAAAGAAAGAAAGAAAAAGGTTAAGCTATAATAAGAATAAAAAGCATTTATCTGAGCAATTTGAGCAGAGAATTGCAATCCTGGAACCATAAATTCAGGTAGCAACCTAAAACATGCTCTAAAGAGAGCAAAGAAAAGGTTTATAAAGGTAAAAATTACAAGTGTTGTTTCTATTCAGGTCCTCTGTTTAAATGAAGGATGCTGACTAGGTTAACAGGAATTATTTAGATCTATTATGCAAACAAAAGATGCTTGAAAGGATTGGTTCCTTTTAAGATGGAGAGTGGAAATTCTCTGGTTATCATGGTAAGGAAGAAGTAAAGTCCAAAGGATTGAATTTCAAAAATTCATGGGTGGAACATGCATAAGGCAGAATTTTTCATAGCCTTCCAGCTCCATTTTAGTTCTCTTAAAATAAATGACTTCTACTTGGCAATTTCCATTCATATAGGCATTTCAAATGATTTTTCCAGGCTCCAGAAATGTTTAAATTCTGGTTGCACCTCCTCAGTTTTTCTTTCTCATGGAGTAAATTGAGCCTAGAAAAATGAAACTTGTCCATGTTCTTGCTATCTCACCCATAAGAAAGAGCTCCTTGAGCAGAGAATTCTGTTTTGTTCTGTGATGTAGTCCCTAGAACAGAGTCTAGTAACAATAATTGGCATTCAACAAATATTTATTGAACAATTCAATTAATTTTTAAGGGCAAGAGGACGAAGAAACCCTCTGTTTCTCAGGGGCTATCCACATTAACTTAAAGTGTGGGATGTGATACTTTCCAGGGGCAGGTGAAGATGGTGTTTTTGACATCTAGTTCTGACTCTGTAATATAAGAAGGGTCTTTATCTGGGTTAAAACTGACCCAACTATTTTCCTGGAGATGAAAATACCCCTATTTCCTGAAGACTCTTCTCAGAGCAAGAAAAACACTAAAGTATTAACAGAGATTAGGAGTTTCATCCCTTTAAATTTTTTTATACTGAGCTTGTATTACTTACACAATAATAATATTAACTTTGTAGCAGTTTTTATGTATCAGCAAAAGTGAGTGCTACCCAAACAATATGTTTACCTGTGCTCTTTTTTAGTACTAAAGTGAGGCATTTATTGGTGTCCCCAGGAAATATGTGCACTGGTGTGGTGCCTGTGGGCTGCTGGCCTGGTTCTCTCTCAGAGGAGACTCACATCAGCTACATGGCTGGCCCTTTCACACAGCGGCTTTAACAGTGCTCTCAGCCCTCCACGATTTGGTCAGAAAGAAAATCACTTGTCTGACACACGACCAAGTCGTGAGAGAAATAACAGTAATTTACCTCAATCTTCAGGCCACTGAGTCCACACCTCCCTGGCACTTTTGTTTTATTCAGAGCTCTGCTCCTCGTTTCTGCTGGTAGCATTTAAGTTTGTGGCTGATGTTTCTGTATGCCAAAAATCAGAGCTCTGTCTTTCTGAAGTGTCATGAATAGAAGACATGAGAAGTTTGTTTTGTTTTGTTTTGTTTTGTTTTGTTTTGTTTTGTTTTGGTGAGAACTGTCTTTTTAGGGTGAGACCATCCTAGCCTTCTTTGGGTGGAGAAGGTAAAGTTCAAAGAATTATTGGCTGTTCTGCAATAGTTCAGAGGAATCTGAGGATGCAGGCTAGGACAAAAATTTGACGGAAAAAAAGGAAGGCAGAGAAAGTTCAGAGTTACATAGCAGGAGACAGAAATCTGGAGCAAAAGGCAGGTCTGTGAGAAATTCTTGGATTGAGGTTACTGAGGACTTTTAAAAACAGTGCTATCAAAAAAAATAGAGCTGTTTACTATTTTATATTTAGCTCTGTATCTCTAACCTTCTCTAAAGACTTCTGTTCATATAAATGCCCTATGTGGGAGATTTTAGGGGACAGTAGGGAAAAAGAGCTGAGCGCCAAGGCAGGACCTGCCTAGGGTAGGCAGGAGACACTGGCCATAGCAGATGAAGGCTGAAGGAGAGCAGTCTCAGCAGAGTAGATATGTGGTGGCAGAAATGGCTTTTAAATACATAACTTCCCAAAGAGTTCCTGGATGGGGAAAATGCTGATTTTCCCATTACGGTGGGGTTGAAACAAATTTTACTTAAATTTCAAAGGATAGCCTAATTCTAGCCTGATACTTGAATTTATTTCCAGGTATGTTCTACAGAATAAGAAGAGTTTAAACTGTGTGGAAATTCTAGAATGTCTCTTTTACATTTAAACAATATTCTTCTGCTTCCATATCATAAAACTGTAAGAGGAGCCAGTAAATTTAAGCATGTTTAGTTTTTATTCTGTGCTTCAGGTACCTACTTGAGTCAACAAGTATTTACTATATATTTAAATTGTTCACAAACCTATTAAAAATAAACATTACTGTCTTCATTTTCTTATAATCTAACTGAGGATATTTGATAAATGCAAGATTTGATAACATCTATTTAGATGTCAAGTGCTAATTTGTGGGGTGGGGGAAAGATGCTAAGCAGGACAGCATTTAAAGAAAGTAAAAATTCTGGGAAAGTTTCAGTGAGGAGGTGGGACTTGAAAACAATTTTAGGACCGTCTATTGGTGGAGAGGGCCCTGCAGACTAGGGCTACTCAACCTCAGACCTTTGGGGCCAGAATATTCTTTGATGTGGAGGCCATCCTGTGCATTGTAGAATGTGAAGCAGCACCCCTGGCCTCCACCCACTAGATACCAGTAGCATCTACTCCCCAGTTGTGACAACCAAAAATCTCCAGATATTCTACATATCCCTTGAGGGCACAGTTATCTCCAGAAAAAAAAGCACACATTTTAAGTAAAAGGAACAGCATACAAATTGTAGAGGGAGAGAAAGTTGATCCACAGAGGTGAGCTCTTATGCAGGCCTCCCCATAGGCCTCTGGCTTACTATGACTGTAACATAATTTTTTTTACTGTTTGTTGTTTATAGAAATCTACTGCATTACCGCATTACCCATGTTTTGCAAACTCCTGTGAGTATATTCAGGTATCAATTCCTAAAGGTAGATTGCTGAGTAAAAGCATGCGCACATTCTACATTTTAATAGATATTTCTAATTTTATACAAAGTGTCATATGAATAATCATGAGTACCAGTGGTTCTCAAAATTTAGTGTCTACTAGAATCACTGGGAGCTTGTTGTAAAGGCCACTGGCTTGACCTCATCTTTCCAGAGATTTTGATTGTTAGATCTGAGATGGACTCCATATATGTTTTTTGTTGGTTTGATAAATTTCCACACAGCAACTTTGATTTTGGGGAGATGGAGTGTATAGCTCTGTGAATTTTAATATAAGTAGCAGATTTGTGTAAACGCCGCAATCAGGATACAGAAGAGCTTCATCATTCAAATAAGCTCTCTTTGATATCGAGTTATAGTCACATCCTACCTCTATCTCTGGTTAACACCAATAATTTCTCCATCGGTATTGATTTTTATCTGAGGGTCTGGCTCATACAGTATGTAACTTTGGAGAATGGCTTCTTTTACTTGGCATAATGCCACTGAAATATATCCAAGTTGTTGCCTGTATCAATAGCTCATTTTTTTTTCTTTACTGGGTAGTATTCCCTGGTGTAGATGTGCCAGTTTGTCAGTTCAGCTGTTGAAAGACATGTGGGTTGTCTCTAAATTTTGGTGATTGCCTTTTAAATAAACCCACCAAATTGATCCTCAGATTATGCTTAGAGAAACAATGACTTCCATGCTCCATAAAAGTTGATTTTATCAAGTTTTTTTAATTTTGCTGATTTAATAAGTGGAAATATTGTCTTGTTATTATATCTGCATATTCCTGATCCTCAGGGAGTTGAGAATCTTCTAAAAATTTGATTAGCTATTTGTAGGTTTACTCATGTTCTTTGTCATTTTTTAAAAATTGAGTTGTTTTTATTTTTCATATTGACTTTTAGGAGATTTTTATGTTAAGGATTTTGATACTTTGGTTTTTGTTGTTTATTTCTGCAGGCTGCTGTTTTTCTACCATGTTTTGATCTGTTGAGAAATAATCAGGGTGGTTCACACTGACCAAAATTTCTATACCTCCTAGAACAATGAATCTCAGATGGGATTCAAACAAAGGACTGGGAATAACATGGTCTATCTGGATGATTAATTGGACCATTATGAAATATATACTTCATCCTTCCTTGCTATTGATTTGTCTACTTTCTCCAGCTTATCCAAACTATTCAAAAATTAACTAAACCTAAAAAGCACAACTAGTTTTGGTTGTATTAGTTTTGGTTCTATGTATTACAGAGTTACTTTTGGTTATTACAGCTGTTTACCCATGGTAAGTGTAGCTGAAGATCATTTTTCATTGTTTATGAACCTGAAAATTAAGAGACATTAAAAGCCTTGCATAGACATATTCTATGCAAGACTTAAACTAATGCTAATTCTCACCTTTTCTTAATTCAAATAAGCTGTTTAAATAACCTGGAATAAATTGTAGTATCTCATTTATCTAGCACATTAGTGCATTTTCTAAATAACAAAATCTTCCTGCCTTAAGAAATAAAGTATTCTTTTAAAATTTTAACTCATTTGTGTGGCATTCTTTTTAAAGTGCATTGAATATTTTTTTGTCTCCCAGAAGAAAATAACATAGTTTAATCTCCTGTTTTAACAGGTCCCTGGCCTAAATGAGTTCAACATTGTCTTCCAGTTCTTATCTCTGTCCTGCTGCCACCAGTTGACTCTGAGTATCCTGGATACTTGTCTTCCTGGTAATAAGTTCTCTCTTCTTTCTCTTCCTTTCCCTTCTGATCAGCTGTTGCCTCTCTAGAAATTCCTGCTGCATGTGGGGCTCCTGGTGGTTCACAGCTGCTGCTCTGTGACTAGTTCTCTGGTTTCCAGCCCCATAGCTTGGAAATCCTGAGAGTAGGTGGTAAGAAACTAGATACCCTAGACTAAGATGGTCATCTCTCTCTTGATGAATGCTCTTCTTTAGGAATATATATCATCCACTAGTTGTTTACTTTGCTCAAAATACATTTATTGTCTGCAGTTCCCCAGTCAGTAGGTGCTGGGGATATAGTGAGGGTCTGATACTGCCCATGGTGGTCTAGCAAAGAATAGATTCCCCTTGGATGCATCGAATTAATGATATTGTCCTTACTCATGTCCTAATGGCAAATCAGATGTCTGACCTAACTAAAGCAAGTGCACTTCCTTCATCCTTTAACACCAACCATTCCCAACCCATATTTCTCCATTTCAGATTTCAGTGCTCTGTGTGAGAAATTAGGCAAAGGCACTGGCCTTGAGGCAGATTCAGTTTCCCCTAAGTGGGTCTGGGCTCTGGACCGGACAAGTGGTTTGGGGTTTGTCGCATGATATAGACCTATTTATTAGTATTGCCTTATGACTTTTATATGTTTGAAAACATAGCTCTAGAATTATTTTCTTTTATGTCTACTGCAATTTATTGTTGGGAGCTGCGCCCTTGGTCTCTCAAGCCCTCAGGCTGTGAGAACCAAACCCATGATAAACAAGTCTTTCCGAGAAGCTGGCTGACCACCAAAGGTGCTGATAGTCTCCTGCTCTCCCCCCCCACCTCGTACTTCCCCCTGTCCTTACCGCTCCTCACACCACCAGCTGAAGACCAATCATATTGCAACAGGTACCCTTTGCCTGCCCCCCTTCGTTCTTGCCGTATAAATATGTTTGTTATCCGAAAATAAAATTTGAGGCTTGATCAGAACACTGTCTTGCCTCCGCTCCTTTTTCTCCGCCCATTTTTCTTTACAGGCTGGGTCTTCCTCGCCCCCACGAATAACAAGTCCCGCGGGTCGGGACAAGTGGCGCCCAACGTGGGGCTCGAGGCACAGACCCTCGCCGAGACGGACCCCTGGATAGACCCCTGACGCCCGGGCCCCCCATTACTTTGAAGTTTGAGGACTGCTTTTACTGCTCATGAGAGTTTCTCGTCCTTGGTAAGTACCCCCTCGTCTGTCTCCGAGAAATGGGCCACAAATTGTCAAAGGAAGCGGTCTTTATAAGAGACCTTAAGGAATCCCTTAGAGAGAGAGGAGTTCGAGTTAAGAAAAAGGATCTTGTAGAGTTTTTTATATTTGTTGATAAGGTTTGTCCATGGTTCATAGTCAACGGGCCAGAAATACACCGCAAAAAATGGCAGAAGGTAGGGAGAGATCTAAATGATAAATTGCATTGAGAGGGACCTGATGCTGTCCCTGCTACTGTTTTTTCGTATTGGGGACTTATTAGAGACATAGTAGAGGCAGCGTCAGATGACCCAGATAAACAACAACTATTGTCGGTTGCGGAGTACTGCCTCCGGCCTTTACCTCGGGCGACTTCAGTCGCCTCCATCCCCGCTAAAAAACCCCCCTCTAAGTACACCTGGCAGATTATTAACGAAGTAGGCGATGTCGCCTTTTCTGCCTCCTCACTGGCGGCCACCACACCTTGAAATTCACTCACCCCAGACCTCTGTCGCCTAGCCGCAGGGGCGTCCCCAGGTTGGGGACTGCCAGATACATACCTTCCCCTCTCTGAGGCGCCCCAAGCTCCTAGTGCTAATGACCAATTTTATGCCCCTGCGGGATGTAATTCAGCCCTAAGGAGAACTCGCCTTAGGGAGTCCGACTTTTATGTCTGTCCGGGTGGACACAGAGATAGGGCCCTTAATTACAGGTGTGGCTATAGAGAATCCTTTTTCTGTGCCTCCTGGGGCTGTGAGACTACAGGTGACGCCTACTGACATCCTAGCTCTTCTTGGGATTTCATTTCTATAAAGAAGGGGTGGAATCAGACAGAACCTAGGTGGTGGGGAACTACTGCCAACCCAATATGCAGAAAAGAGAATCAGACAAAAGGATGGTGCACCCCTCTTATTATTACGTTTACTGAGGCCGGAAAAAAGGCCCCCCTTGATGGGTGGTTGAGAGGGCACGAATGGGGTCTACGGCTCCATATAGGAGGGCCGGACCCGGGCCTCACGTTTAAGGTTAGGCTAACCAAAGAAATACCCAATACGGAAAATAAAATTATCCTAGGGCAGAATAAAGCCCTGTATCCTGCTCCCCCTTGTCCCCGAAGTTCTCCCATACCCACTTATAATAGTTACAGCTCTCCTTTTACCCAACACACTCCATTCCAAGCCTTCCTACCCCCTGTTGGGCCTTCCACGGGTAGCACCCTAATGTCTTTAGCAAATGCCACAGCCTTATCTCTTACAAATTCATCTTATGAAACCTGTTGGATTTGTTTTTCACCTGTTCCCCCTTTTTATGAGGGCATCGCAATTATAACTCAAGAAATCATTTATACTAATGACTCGGGCCTCATGCGCTGGATAGGCCTTCCCCAGTCACAGGTCTCTCCTGGGCAAACGCTATCTCAGTTGTCTGGAATTGGCGTTTGTGTTCATGGCTCCGACTTGCTCC
Organism: Rousettus aegyptiacus; assembly: GCF_014176215.1. NCBI lineage: Eukaryota > Metazoa > Chordata > Mammalia > Chiroptera > Pteropodidae > Rousettus > Rousettus aegyptiacus. The sequence goes on from NW_023416284.1 coordinate 87,106,513, forward strand.
TCCCCCCTGAACTAAGTCCTATTTGTAATTCCTCTCTTGCACCTAATACTTCCTATCAATTCATGGTAGCCCCTAATGGAACCTATTTTGCTTGCTCATTTGGAATAACACCCTCTATCGTCCCTCTGTTATTAACGCAAAATCATGAATATTGTGTGGTAGTTATGCTAGTACCCTGAATCTCTATTCGTCCCCCCACAGACTTAATTCCTTTTTATTCTGATTCCCCACGCTCAAAAAGAGAACCTGTAGCAGCAATCACCCTCGCTGTCCTTCTTGGCCTGGGAGCCACCGGTGCAGGGACAGGTATAGCCTCTATTGTATCCACAAGACAACAATTATTTACTCTTAGTCTGGCAATAGATAAAGATATCCAGGCCTTACAAGAAGGTCTCAACAACCTGAAAGAGTCTCTGGTGTCCCTCTCAGAAGTAGTATTACAAAATCACAGAGGCCTTGACCTTTTATTCCTTAAGGATGGGGGACTGTGTGCCGCCCTTAAAGAGGAGTGCTGTTTTTATAAAGACAGGACAGGATTAGTCCAAGACAGCATAGACAAAGTCAAGAAAAGCTTAGAAGCCAGACAGAAACAGAGAGAGAAGGATGAATCTTGGTACAAAAACTGGTTCTCTACCTCTCCTTTGTTTTCCACCTTACTACCCAGTTTGTTAGGACCCCTGGTTGGCTTGCTTCTTCTTTTAACCTTTGGGCCCTGGGCTTTCAGACGCATAACAGATCTTGTTAAAAAACAAGTAGACGCTTTGCTGCAAAAATCTCTCACAGTTTACTATCACCGCCTTAATGTCGAAGAGCCCCCTGAAGACCCCAGCACCGCCCTCCACTTTTCCACCCTCGTTGAAGATATTCACAAACCTTGGTATTCCAGACTCGGGTGGCGATAAAACGCTCCCTCCCTACGGGGAACGACATAAGAGACAGAGGAATGTCTACCTTCACCTTTTGATAGACCAAGGGAAGGTATGGGCATCGAGATGGGTACAGATGCAAAGCTACTGCAAGGGAAGACCCCCATCAGAGGGTCCCCTCTGTTTTTCCCTGAGAACATACCTGGTTTGCATAGAGGTTGGTATCTAAATCACCATTTAAAACCGGCTCTGCCTCTCCTCCCCAAAAGATACCAAGAGCCAACAATAGATGGGCACATGTAGCCCACGGGAGGAACCAGGTCAATGTTCCCCCATTCGGTTAAGGCCCACCTTTCTAAAATAGAAAGGGAGGAGATGTTGGGAGCTGTGCCCTTGGTCTCTCAAGCCCTCAGGCTGTGAGAACCAAACCCATGATAAACAAGTCTTTCCGAGAAGCTGGCTGACCACCAAAGGTGCTGATAGTCTCCTGCTCTCCCCCCCCACCTCGTACTTCCCCCTGTCCTTACCGCTCCTCACACCACCAGCTGAAGACCAATCATATTGCAACAGGTACCCTTTGCCTGCCCCCCTTCGTTCTTGCCGTATAAATATGTTTGTTATCCGAAAATAAAATTTGAGGCTTGATCAGAACACTGTCTTGCCTCCGCTCCTTTTTCTCCGCCCATTTTTCTTTACAGGCTGGGTCTTCCTCGCCCCCATGAATAACAAGTCCCGCGGGTCGGGACAATTTATAAATATTGTAGTTGTATGGTGAAGGTCATTGACTCTTCATCATAGGGGCTGTTCTGGAAAAAGAAAAAACATTATTTGTACCGCTGTCTCTAAGAAAAATTACTGAGGGTCCAAACATCTAGCTTAATGATATATATATATATATATTAATGATATATATATATATATATATACACACACACACACACATACATACATATATATATACACACACATATATATACATATATATACATACACACACACACATATATATAACTGCGCAAGAAAATCAGGCGGTATTTGAAGAGTATTATACTTTGAAGAACCATGAAAATATAATACTGGTTGCTTGAAGAGTAAATTGTCTTAGACTATTCTGCCTTCTGAGTTCTTGTGCCTAATATTTTAAATTAGTTTCATGTGGTTCTTCACTTTCAGCTGCCTCTTTCCTCATCTTAAATTCAGAGTTTCCATCTCTGGCAGCGCTCTGTCTCCTTTAAGTATCTTCTGTTAACTAGTTTTGGTTAGTAAGCAGCAATATTATACTTGTTAGAACTTGCCATAAAAAGAAAATAGGTATTGGCTCATTTATGAACAGTGCACTAACTTCGTTGCATCTGTTTTTCTACTGAGAGATCTTTTGTTGTTTACACCTAAATTTGCAACCAGATATCAAATCCTTGAAATTTGAACCTAAATCTTTTTTTAAAATTTATTTATTTTAATTAGTTTCAAGTATATAGTACATTGGTTAGACATCTATATAGTCGTAGAACGATCCCCCCAATTGCTCCCTCCCTCCCGTGACCCTCCACCTAGCCAACATATTAATGCTAACTGCATTCCCTATACCGTGTTCTCTAACCCCGTGACTGTCCATCAGGTACTAATTTGTACTTCTTTAACCCTTCACCCCATTCTTCCAGCCTCCCAAACCCCTCCCTTCTGTCCATCCCCAAATTGTCCACTATATTTGTGAGTCTGTTTTTGATTAGTTTGTTATTTTTATTTCTTAAATTCCACATATAAGTGAAATCATATGGTGTTTATCTTTGTCTGACTTAAATACCTGCTAAGTCCATCAAAGCAATATCTTTCTCCATCCCCTTCCTTTAAGTCTATATGTTTCTTTTATTCTGAAGTGAGTCTCTTGTAGGCAGCATGTAGGGGTCTTGGTTTCTTATCCATTCATCCACTCTGTCTTTTAATTGGATCACTTAATTCTTTTCCATTTGAGGTACTTATTGATAGGGATGTAGTTGTTATTATTTTTTATTACTGTTTTTGATTTATTTTTTTCACTTCTTAAAGAAGTCCCTTCAACATTTCCTGTAATAAATGATAAATTTCTTTACATTATTTTTGTCTGGAAAGCTCTTTATCTGTCCTTCAATTCTAAATGATAGCTTTGCTGGATAAAGTATTCTTGGTTGTAGATCCTGGGTCTTCCTCATGTTGACTATTTTGCGCCAAGTCCTTCTGTCCTGCATAGTTTCTTTTGAGAAATCAGTTGCCAGTTGTATGGATGTTCCCTTGTAAGTAACTATCTACTTTTCTCTTGCTGCTTTTAAGATTCTTTCTTTGTATTTAACCTTTGGCATTTTGATTATGATGTGTCTTGGTGTGGGCCTCTTTGGATCCCTGGGTTTGGAGTTCTCTGAGCTTCCTGGGGTTATATGTCTATTTCCTTCACCAGGTTAGGGAAGTTTTCCATAATTATTTCTTCGAATAGGTTTTCGACTTCTTGTTTTCCTTCAAGTATGCCAATCAGATGGATATTTTTACCTTTAATAGTGTCACATAGGCTCCTTAAATTATTATTATATTCTTGGCTTCCTTTTTCTTGCCATTCTAATTTACTGTCCTTGACTTCCCTGCTCTGTGTCGGTGGTTCTATCCTCTTCTTTATCCACTCTGTTTATTTCCTGTAATATACTCTTCATCTCACATCATGTATTTTTCATGTCTGACTGGTTCCCTTCTATAATTTTCATTTCCATTTTTACATTTTTTACCTCTTTGTTAAAGTTCTCACTGAGTTCATTTACACTTCCCCTAAGTCCATTGAGCATCTTTATAACCAGTGTTTTGAACTCTGCAACTGTTAGATTGCTTGGCTCCATTATTCCTGGATCTCTGTTCTGTTCCTTAATATGGTTTCTTCTTCTTTTCCTTCCCATTTTGGTTGCTTTCTGTGTCTGTTTCTATGTACTAAGCAAAGCTCCTACATCTCTTGGTTTTATTAGTGTGGATGTGAAGTAGTTGTCCAGTGGCACGGTCCTGAGAGGGGTTCAGCTGCAGGCCAAACTTAGCCCAAGCCTCTGCCCCTCTGGGGCCACCTGTTAAAATTTAACAAGCAGTCCACAGATGCTATGGTTATAGTTGCCTCAAAAGGCCACACCAGGAACCAAGGCCAGCTGCCTCCAGTGTGAGTGTAGGCCTGCTCAGCAAGGCACATCTGAGTCACTGAGGATACATCTGTATGCGACTTAGGTAGGACCCAGGTTGGGAGAGGCAGGGTTTCAGGGGATCCTCTAGGGGGAGTGACCTCTGTTGTCTAGTTTGATGAAGTTTCGGCTATGGTGGTGCTCTGTCCGCACACTGGGAGGGGAGAGGGCTCAACAAGGAATAATAGATACCTTCAGCACTTCTGTACAGAGTGAGCCCTCACTTCGACAATGTTTCCCTGTAAGTCTCTGGTACCCCCTGCACGTAGCTGAATTGGCATTGGTGCTCAGAGCGAGCAGGTTGGTCATCGTTTAAATCAACTCACAGACGCGGTCCCTTTAAGAGACATCTGCCTCTGCCTCTGCCTCTGCCTCTGCCTGTTGTGGACCTCACGGTTGGACTGGAATCACATTACCTCAGGGCTGAAATCTAGTTGGTCCATGCCAGACACTTAACCTGAAGGACACACATGCGTGACCCAATGGACAAATGCAGATGGCTTGATAGATTAATCCTGCTAAGCTGGAGGCCCCTGGGAAGAGGTGCAGAGATTGTGTCATATGTTTTTGGTGGTGTTGCTGTTGTTTAGTGAGCGATTTGAGGGTTTTTACAAGGAATAGAGAGAAATCAGAGGAGAGATCACACCTGGTTCCTCTCATGACTGAGAGCAAACACTATTTAAACAGAAGCCTGAGGTTTGGGATGTGTGAGAATGAGACCTGGATGCATCATTTCAATAAAGTACCCAAACTTAACTACAAGATCAATAAGAAATCAATACTGTCTCATCTCATCCCATTCTATCCATCCATCCATCCATCCATCCATCCACCCATCCATCTGACACAGTTTGTATTTCATACTTATCAGATAGATGTCAGGCACTCTGCTTGATGGTTGGAATACAGATGTTGTATAGGCTCTGTTCTCATGGAGGGAATCTTATAGTCAGGCAGAGAAGTGGACAGAACATAATTTACTCTGTAGGTAAAGTGATGCTGAGGATCTCACAGAGGAGTAGAACAGGTCTGACTCAACTCCAGCAGCTCATGGTTATGAGAGGCTAAATATATCTTAGTGTTCTCAGCACTCAGGTCAGAGCACTCCCTCCCCCAGAAGGAAGTCATATGACTATTTCCTCTAATGAATTCACGAGTGTCAACCAACCTACATCCAGAAATGAATTTTACATGTGATAATAAACCTAAAGGGCAGAATGCAAAATATCTTTGTTTATTACAATTTATGTGGTTTGGGGTTTTCTTAATTAAGATAGTGACAGACACAGACCAACATTGCAGGATATCGTGATTCTGGAGAACACAGTCAGTGGGGCCAAAAGGAAAAAAGCCAAATACTCTCAATGTCAGAGAGATTCTGGCTCACACAGCTGCAACAGATGACTCATGAAGTACAGCTCTCTTTTCAGGTATTTTCATTTCAGGATTTGTTGTGATGTGCATGACTTTCCAGCACACTTCTGAGGTTTGTCACTGGAGAAGGGTTGATATTCTTCATTCTGAGGCCACCCCTATCACACAGATGAGCTAGGCCATCAAGTATACTTCTGGATTTTCACTCAAACAACCAAAGTTCTTAATGAATCCCTTGCTTTATAGCTTTCTTCTAACTTAGATCCAGAGGATGGCCTCTGGTGAAGAGGCAGGAGAAGCCTTTTAGTGAAATGGAAAAAAAAAAATGTTAATTATGCAATGTTAAGTAACAAAAAGCTGGTTACAAGCACAGTATATACAGTCTGATATAAACATGTGAATAGAATACTACAAAGATGTATACCAAAATGTTAACAGTTGTTACATTTTCTTAAAGTCTTATGTTTTACATGTAGGTCTATGATCCATTTTGAGTTATCTTTAGTATCAGGTATGAGGTATGGATCAAAGCTTATCTTTTTGTGTATAGATTTGAAATTATTTCAACACTGTTGAAAAGACTCTCTCCATTAAACTGTTTATGAATCTTTGTCAAAAGTCGATCGACTATATTTAAGTAGGTCTATTTTTGGACTCCCTATTCTAATTCATTGATATATTTGTCTATCTTTAGGCCAAAACACATTGTCTTAATTACTGTAGCTTTATAGTAATCAGGTACTGTGAGCCCTCCATCTTTTTATTCTTACCTATATATTTTAGTTTTGCTAGACTATTTCAGATATTAGATATTTTATAGACATTATGATATTTCTTTCCTTATATTTCATTTTGCAATGGCATCACCAGCCACCATAATCCTTAACAACATTAACAGTAATTTCTTATTGTCCTCTGATTCTTGGTTCTTCGTATTTTTAGAGAAATCACCTTTTAATACTTCTTGCTCCTCTCTCTCATTAAGATATCTACCATCTTTATGGAAGAAAACAACACAACAAAACAAAGTCACCTGCCATACCCACCACACCACCTCCTATTACCTTTATCACATGTTATACACATGGTATATATGAAGCATCATAGAAAGCCTCAGCTAAGTATCTACCCCAGAGACTGCAGAAGGAAAATGCAATTTCTGATAACATATGAGTTTTAATTCCACCACAATAAAATAGCTGGGCCATCTTCTATTTGCTGATATTTCTTCTTGCATAAAATTCAATTCACTACAATTTTCAAAACTAAATCTGAATTTTATCTCTGAATTGCTTCAAGTTCCTGAACACATTCTCTCAGCATCCAACTTATGAGAATTATACTTCCCCTGAATTCTGGATTTAGATCACAAAAAAGTACCCTGAAGATATCAATGACTAATGTCTTTTATTGTGACAGTAGATTTAGAGTAAAAAAAAAAAAAGCAACACTAATTAATCACAGTCTATTTCCTGTGTCACAGTTAGTTACACAGGACAAGCACATAGAAACGGGTTCTTATAAAGGTCAAGAAAATCCACGCATCCAGAATAAAAGAATGAGCAGAAGTATGCTGAATCATGTTGCAGTTAATAAAAGGGACTGGGGAAATTTTCTCAGTCTTATTAATGTGCTCAAGAGGCTTAAAGTAAGATGAGAAAAAGGAAACAGCGGAGAGAGAGGAAGAAAAACCGAGCAGATGTGCATTAAGGAAGTTACTTTTTTGAAACGTGCAAGGTGTTCCTCCGAGTGACAGCTGATCTGGAAGACTAATCACAACGTTCTAGGGAAATTGCCCTCTGCCTGTGTGTAGGCGTCATTCGTATGTGGGAATGCCCCAAGGTACTCCACTTCTTAAAAATTTGTACAGTAGAAAGTACAGATAAAATTGGGTAATCCTTCTACTCTCTGAGCTATCTTAGACAATAATGACTATGGAGTCATGTCCTGTAGTATTATGATTTAGCCCCAATAATAACAGGTGGTATTTGTGCAGTGTTTACTATGTCTGGGCATTTAAGCACAATACATGTATTGATTTATTTAATCCTCACACAAACAACCCTAAAAGGTGTATACTATTATTATTCCCATTGTAAACCTTAAGATGGAATACATCTGCCAAGAAAGACTCCTCGAGGTTAACTGGGCACAAATTCATATCTAGAGTTTAGCGGCCATTTCTAATAGAGACCTCTCACTTGCTCTACATTTCAGATAAAAGCCACAGACTGAGACTTTAATCTGAATTGTGCTTCTCCTATCTTATAAAGGAGTTCTTGGTACTATACCTTGATCAACAGGGTTGAGAACTGCCCCATCCATTTGAAACTGGGCAACTATGTTCTCATTTGCATCTATACCGATTGACCAATTGGAGTGGCTCCATAACAACCAGTCAAAATGCACAATTCTGACCAGTTTATACTATCTGGGCCAATACAAATGGTGTGATTTTCATAAAAGCGGACCAATCAGGAACTAGAGTAAGAACTTTTTAAAGAACTTTGTTCTCCAGACAAAGAACTCCCCTTTGTCTGGAGTCGAGGGAAAGCACTTTTGGTTTTCACCTGAGGCTGAGGTTTCTCTAGTTTGCAAACTCTTCACTTGAATAAAGTGTCTTCTCTTTCCATATATCATATTTTAGACTTTTGGTGACACCATTTCACAGATGAAAAAACTGAGCCCCTGAAGCTTGCCAAGCTCACCTAGCTAGAAAGTAGCAATGCTGAACTTTGAAATTAAGCAGTTTGGCTCTAAAACCAGAGCACAAAACTGCGATACAATACTATTACTGTTTCACCTAGATTTCAGGCATTCTCCATCATAAAATGATCAGATTTTGTACAAATATGTGCACATGTGCATGCATGTGCACACACACATTCCCCACATGGCAGCTTTGCTTGACTGTACAGGTGACACTGACATTACTTTGATCGATCAACATCGTCTCCTACTGTCCTCCAGTTACTTCCCATTCTAGGAAGCCACCACTATCTCATGCCTGCCATAGCACAGATTAATTTCCACCTTGTGTCCTTGGGCTCTATCTTTACTTCTTTGCAGAGGGCTCACTAGCTCATAAGTTCCACTTTTTTCAAGGCCTTGCTGCAAACTCGGGTCTACCAAGGCAGCTTTCCCTGTTAATTCTGGCTGATACCAACTTCTCTCACCCTATCTTGGCACTTGAAGAGTTCACTTCTTACTCCCAACATGAACCACACAGAGCTATACTGCAAGCTACTTGTTTAAAACATAAGTCAAACGCCAAAATTAACATTGTTGTTTTTCTTAAAGAATTTGTATTGTTACATATAGCACATATATAGAAACATATTTAAAAATATACCCTTAATCTATTATTATAAGCAAAGATCCTAGCTACCACCCAAGAAGAAGATGGGGTATGGCAAGGAAGAAAAGTGTTTCACCTAAAAGAGAGCAAGTACACAGAGAACAGGTACGAGAACTTGAATGTGACTTATGATTGGTTTGCACTAAACACTGTGTTCCTTCAAGTGCTGGGTCTAGGGCTAGCTTTCTAGGCATGAGACCTGATTGGTCACACAATGCCTTGTGCTCAGAAGGGCTCCACAATTGGTTTAATGCTTTGCTATCACTATCTTGATATTTTTAACAATATTTTTTGATAATTTTTGTACAAGAAATCTCACGTTTTCATTTTAAACTTGGCCCTGGCAAATTATGTAATCCAGGTTGGCATTGTCTTCAGAGTATGAGTAGTTGTTTCTCTTTCCAAACTGGTCCATAGCTGGCCTATTCTGAAGGCTTGACCATCCAACCTTCACCAACTCCAGGCCTAACACAAATAAAAGTAGGACCTTCAGAAAGAAAGAGAGGCAGCCCTTCTATTTCTCTCTGCTTCTTCCCAGGCCCTAGAAGCAACAGGTTCCCAAAGGCTTTCCACAGCCATCCAAGAATCCAGGGCTTTCATTATGAAGTGAGAGTAAACTTTCTCTCTTCTGAGGACTTTTAAATGCATACCTATGTTACTTACATTTCATCTACCTCTGGCCTGCTGAGGACTGCAAGTGTTCAAATAGAAATGGCTACTATCTGAGGGCAGCTGTGAAGGATACTTTGGTAGGGAATGACCTTTGACCTTAGGAGTTACACTTTGGCCAATGACCCTCAATATTTCTCTGTTGCTAAAGGTAATCAAGAAGCCCATTGGTTTAGGTGTTTTTCAGCCGTTTTCAATGTGCCCTTAATAAAGGCCAGGACTATGTCCTTGCCCTTTGAGTAGCATTTTGAGAAACATCAGGACATTAGGGACACTTCTTTATCTGCCTCTTAGCAGGCCATGGTTGTAGGAACACAGGCGACATGATCAAACCTACCTAGATGCCTCCAAAGACTGTGCTCAAGCCTCCTCCTGATGACCTAAATCATTTTTCCTGTGTCTATACAGGTCTAAAACACAATAGTTCTCTAAAAAGAATTTTGGCTACAGGGCATGATGTGAGGGGTAGTGTGGAATCTCCAGCCCTCTTCTCAGTCCCTGGTGAGCTACAGAGCATTTCCGTGGTTGCCTCAGTGTTCCGAGTAAGGACAAAGCCAGATGCAGCATGCCCCTTAGGAAGAAAGCCTTACACTGAAGTCCCTTTCATTGCTACAATACTTACTGGAGTTTTCAGCAGGTTTTGAATCCTACCCTTAGCATTCTCATTTATTCATGCAATCATTAAGTCAGTTACCCTTTCATTTACTAGACATTGTCTCATTCATTACTTCATTCAACCAACATTTACTAATATTTTGTATAACTCAGACACTTTGTGGGGCAGGGAGGAAGACACAAGAGAAATGTCAGTCATGGTTCTACCTTGAAGTGACACAGCCTCCTCACATAAATGAAATAGTAAACCAAACCAAAACAAACCACCTCAAGAAAAGAGCTGTAAGATATTGGCTGTAGTAAATCCTAGCAAGAATCTAAGTAGGGAAAAGTCATGGAAGGTTGTCACTGAAGAAGTATGATGTAGGCAAGCCTTTAAAGTAGGTACAAGTTTAGAACAGGCAGAAGAGGGCATTTTTCTAATTTTTGAAAAATTAAGTTTATTGAGGTAGCATTGATTAATACAATTATATGATTTTCAGGTGTACATTATAATTTGGCATCTGTATATTCTATTGTCTGTTTACTATCCAAGTTCAATTTCCTTTAGTTACCATATATTTGATACCCTTTATCAACTTCACCCTCCCCTTAACTCCCTATATTTGACTCCCCTTTACCCATCTACCTCCTCTTTCCTCCCTTACCCCCTATCCTCTGGTATTCCCCATATCCCCATGAGTCTATGTTTGTCTGTCCTGTTCATTTGTTGCTTTTATGTTTATATACTACATATAATTGATATCACGTCATTTTCCATTTTTTCTGACTGGCTTATTTTGCTTAGCATGATTATCTCAAGGTCCATTGATGTTATAAATGGCAGTATTTCATCTCATCTTATGGCTGAGTGACATTCCATTGTATACATGTACAACAGCTTCTTTATCCAATCGTAGGACACTTTGGTTCTTCCATGTCCTAGCCACTATGAATAATGCTGCTATCAACATTGGTGTACGAATATCTTTTTGGATATGGGTTTTCAAGACTTGGTGGTGAATACCTAGTAAAGGGATTGCTGGATCATATGGTAGATCAATTCATAGTTTTTTGAAGAACTTCCATACTGTTTTCCATAGTGGCTGTATCAATTTGCAGTCCCAGCAGCAGTATACGAGGGTTCCTTTTTCTCTGCATCCTCTCCAGCATTTGTTATTACTTATCCTGTTGATTTTAGCTATTCTAACAGGTGTGAGATGGTATCCCATTGTAGTTTTGATTTGCGTTTCCCAAATAGCAAGCGATGTTGAACATCTTTTCAAATATTTGTTGGCCATTTGTATGTCTTCTAGGGAAAGTGTCTGTTCAGGTACTCTGCCCATTTTTTCATTGAATCATTTGTCTTCTTGTTATTGAGTCATATGAGTTCTTTGTATATTTTGGATATTAGGCCCTTACGGAGGCATTGCTTGCAAATATATTTTCCATTTGGATGGTTGTCTCTTTACCTCATTGATGATTTCTTTTGCTGAGCAGAAGCTTTTTGTTTGATGTAGTCCCATTCATTTATTTTAACTTTGATTTCCCTTGCCTTTGAGGTCAAATTCATAAAATCCTCTTTAAGTCCAAGGCCCTTGAGTTTAGTTCCTATGTTTTCTTCTATGCATTTTATTGGTTTTGGTCTTATATTCAGATTCTTAATCCATTTTGAGTTAATTTTGGTGTGTGGTAATAGACAACAATCTACTTTCATTCTTTTGCAAATGGCTTTCCAGTTTTCCCAGCACCACGTACTGAAGAGGTTTCCCTTTCTCCACTTTTGTCAAAGATTATTTGCCCATATAAATACGGGTTTACTTCTGGACTCTCGATTCTGTTCCACTGACCCATGTGTCTGTTTTTTCTGCCAATATCATGCCATTTTGATCACTTTCTAGTATAATTTTGAAGTTGGACAAAGTGATACCTCCAGCCTTGTTCTTTTTTCTCAGGATGGCTTTGGCAATTCGGGATATTTTGTGCTTCCATACAAAATGATGATTTTTAGTTCTATTTCTTTAAAAAAGGATTTTGATGGGGATCACATTAAATCTATATAATGCTTTAGGCAATATAGTCATTTTTGTACAGAGTATAAGTAGTTGGTTCTCTTTCCAAACTGGTCCATAGCTGATTCTTTGAATCCAAGAACACGGGATTTCTTTCCATTTCCTTGTATCTTGTTGAAGGCTTTTTCTGCATCTATTGATATGATCATATCATTCTTATTTTTTAATTTGTTTATGAGATCTATCACATTAATTTATTTGCATATGTTGAACCATCCCTGTGCCCCTGGGATGAAACCCACTTGATTATGGTATATAATCTTTTAATATGTTGCTGTATTCGGTGTGTACAGGGTTTTTTTTTTTTTCATGTTATCTTTACCAGATTATGGAATCAGAGTAATATTGGTCTTATGAAATGAGTTGGGAAATATTGCCTCCTCTTCGATTTTTTGGAAGAGTTTGAGGAGAATTGGTATTAAATCTTTTTTTGAATGTTTGGTAGAATTCACTTGTGAAGCCATCTGGTCCTGGATTTTTACTTTTTGATAGGTTTTTGATGATTGTTTCAATTTCCATACTGCTGATTGGTCTTAGATTTTCTAGTTCTTCTTGATTCAGTCTGGGAAGATTTTATTTTTCTAAGTACTGGTCCATTTCTTCTGGGTTATTAATTTTGGTGTTATAAAGTTTTTCATAGTATTCTTGTATAATCTTTTATATTTCTGCAATGTCTGTCATAATTTTTCCTCTTTCATCTCTGATTTTGTTTATTTGTATCCTTTTTTTCCCTTTACTTTAGTGAGTCTAGCCAGGAGTTTGTCAATTTTATTGACCTTCTCAAAGAAATAGCTTTTTGTTGCATTTATTTTTTTTTACTGTTTTTTTGTTGTTGTTTTATTTTCAATTTCATTTATATCTGATCTAATTTTGATTATTTCTTTCATTCTGCTGACATTTTTCATCTCTTCAGTGTGTTCTTCATCTCCAGAAGTTCTATTTGGTTCTTTTCAAGGGTTTCAATCTCCTTGCTCTGCTCATCTAGTTGTTTTGTAAATTTCTGAAATTGTTTATGTGATTCATTTTTTCAGAAATACTATCCTGAATTATGTCATTTCAGTTGCATATTTTTATGTCTTAATCTCTTTTTCTGGAGATTTTCTTTTTCTTTCTGAGCTGCCCTATCACCTTTGTTGTTCATTGTGTTTAATGGACTATTTCTCTGTCTGGGCATTAATGGAAGTGTATTCTACTGTTTTTCCAAAAAGATTTATTATATCAAAAGTCTTTAGTATGCTGCAAGGAAGGCTCTTTTGTTTTGGTTTCCAGTAGGTGGCATCTAAGCCTCTGGATCCCTGCTTTACATACAGCCTTAATAATGCTTTTTTATTTTGTTGTAGCTATTTAATCATGCTCAATACCCTCAGTTTCCGTCCCTGTCACTGTTAGCAACAGTTTTGGTAGTGTTTGCTCAGATTCCCCTGGGGCTCCATGGTGATCAATCTCAGAGGGTATGTCAGGAGGGTCCCTCTGGATTGGAAGTTGGGAGATGCGGCTCAGCTTCGATTTTGGAACCATAGTTGGTAAAAATCAACTGTTGTTTCTCTGCTGTTCTCCTTTTCTGCTTTCTGAGACCAGACCCTACCCCCAGCTTGTGGAACTCACAACTCTCCCAGGTAGAGTTGTTCAGGGAACTCACCACACCTTTTCCCTTCCCATTCCTCCTACAGGTAGCTTCAGTGGCTGAGAGAGGCAACTTCTTTATTTCTCCCATTCTGCTTCCCGACACTTCTGGATTCTGACCTGTGGCATCTCTTATGTGCAGATCTCACACTCAAATGTGCTGGTGTGAAGGCTGAGTTTTTTTGTTGTTATTGTGTTTGAGATGTTCAGCTTATTGTTGTCTTTCACTCTGCCATGTTTCTCCAGAATTTTTTAACTTCCCCTGTGACCTTCATCTATTTTACCTAATTCTAATTATTTTCCAAAGTACATTTGCTTAGATTTGTATAGTATTGCTACAAGATGGAATTTTTATTTCTGAAAGGATTACTGAAAATTTAAATTTGGCATTAATCGCTTCCTGAGTTGCTGAGAAGCACCTCATGCTTCTTAAACTTTGTTGTCTTCTGAGAAGAGGGCATTTTAAATAACAGAAATAGCATGAAGTCTTGGAAACGGGAATAGACAGGTGACATGTGGGGTCTACTGAGAACAAGCCACCCCCTCCCCCAATGTGGTGATGTACCAGAGAGACATGGAGAACTTTGTAACAAGAAGAGGCTTTCAAGCTTGCTTTTGGAGTACTATCAAGTAACTGTGTGTCCTTGAGCAACCAAAATATTATAAAAACCCTTCTAGTATATGGCTTTCAGACTATAGCAGTTTGCAGGAAAGACTTGCTGGAGAAGATGAATTAGAGGCAGTGGTCACCTGGAGATGAAAGTATAGCCTAGGGAGTGGATATGGAGAAAAGCAACAAAACTTGGTTAAAGATTTGGGTTAGGGAGCATGGATAGGGAACACTCCAAGTTAACTTTAAGGTCTCTAACTTGGACATTGTTATGGGTTGAATTATGTCCCATTCAAATCCATACATTTAAGTTCTAATGTCCAGGACCTTAGAATGTGATCTTAATTTGGAGACAGGGTCTTTACAGAGGTTATTGAATTAAAATGAAGTCATTAGGATGGTACCAATCCAATATGACTTCTGTCCTTCTAAGATTTGGAGACAGACATGCACACAGGGAGGAACCATGTGAAGTTGGGGATTGGGCATACCAAAGGTTGCCGGCAAACCACAAGAGGCCCTCAGAAAGAACCAACCCTGCCACTTGATATCAAACTTCTGGCTCCTAGACTTCTAAGAGAATAAATTTATGCTGTTAAAAAAAAGAAAACATAAAATAAAGAACTGTGTTCTGAAATAACAAGAATTCAGAGACAGAATTGTCTTTCAAAAAAACACCTGCAGAGATATAGCCAACCCAATGTAAAAATCAGCATTCAAACTAGGAAGGAAGCCTGCCCATGAGGGTCCTCATGTCAAATTTCATGAAAAAATCTGGAATTGATACCTACATGCAGTTACTATTAGCAGGCTCATGTTTCATTTCTACATCAAGTAAGGGAGGTTAATTAGTTACCTGGAAAGAAACATTTGGATTTATGGGATCACTGAAAAAACATTTACAATAATTTGGAAACAATTCTTATTAAAACAAAAATGCTTCGTAAATGAGAAGTTGGCCAAATACACCAAAAAGGGTGCCTCAAATATTGCTCCTCTATCGCAATCATCTGGCTCTCTCTAGAAGACCCTTTTGCTACTCAAAAGTGAGGGAGAGAATTTATAGTTGTGCCCACTTTAGCTCACCTATCTTTATGTCAAATCCTGCCCATAACTGGTCCATGGTCTGAGGGCTGAAATTCAAATGACGCTTTCAGCTCAAAAGTCATTACCCTTTGTGAAGCCTTCCTGGATCTTCTAAGTGGTTTATCATTCGCTTATGTGTGTTAGTGTAATATGCCCTAAGATATAATAATTTGTGTTGTCTTACCCTCTAGGCCATGAACTACCTGAGTATATAGTTCTTCTCTTGTTCATTTTTGTCTTTGTGGCAGTAGCCACAGTGCCTGGCACTTAGTAAGTATTTAGTAAATAAATGTTTGTTGACTTAATAGTCAAATTAAATGCCAATTTGTCCAGTCTTCTGCCTATTGCATACAAATAAAGAATTGGCACTTCTCGGGTTAATATTTAATAGTTCAGTGTACTTGTTTCTGATCTGTAAGCATGAAGATATTGAGGGTGGAGGTATTAGCATTTTGCAATAGATATAGTTTAAGAGTGTTAAGGCATTAGGTTTCCTGGAAGAAATGAAATATCAACAGAATAGCCAAACTTCTAACTTATATAGTAAATTATAAGCATCCTTTCTAACAGCCTTGTGGGAAGAAAACATAAAGTAAGAATGTTTTGATGTGCCACTTACTGAGAAGGCCCAGGAAGGGCCAAAAGAAAACAAGGGCAACAAGTAGAAGTTAGGGGTGAGGGAACATTCATTTGGTGGGTCTGATGGGGGGTATAAAAGCTCAGGTCCTCCAAAAGGAGTCACAAATGTGTACTGCGAAGAAATGATGCAATAGATAATATGTGAGAACAGAGAGTGAGGGACTTCGGAGGCCATGGTGTCCAGTCCTTTCACTGATGAGAATGTTCTGACGAAGTGTGACTAACACAGAATCAAACTTCTACAGGAGCTCAGAGCCCTCCTCTCTGAATAATGCCCTCAGATTCAGGAGCACCAATGTGGGAACTTTGACCTCTTTTATATTGCAATGACCAACCCTTTGAATGCATTCAGAAATTCTATCTAAAGTCGTTTGAGGCCATGGACCAGAGGGAAGAAACTTTATCAGCAGCTACTTGGCAGGCAGAATTGGAAAGAGTATTTAGAAACCTAATGTGATTTAACCATAAGGGCTATCAGAACATAGAAGTAGGTCAAGAAATCTATTTTGGAGTTGGTTTTAAGGATTGGGTCTAGGATTTGGTTTCAGGTCCAAACATGTTCATAGATAAACTGAGTACGTGTCCTAGCTCTTCCATTTACTAGCTGGCTGATCTCAACAAAGTGACTTACTTTTACTCATTTTGCTTTCCTCTTCTGAGCTATGAGCTCCGACCTGCAGTATAACTGCTTATTTTTATTCAAGCATTGCTGCTTAGCATCAGGTAGACTATAGACAAGTCAGTTACCTCTTTGTTCTTCAATTTCCTCAACCACAAAATGGAGGTAATAAAGTTACATACAGAATAGGTGTAATGGTTTAACAAGTTAATACGCATAAAGAATCTAGAATAGTGTGTAGTACATAGAAACTCTTTGATAACTGTTAGCCATTGCTTGCTATTATTGTTGGATTTACTGGAGTTAACATTACAAAGAGTTGTACTTAGAATCAAATGTATGTGAAAGCACTTTGTAATCTGGAAAATGGAGATTATGATCATTTAAATGTAATAGTTTTGTAAAATCATCCAGAAGAGAGCCTGGCCTGTAGGTACTCAATAAATGATAGTGCTTTTAATTTTTATTGAACAATAGGGAGATATGCAAAGTGTCAGTCTGACCTTTGGACCTCATATTTGGGTTTGAATTCATCCTCAGAAGTTTATGAACCTCTACTCCATCAATCCATCAACCAACAAATGTTTGATGAAACTTACCTGTGCCAGGCTCTCACTCTCCCTTCAGCACTGAAAAAACAGTGGTGAAAAGAACAGATATAATTCTTACTCCCTAAAATCTATAGTTGGGTGAGAAAGAATTATTAAACAAGTATTTACAAACTGGTTTTGCAATAATGTTAAAGATCGTTGGTCTGGAATTGGATTCTACCCTCCATGTAAGCTAGGAATTCAGTCCATTACTGTTTCATGGATGTTGGCAGAAAATGTAAGAATTCTGGGTCAGAGACAAAAGACTATGACTCACAGCACAGCAAGTAGAAGGTCTTTCAGCATGTGGGTCAATTTCACTTGCCCACAATTCCCACACAGGTGATGTAATGGGCTCAGATGGATGCTATGCATGTAGTGGTTTTGCATTACAATTGAGGAACACAAAATTTAGGGAATTCTCTTTTAGATCAAGCAGTAAGCGATGCTGCTCTTTGTATAGGGAGCAACTTTGCCTGTTTCTCAAGGTTACCAACTAAACAAACAACCCTGATAAATGGCCCAGATAAAGAAGCAAACAGAGCATTGCAACCCTGGCATTCCTAGCAAGATATATAAGGGGTCAAAAGGCCCAAATAGGACTATGTTTTCCAACAAAGATATAAAAGACAAAAAATAATACCTATAATGCTACTACTTTAACATACTATTTTCTTTTCCTCGTTTTATCCTTCCAGAATCTATGTACATATACTTTTTTCAGAGTTTTAACCATGGCATATATTCTACTTAATGTTCTTTATTCAACTTTATATTATAAACATTTCTCATATTTATGTAGAGTTTTTACAATTATCTGGCACACTTCACTATGTTGCTGGACCATAATGGTTGGGCATTTAGGTTGTTTCTACTTTTCTTTCTCTCTCTCTCTCTCTCTCTCTCTCTCTCTAAAAAGGTCAAGCTCTAAGCACAGTAAGAACATATTGGGGGTAGGCAGAGCAGATTGCAAATGCCACGTTTGCTTTCTAGGCCTGTACTTGCCCTTCCTCTGCCTCCTATTCTGCCATCATATTTGGCATTCTCATCCCAAGTAGACAAGAACTCCTGGGTCTTTCCGGTACCATCTGCTCAGAGAAGAAAATACCTGGTTCACTGCATCCCACTGCAGTAGTAACTTTGAATACTATTCTGTATCTATGTAAGAGGATTTCATTCCAAGAGAAAATGTCTAGGGCAGGCAATAACAAAGCCCCCCAAAAAAGATTCTTTAATATTGTGCTTAGAGTCCTAGTTAGGAGGCTTTAAGGACATAAAAGCTGATTCTGGATTGTGAATGACATCTCTATACCATGGTGGCCCTTGGAGTTAATTGAGATCTTGCAGGAAGATTCTTCATTGATTTCTCTATCTTTGAAATCTACAGTTTTACTAACATATTAATATATTATATTCTCTTAAAAGTTGTCTGTCTTATGGGAATATAATTTATATTTGTTTCAGAGTTCCAGCAAACAAATGATTAAGGCATTTTGAAGATAGGATATTACACAGGGCTTAATAAAGTGGCATATTTATAAATGTAGTCTGAAAATAGGAAAACCACAAAGGAAAGGAAAGTTTACACCTGACTTTGTGACAGGGAATCTCTTATCACTCCTAAGTGTACTGAGATCTCAGAATCTAGAAGGAGAGATGGTGAGTAGAAAGAGCCAGCTAGAGAGGAGTAATGACAGTGGGGACCACCCAGCACCAATGCACTTGGGTCTAAAGGGGAGCTGATCTCCTCTCCTTTCTGATCTCCTCTGGGATCCCCATTGGCTGGCCATAACTGGAATCCAGAGGGCAGCAGCGATTGTATGGTTCACCTTAGTTAGTCATCAAGGGCACCAAGCAAAATGGAGAGTGGGTCTGGAGAAGCAAAGGAAGAAATTTGGCACAAAATTCTTAAGGAAAAGGTAAGTTTCTCAAAGGGCACAGACCATATTATAAATCCCTAGCTTGCTAGAGTTAGACAAAAACATAGTAATGTTTCTCATCTGTAAACGAGGATAATAATAGTGTGACTAAAATGAGATTGAGGTCACTCCAGGAAGATCAGCCTTAAAAACGAAAAGATACTAGAAGGGGTTTACAATGATGAGTAGGTAGCAGAAGATGTGTGGGTGATTTGGAGGTACTTCCCCTAAATGGTACTCTCCCTAATTCACCTCACTTGATGGAGTATACTCAATTTTAGCAGCTGCTATCTCTGGAGAATCATCTTGAGGGAAAAAGGCTGAAGAGGGTATATGAAGCAGTTAACTCTAATTAATCTTTCCCAGTTATCTCTGACCAGTTTCTCTTAGCTTGCAGTTCTTGGAAACACCTTTTCTCCACTGCTTTGCAATCACCAATAAAGAGGCCTAAGTTACCCAGTAAGTTGCCCAGCATCTGTTTGCCCAAACCGCCCTTCAGCTGGCCACCTAGAGAGAAACAAAAACAAAACAAGGAGCACCCATCTCCCCTTGCCTTTGGAGTGGGATTCCCCTCGCTTTCTGATCCCCTTTAATTGATCCTTCAAACTAAAGTGAAGAGGAGATGGACTTGAGGCAGCCTCTTCTGGAAGTGGAAAAGAAAACCTGGTAGTTGATGAATGGAGGACATTTCCTCCTCACTCATAGGGTCTCCAGTCTTATGCCTATATCACACAGGAATTCAGAAACAGGAATGCAGACACAAGAAGGAATAGGTAAGGCCTGACCTGGGAGAGGTAAAGAATCAAAACTCCAGGTCAGTGCCTTGACCAACATTAAAGTTTGCCTTATGCACATTTCTATGAATTATAAAATTATGTGTGTGGCGGGGGGAGGAGGGCAGGGAGGTAAGGAGAAACAGTGGAAGGGATTCCTGAGTTGCCAGCGTTTGAGAGTAAGGCCAAGGTCCCTAGTTGATATCTATAGCAGCACCCTTGAGCTGGCACTTCCTGAATCTTATATTTAGCTAAGTAATAGAAACACTGTCTAATGAAATGTTCTTCTCTAAATAAACTTCTCTAGGGCATTAAGTGGAAGAAGAAAATTATAAGCTTTAGATATCTTGAGTTCAGCCCTGATGCAAATAAAGGTGAGACATGATACCTTAAAATTCAGTAGCAGGGACTATAGAGGAATAAGTTGCTTTTGAGATTGTTATATACTTAACTAATCACTAACTTTTGTTTAGAAAGACAAAAGAAGGTTAGCAATTATTTATATATCTTTTAAGATAAATTTTAAGTTGTAGCTATCCTTATTTTGATGTTGTCAGTAAAATATGTATTTACCAGTCTCTTTAAAGAGGGCAAAAATTTTTAGAAAACATTGAAAGATTTGTGTTTTTTTATTTTTGTTAATTGTTCCACCTTGAGACCATGGATGTTTATCATAGGAAATGATACTAGTTAGAGTATCTCTTGTAGAAAACTATGACGTTTACCTGAAGGAGTGATCTGTGTTTGCCAGAGAGGTTTGATCTAATTCCTTAATCTTGCAATGACTAACCTGCTGATCTTTGATGTGTTGACTTAACTGCAAAAACTTTATACATAGATCATTATAGAGTTATTAGCATAGATAAGGACTTTCCTTCTAGTAAAAATAGTTTATAAATAAAGGGACCATTGACTTTATAATGCAATATAGAATCTCAATAAACATAGAGACAAATATAAGCATAGAGGCTAATAAAGCATATTGATATGCTTTAAAATCAGCCAATTATTAGCAGAAAAGCCCATATAATTTATTATATCACTTTTGCATTTTTAATTTAGGTCTAAATAGATATATAACTTCTCAGGGACTATTAAATGTTAACCTTTTTCCTAGCTAATATTCTACTTTTGTCTAGAGTTTCATTTCATAATATGTTGTACCAAATGATACTTCAGCAGACTATAACATAGTATCCTAAACCATAAATGACTATTTTATTAATAGAATTAAATGCTAATACATACTGCATATTTGGTATTAAATGGCAATTAAGCCAAAACAAACTGAAACTCTGTTTTCTAATACCAAGGGTGATCTTAGCTGAGATTACTGTTTCATTCACCAAAAATATCATAAGAATACTTAAGGGAGTTTTTTTCTTAATGTAACTTTCATAAAGGAAATGAAAGAAATGTGGACATTAAAACAAAGTTCAGTCAGGTTATCTCTGTACTGTGTATGAATTTGCATTCTAAGCAAGTTGATCACATTATACATATTACATTTTCTGTCTTTTTATTTATACTAAGAGGCTTATACCACTAAAAGCAGGCTTTTTGATATATTTTTCTTTCTTTATGTGGTGAGAAGAAATCACAGATCCATTTACCTCTAAAACAGGAGACTACTCAAGTATACAAGTCCAGATATCCAAGCACACTACGGTACATTTCATTAAGCATAACAACTCATTTCTTCACCCCCATAGCCTGTGACTTCTTTTTTCCAAAAGATACACCTCATGCATTTTTCCTTATTGACAAGTTGATTTTATATATTTACTAATTAATTAATTTATTTTTATGGTAACATTGGTTAACTAAATCCAATAAGTTTTAGCTGTACACTTTAATAGTAAGGCATAGATATATTTACACTGTGTGTTTACTTCCCATAGTTAGATTTCTTTCTGTCACCACATATTTAACCCCCTTTACCTTGTCTACCACCCTCCTTCTCCTCTCCATCCCCTACCCTCTGGTAACCACTAGCCTATAGTCCACGTCCATGAATTTCTGTTTGTTTGTCCTGCTCATTTGTTGCTTTTAGGTTTATATCCCATGTATAAGTGATATCATGTGATTTTCAACTTTTTCTGTCTGGCTTATTTCACTTCGCATGGTTATCTAGAGGTCCATCCATGTTGTCACAAATGGCAGCATTTCATCTCTTCTTATGGCTGAGTAATATTTCATTGTATATATATACCACAGCTTTTTTATCCAATCATCTATCATAGGACACTTTGGTTGCTTCCATGTCCTGGCCACCGTAAATGATGCTGCTATGAACATCGCTGTCCATATCTTTTTGGATATGGGTTTTCAAGTCCATGGGGGTAAATATACAGTAGAGGGATTGTTGGATCATATGGTAAATCAATTCTAAGTTTTCTGAGGAAACTCCATACTATTTTCCATAGTGGCTATACCAGCAGTGTATAAGGGTTCCTTTTTCACTACATCTTCTCCAACATTTGTTATTACATGTCCTGTTGATTATAGCTATTCTAACAGGTGTGAGATGGTATCTCATTGTGGTTTGATTTGCATTTCTCTAACAGCAAGCAATGTTGAGCATCTTTTCAAATATTTGTTGGCTGTTTGCATGTTTTCTAGGAAGAAGTGTCTGTTCAGGTACGCTGCCTATTTTTTTGATTGAATTGTTTGCTTTTTCGTTGTCATTAAGTCATATGAGTTCTTTGTATATTTTAGATATTAGGCCCTTACAGAAGCATTGCTTACAAATATATTTATTTTTCCATTCGGATGGTTGTCTCTTTACCTTGTTGATGATTTCTTTTGCTGAGCAGAAGCTTTTTGTTTGATGTAGTCCCATTCATTTATTTTAGCTTTTACTTCTCTTGCCTTTGAGGTCATTTTTATAAAATCCTCTTTAACTCCAAGGTCCATGAGTTTGGTGCCTATGTTTTCTTCTATGCATTTTATTGTTCAAGGTCTTTTATTCAGTTCCTAATTCCATTTTGAGTTAATTTTGGTGTGTGGTAATAGAGAACAGTCTACTTTCATTCTTTTGCAAGTGGCTTTCCAGTTTTCCCAGCACCATTTTCCACTGTATGTTTTAGGCTTTTTGGTCAAAAATTATTTGCCCATATGAACATGAGTTTATTTCTGGACTCTCGATTCTGTTCCACTGGCCTGTATGTCTGTTTTTCTGCCAATACCATGACCTTTTGATTATTGTTGCTTTGTAGTTTGAAGTCAGGCAGAGTAATGCCTCCAGCTTTGTTCTTTTTTTCTCAGGATGGTTTTGGCAATTTGGGGTCTTTTGTGCTTCCATACAAAATGATGAGTTTTTGTTCTACTTCTTTAAACAATGCCAATGGGATTTTCATGGAGGTTGCATTAAATCTGTATAATACTTTAGGTAATATGGTCATTTTAATTATGTTAATTCTTTGAATCTGAGAACACAGAATATCTTTCTATTTATTTGTATCTTCTTCGATTTCTTTTAATAAGGTCTTGTAGTTTTCATTATATAGGAGCTTCACATGTTTCATTAAATTTATTCCTAGGGATTTTATTCTTTTTGTTGAAGTTGCAAAAGGAATGACTTTTTCTATTTCTCTTTCTGACACTTTATTATTAGAGTATAGGAACGCTATGG
This sequence comes from Rousettus aegyptiacus, assembly GCF_014176215.1. Lineage (NCBI taxonomy): Eukaryota > Metazoa > Chordata > Mammalia > Chiroptera > Pteropodidae > Rousettus > Rousettus aegyptiacus. The sequence goes on from NW_023416284.1 coordinate 87,130,121, forward strand.
ATATTTGAACATTAATTTTGTATCCGGAAACTTTATTGTATTTGCTTATTGTTTCTGTTAGTATTCTTGTGGAGTCTTTAGGATTTTCTATATAGAGAATATGTCATCCACAGATAGTGATAGTTTTATTTCTTCATTTCTTATTTGGATGCCTTTTATATCTTACTCTTGTCTGATTGCATTAGCAAGAACCACCAATGTTATAATGAATAACAGTGGCAATAGTGGACAGCCTTGCCTTGTTCCTGATCTTAGAGGGAAGGTTTTAAGTTTTTCACCATTAAGTATAATGTGGCTGAGGGTTTGTCATAGATGATTTTTATTATGTTAAGGTACTTTCCTTCTATATCAATTTTGTCAAGTGTTTTGATCATAAATGGATGCTGAATCTTGTCGAAGGCTTTTTCTGCATCTATTGATATAATCATATGATTCTTATTTTTTAATTTGTTCATGTGGTATATCATATAAATTGATTTGGGTATGTTGAACCATCCCTGTGCCCCTGGGATAAAGCCCACTTGATTGTGGTGTATAATCTTTTTAATATGTTGCTGTATTCAGTTTGCTAGTATTTTATTTAGGATTTTTGCATCTGTGTTCATGAAAGATATTGGTCTGTAGTTTTCTTTTTTTATGTTATCTTCACTAGGTTTTGGTATCAGAGTAATATTGGCCTCATAAAATCAGTTGGAAAGTAGTGCCTCCTCTTCGATTTTTTGGAAGAGTTTGAGGAGAATCAGTATTAAATCTTCTCTGAATGTTTGGTAAAATTTACTGGTAGCCATTTAGTCTGGACTTTTACTTTTTGGTAGGTTTTTGATGACTGTTTCAATTTCCATACTGTGATTGGTCTATTTAGATTTTGCAATTCTTCTTGATTCAGTCTAGGAAGAATGTATTTTCTAAGTACTGTTCCATTTCTTCTAGGTTATTAAATTTGGTGCTATATATTTTTTATAGTATTCTTGTATGATCCTTTGTATTTCTGCAATGTCTGCTGTAATTTCTCCTCTTTCATCCTTGATTTTGTTTATTTGTGTTTTTCCTCTTTTTCTTTAGTGAGTCTAGCCAGAGGTTTCTCAATTTTATTAACCTTCTCAAAGAATCAACTCTTTGCCACATTTATTTGTTTCTATTGTTTTGTTTTGTTTTCAATTTCATTTATGTCTGCTCTAATTTTGATTATTTCTTTTCTTCTGCTGACTTCCTTTTCTTCCTTTTCTAGTTTTTTAAGGTGAAGCATTAGGTTATTTACTTGGGCTCATTCTTATTTTTGGAGATAGGCCTGTTATGATATGAACTTTCCTCTTATGACCACTTTTGCTGTGTCCCAAAAGATTTGATACTATCATTATCATTCATTTCTATGTATCTCTTGATCTCTCTTTTTATTTCTGCTCTGACCCAGTTATTCTTCAGTAGCATGTTGTTTAATTTCCATATATTTGTGGTTCTTCCTGCTTTCTTTCTGCAGTTGATTTCTAGTTTCAAAGCATTATGATCAGAGAATATTGTTGGTATAATTTCAACCCTCTTATATTTGTTGAGGCTATCTCTGTGTCCCAGTATATGGCCAATCCTTGAGAATGTTTCTTGTGCACTAGATAAGAATGTATAAGCAGCTATTTGGGGATGAAAGGCTCTGTAAATATCAACGACGTGCATTTGTTCTAATGTTTCATTTAAGGATGTTATTTCTTTATTGATTTTTTTGTTTGGATGGTCTGTCCATATCTGACAATGGGTATTTCAGTCCTCTACAATGATAAGTGTTCTGGTCTGTTTCTCCCTTAAGTTCTTTTATTAATTGCTATACATATTTTGGGGCTCCTTGATTGGGAGCATAGATTAATGTGTTATGTCTTCTTGGTGCATGATTCCCTTTATCAATATGAAGAGTCCCTTAGTATCTTTCTTTACTTTTTTTATTTTGAAGTCTGTTTCATCTGATTTTAATACCACTACTCCTGCTTTTCTCTGATTGCCATTTACTTAAAATATCATTTTCCACCCTTTCATATTGAGTACATTTGTCTTTGGAGATGAGATGTGTCTCCTGGAGGCAGCATATGGTTGGGTTTTGTTTTTTGATCCAGACTGCAACTCTGCGTCTTTTTATTGGTGATTTCAGTCCATTTACATTTATGTTGACTATTAAAATATGAGGTCTTCTTATAGCCATTTTATGTTTTGCTTTCTGGTAGCTCAATGTTTCCATTTCTTTCTTATCCTTGTGTTTCTGTTTTTGTTTTTTTTTTGTTTGTTTGTTTGTTGATTGGGTTTTGTGGATTTTTCCTCTGTTTCTTTTTGTTTTATGTTACAGACTTCAGTTCTGAATCTTCGGTGTGTGGTTACCATTATGAATATGTAAGGGATAGGTGAGCTGACCTCTTTCAATATTTCCTATAGTAGAGATAGTGGAGAATTCTAATTTTTGTATGTGTGGAAAGGTGACAAGTTGGTTCCATATAACATTTTGTCTCTGTGGCTCCAATTCCTGCTTCCACATTGATCTCTCTTCACAAGGGTTTAATCTTTCACATTCAGATGTAGCACTGTGCCTATCCATAGTCCAACCCCTTTTGAATTTACTTATATCTTTACAAATATATCATGTCCAAATATGAGCACATTTCCCAGAAGCTTCCATGCTCTAGGCGCATTTCTGTTATGCAGGCATTTTCCCAGATATATCCTTTCTTCTCCTTGCTTGGAATGCTTCCCCAATCCTCTTTCCCTTGTGAGATAATCAGCTCCTTATTATTGGTCATGTCCTGGCAGAGACTGAATGACTTCACAATCTGTCAAGTATATTGGGATGGGAGGATAGCCTAGATGATGTTCAAGGCCTCTGCCAACTCCTACATTCTATGAGTGCTTAGATCTTCTGACTGCTGAGATGAGATGATCTCCTGGGCTCACTGTTAGATAAAAGAAGTACAATGTCCTCCTTGTTCTGCTTCTAACACCCCATAAACAGCCTCTCATATTTAGCTTCTGTTGTATGTGGAGTTAGAAGTGAAAATACATTTGAAATTAAAAATTGAAATTTTATTTAAAAATCAGAGACAATTGAAATATAATCCCTGACTTATAATGGTTTGACTTAACAATTTTTGACTTTATGATGGTGTGAAAGTGATATACATAATAAATTACATGAGATATTCAGCACTTTATTATAAAATAGGCTTTGTGTTAGGTGATTTTGCCCAACTATAAACTAATGTAAATGTTCTAAGGATGTTTAAGGTAGGCGAGGGTAAGTAAACTATGATGTTTGGTAGGTTAGGTATATTACATGCATTTTTCACTTAATGATACTTTCAACTTATGATGGATGTTTCAAGACATAACCAAATCACAAGTTAAGTAGCATCTGTATAGTTTGTATTTGTAATGATCATTGGAGTTTTTAGCCCATTAACAAGGTACTTTGGCAATTGCTTTGCTTTTTCACTCCTTTTGAGCCAGCTGAAGGGCAAGAAGAGAAAAGCAAGGCAGGAATCCAAGGCAACAGGCCATGGGTGGTGTAGATAAGTCATAGCAGGAGTGTGAATCAAGGTTCTAGAGACTGTGCTGCTGGCCAGTAGTTTATCTACTCAACCAGTGGGTGTAAAACTTTTTCTCTAGCAACAAATTCTGCTTTATCAAGAACACATCTGATTAAAAAAAAAATCCACCCTACAGGGACTGAAACTATCATCTATGGTCCAATGCCTTGGACCTGTGCCATCCTGATTCTATTGTCATTTGTGGGTGAGTGTAACTTGGGTACAGTAGATCTCCCAAGTTCAGCTCTATGCCTGAAAAAAAAAAGTGATTGGGTGATGGAGATGTAGGAAAACAATATTTTTCTTTCAGCATTTGGAAGAGTTGCTCAATATAATATTAGGAAGACTTTCCTAAAATATTTAATGTGGCCAGGTCATTTTGAGTTAGAAATGAATTTAAGAATGAATTAAAATTTCCTTGGTTCTGGAGTACCTTTGTTTCTATAGCCTATGCATCATTCTCTACCCATCCCACAAACTCACACCCCTATCTGGTGACTCATTCTAAGTTGCCTTTACTGAGCTCAAGGAGTTGGTGAGATCTCTAAGTCTTCTTTCTGCATTGACATCCATGATCCCATGTGTCACATGCAGTCGTTTAGAAGAGGCACACTCAGGAGCTACATAGGGTTATGTCATGAACAACCCATAGATCTTTGTGTACTGCAATTTCTTATTGATTAAGCTTTGTTTTAAAATCTTCTGATTTCTACAACTGTACAAATAATACATGAACAATTTTTTTGGTAAAACTTTCAAACAATAGAAAAGTAAATTGATTCATGTGAGCATTTCTCTTTACCACATCTAAACCAATGTGCCTCTTTACATGTACTACTGTCAACAGGTCCCTGTTTTCAGTCTATTCTCTGCATTCACATCTGTGTACACATAGAAATGATACAAATATGTTTCTGGTAGTTGATGGTTTCAAAAATAAATGTGTCCTTACTGTATATATATCTGTATTAAAATATATATATATTTTAAATTATTTCTTTTCAATTATGATTGACATGCAGTATTATTTTATATTAGTTTCAGGTGTATAGCATAGTGGTTAAACATTTATATAATTAATGCAGTGATACCTCTGATTACTCTCACACCCACTTGGCACTAATAGATTTGTTAAAATATTCACTGTATTCTCTATGCTGTATTTACATACTTGTGACTTTTTTGTAACTACCAATTTGTATTTCTTAATTCCTTCGACTTTTTTACTCAGCCCACCAAAACCACTCCTCTCTGGCACCATAAGTTTGATCTCTGTATCTATAACTGTTTCTCTTTTGTTTCTTCATTTATTTTGTTCTTTAGATTCCATGTATAAGTGAGATCATATGGTATTTGTCTTTGACTTATTTCACTTAGCATAATACCCTCTAGGTCCATCCATATTATTGCAAATGGTAAGATTTCATTTTTTTTATGGCAGAGTAATATTCTACTGTATGTACCACTTCTTCTTTATCCAAATGTCTATTGATGGACACTTAGGTTGCTTCCGTATCTTAAGTATTGATATAAAGCTTCAACGAATAAACATAGTGGTGCATATATGTTTATTCTAATTAGTGTTTTAGATATCTTAGGATAAATACCCAGAAGTGCAATTGCTGGGTCAAGAGATAGTTCTATTTTTAATTTTCTCAGGAAACTCCAAACTGTTTTCCATAGCAGCTGCATCAATTTGGAATCCCACCAACTGTGCACAAGAGTTCCCTTTTCTCTGAACCCTCACCAACATTTGATTTTGTTAATGTATTGATGATGGCCATTCTGACAAATGTGATATCTCATTGTTTTAATTTGCATTTCTCTGATGATAAATATATCATTTGACCATGTCCTCTTTGGAGAAATGTCTATTCAGGCCCATTGCCCATTTTAAAAATTGGATTGTTTGTTATTTTGGTATTGAATTGTATGAGTTCTTTATAAATTTGGATATTAACCCACTTATAAGATGTATCACTGGTGAACATTTTCTCCCATTCAGTAGGTTGTCTTTTCGTTTTTCTGATGGTTTCCTTTGCTGTGCAAAAACAAGTTTGATATAGTCTCATTTGTTTATTTTTTCTTTTGTTTCCCTTGCCCAAGGAGATATATCAGAAAAATATTACTAAGAGCAATGTTAGAAATTTTACTGCCTATTTTCTTCTAGAAGTTTCAGGTCTTTCATTTAAGTCTTTAATCCATTTTGAATTTATTCTTGTATATGGTACAAGAAGGTATCACAGTTTCATTTTTTTTTGCATGTATCTTTCCAACTTTACCAGCACCATTTATTGAATAGACTGTCTTTACCACATTGTGTGTTCTTGCTTCCTTTGTCATAGATTAAATGACCATATATGTGTGGGCCTACTTTTGGCCCTCTATTCTGTTGATTTATGTGCCAACGCAATGCTGTTTTGATTACTATAACCTAGTAGTATTGTTTGATATTGGGTAGCATGACACTTTCAATTTGGTTCTTCTTTCTCAAAGTTGCTATGGCTATTAAGGGTATTTTTTTGTGCCATATGAATTTTAAGATTATTTGTTATAGTTCTGAGAAAAATGCTATTGGTATGTTGATAAGTATTTCATTGAATCTGGAGATGCTTTAGGTAGAATTGACATCTTAATGATATATGCTTCCATGTATTTCTATCTTCTTCAATTTCTTTCTTTAAGGTTTTGTACTTTTATTAGTACAGATCTTTTACCTCCTCAGTTACATTTATTCCTTGGTATTTTTTGATGCAATTATAAATGAAATTGTTTTCTTAATTTATCTCTAATAGTTTGTTAGTGGTATATAAAAATGCAACCAATTTCTGATTATTAATTTTATATCCTGCTACTTTACTGAATTCAATAATCAGTTCTAATAGTTTTGTTTTTGGTGAATAGTTTTCTTAGAGTTCTCTCTATATAATATCATGTCATCTATAAATAATGACAGTTTTACTTTTCCTTTCCAATTTGGAGAACTTTTATTTCTTTTTCTTGCCTGATTGCTGTGGCTAGGCATTCCTATATTATGTTGATAAAAAGTGTTCAAAGTAGGCATCTTTATCGTCTCCCTGATCTAAAAGAGAATGCTTTTAGCTCTTCTCTGTTGAGCATAATGTTATCTGTGTATTTGTCATATATAGGCTGTATCATGTTGAGGTATGTTCCCTGTATTCCCAATTTATTGAGGGTTTTATCATAAATTGATGCTGAGTTTTGTCACATGATTTTTCTGCATCTATTGATATAATGATATAATTTTTATCTTTCATTTTGTTTATGAGGTATATCATGTTAATTAATTTGCAGATATGAAACATTCTTGCTTCTCAGGAATAAATCCCACTTGACCATGGTGTGTCATCTTTTTAATGTCATTGGATTCAGATTACTAATATTTTGTTGAAGACTTTTGCATCTATATTCACCAGGAATATTGGCCTATAATTTTATTTTTTTATGTAGTTTATATTCTTTGTATAGTTTCAAAATTAGGGTAATGGCTATCTCATAAAATAAACTTTAGAGCTTTCCTTTATTTTGAATTTTTTGGAATAGCTTGAGAAAGATAGGTGTTAATTTTTTGAATGTTTGGTAAAATTCACCTGGAAAGCCATCCAATTTAGGACTTTTATTTGTTGGGAGTGTTTTTGATTACTGATTTGATTTCAATTGTAATAATTGGTCTGTTGACATATTGTCTCTTCTTGATTTAGTCTTGGGAAATTTTGTGTTTCTAGGAATGCTTCCATTTCTTCCAGATTGTCCAATTTGTTGGCATATAATTGCAATATTTTCTTATAATCTTTCGTATTTCTGTGGCATCAGTTGCCACTTCTATTTTATTTCTGATTTTACTTTTTTGGATCCTCTCTTTTTTTCTTGATGATTCTGTTTAAAGATTTATCAATTTTATTTATGTTTTCAGGGGACCAGTGCTTGGTTTTATTGATCTTTTGTATTGATTTTTTTTCTGCTCTATTTTATTTATTTCTGCTCTGATATTTATTATTTCCTTCTTTGGTCATTGCCGATTTTTTTCTGGTTCTGTTAGATTGTTTATTTGAGATTTTTCTTGTTTCCTGAGGTAGGCCTGTATTGCTATGAATTTCCCTCTTAGGATTGCTTTCTCTGTGTTCCATAAATTTTGGTTGTTGTATTTTCATTTTTATTTGTTTCAAGATATCTTTTGATTTCTTTCTTGATCTCATTGTTAACCTATTCATTGTTTAGAATAATATTATTTAGCCTCCATGTATTTTTCATTCTTTTTTCTTGTAATTGATTTCCAATTTAATACCATTGTGTTTAGAGAAGATGCTTGATATGATTTCAATCTTCTTAAATTTACTGAAGTCTATCTTGGAAAATGTTTCATGTGCACTTGAGAAAAATGTATATGCTGCCACTTTGGGATGAAAAGCTCTAAAAATATCAGTTAAGTCTACCTGGTTTGGTGTATCATTAAAGCCACCATTTCCTTTTTGATTTTCTGTCTGGAAGGTCTGTCCATTGGATGTCAATGGGATGTTAAAATCTCCTACTATGACTATATTACTGTCTATCTCTCCTTTTATGTCACTGAATATTTGCTTTATATATTTAGGTGCTCTTATGTAAGGTGCATAAATGCTTACTGGGTTTATATCCTTTTGCTGAACTGATCTCTTTATCATTATACAATGTTGTTCTTTGTCTCTTATCATAGCTTTTGTTTTAAAGTCCATTTTGTCTGATATAAGTATTGCTACCCCAGAGTTTTTTTTTTAATTTTCATTTGCATGGAATATCTTTTTCCATCCCTGTATGTATCTTTCTATCTGAAGTGTTTCTCTAATAGATAGCCTGTGTATGAATCTTGTTTTTTTATTCATTCAGCTACCTTATATCTTTTGATTGGATCATTTATTCAGTTACACTTAAAGTGATTGCCATTTTATTATCCATACTTATGTTCTTTCATTCCTTTTTCCTTCTGCTTCTTAAAGATGTGCCTTCAACATTTTTTGTAAGACTGTCTTGATGGTACTGAATTCTTTTGAATTTTCCTGTCTGAGAAGCTTTTTATCTCACTTTCCATTTTAATTGATATCATTGCCAGGTAGAAGTCTTGGTTGTAGGTTTATGTTTTTCATCACTTTGAATATTTTGTGCCAACCCCTCTGGCCTGCAAAGTTTCTGTTGACAAATCAGCTGACAGTCTTATAGGAGCAGCCTTGTAAGTAACTAGCTGCTTTTCTCTTGCTGCTTTTAGGATTCCCTCTTTATCTTTAAATGTTGGCATTTTAATTATGCTGTGTCTTGATGTGGGCCTCTTTGAGTTCATCTTGTTTGGGACTCTCTGAGATTCCTGTCTATTTATTTATTTATTTATTTATTTATTTATTTATTTATTTATTTATTGCCAACTTAGAAAAGTTTTCTGTCATTTCTTCAAATATGTTCTCAATCTCCTGCTTTCTTTCTTCTCCTTCTGGTACCCCTATGATTTGAAGTTTGGTGCACTTGATGTTGTCACAGAGGTCCTTAAACCTTCCTTAATTTTTTTTTCTTTTTGCTTTTACACTTGAGTGTTTTCTCCCGCTCTGTCTTTCCAGTCACTGATTCTATCACCTGCTTCATCTAATCTGCTGGTGATTCCTTCTAGTGCATTTTCATTTCAATTATTGTAGTCAGTCTTCATTTCTGACATTTTTTGTATAGTTCCTATGTCCTTTTTTATGCTTAGTATCTCTTCGTTGGTGTTCTCGCTAAGTTCCTTGAGCAACCTTAGAACCATTTTTTGAACTTTGTGTCTAGTAGGTTGCTTGCTTCCATTTCATTTAGTTCTTTTTTCTGTAGTTTTCTCCTGTTCTTTCATTTGAGACACATCTCTTTGGTTTTGTTTGTTTATTTATTTGTTTGTTTTGTCTTTTTTTCCATTGGCTTTTCTCTGTGTTTGTTTCTATATATTAGGTACATCTGCTATGTCTCCCACTCTTCTGGGAGACCTTATATATAGGTGCCCTATTAGGCCTGGTGGCTCAGTCTCTCTGATCACCTGCTCAGGTGCTCCAGGAGTGCCTTTTCTGTGGGTTGTGTGTGCCCTCCTGTTGTAAATGGGTAGGGTTGATCCTCAGGCTGATTCGTTCTGGATTTTGGCCACGGCCTTGGCTTATGAACTGCTTTGAAGGGTGTGTGTGTGTGGGGGGGGGTTACCATGGAGTAGGATTTACCACATAAGGCTTTGGTGCCTGCTGAGACCACCCTTTGGGTGCACCGCTTGTGGGGCTAATTGGATGGTGCTCTGTTGTGGTCTGAAGTTGACCTCTCAAAATGTTGATTCTGGGTCTTCTTTTGAGGGGTCCCATGCAGACCAAGGTCAACCACTATCTGTGATCAGCTGAGACTACCTGGTGGGCACTACAAAGTCATCTGAGATTCGTCATTTCCTGTGCTAAGTGGAGATGCATGGGAGAGGCTGTGCTGCAAACCAAGGTTGGCTACAATCAGTACTCAGCCTGTAGGGTAACTCCACAAAAAGCCCAGGGCACTCCAAAGCCTGCTGCCCCTGCAGCTGGTTATAAGACCCAGCCACTGATAGAGCTTCATGTGGTACACCATTGGCTGAGGTGGGGTCTCAGGGAGTCACAAGAGTGGAGCAAGAGGTATTTCCAGGCTAATGCAGATTCAAATTTGGCACCAGTGCTGAGCCTGGAGCTACTCAACAAAAGGTTCAGACTGGCTGCTGCCTGCCTAGGGTCCATTGACCCCTGAGAGTGATCCAAGTGATCCAGGCATTTGCTGGGGCTGGCTGCTAACTGCAAAAGTGTCTCCAGTGGTGGCGCAAGATTTGGGGCCAGATGTTTGCAGCTAAAAGGGCCTCCTGTGTTATGTGAGCCAAGGAGGAAATTAGCTGCTGAAAGAGCCTCTTGTGCACAGGTTGAAGCTAGCAGCTGGTGTCAAAAAGTGTCTCTGGTGATGTCTGTGTTGGGTGTGGCAGGGTCCCAGGGTGGAATGAGTGAAGTTTAGCACACCAATTCGGATTTATATTTGACCATGTGCAGGGAGAACTCAATAGAAAAGATGGCACCCACCTAGCAGCTGCATGAGAGGAGGATTCTACACAGGGAAAGTGGAGACTGTCCCTTTAGTCATCTGCCTGAAGCCAAACAACTTAGTCATACAGTCTCTCTCTGTATGTCTCTGGCACTTCCTAAGATACTGTCCCTCTGTCAGAGCCCAGTATGAATGCCTGTGAGGGAGTGAATCTGTGCATAGGCCCTTGAAGAGGACATCTGGCTTTTCAGCATTATTCCTTCTCACCCAGAAAGTAAGAATCCCTCCTGTTTTTCTCAACCACACATAGGGGCTCCTCTTCCAAGCACCAGTACTCCGGGGTGGGGAGCCTGGTGTGGGACTGGGGTCTCTCGCTCCTTAGGTGGGGGACCTCTATGGCTGAGATATCCCTCCTGATTCTCAACAGCCACACGTCCATCCGTTTTGAATTTACACTCCTCCTACCAACCTCTCTGTGGCTTCTTTATACCCTTAGTTACAAGATTTTTGTTCAACTAGTCTTCAGATGATTTTCCAGGTTGATTGTTCTGTAATTTAGTTGTAATTTTAGTGTGGCCATTAGAGGAGGCAAGCACAGCATTTATCTACTCTGCCATTTGTCCACTTTCATAATACATTTCTGTAATTTGAGTATTATAATACAGTAACTCTCAAAATCAGATTCTTGCTCTCCTCAGGGATTGCTTTCATTGAACGTTGAGGGCTGTAGTCATCCATCGTTTGGATAATGACTTTTCCAAACTGACTTAACAAAATTCGTATTCCTTGTTGTATGTGGTAACTAAAGTTTCTGTTCTAGTATCTTAGCTGTCAGCTTGTGACCTGACAGAGATATCCTTACATGACATTTTTAGAAGTGTGTGTGTGTGTGGGGGGAGGGTTATTTCTTTTCTTTTTTTCTTTTTATATCATCTGATAGATGTTGCAAGATAAGGAGCTGAAGCCTGAGGGAGCCAAAATAAAGGGAAAATATGCACTATCTCTCAGGGAGCTATCAAACCAACCAAACTACATAGTGCTAAAATTTTAGAAGTCCTTAACATCTATCCTGGCACCAGCCAACTGTTCTAGGAAGGCAGCAGCAGGGATGAGGTATTGGGTTGGTAGCTAGTTCATACGTAACACTCTATTACCATAGTTTTGCAGCCTGCCCCTTCAACAAGCACTCCCCTAGTTATTGTGAGTGTCTAATCAGGTTCCAGTTTCTGAAATAATTTACTCTAATTGCTTTTGCTAGCTCAATGGTTATTTCAGTGGAGTAACTGACCCCTGGGAGTTTCTTATTCTGTCATTTTCTGTGACATGTGTGGTAATTCTAGACATTACATTATATATACCTAAAACATATGTGCATTACTATATGCATATGCAAACCTAAATACACACAAGCATTACAGTCTACTAGTGTCATCAATTTACTAGTTCAAATAAAATTTAGAAACTTTATTTCCTTTTTACATTCCTTTATACTTAATCATTTATAATATAAATATCTTAAGTATCTCCTCTACATTTAGGGCCTCACTAGGCAATGATATAATTGTCGTATACCATCAAACATAATTTATAAAACTCAAGAGAAGGAAAGTCTATTCTATTTACCCACATTTTTTGTCTACTGTGTTCTTTCATCTACATGTTCCAAGGTTCCTTCTTTTAACATTTCTATCTGTTTTAAGATCTTACTTTTGACATTCTTTCACTAAAAACTACTTTTCTTGGTTTTTCTTTATTTGAAAATCTATTAATTTCCTATTCACTCCTGAAGGTTTTTTTTTAACTCTAGAAAACACACTGTGCTTTTTTTTTCTTGCCTCCATGATTTCTGATGAGAAATCTATTAACATTTGATTTTTTTCCCCTACATATATATGGAGTCATTTCTCTTTTTCTTTTTTCAATATTTCTTTGTCTTTAGTGTTCAGGATTTAGTAAGTAGTATCTTGGTATAAATTTCTTTGGATTTATCCTTTTAAAAATTAAACTCAGCTTCTTGAATCTGTAGATTTATGAATTTGGAGTTGTTATTGTTTGAGTACTTTTACACCATTTATTCTCTCCTCCCGTTCTGGGATCCAATGATGTGAATGTTTGATCATTAGTTATATATCCCCAAGTCCCCAAGGCTCTGTCATTTTTTTCAGTCTATTTTCTCTCTATTTTTCAGACTAGATAATTGCTATTGTTTTATTTTCAAGTTCACTCATTCTTTCTTTTATCACTTCTATTCTGATGTTCACTTCATTTATTGTGCTTTTTAAATTTCAGTATTGTATTTTTAAGTTCTAAATTTTCAATTTGGTTGTCCTTTCATATCTTTTGTTTCTTTGCTGAGAGTTACCATTTCATTTCAAGTATATTAATTGCTTAGTGAAACATTTTTATGATGGATTCTTTGGAGTTTTTGGTCAAATAATTATAGTGGCCTTTACTGACACCACAGAAAAGTAATTGGTCTTGTTACCATTTGATTCTGATGAAAGTCACTGACTCTCCACTAGTCCTCCTCTGACTATCACAGCAAAGAAGGAACAGGCATCTTGTTACTGTCAGATGGGTGTGGAATTCTAGGTTCTCCACATAGCCTCTACTGACACCATGTGTGTGGAAGGAAGACCTCATTATCAACTAATAGAGATGAGAGTCCTAGTTCTACTCAACCTTCTGTGACACCATTCCAGTTGTGGGAGGTTGGAACCCTCATTAAATCTTTGTGTAGGAAAGATTCCCACTCAATGGCCTCATTCCCACTCAAGGGTGGGAATGAGGCCATAGATTTTTCTGTGGTATTTTTCTGGAGTAAAGTAGTTATTGTATAAAAGTTTTATGTCTTACTAAGCTACAGTTTTCTATCTATACTTTTTTTTGGAGGTTTTATTGCTTTTGTTCATACCTGTTAGTTTTTCTAAGGTACTGGCCTTTTAAGCTAAGTTTGTGATATGTGAGGCAAAGAAAGCTGAGGAAATTAGACACCATGCCATTTATTCTTTGGATTCTGAGGTCCTTAGGTGATCTGTCTTCTCTCCACATTTCAAAATCTTCTGTTGCTTAATTTATGTATTATTCTCAGGGTTTTTAGTTGTACTTAGCAGAAGAAATAGGGGAAATATGTCTACTGCATCTTCAAGATGCAGAAGTCTAGGTATGTTTTATACTGTGAAGTGAAAATGAGAATAACTACAATGTAGATAAAAATATATTTGTGAAAATTCTGATCAGGGAAGATAAGTGCAAACCAATTTCTGTCTTTCGAATGCTTGACTTTCACAGAGTAGCAGAGAATCCACCCATAGCTTGGTTCTTAGGGGTACAGTTAAAAATTAAAATGACTTGTGTGGTAGGACATCCATTAAGACTAGTGGTTAAAACAAGATCATGTTCATTATAAGAAACATCAGAGAAATTTGGAATGAAGCACTAGGCTTCTCACCCTTCTGCCAGTGGCTTGGGCATTTTCTTCAACAGCAGGTACCTTTTGAAGTAGACTAAAAACAAGAACTAGAGCAGGGAGAAGTAGTGAAGAATAAAAGTAGGAGATTCCTTATTATAACAATTCTAGTCAGATCCTCTGATTGTTTGGTCTCTTTATCCACCCAGTGACACAGAGTGAGCCAATAGCACCACTGCTCCAATTCCCTGTACAGGATAAATATGGAGGTAGATAGGAGGAAAATTGTGTCAAGATTCAAAGTGATAGTATTTATTAGTTCTTTTTGCAGAGGAAAAAGTGCATTTGGGTTTAAAAAACCCAATTTCACACTCACAAAAAAAGACAGTATTAGTGCCAAATAGGATCTCAGAATCACAGTGATTGCCTATTTCACTGGGGCTTTTCAGTCACCAACATTCTCAGGTAGTTGAGATGATACAGCTCAGGCCTCAGCTAAGACAACAAAGAACTGAGGAATGATATGGCCACAGTTTATCTCAGAGTATTCTTTATGGGCTTGATCTGGATGCTTTAGTGGTAAAAATATAAATATCTTTTATTCCTCTCAGCTTGAGTGAAAGATATGTAAAGAGAAGGACTTAGAAATAAGTATAACCCAGATATCTCCTTGAGGTCAACCCATCCTTGAATAGTAAAATAAAAATGATTACAGCCTCTTTCCCAGTTACTGTGGGAAATACACCACTTTTAATGCTTTCTCTCAGAGCCTGATGTCTACTTATTTGTCCACTGCAAGTTCCACTTTTTAGCCAGTTTCTCTAAGTTCCATGGATAATCACAGGAGGAAAAGTCTATGTTGGGTTATCTAACAGACAATTAAAACAAACAAATTCAGAGTCAATATGCTTCTTATCAAAGAAATGTACTGTTTGATTTACACTCAAAGAATAAGAAACCTGATGTCCCTGAAATGATCTTTCAAGGTATTTAAATGTGATATACTTAGCTATAGCCACAACTTACCAATTATCTCAGCCAAAATAATTCCTATTATACATCTAAGATTATCCAGAAGCACAGGTTTTTGTAGAACTAACCTTGACATAATTTTCCTAGCATAAATTTAAATTGGTTTCAAGAGTATTACTAGAAACCCGAATGCCTTTATTTTTAAAACCAAAATAGATTTAGGAAATCTTTCTTCAATTATCATCCATTTATGCCTCTTCTACTATAGACAAAATTCACCATCATGATCTCTTAAGGCAGGGGTCTCCAACCAGTACTGATCTATTAGGAACCAGGCCACGCAGCAGGAAGTAAGTGATGTGTGAGTGAGTGAAGCTTCATCTGTATTTGTGGCCACTCCCCAGTGCTAGCATCACAGCCTCAGCTTTACCTCAGATCATCAGGCATTAGATTCTCATAGAAGCACCAGTTTCTGGTACTAAAAATGTTGTGGACTGCTGTTTAAGGCTGTTATAATATTGGAATGGGGAGAGGGCTTCTCTTGCAATGCAGGAAGAATATGTGCTGTGATCTGAATGTTTGTGTCCCCCTAAAATTTGTCTGTTGAAATCTTAATGCCCAATGTGATGGCAGTAAAAGGTGGAGGTTTTGAGAGGTGATTAGGTCATGAGAATGGTAGCCTCATGAATAGGACTAATATTTTTTATAAAAGAGATCTCACAGAGCTCCCGAGCTCTTTTCACTATGTGAAGATACAGAGAGAAGGCATTGGTTATAAACCAGAAAGATAGTCCTCACCCAACCATGGTGGCATTCTGATCTTGGATTTCTAGCTCCAGAACTGTGAAAATTAAATTTCCATTGTTTATATGTCCCAAAGTCTGTGGTATTTTGTTATAGCAGCCTGAACAGATTAAGATAGAGTATTTCTGCAATATGTGTTTATTGGCTGCCTTGATCAGAGCATAAAATCCTAAAACCATCCTCATACCCAAACGTGGCTTTTGTAATGTCCCTTTTCCTTACCTTCTCTTCAGGAACCATGTTTCACAGTGACAGCAACTGTATCAGTGCTCCACCTCTCCCCTCTTATTCACCAAAGCTGTCAACCTGACAGGCAGGTTTTTTTCCTGCTATTGTCCTTTAGCTCGCAGTGCCACAAAAGAAGAGAAAAATAATTTCCACTGGGTTCATGTGACTCTGACACAACAAATGAGTAATACTTTAAAACCTGTGCTAGTAGCAATATTTTTATTTTTTTAAATAACTTTTATATTTGTTGATCCATTCAATGTTCAGAACATTTCCATAGTATATAAAACAAAGGGTTATTATTTCCATTTTACAGATAAGTGAAGACAAAAACAGATAATTATATTTTTCCAACATTATTCCCCCCATCGAAAAAGAAAATAAAATACAGTAGGGATCTAGAACCCAGGTCTTTTCACTTCCTGTTAGTTTAGTGCTTCTACAAATCACCTCTCTCTCTTCCATCCCCACATGTCTTTTAAAACCACAAAAGCCTCAAATGTTTTCCAAGTTTTATGAATCTGCAGAATTGGTGGACATGATTCCTGTAGCAAGAGTCTATTGGCCTACAGCATTTTGTCTTCTGCTGGAGTAGAGGGAGTAAGTTGGCCTGCCTGAAAATGCTGCATTCTGATATGCCTGAGGACAACTCAACTTGCTGTGGACATATCATCCTCAAAATTTAGGTAGTTATACATTCTGGTTTGCCTGGTATGGGTCCCAATTTGTGCTATTGTCCCAGGGAAATTATTAATGGAGTACCCTTCAAATTTCCAAAGTCTTGGTGGAAGATTTAGAGGCCTGAGTACAATCAATGAGTGCTTAGGCTAATGCTATTCTTTGGGCCAAATGTGATGTGAAAGAGTTATGGCATTTGTCTTCCTACCTACAATTAGAGGGCTTATGACTCTCTCTTCTTGATACCTAGGGATCCAGGTTTGTTCACATCTAACAAGAAACAAAAAGATTCTTCACTGGTATTAGAGCTCACCAGCCTTGTTTCTAGAGTCACGGAAGCCAACGAACAATTAGTCCTACATTGCTGTCATCTTGTTTCTATAAAACCATCCTCTATGGGGGGCCCTCCTGATCATGACTTCCCTCTAACTGGACTGCATGGTCCTGTGTATCCACCGACTGCATTGCCTTCAGTGTTCAGTTAATTTCTCTGAACCTCAGTTTTCTAGGCTGTAAAATATGGAGAATAATGCCTAAATATTGGGGTTGTTATAAAAGTACATGAGATACTTTATGCGACAGTGCAATGCACATTCAAAATTTGATATTGTCTATTAATTTTTTGCCTTTAATGTCTCCAAAAGTCTCTTCTAGCCATAACTCTAAATAAGTGTCCTACTTGGACCCAAATGAATCATCCTGGTGATGAATGGTGTTCTAACCTACAATGCCTAGTCTAGTTCTCAGCCTTCTGTGTTCAGAGTGACACTATTAAATTTATACTAGCAGGAGGTATTAACTTCTCAATCTCCCAAATCAGTCAAGGCTAGAAAACTAATATAGAGTATCTCACCAGTGCTACAACCAGGGGTTTGGAAATAAGAACCCCTTGCTGTTGTTTCAACACTGATCTGGTGCCTAGAAACTGATAAGGTGGCTCTCATTTTGTTCCTGAGCTCCGGAATCCAAGTGGCCAATACAGATGAATCCTGAGATAAGAACTAACAAATGAGAGGTAACCAGAGCATCTTCCTTATTTAATGTTAAACAGATTCCTGGTATTTTTGTTCACTCACTTATGACTCTGGAGCTCTGATGTGCTCTATCCCTGCCCTGATCTCTAAGACAGTCTGCCCTTTCCTTTAGTGAGGAAATGAGAAGGAGAGACTGTATATGAACAGAGATGTTAACCTGGACTTGGTTACACTGGATCTATGACCTTACACTCTTTCTCTGCTCCATACCTTTAAAGCCACACATTTAATATCAGGAAAAATCATCATTCATCCACACAGGAAAATCAGCCATAAAAAAATGAATACAAGACAATGGAATTAGACAGAAAAAATGTCTTAACAAAACTAAAATGACAACTTTGATAACATATCTGCATGATAAGTATCCTCTTTTCAAACACTGCAAACTACCAAACAAAGGCAAAAAGCCTCAGAAAAAAAAAATCAACCACTTCTTGGAACATAATTTCACACTATAATAAACAGAAAAGAGAAAATAATAAATGTATTGCATTGTCAAGTTTTTTAACCAAGGTTTTGATATATTAAAGAGTCCATTTTAGCATGATTGAAAATCACTTTGTTTAGAAAAATAAAAAATGGTTGGGGTGGGGAGCACAGAGATCTAACTATCTGAGGGAAGATATCCTCAGATATAAATATTTAATGTCAATCCTTCATTTAGCCACAAGCTTCCAAAGGACAGATGCAGACAAATTGGTTATATCTGAGGAAGCACAGAAAGAAAGCACAGAACATTAGCAGAAGCAAGAATATCAGCTACTGGGAGAAGAAAGCGACTATAAAGCAAAGAAGTAAAACATATTAATATATAATAATTTTTTAAATAAAAGCACCAATCCCTCCATGAGACTATTTTGCTCCTGCTTTGGTATTTGGTGTGACATCTTGGAAGCACGCCTGGTTTTCAATAATCGACTGGAGATAAGGAGAGGTTTTCATTTCACAACCTGTTATTTCTCCTTTCTCTGTTGGATGCATGGATTCTGTGTACTTATGGCCAAACCACCTAAGTCGTATATGATAGAAAAACACTTTAATCTTAGGGTGATTAGCTTTTATATCTTAGACTCATGATGGGAAAAAAATATAACCACCTTGACCTCTGAAACATAGGAAAAGAGATGTATTTCCTTCACAGTCTCCTCAACACTTTACCACTAGGTAGGTGACTTCAGGAGATGGGCACCAGAAACAGGGACTTCCTGTCCATAGGTTAAGTAGGCAGTATTCTACATGCAGTGGTTTGAGGGGTTTAGGAAATTCTTCTTTTTCTAAATATACCATTTTCTATTCTGGCTCATTGCCTGACATTCTATCATTAAAGTGCCAAAAAATTGAGTATTTGCTCCCCACAGATGTCTGCTATAAGGAGGACATAACCTGAAAATAGTTTAAGGTTTTCATATACTATTATGAATTAAGGCTTCTAGATGCATTCCTATAGGACAGGAAGCAGAAAGTGGTACTCTGCTAAAATGGAATAGAGAATAGATCCATTTTGATTTGGGAAGAAGAAGAAGTGAGGTTAAATAACCTAGGAGACCACCCAAAAGATGAAGTGAGAACTCCTAGACATTCAAGGAAGCATGAAAAGAGTGACTATGTGAAATCACCCAAGGGAACAGAAACATCAAAAGAGTAATAGAGAGGGCCTCAAAGACTGTAAAGGAGGACATAACTCTCTCTCTATTCTGAGTTCTTAAAGCTCTTTTCTTTCCATTCATGGATAATTTTTGGTCAAATTATTCCCTTGTTCCCCATAGCACCAAACCTAATTAAATACACCTTTAGATAACATCATTTTGTTCAGCGTCATTTCATTATAATGTTGATGAAATGCTGTAAGAAATTAACTTGCATTTATATCAATTAGGCTTTGGTAAAATCATTTTTGTTACACGTTGTTTTACTTAAAGTCACAAACTCTATTGACAAAGTTTAGTGAGGACATATACATTTTATTAATGCCCTCACTCTTTTCTCAAACTCCACAGGTCATTACCTTAATGAAATACCTCACACAGGTATCCCATCCTTCATCTACTGTGACAAAGCAGCACATATTTGCTAAAATGTCATTTATGTACTGTGTGGTTTATCTTTTGTACACTTACCACCTTCTTATAGGAAGTTATATATTTTATTATGTATTTAATGAAAATAAATAAGGTAAACATTAACTATGACTTAATAAATGTACTTTACTTAGAATATAACATATTTCAAAAATGGCATCTAGGGGTAAATAAGTGAATAAAATAAGATGAGACTGGGTTAATGGAAAGGTTGGAAATTACTAAGCTTCCATTGCTTTTTAAACATAAATTTTTTAAACATAAAACTATTTGAATTTAGAGATTTTGGAAAAAATAGCATAGATGATAGAGGCTTTGTTCATCCCTCTTGTGTCCAAGTCGAAGTTGTGACAGAAATATGGAGCAAATAGCAAGCAAAGTCACCTGGAATCTAGATGAACAGAAGAACTACAACTAGGGTAAGGAATAAGAAATCATCCTGTAATGGTTGGAGGTAGGATAGGGTGAAGATATAAGGCTGCCTGGTCTCAAGCAGCTGAGTGGGATAGAGGCTGCAGACACCTCTTAAAGGAAACATGTCTACAAGTGGACTTTCATGATGACGGATCTGCTTTCTCTGAACACCAGAACCTGGTCAGCTACTCGGGGAGGGGGTGGCACCAGGGACTTACAGGGGGACACTGAGTTGTCAGAGGGAGGGTGGAAGGTGAGGCTCTCTCCTGGGAAGAAGAGCTGGCAGTGTCTATTGTTGAGCCCTTCCCAGCTCCCAGTGTGTGGACACGGTGCTGCCATAGCTAAGATGACATCAAATTGGATAACAGAAGGATTCCCTGAAACTCCCCCTCTCCCAACTCATGGTCCCACCCAAGCCACATCCAGTTGTGTCCTTGTTGATACCTGTGCAACTCGCGGAGCAAACCACAAGACTCACACTGGCGGCAGCTGATCGCTGTTTCTGGCATGCCCTCTTGAGGCAACTATAAGCACAACATCTGTGGATTGCTCACTGAATCTTAACAGATGGCCCCAGAGGAACACAGTCTAAGTCTAAACTTGGCCGGCTGTCGAACACCTCTCAGAACTGTGCCACTTGACACCTACTACACAAAGCCGTACTAATAAGATTGGGAGATCTAGAAACTTTGCTTAGTGCGTGGAAACAGACACAGAAAGACAACCAAAATGAGAAGACAAATAAGCAGAAACCACATGAGAGGACATAACAGAGATCTAGGAATAATGGAGTCAAGCAATCTATCAGAGGCAGAGCTCAAAACACTGGTTGTAAAGATGCTCAATGAACTTAGGGGAAGTGCAGATGAACTCAGTGAGAACTTTAACAAAGAAATAAAAAAAAAGAAAATGGAAATGGAAATTATAAAAGGGAACCAGTCAGAAAGGAGGAATACATTATCTGAGATTAAGAGTATATTAGATGGAATCAACAGAGTGGATGAAGAAGAGGTCAAATCACCAACATAAATGATGAGGAAGCAAAGGTCACCCAATCAAAACAGCAAGAAAAATAAAGCCAAGAATATAATAATAATTTAAAGTGTCTTTGGGACACAATTAAATGTAAAAACATCCATGTCATGAGAGTGTCTGGAGGAAAACAAGAAGCTGAAGAGTTATTTGAAGAAATAATGATGAAAAACCTGGCTAAGGAAATGGACATACAACCTAAGGAAGCTCAGAGAATCCCCAAAAAGATAAACCCAAAAGAGCCCCACACCAAAACATATCATAATTAAAATACAAAAGATTAAATACAAAGAGAGAATCTTCAAAGCAGAAAGAGAAAAGCAGTTAGTTCCCTACAAGGAAGCACCCATAAAACTAGCAGCTAATTTCTCAAAAGTAACTATGCTGAAAACCCAGGATCTACAACCAAAAATACTTTATTCTGCAAAACTGTCATTTAGAGTTGAACGACAGATAAAGAGCTTCCCAGACAAAAATAAGCTAAAGGAATTTATCAACACCATGCCAGTATTACAGGAAATGTTGGAGGGACTACTTTCAGGAGAAAAAAAACATGTATTAAAAGAGAGAATAAAGAATGGGAATAACTACGTTCCTATCAACAAGTATCTCAAATGGAAAATACTTAAGTATTCCAACCAAAAGATAGAGCGGCTGAATGGATAAGAAAACAAGACCCCTATATATGCTGCCTACAAGAGACTCACTTCATATTAAAAGACACACACAGACTAAAAAAAAGGGGGATGGAGAAAGATATTTTTTTTGATAGACCTAGAGGGTATTGCACCAAATGAAGTAAATCAGATAGAGAAAGACAAATATTATATTATTTCACATACATATGAAATCTATGGAACAAAATAACAACAACAAAAACAGAAATAAACTCATAGAGAATATTTTGGGGGCTACTAAGTGGAAGACGGATTGGGGGAATGACATAAAGGGCAAAGGGATTAAAAAGTACAAATGGATAGTTACAAAATAGACATGGAGATGTAAAGTGTAGAATAAGGAAAATAGTTAACAAGGTTTTAATATGTAAGGGGGAAGGAGGTACTAGATTTAGTGGGGTCACCAACTTTGTGAGTTATATAGATCTCTAATCACTATGCTATACAACTGAAATTAATATTTCATTGTATGCCAACTATAATTGAAAAAACTCATTAAATTGTACAGTGTAAATATGAGCAAATAATTGTCTGTTATATTTCAATAAAGCCAGAAAAAATGATAGAAAACAATAATAAAAAAGTTTATTCTTTTAAATTACATTTCAAATTTTTATTAGTGTGGTTGAACATCTTTTTATATATTTATTAGCCATTTGAATTTCTCTTGTGAATTTACTCACATCTTGTGTTCATTTTCTCTTGTATTATTCTTATTAATTTAAAATAACTTTTTATATATGGTTGCACATATATGTGGAATCTAAAAAACAAAGCCAATGAACAAATAAAACAAACAGAAATAGACTCATAGAAACAGAGATTGAAGAGATGGTTACCAGAGGGGAGGGAGTGAGGGAATTGGTAGAAAGAAAGAGGAGGACGTAGTCAATAATATTGTGATAAGTTGAAAGATGACAGGTGATTACTAGAATTAGTGGTGTGGTCATGTTGTAGGGTGTAAAAACATCAAATCACTATACTGTATACCTGAAACTAATGTAACTAATATAATATTGCATACCAACTATAAATAAAAATTAAATAAAAAGTGAAAAAAATCTGAATTTACCTTTTAGCCTAAAATAACAAAATACGCATGCACACAACATGAAACAATGATTCAAGACACTAGACAGACAAAGGAAGAACAATGATCCTTGAGAGATAGAAAATCACATGGTAAACTCTATTATTGTCTCTGCCTTACTATACTCAAGGTTTTAGCACAGGTGGAGGAAAACCAGGTGGAAACTGGTAGATCCCTTGAGTTGAAGAGAACAAGGTGGCTAGAGTTTACAAGATAGAGTACTAGGAAGGAAAGAATTACAAAGAGATAAAATCTTGAAATTCTACAAAGGAACCCCCTTGAGCAGTCATTAAAGTGCTGATCACTGTATTCAGGTAAAGACACTGACAAACACAGAGGGGGAAAAAATTCAAAAGGATTAGAGGGAATAGTACTTGGTACTTATACAAGGCCAGGAACAATGTTTGTTCACATGAGTTAGACTGAAAAAACAAATTTAAAAACAATGAAATCTCTAAATCATCAAAAACAAAAATATACATAGAAAATCCATCAAACTACACTCTAAACTAACAAGACTCACAAACAATCTACAGTACAGTTGACTCAAAAATGACAGAATATATATGCTTCTCAAGTGCACATTGAGCATTCTCTTGGATAAACCATATGTTAGGCCATAATATAAACTTCAAATTAAAAAAAACCTCAAAATTATACAAAATATGTCCTCAGTTATAATGGAATTAATTTAGAAATTAATAGCAGAAGGAAATATGGAAAATTCACAAATATGTGGAAATTAAACAATACACTAACCAATGAAGGAAAGAAAAATCACAAGAGAAATTTAAAAAATACTTTGAGAAGCATGATAATGAAACACAACATATCAAAACTAATGTATACTCCTAAAGCAGTACTTTTTTACAGCTATAAATACCTAGAATTTTTTTTAAATCTCAAATTGATAACCTAAACTTCTGCCTTATGAAAGTAAGAGGAGCAAACTAAACCCAAAGCAAGCAGAAAGAAGCAAAGAATAAAAATAGACTGGAAATTAATGAAATAGAGGATAGAAACTATGCACAAAATAAACAAATCCAAAAGATTGTTCTTTGAAGTGATTGATAAAATCTACAATTTAGTAGATTCACTATGAAAAAGGAAAGAAAATACTCAAATTATTAAAGTCATAAATAAAAGAAAACATTATTACCAACCTTACAGAAGTACAAAAGGGATTATAAGAAAATACAATGAAGAATTTATGTCAAAAATTATTTAACATTGAAAAAATGGATAAATTTCTAGAAATATATAAATTACCAAAATTGACTCAAAAAGAACTATAACATCTGAAGAATTATATCATTCAAAGAATTGTGATATAATAAATTTATTTTCCCACTCTTGCTACTTCTTTTAGGCAAAAATATAAAAGGCAAGGCATTCAAAGAAAAGAAGTAAAAAGGTCTCTGTTTGCTAATGATATGATTTTATATATACAAAACTCTAAAGAATACATCAAAAACTGTTAGAACTGATATTCAGTAAAGTTGAAGGATACGATATCAACATAAAAATCAATTTGATTCTATATACTAGCAATGAGCTATTTGAAAAAGAAATTAGGGGTGGAGCATCAAAAACAATAAAAGTCTTAGGAATAAATTTAACCAAGGAGGTGAAAATCTGTATACCGAAAACTATAACATATTCATGAAAAAAAATTGAAGAAGACACAAATAAATGGAAAGATAGTCCCTGTTCATCACTGGCAGAATCAATATTGTGAAAATATCCATACTACTCAAAGTGATCTACAGATTCAATGTAATCTCCATTAAAATTCCAATGATATTTTTGGAAAGCCACATGCAAAAGAATGAAAATAGACTACTATCTACCACCACACACCAAAATAAACTCAAAATGGATCAAAGACCTAAATATAAGACCTGAAACAATAAATTACATAGAAAAAAAACATAGTTACTAACTCATGGACCTTGGTTTTAGACAGGATTTTATGAATTTGACCTCAAAGGCAAAAGAAGTAAAAGCAAAAACAAAGGAATGGGACTACATCAAACTAAAAAAACTCTGCACAGCAAAAGAAACCATCAATAAGACAAAGAGACATCATCTGAATGGGAGAATATATTTGCAAACAATGCCTCTGATAAGGGCCTAATGGCTTAATATCCAAAATACATATGTAAAAAAAAACCTCATACAACTCAACAATGAAATATATATATTCTAACCTAAAAATGGGCAGAGGACCTGAACAGACACTTCTCCCAAGAATACATACAAAGAACTAAAAGACATATGAAAAGATGTTCAACTTCACCAGCTGTTAGAGAAATGCAACTCAAAATCATGATAAGATACCACTTTGTACCTGTTAAAATGGTTATCATTAACAGGTCAAAGTAATGACGAATGTTGGAGAGGTTATGGAATAAAAGGAAACCTCATACACTGCTGGTAGAAATGTAAACTGGTACAGCCACTATAGAAAACAGTATGGAAGTTCCTCAGAAAACTAATAGAATTACCAGATGATCCAACAATTCTTCTTCTGAATATTTACCCCCAAAATCTGAAAATATTTATCCACAGAGAAATATGCACCCCAGTGTTCATAGCAACATTATTCATAATGTCTAAGGTATGGAAAGAACCGGTGTTTTGCAATAGATGATTGGATAAAAAGGATGTGGTACATATATACAGTGGAATATTACTCAGCCGTAAGAAAAGATGAAACTGCCATTTGCAACAACATGGATGGATCTTAAGATTATCATGCTAAGTGAAATAAATCAGAATGAAAAAGTTGAGAACCATATGATTTCACTTATATGTGGGATATAATACTGAAAACAACAAACAAACATGACAAACAGACATAGACTAATGGACAGAAAGTGGATTAGTGGTTACTAGAGGTAAGGGGGGATGGGGGTAATTGAGATAAAAGGGGTCAAATATTTGGTGACAGAAGGAAATTTAACTATGGGTGATGAACACAATGCAATATACTTATGACATATTATTGAACTGTACACTTGAAACTTATTTGATTTTATTAGTTAATATCATCTTAATAATTTTAATAAAAATAAATTAAATTAAATTAAAAATTAAGTACTTTACACTTCCTTGGCAAAAAAAATTTTTAAAAATTCCAATGACGTTTTTCACAGAAATAGAAAAACAATCCTAAAATGCATATGGAATCACAAAGGACCCTGAATATCCAAAGCAACCTTGAATAAGAAGAACAAAGCTGTAATCATTACACTTACTGATATCAAAATATATGACAAAGCTAAAGTAATTAAAACGGTATGGTACTAGCATAAAAACAGACAGAAAGTCCAATGTACAGAAAGATAGCTCAGAAATAAATCTACATATTTATAGTCAACTGATCTTCAACAAATTGCTAAGAACACACAATGGGAAAAGGATAGCCTATTCAATAAGTGGAAATGTGAAAACTAAATGATCATACATGAAAGCACAAAATTCAACCATTATTTCATACCATATATAAAAA
The DNA here is from genome assembly GCF_014176215.1 of Rousettus aegyptiacus. Taxonomy (NCBI): domain Eukaryota; kingdom Metazoa; phylum Chordata; class Mammalia; order Chiroptera; family Pteropodidae; genus Rousettus; species Rousettus aegyptiacus. The sequence goes on from NW_023416284.1 coordinate 87,156,655, forward strand.
TCAACTCAAAATGGATTAAGAGCTTAAATGTAAGAACTGGAACTGTAAAACTTCTAGAAGCTCTGGACAATGATTATTTTGGGGGGATATACCCCCAAAATACAGGTAAATAAATAAAAAAGAGATTAGTAGGATTGCATCAAACTAAACAGTTCTGCACAAAAAAGGAAATAATCAACAGAGTAGAGAAACAACTTATAGAATGTATTTGCAAAGCATATATCCAATAAGAAGTTAATATCCAAAATATATAAGGAACTCAAACAATTCAATAGCAAGAAAACAAATAACCCAATTTAAAAATGGGCAAAGGACCAGAACATCCATTTTTAAAAGAAAACATAAAAGTGCCCAACGAGTACACCAAAAGGTACTCAATGTCACTAATTAGCAGGGAAATGCAAATCAAAACAACAATGAGATATCATCTCTCACCTGTTAGAATGGCTGTCTCAAAAAGATAAGAAATAATAAATGTTGGCAAAGATGTGGAGAAAAGAGAACACTTGAGTACTGTTGTTGGGAATGTAAGTTGGTATGGCCATCACTGGAAATACAATGGCTGTACTAGTATGAAAAACACTGTATAACCATTATGAAAAAGTATGGAGGTTTCTCAAAACAAAAACTGGGACTACCGTATGATCTAGGAATCCCAATTTTGGGTATAAAGCCAAAGGAAATGAAATCAGTATCTTGAAGAGATAGATGCACTTCCATGTTCACTGAAGCACTATTCACAATAGCCAAGACATGGAAACAATCTAAATATCAACATTAATGAATAAAGAAACTGTGGTATATATATGATGAAATAGTTTTCAGCTTTAAAAAATGAAGGAAATCCTGTCATTTTCAACAACATGGATGAACCTGCCACACAGAGAAAGAAAAATACTGTATAGTTTTACTTATATGTAGAATCTAAAAATGTCAAAATCATGGAAGCAGAGAATAGAATGGTGGTGGCCAGGGTTTGGGGGATGGAAGTAATAGAGGAGATGTTGGTCAAAGGGCACAAAATTTTCATTATGCAGGATGAATAACTTCTGGATATATAATGTACGGTATGATAACTATAGTCATCTATTGGTACTGAATTGTAGACTTGAAATTTGCTAAGTGAGTAGATCTTACACAAGAAAAAATGATAACTATGTGAGGTAATTAGTTTGATTATGATAATCACTTTACAATGCATATCAAAACCACCTTGTACACCTCAAATATATACAATTTTTGTTTGTTAATGATACCTCAATAAAACAAAAAATAAAACATCTCACTATATCAAAATTTTATATATATATGTACATACATATATATGTATGTATGTATATATACATATGTATGTGTGTGTGTATATAAATAGATAGATAGATAGATAGATAGATAGATAGATAGATAGATAGATAGATATAGATTTTTATACCTGGTTTCTGGTTTCTAGTGTGGAGCTCCTAAACTCTTAAAATTTCTGATAAGATAAATGGCTCAAAGCTTCAGGATAGAGACTGGTCACCAAAATAAGCCAACCTCATGATTAGAGAGTTAGAACTTTCAGCCCCATCCCACTTCCTACCACCTCCCCCACCTCTGTGGAGAAGAGAAAAGCCAAGTATTGAATTCAATCATCAATGGATAATGATTTAATTAATCATGCCTACATAATGAAACCACCACCACCACCACAACAACATCAAAACAAATAAATGGATCTGGAAAGCCTTCAAATTGATGAACACATCCAAATGCTAGGAGGGGTGGCACATCCAACTTTGTGGGGAGAGAGGTTCTTATGCTCAGAACCCATCCAGATCCTGTTTACCTCCACCTAGCTGCTCATTTGGACCCTTTGTAAGTATAGGGCTTTCCTAATTTTGAGTTGCTCTAGCAACTTATCAAACATGGGGATATAGGTGGCCATGGGAAGCACCCGCTTGGTAGTCACTGGGGCAGAAGTGTGAGTAGGCGGGAGATCTCATTTAGAGGAGCAGTCTTGTAGGACAGAGCCCTTAACCTGTGGAGTCTGTGCTAACTCTTGATAGTGTCAGAATTAAATTAGATTCTAGGACACTCAGTTAATGTGCAAGAATCAGATAATTGGTGTTGGAGTAAAGAATCTGCTGTCAAAAAACAAACAAACAAACAAACAAAAAGACAAAAAAAAAAAAACACCACAAGAATGAATCCCAATCCTTCACAAACTCTTTCAAAAAAAGAAAAGAAAACTTCCCAACTCATTCTATGAGTCAAAAATTACCCCCAAACAGAGAGAAGCAACAAAAATGGTGTAGATGATGGAGGCCCTGTTCATCCCTCTGGCGACCAAATCAGGGTTGTGGTGGACGCAGGGAGTAGCAGCAAAAAAAGATCACCTGAGATCTGGGTGAACAAGCCATGCACCCGGGGAGAAATCCAGGAAAGCACCCTGCAGCGGCGGGGGATGGGACGAGGCAAGGACACCTGGCTGCTCAGTCCCCAGTGGCTGAGTGGGATGAAGGCTGCAGCAGCAGCAGACGTCACACTCGCAGGTAGATCATCACAGTGGCAGACCTGCTCACTCTGGTCGCCAGTGCCCATTTGGCTGTGCACAGGGGGCACCAGGGACTTATAGGGAGACATTGTCAGAGTGAAGGCAAAAGTGAGACTGCTCTGTACAGAGGTGCCGGCAGTGTCCATTGTTCCCTTTTGAACCTTTCCTGCCTCTTAGTACATGGAACACAGCACCGCCATACCCCTGACTTCATCAAACCGGATAACAGAGGTTGCTCCATCCAGAGGATTTCCTGAAACGCCACCTCCCCTAACTCATGGCCTCACCCAAGCCACATTCAGGTGTGTCCTCAGCAATCAGGTCCTCCATGTTGAGCAGCCCCTAGACTCACACTGGAGGAAGCTGGCCTTAGTTCCTGGTGTGGCCTTTTGAGGCAACTATAAGCACAGCATCTGTGGATTGCTTGTTGAATCTTAACAGGGGGACCCAGAGGAATAGAGGCTTGGGCTAAGTTTGAAATGCAGCCAAACCCCTCTCAGGACTGTGCCACTGGACACGTACTTCACTAATCCATATTAATAAGACCTAGAGACTTGAGAGCTTTGCTTAGTACATAGAAACAGATATGGAAAGGCAGCCAAAAAGGGAAGACAAGCAGAAATCATATGGGAGAACAGAACAGAGGTCCAGGAATAATGGAGTCAAGAAATCTAACAGATGCAGAATTCAAAACACCGGTTATAAAGACGCTCAATGAACTTTTGGTTAAATTCAGGGAGAACATCAATGAAGTGATAAAAAAAAAACATAAAAATGTAAATGAAAATTATAAAGGGGAACCAGTTTGAAATGAAGAACACATTATCTGAGATGAAAAGTATATTAAATAGAATAAGCAAAGGAATAAGCAAAGCAAATAAATAAAGGATCAAATGCCCCATCTGGAGGATGGGAAAGCCAAGGACACATAAGCAGAATGGCAAGAGATAAGATGCCAATACTATAAAGGATCCAAATATCTGTCTGATTGGTATACCTGAAGAAAATCAAGATGTTGAACAGCTGTTTGAAGAAAGAATGATGGAAAACGTCCCTAAACTGGTGAAGGAAATGGACATAAAAACTCAAGAAGCTCAGAGAACCCCAAACCCAGGGATCCAAAGATGCTCACACCAAGACTCATCATAATTAAAATGCCAAAGCTTAAATACAAAGAAAGACTATTAAAAGCAGCGAGAGAAAACAAATAATTACCTACAAGGGAACACCCATAAGACTGGAAGCTAATTTCTCAAAAGAAACTATGCAGGATAGAAGGGCTTGGCACAAAATATTCAATGTGATGAAGACCCAGGATCTACCACCAAGAATAATTTATCCACAAAGCTATCATTTAGAGTTGAAGGACAGATAAAGAGCTTCCTAGACAAAAATAATCTAAAGGAATTTATCACCACCATGCCAGTATTACAGGAAATGTTGAAGGGACTTCTCTGAGAAGAAAAAACATATATCAAAAATAGGAATAAAGAATGGTAACAACTATATTTTTATCAATAAGTACCTCAAATGAAAAAAGAATTAAGTGCTTCAACGAAAAGAGTGGATGAATGGAAAGGAAAACAAGACCCCTACATGTTGCCTATAAGAGATTCATTTCAGATTTACAGACACACACAGTCTAAAAGGAAGTGGATGAAAAAACATAGTGCTTTGATGGACCTAGAAGGTATTTGTCAGACAGCAAAGATAAACACTATATTATTTCACTTATATACAGAATGTAAAGAAGAAAAAGAACAAACTAATCAAAAACAGACTCACAAATATAGTGGACAATTTGGTGATGACAGAGGGGAGGGGTGTTTGAGGAACTGGAAGAATGAGGTGAAAGATTAAAGAAGTATGAATTAGTAGCTGATGAGTGGTCATGGGCATGGGGAGCACAGCATAGGCAATACAGTTAGAATTAATATGTTGGCTAGGTGGAGGGTCAGGAGGTGGAGGGAGCAATTGGAGGGATTGTTTTACGAACTATATAGATGTCTAACCAATGTACTGTATTCTTGAAACTAATTAAAATAAATAGATTTTTTAAATACTGAATAACAAAGATCACTCTGAAAAAAATACCCCAAAACAAACAAAGACATCATATACCAAAAACATCACAAAGAACAAACTATAGACAATAACAAGTGTCAGTGAAGATGTGGAGAAATTGGAACCCTTATATATTGCTGGTGGGAGTGTAGCATGATGCAGCTGCTTTAGAAAACAGTTTAATGGTTTCTTAAAATATAAAACACAGAGTTGCCATATGGCCCCCAAACTCCTCTGCTAGAGAATTAAAAACATATGTTTACACAAAAAAAAACTTGTACATGAATTATTTACATAGTAGTAGTATTCGAAATAGTCAAAAAGTGGAAACAGAGATGTCCATCAACTGATGAGTGGGTAAAAATATTTTATATACCTGTACAATGGAATATTACTCAGTTTTAAAAACACGAAGTACAGATATAGGCTACAATATAGATAACCTTGAAAACATTATACTGAGATAAAGGAAGCCAGATTCAATGGCCACATATTATATAGTTTTATTTATATTGAATTTTCAGATTAGGCAAATTTATAAAGGAAGTAGATTAATGAACTCCAGAGGCTGAGAGGAGCGAGCATGGGAAGTGCCTGGCGCTTTGTTGTTGTCATTGTTTTTGAGGATGATAAAAATGTTCTGGACTTAAATAGTAGAGATGGTTACACACATTAAATATACCTGAAGTCACTTTAAAGTGATGAATTTCACGGTTTATGGGGGAAAAAACAATAATAAAAAAATAAACAACTGATTTAAAAATGGACGAAAGATTTGAAAAGCACTTTACCAAAGAAATGGATGCCAAATAAGCATATGAAAAGATGCTCAATACCATTAGTAATTAGGGAAATGCAAATTAAAATTGCAATTAGATCCTACTACACACTAAATAGAATGTCTAAAATTAAAAAACAATTTCCTATATCGTGTTGGCACAACCCTCATATAATGCTGGTGGGAATGTAAAATGGTACTGTCACTTTGGAAAATAGTTTGGCAGTTTCTTAAAAAGTTACGCATACATATACCACATGACCGAGCCTAGTAAGCATTTACTACAAACAAAAACATGCATCTCTACAAATACTAGCACATAAATGTTCACAGCAGCTTTGTTTAAAACAACCAAACCAGAAAGCATTCCAATGTCAATCAATAGAAAGAATAAAGAAATTGTGGTATATCACACAATGGAATACCGCTTAGCAATAAAAAGGAATGAACTACTAATGCACACAATAACATGAGTGAATCTCAAAATAATTGTGCTGAGTAAAAGAACTCAGATCAAAAAAGAGTATATACTGTATGATTCCGTGTATATAAAATTCTAGAAAATGTAAACTAGCCCTATAATGACATTAGGTAAATCAGTGGCTGCCTGGGGATGAGGGGAGAAGCAAAAGGAAGAGGTAACAAGGACACTTTGGGAGGTGGTGGACATATTTGCTATCTTGATTTTGTTGATTTTTCACAAGTGCATACATATATTAAAATTTAACAAATTATACACCATTAATAGGTGCAGATTATTCTGTTCCAATTACACCATGTAAATCTATTTTTTTTAAAAAAACTGTGAGTACACAGTGGTTTGGTAAGCACGGCTTACAGACAAACATGAAAAAGAGGAGTAGGTAAGAAAACAAGGCTTTCTATTTTCCCTGAGATGTGACCACTGAGGCAGGTTCCTTCATTTGCTTAAGATCAGCCTGTAAAGTCATTCTCCCCAGGTGATATGTGTGGACACAGAGTGTTGACTTCCCTGGATGTTCCCACTGAGATAGGAACAGGAGCAGCGGTACTTGGGCCCAACATGTTGCCTCTCAGGTAGGGTAGGTAATAGAACCAGTAAGCCCCACCACCTGTCACCCAGTGCCAACCCTCTGAGGATACCCTCTCTTGATCCTCCACCCCCACCATACCTCACTCAGAAAGAGGGACTCTTTCCATCTGATGTCTCAGGCTATCAAACCTAAGACCAACCAACTACAAAAATGTCTTATATCTGCTTTGCCCATTGTGGTTTTGAAAGTGTACATTTGCCTGAGCCACTATGTTAAGATAGATACTTCACAGACAAAGAAACTTAGATACATAAAAGTTGAGCGAGTAGTCTAAATGTTGGAGCCAGTACTAGAACCCAGAACTCAAGATCTAAACTTAGAGTTTCTGGCAGAATTCCAGTCCTGGCTGTTTAGCCAGGCCCCTCTGCTGAGAGGGCCCGGCCTCCCTTCCATCTGCCTATAGGTTGTCAACAGCAGAAGATACCATTTATTATTTCAGTGAGGTCCTCACATTCCAATATTAGAGGCCCTTAATTTAATGGTCCTCTAGAATAAGAGACCAGAAGTCATTACTGATCACTGTGAGGGCTTTTAGCTTAACCATGAGAGAGAGCCTCTACCAAATCCTCTGGTTTTAATGAAGCTGACTCCCCCTCCTCCATACTCACCTCCTGGATAGAGGTAGCTTTCTGACTAGCCAGTTTGTTTTTCATCTGCCAGGCACAGGCTCAGCCTCCCTTCCTCTCATCACAACCTGCTTCTCAACAGTGGCTCTTACAACCTCCATGACAGAGTGTGGCCTGCCCCCTAGAGGTGTTGTGGAGTCAAAGGAGTCAGCTGTCCTCCTGTGCACAACCCTCTGCACCTAAGCTCTCCCTTTCCCTCCAAATTCTACAGTTGGAGGAAGGCGGTCCTGCTGTATCAGTTGATCCGAGCCCCATGCCTAGAGTTTGCTGACACCTGCTCTTAGCCAGTTGCTAGGATAGGTAGGAAAACCCTGAGTTTGTTGTAGGGAAGGGAGATGTTCCCCCATGGCCCTAGGGCCCAGCAATGGGCACTGGGACAGCCCTCCTGGTTCCCCAGTCTAGGGTGGAGCAGGGATGGAAAGGGTGGACGAAGGCCCCAGGGGCTTGGGCCACTGTCACTGATCCATCTTACCTCCCAGAATGGATCTTCCTCTCCCCAACTGCACAGATATCTTCTTATTCTCTTTCTTTACCCCAGCACACACTCTTGGTAGCACTTGGCTTATGTGGTGTCCAGTGGTGCCCAATAAATGCTCCCTGCCTGGTTGGCTCACTGGTCTGACTGCACTCTCTCTACAGCCCCTTCCTGATGAGAACTTGCCACTCATCTTAGCCCACTGCACCTATCTTGCTTCTGCAGCTCCTGCACCAAGGGCTGATATGCCTATGGCAGGCAGAATCTGGTGGTCTCACCTGAGTGCATAGTGTATACCTGCTACCTTACTTTTGTCAACAAAGATCATCACCCTACCTGCACACCAGCATATCTGAGATAACACAGGTCACCACCCAGGAGTAAGGCCATAGTTTGAGAGAATTGGGAGAAACAAAGAAGCTGCCTCTCGCAACCAGAGCTCCCTGCAGGAGGAAGAAGAGAGAAGAAGGTGCCTCAGGTTCCTTGAACAGTGCTGCCTGAGAGCACCATGAGCTCAGATGTGCTGGTGTGCAGGTTGGGTGTTTTTTTCTTGGGTCTCAGATGTTCAGCTTATTATTGAGTGAGACTGAAGGTAGCAAGCGTGATTGAATATCTATAAGAAAAAAAACGGCATTGAAAACAAACACAAAAATATATGGGGTTCTCAACTTTTTCTGACTTGTTTTATGTAGCATAATTATCTCAAGATTCATTCATGCTATTGCAAATGCAGTATTTCATTTGCTTATGAGTAATATTCTATCATACCATATCTTTATCCAGTCATCTATTGAAGGACACTTTGGTTGTTTCCATGTCTTGGCCACCATGAATAATCCTGCAATGAACATCAGGGTGCACATATCTTTACAGATAAATGTTTTCAAAATTTGGGGGTAGCTACTCAGAAGAGGGATTGCTGAGTCATTTGGTTTCTTTCTGACTTTTATATTATCAATTGACAATTGAATTCTAATTAAAACTTCTGAATATGTTTCTTATGCTTACTATTTTATTTTTATCTAAAAAAATTTCAAATATTATTCAAAACATGCCACTCTCCTTTTTTCTACCCAATCACATATTTGAAATGACTAATTTTCTTCTTTGGATTTAAGGTAAAATGATAAAAACTTGTCTTTGCTATCCTGTAGTGTCTGAAATTTTATTTCTCCCCCAGATCCATCCTGGGCCACTTGCTGCAGAGTCACTGTTTTTTCTTTTTACTTTCTTGACCGATCTTAAACTCATCTTACACTTCTGTGTCCAGTTAATTACAGGAACATTTTAATTAATTGGTTTAAAGTTACATACTAGTATGAGCTTTCCATTGCCTCCAAATTAATAGAGGCTCTATTTTAAAATAAATTTATGAACTCTAAACTTCTACATTGCAGAATTTAATAATAAAAATTATGAAAGCATTTTGCAAAAAATTTGCTCTGAACCTGCTGTTTCTACCACATGATAAAATCTATGATGCAGAGACTCAGTGTGTTGTTCACACTATGTTACATAACCATTCACTGTGGTTCTTAAATTTGTACAAGGAAAATGTGAGTTAACAAATACACAGAAACCACATAAAATGCAGAACTATCTGACCATCTTAAGGAACTTGGTATTCCTTTTGTAGATTAAAAAAAGGGGTTCTATGGAAAGTAACTTCATAGGGTAATCTGATTATAAATTTCTAACTGGGCAGGTCATGATGGGTAGCATACCCCAGGCATAAAACTTTTTAGTAAAAGTCTTATCTTTGCCTTAAGTAAGCCCTGACCATTGTTTGAGTGCATCTAGGTTAACATACTTTTGAATATAAGCAGTAACCATCCTCAAGAGAGTATATAATCTTGTTAATTATCCAGTAACCCAATCTCTGCCTTGCTTTCTCCCACCTTCATGTACTCTTCCTTATGTTCCCTCCTTAATTTCAAATGCATAAAAGAAGCTGAAAAACTGTTTTTCAGGGAGCATTTGAGATCTCGCTTCTGAGCATGTATAATCAGTTTGGCTTAAATAAACTTATAAAAATTTTCTACAGGTTTGAACATTTCTTACCTCTATACTTTCATAGTGGGCAAAGCCCAGCTAGACATACTGAGGTCATGTCTCATGAGAACAAAGGCATTGACTATAGGGAAACATGCAGTTTTTAGTGCATATGTATTCACCAGCCAACAAATGGGCATATGAAAAAGAGCCAACTGTAATGAAAATATGAAAAAGAGTATGTAAAATGACATAAAGTGCTCACTAGACATGTATGCTTTGGGTGATTCTAGATTCAGGGATGGATCTGGGTTAGACATTGGTCCTATGAACGTGCTAGATCTGCCGCTTCTGCCTGCACAGGATGAAAACCATAAAGCTTCTGGTCCACATTATGGGTTCCAAACACAGAACATTATGATAGGATGATAACAGTGATATATGTAGTGATAGCGTAATTCTATATTAATGATCACAGAACAGTCTCCCAAATCCTTTTTCTTTGTGATATTTTTGCTATTCCATTAGCTGGTCACATACATAGGAAAAATGCTATTTACCAGAATATTCAAAGTCCAGCATAGGTTGTTGGAGGGTCCCATGTAGTGAGGAGCTTCTAGAGTTCCTAGAGCTGATGGTGATGGCTAGGATGATACTCAAAAGGAAGTGATGCCAGTGCATATGCCCCATCCAACTCTGAACACAGAAAACAACTTTGCATCCAATATTCCTGAGGAAACGTTTCAATCTTAAAATAGCCATTGTCTGGGGGCCTCCTTTAGAGAGGAGGGACAAGGAGTTGGCTACAGTCAGGTGCTTGAGGATAAAACCTATGGACCTTAAAATCTATCTGGTTAAACAAAAGAAGCTATAGTGGTAAAGTAGGAAGAAATGCTCCAGGAATCCAGTTACGGTCAGATAAGATCTTTTCTATCACCAAATCATTGGAGGCCATTAGTCATTTTCCAATAACTGATACTCCTAATCAGAGTGAGAAGATTCTGCAAGGAAACATGTAGTCTGTTTTACCATGGCAGCTGAAATTGCCGGCCCATAATTTTTTATATCTATTTCTCTTTTCTCTAAGAGTTTTGCTCCAAAAAGAGTATTCCTCCACTATATAACTATTGTTAATGTTTAACATATAACTTTTATAATAATTCAATGAAGTAATGGCTTTATTCTTCCCATTTTACAGGTGAAGAGATTTGAGACACAGGAAAGCTCTAAATGGCATTTCTAAAATCACTTCCTTGTAAGGGAAGAGCTAGAAGTTGACAATGTGCCTTACCACTACACTATGTGTCTCAGCTTTATGTTTTCCTAATATCCCACATTTATTATTTTTTTAATATCTTAACTTATTTTTAAATAATGGTTAATTATTTTAATTGTGTGTGGCAAGTTTTAATTTAAATCTAATTACTTATTTTATAGGCAAATATTTTCTATAATGGTTCAGAGATCCAAATAGAATACAAATGCCCTGACTTTAGTATAATCCTAAAAGAATAACCTTCTAAAACCAAAGGACTTTACTAAGTGTATAAATGATTCCATGTTGGCATTAAAAATGAGACCATTTTCTATCTTAACTAAAAGTAGCATATAAGCAAGGGGTATAAAACATGAATAGGAAATAAAATATTACAGAGAAGAAAATAATTATCATTAACTATACAAAAAAATAATTATCATTAACTATACAATAGCAAATACAATTATTTCAATGTCAGAATTGTTAATGATATTAAAATATAGGTAAAGATGAATCAGGAGGTGTTGAAACTTCTTCACTGAATAAATTCACATATTACTAAAATGATTATTATACCTTGAAATGGCATTAGAACATTATTTGAAATCAGATAAAATATAATTCTGAAAATAATATTTCTGAAAACTTCTGAGGTCTGTGACTTTTTTTCTAATATGAATATCCAAGGTTATTAAGTTGCATTTCCTTGAATGCCCCTTTCTGAGGGGTGTTCATGAAGGAAAACAGTCTCACCATAATCAGCAGAAACCAGATATTACCTTTAATCACATAATCACTGTCTGCATTAAGTATATAATATGCCCACAGGCTGTGAGTATATGGATGGAAGTCAACCAGGTCTGAGATATAAATTTGTGATCCTATGACCTCACCTCTCTGTAGATCTGCTATTATCATTTCACCTGTTGCAGCAATGACAATATATAGCTGGGGTGCTGAGGATTTTTTTAAAAAATCGTCCCAGTTAAAAATTACCAAAAATGATTACAACTTTCTAATGAGCATCTCCAGTGACTCAGATCACAGTCTTTGGGAGACATTCTTCTTTCCCGTGATTCCTAGAAGCAGGCAGGGTCTCACAAGGAAGGTGTGGGAATGCAGAGGTCTAAGACACAAAGATCTAAGACACGAGGGACCAATAGCAAAGCACATATATCTTACTGGATTCTGTGCTTTCCTGAGATGTTCTTCTTATGAAAATAAAATTTTCTGTTAAACCCCAAAATTATGATCAGAACCATTCTTTAATTATGAACAGAGAAATAAGGTCACACAGACAGCTTGCGAAGAATTTGTCAAGAGGTTAGAGTGGAGGAAAGACATGAAGTCAAATATTAGCATGAAAAACAAGTAAATTTATACAATTGAATGCACAGTAATGTGTAAATATAGATGATATATATTCTAAGAATATATATTTTTATCAACATTTATCCTTAGAGAGATATTCTAAAACGAATAATATTCATAGAGTAAATAGAGACATTTATCCAAGAATTCCTTCACACATATACAAAAATCAAAAAGTTCATATAGTCCAAGAGGAAAATTCTACTAATGAACTAATTGATAAGCCAATGCTACTTAAATTATTAAAGAATTTTGAAGTATACAATCACCCCAATAGATTTTAGGAAAGGTATGTAAGAGTGATATCAGAACCTTGACTATCTTGAACCATATAGAATATTACAGACAAATATGATGTACATGATATAAATATACAATATAAATAAAATATTAGATAACATTGGGTAAATACATGAAAACATTAATTCATAATCAAGTGCTTTTTATGCCAAAAATGCAAGTGTGATTCAGCATTAGTAAGTTTATTTACACAATTAATCACATTAATAGAATTAATGACAATATCAGGTGATGCTCAAAAGTGTAAAAAAGGCATTGGCAGAATTTATAGAAAATTATGTTTAAACATTCAATCAATAAGAAATAAGTGTAAAATATTTCTTTAAAAAACATGAAAATAGATTTGTATAAATGAAAATAATGAGACCACATGTTTGGATAGGAAAATTCAACAATATCAACAGGTCGATAATCCTCTCATCAAATTATAAACTGAGTTTGACTCCAATATAAATACCATCTGATTGTATTCTGGAGATAGAAATGCTATTGCCAAAAAGGATAAACAAATAAAAATATTTATGAAAATTCTGAAAAGAAAAAGTTGTTATACATTATACATTATAAAGACTTGGAAATTAAAATACTGTTCTGTCAATTAATGATTAGACTGAGACAAATGGAATACAAAATTAAAAATCGAAATCAAATTTATAGAGAAATTTAATATACCATAAGGCAGCAGTGGTGAAAGAAGACATGCAGACTTGGTGTGTCTCTCTGGAGATCACAGACCACAATATGCAGCTGAGCCATTGTTTGCTCTCTGTAGGGCTGGTATCTCCACATGTGCATGGAGGACATTTAAGGTTTCAGCCAGGAAGCATTGGCTATTGTCTGTGAATGCAGTTTCAGCTGGCTCAATGTACATTGTAACACGTTCTCAAGACCCCCAGTATGTTCCTTGTTGAGCTGAGATGTAGCTATACAAAGATTTTGTTCTTTATTCCGAGAGTCTGTTTCAAGTAGCTCATATCCAGTGTACTAGGTACCCCAAGTCAAAGATTAAAAATACAAATTATATAATATTTAATGTTTCTAATTGACATATTTGTTTCCTTAGAGCTCTAAATCTAAACAGGCTTAACCAGTTCTTGAGGTTTATACACACACACACACACACACACACACACACATATATATACATATATACATATATATACATATATATGTGTGTTTGTGTATATATATATGTGTGTGTGTGTATATGTATATCCAGATTCTATGATTTTAATATATATATTCAGAATCACTATTAAGGAATTTCTCATTCAATGCCATCCTATTATCATTAAGAGACAGTTTTATGGGAAAAGATGGTGGTCATGAAACATTTAATACTATATCCAGTTATATTTTAATAATTGATTAAAATATAACTATTACTATCATTACTCAACTTTAATAATTGGTAAAACTAAATTAAACTTCCAGAGAAATATTTGGACTTCAACAGCATCAGCATCTTTCAAATATAGTCAACTGATGGTGTACATTTAAAATTATGACTTTAATGTCACATTCCTTACAAACAACTTAAATTCTATATTCATTTTATATAATATTTATAAAAAAATTAAGATCATTGATTCAGTTTTTCAATGTTATTTTTTCTTCATTTTATTTATTTTATTATGCATATATAAAATATTTATGTCTCAATAGTCAAAATTATATTATATACTCATTTAACCTCAATTCCAAATTTACCTTTTTCAATCTCCCAATAAATAACCATTTGTATCATTTGCAAATTTATTTCTCATTTCTATACCTAATGGTAAGCTATGCAATATTCTGCATTCTGCTCTTTCACAAACAGTGAAGACCACTTCATCTTAGAATAATAGTCTTTCCTATCTTTTTCAAGCTCCACAGTATAGAATCATGAGTCTCCCTTCTTTCCCAGTCCCCTTGCATCAAGGCAAGGCCAGATGACAAATTTTGCCTAATAGGGTATGAATTGAATTGATGTCTCACTTCCAGGAAAAACAATCTAATATCCAATGTATAACTTCTTGCTCTCTCTCATCCTTTGCAGTCATAATGACTGACATGATAGAAGCATCTGCATCCCTGAATTACATGTGATAGTGAGTATTCCTAGAGTCAAACAACCCAGGGTGGAGATACTGAGAGAAAATAATAATAAACCTGTTGTGTCTTAAGTCTCTGGGATTTTTTTGTTTTGGGTTCTCAGAAATCACAGCACATTTGTAGCTTTATAACACCTGCCATAGAAAATTCTTAAAGCAAAGACATGTTATTTCATTTTAATACACCTGTAGAACATATTTCAAATATGACCTTGTAGTTGGCCACAGAAAAAATCTCAGAGTTGCAAAATTGATCTGTCAAATAGCCCACATGTTCTTACTATAATGGAATCAAAATAAAAAATGATAATCAGATATTAAAAATAAAACTAAACCATAAAAATATAGTTTATATTGTGAGTTCATTACCAAATTGAGTAGTTATTTTTAACGTGTTTTCCTCTTTTAACTTTATGCTAGACTTTAGTGATTAACCCTCTGTTCTAAAATAGCTTTGCCATTTTCTAATTCTGTCACATTAATCAAAGCTTTGTACACTTTTGCTTCAGGTAAAAGACCTCCATAATAATGATAAATGAATGGTTAAAGAAAATATGGTACACACACACACACACACACACACACACACACACACAATGACATACTACTTAGCCATAAAAAGGATGATGTCCTGACATTTGTGACAACACAGATAGACCTTGAGAGTTTTATACCAATGAAATAAGTCAGATGTAAAAAGACAAATACTGTATATTTTATATCTCACTCATATGTGGAATATAAAATAAAAGCATAAATAAAATAATAATAATAACAAACAAACAAAAAACCCTATAGAGGCAGACAGAAGATCAGTGGTTTCCAGAGAGGAAGTGGGTAGAGGGAGGGTAAAACAGGTAAAGGGACTCAGTTATATTGTGATCAATGGAAACTAGATGTTTGGTTGTGAGCATAATACAGTATACACAGATGTCAAATTATAATATTGCACACCTGAAACTTATATAATATTATAAACTAATGTTACAGCAATAAAAAAATCATGCTGAATGCGATTAAAGCAAAAACGTTATATAAATACTGTATAACATATAAGATAAAAGTTCATTGCCAATTATTGAGTCATTTATTATGAAGAATTAAAGGAATAAAACTGTGGGATGTGACCAAAGCAATGGGTTTTAATCAATTAATAGAGATAAAGAAGGTTTGAAAATGAGGAATTGATTGTTTAATTTTGTAAGCTAAAACATGGAGAAAACAAACCCAAATGAACTAGAAGTTTCAAATCATTAAAAATAAAGCAAATATGAATGCACATTTAAGAAATAATGGACTTTAGGAATGAAATAAAGAAATATTATTTAACTCAAAATATTTTTTAAAAAGCAAAACTTTGACAAAATAAAGAAATAAGAAAGAACATATACATACTTTGGGTTCCCATCCAGCATGCAAGGAACTTGGAAGTCATCACTCTGTCCTAACAAAAAATAAAAAGTCGAACAAACTGAAAAATCAACAATTCTTCTTAGATCTGTCAGAGAATGGAGGTCACAGGAAAAAATGCTACTCCCAAAGTTGGAGAGAGATTGATACAGAGAATAACAATTTAGAACAGAAATCTGAGAGCATAAACTTCCACGGAAATCAGGGCTGGTGTAAGAAATCTTCAACCATAATTGTTGAATTACTGGAGACTCAATGTAAACAAGTTATCTCACAGGAGCCCATGCCAGCCCTCAGGTGTCTCCATCTTTTATACCTGCATCCATTTCTGCCCTCAGAAGGCTCTATGCAATATGCCTTTTGCCAATATCTTCTCTTTGTGCCTGGAGCCTCTATGACTACAGCCAGCCCATGTCTCCTTTCCCATATCTCCATCTCCTATTCCTGCAGCTTATGTTTGACTCGAGGTCTCCAGTCACTGTGTCACAGTTTGGTTACCTGTTAACCTGTTGAAGGACACTTTGGTTTCTTTGAAGTTGCCAACTTATGCTCATCGTGGATAAAGCTGCCACATGTATTTTCTTGCTGGTTTTTATGTAGATATAACTTTTCATGCCAGTTGGATAAATACATAGGTATTGTTAATTTGGGAGTTTAAGTCTTTCAAATAGGAATGTATTGCTGTTTTATTATTATTTTATATATATAATGTGTATATATATATGTATAAAATTCAGGGAGTTGTTTTTCTTATCACTACGTTTTGTGAGTTCTTTGAATATTTTGGATACAAGTCCTTCAGATATGTGTTTAGCAAATATTTTCTTCGAATACTGTCTTTCACAGTCAAAAACTGTAATTCAATAAACTCTACATTATCAATGTTTGCTTTTCATGGATTGTGCTTTGGGTTGTATATAAAATCTAATCACCAAACCAAAAATCACAGAAATTTGTCCACTGTTTTTTTTTTTTAGAATCATAATTCTGGAAACATAATTTTATAGTTTTACATGGGCCGTGAATGATTTTAAGTAAATTTATATGTAAGGTGTGAAGTTTGTGTCTTTGTTCATTTTTTTTCCCCAAGTGGTCATCATTTTGTACTGTTACTGTTTGTCGAAAATACTTACTATCTTTTCTTCAATTACCTTGCTCCTTTGACAAAGATCAGTTGATTATTTTTTTCTTGTGTCTGTTTGTGGACTCCCTATTCTACTCTTTTTTGTCTATTTTTTTCTTTCACCAATGCCATGCTCTCTCTTTGGTTACTGTCACTTTAAAATAAATCTCAGAATTGAGAGTATGAGTTCTTCAGGTTAGTTTTTCAGTATTCTTTATACAACTCAATATTTAAAAACAGTTTGTTAAAGTCTGCAAAGATATTTGCTAGGGTTTTTATTAAGATTATGCTGAATCAATCAATCAAGCTGGGAAGGTTGTTTTCTTAAATTTTTGTCTTTGACAGTCTCCTACTCACAGATTTATGCATACTTTGTTGGATTTATACCTCATGATTTCTTCTCTTTTCTGTTTTAGTTCCTTTTTTTTTCATTCATTCCTTCCAGTCTCCCTTTCTTCCTTTCTTCTTTTCATTTTTTTTTTGGTGTTTTTTTGTCCATTACTAGTATATAGGAAAGTAATTAACTTTTGCATACTGATCTTGTTCTTTGCTTCTTGTTATTCCCATCAATTCCCATCAAGACACATGATACTGAGCTCAACTCCCTTTGAGTTTAGCAAATTACAGAAATAGAATAATCCTAATGATGAAAGTCTGTGCAGCGAAAGGCCTGGTGGAGGCGCCAGATGACCGCTAACCAGTGAGCTCTAAGGGTCGTGAGCTGCTCTTAGTGGCTTCTCTTTTCCGATCTGCGTGGAGGTATGCACGTTTCTCTGTGGACAGCGAGGAGCAGAGTTTGGTTTCCTTAGGACCTACCATGGCGCCACCGCGGCTTCAGGACCACTTGGGCAACGTCAAGCGGGGAAAACGCTTCTTACTCGCGCCTCTATGGTTGTGGAGGGGGCTGGACTGACTTCTCGTGGACATTTTTCTAAAATAGCCAGCACAGACCTTCTCATTTTTCTGCACGGTTCTCTCATGCTTTGTTCTTCTTTTCTCGACTTGGGCAAGACTTATTTTCTTTTAAAAAATTTCTTCATTGAGAGTTTGCATGGAAAATTATGTTTTGTTTTGTTTTAAATCGGATTCAGGATTATTTCTTAGGAGCAATCCCAATACAAATTCAGAGAGAGGAAAACCATGAACAATAATAGTACAACGTATAAAATATTGGGACCTTCCAGTGTAATGAGTTGAGGACAAAGCCATGCAAGCCAAGCCACAAAGGTAAGTGGATATCCTTTTACACATGCTTTCGCTAAATTTTGAATGGTTCATGTTTTCTACAACATCAAGTAGTTGGAAAAAATATTGCCAGATTGAAGAATAGGTGTATTATAACTCATGACACTACTTTAAGTTTAAATATTTTATATATACCAAAGCCAAAATATTTTCACTTTCTTTACTTTCTTGGTTTATTTTCAGATTCAGAAAGTGTATATGTTTTGTTAAAGTTTTACATTCATCCAACATACTCACAAAGTTACTTCTTCTCATTGATTGTAAACAAATGTATAGTCTCTCTAATCATCATGATGCTTGACATGTCAGGATTTTTCCTTAGAAAGCTTTATTTTTTATCTCTGCTTGATTCAAATTATTATCATACTCTGATAATTTGTACAAAATGTGTAATCTATATGATGCTTTTGATTTCAGTGTGGTATAGTTCCTATTTGGAGTTATATATATTATTGTTAATTTGAGTGGAAGTGCCTGACTGCTTTTATCCCCGCTCCAGGCTGGCACAAAAGGAGGAAATTATTGCATCTTCTCCGATCATTTCACCAGGTAATCTATGCCAAGACCATATCAATCCTTCATGCTCCAGAGGTACTAAAATTCCCCCAACAGAATTCTAGAGGGGACAGAGCTAGAGGGATGACCCTGAAACTCTGTCTAAGCATTTTTTTACATGACGCTCAAAACATACATGTACAGACAGACTCAGATCAGTGCAATCAAAGACAGAAAATTACAACTGAAAACTAAGCTTGCATCTGAGGAGCACCAGTGAGAAGTAGTGGTATTGATGGGTCATGAGGCTTGATTGATTGGAGGAGACAGCTACACAAGCAAACGGCCTTCTCCTTGGCCTGCCGCCTAGACAAAGGACAGTAGGTATCCATTAGAGAAAGGGCTTCTTGAGGAAAATGGACTTCCAAAATTTCACATTTCGCACAGCATCCTGAAGTCATTCAAGACATCAAAGACAAGATAGCTATTAATATAATATTTATGCAGTACCTCCTTAATAACATTCAGACTCTTATAAAGGCTATTAGTTTCACAACTCTGGCTGAGCTGGATTTGAGTAGGGCTTAGTGTCTCTATCAAAATTTTATGTTGTTTCTGTTTTACTGTCATGGTAAAAACAGATAGTTTAATTTTTATTTTATTTTTTAATTATAGCTCATTAAAGTGATTTCATTTATTTGTTTGTTTGTTTATTTATTTTTATTATGGTGACCATTGGTTAACGAAATCCAGTAAGTTTCAGGTGTGCAATTCAATAGTAAGGTGTGTGTATATATATTATATATTATATATATATAATATATAATATATATACACACACACACAAATATATATATTTATACATATATTTTATATATATACATATATATGTATAAACACACACACGTATATACACACACACATCGTATGGACAGATTGTTTAAAAAAGTAATTTATTTTCAAATAATCTCAAACTTATGGAATAATGCAATAGCAGTACAAAGTACCGATTCCTTCGCTCAGCTTCCTCAGTGATTATTGCTTTGCTACATTTACCCCTTCACAAAAATGATAGTTATTCTGATACCTTTCCCCAAATTACTCTTGGCATCAAAGATATCATTTCTCTTATCAGTGTTTTTTTCCCCCTAAAACAAAGACACTCCCCTAAGTTACCACCATATAACCCCAAATCAGGATATCAACATGGTCTAATACTTAAATCCCACCTATAGACCCATTTCAAATGATTTTCTTCCATTCCTGTTCACTTTTCCTTTTCTGGAACTGTCCTTGAGACTTTTCCGCATTTTTACATCTTTCACAGATTTAAAGAGTACAGATTACTCCAACTCAGATCTGCCCAATGTGTCCTCCCTGAGCAGATGTGGGCCCTGTAGGAGACTCCCAACCTGATGCTGCACTGTCTTCAGTGCATCCCTTCAGGTGACATGAGGTCCATCCACCCCATCAATTTTATAACTGGATGAAAATTCTGTCAGGTTTCTTCACATACAAAAGTGCTTTTCCCTCTGAGTTTATGTCAATATTCCATTCAACTTTCACCTAGAAGACTTTGTATTTATTGATGAGTCTTACCTGTATCAATCATCTCTATGATGGTTGCCAAATGGTGATTTTTGCTTCCATCATTGCTTCAGTATTTAAATTTGGCTTCCTACCATAAGAAAAGGCTCTTCTCCCTTATGTATTTGTTATGTAATAATAAACTGATGATTCTTATTTTATTCAATATGATTTAATCTTTCTTCATTATTTATTTTGATGCTTAAGTTGCCCCAAAGTTGACCACTGGGATCCTCTTCAAGATGATCACATCAGGACCCATGTAAGACATCTGTGCTTGGTTGAGATGGTGTCTGCAAAGGGAAGGTTCCATTATTCCTGTCTCATTTCCCCAAGTTGAGGTGCCATTTCTTTCATCGAGCTATGAGAGCAGCCATCACTGAACACTTAAAATTCACAGTACCTGTGTAAATTTTCTATGGGTATATTCTCTAATATTTACTTCAATTTAGTATGTACCTAAAGGCCTCTTTTACAAATAAGTATCTTATCATGTGTCCTTTCTGCTTTACCATTGTGGTTGATTTCCCACTGCCTTTAGAAAAAGGACCATAGGACCGACCATGGCTTCAAACTCTGAATACTCTGGCATGCAGCCCTCTAAAGTACAATCCACTCCAGTTACTTGCAGTTCAGTCTGCTTTCCCTTTATAGTGAGACAATGATCCACTTTTGTCTAGGGCATTTTACACATGTTCTCTTAATCTGTTAAAACAATTTCTACTCCTACCAAAATTTCCAAGACATTGTCCAGCTATATTCTCAAGGTCTCAGCTAAAATATCTTTCTTTCCAAGATTTTCTTACTGTCTTCACAAAGGAAGCCTTTCAGGAACATGCACCCAAACCATCCTTCTCTTTATTAATTATATCCTATAAAGTAAACTTTAAACTCCATGATGTATGTGGTCTGTTTTATTTCCCAATATAACCCCATTCTCTGGTTCAGACGTGTCTCAGAGTAGACCTGCCATAAATATTCTTTTATAGAAAAAAGGGATCAACACTTTTATCATGAATGTTGCATAGAGATAGATTAAAAAGACAAAAGGTAACATCAAATATAAAACCTACAGAAGGATAAAATAATATCAGGTAAGATTACCTAAAACATCTGCTTTTTAAATAATAAAGACCACACTTTCTTTGTTCCAATAGAGTGTATTTTTAAGACTACCTTTTGGAAATAAAAGCTTGTATTCAAAATATAAACATATTTTTAAATTTTTCTTCAGAAATAATTTATTCTTATATATCACCAGAATACTTTGAGACATTTTATTTTTTTTAAAAAAAATAAGCTAAATACATCCCATGTATAGTAACGTCAATGATATAACCTGGCTCTTTTGTTCTGAGAGTTCTTAATATTTTAATTCTTTGTAATTATTTAATCTTTAGAACATTGGCTAGAGCTGATATGGAGGGAGCCATGCTGGGTGGCCCCTTCTCTTCCTTGGTAGTAAAATAGGGACACTCCATAACTCTCAAAATGGTTAATCCCTTAAATATTTTATATTATCATAAACACTACTCATTATACAAAGCCACACTGAAGCCCACAGCCTGAGAGAATATTGGTAGATAATACCTGCTTATTAGACTGATCCTCTTGCTATAAACTCTGCAATAGTTTCCGGATGAGGTCAAAATCCACAAAGCAGTGAAACCTCTGGGAAAAGTCATGATTGCCTCTTGGATCCTTTGAAACATTGACAAAAGTAAAAACATCACTTCGTATCCCTTTTAGTGAGATGATAATTCACATAATGTAAAAATCATTTCAAAGTGCACAATTTAGACTGATGTCAAAGACATGGTGGAGTGAGAGATGTCTCCAGATCTCTCCCCTTTAAACAACAATAAACTGAACATCTAAAACTGAAGAAAAAACCACTCAACTTGAACGCTAGCACATCTGAGCATGGGATCTGTTCATAAAGCTACCACAGGTCAGAACCTTGTGAGTCAGGCAGTAGACTGGGAGAAATAAAGAAGCTGCCTTTCACAGCCAGAGCTCCTGAAGGAGGAAGGGGGTGGGAGAAGGTGCAGTGGGTTCCCTGAACAGCCCTGCCTGAGAACACTATGAGCTGCACCCAGTGGCAGTGCCCAGGGACCAGGGCAGAAAGCAGAGAAGTAGGGACAGCAGAGAACTACAGACAGCAGAGAAGCATCACTTGATTATTATCAGTCCCGGTTGCAAACATAAGGTTGAGCCACAGGTTCCATCCCCCAAAACAGAGGAATCCCCTCCCCCATATCTTCCAGACCGAACACTGTGGAGCCTCAGGGGAATCTGAACAAACACTATTAAGCTGTCGCTAACACTGACAGGAATTGATACTGAGGATAGCGAGTGTAATTGAAGATCTATTAGGGAAAAAAAGGCATTATTAAGATTGTATCTAAAGCAATAATCCAAGAGGTTTAGATGCCACCTAATGGAAACCAAAAGGAAAATGCAACCTTTGCAACAGGCTAAAGAGATACCTTTATATAATAAATCATTCTGGAAAAAAAAAGCATAATATACTTCCATTAATGCCCAGACAAAGAAATAGTACATTAAACACCATGAACAAGCAAGCTGACAAGGCAGCTCAGAAAGAAAGAGAAAAATCTCCAGAAAATAAGCTGACAGACATAGAAATATGTGACTTAAATGACAGAGAATTCAGGATGGTACTTCCAAAAACACTCTATGAGATCCAAAAAAAAAATCATATCAACAATTTTGGGAACAAAAAAGCAACTAGTTGAGCAGAATGAGTTCACTAGCAAGATTAAAAGCCTCAAAAAAAAATTGAACTTCTGGAGAAAAAGAACACACTGATGAGATGAAAAATGAAATAGCAAGCTTGGGAAATAGAGTCGACCAAATGGAGGAAAGGATTAGTGATATCAAAGACAGAAATCAAGAAATATGTCAGGAGGAAGAAGAAAGAAACTGAAGAATGAAAAATAACAAAAGAGAAATAACAGAACTAGCTGATACCATCAGGAGAGGAAACATAAGAATAATGGGCATTCTAGAAGGGAGAAGAAGGAGCAGGTATTAGAAAGCATTTTCAGACAAATAGTGGATGAGACTTTCCCAAATCTAAGGAATGAGTTGGAGCTTGGAATTCAAGAAGTCAACAGAACACCCAATTATCTCAACCCAAAAAGGCCTCTCCAAGACACGCTGTATTAAAATTATCAAAAATGAATGACAAAGAAAGAATTCTCAGAGCAGCCAGGGAAAAGGAGATGGTACCCTATAAGGGAAAAACCATTAAATTATCATCGGACTTCTCAGCACAAACCTTACAAGCCAGAAAGGAGTGGAACCAAATATTCGAACTAGTAAATGAAAGGAACTACTAGCCAAGAATAATGTATCCAGCTAAGCTCTCCTTTAGATATGTAAGAGAAATTAAGACCTTTCCAGACATACAAAAATTGAGGAAATTCTCCACTATGAGGAAATAATGAAAGGAGTCAGCTCACCTAAAACAAAACGACAAAAAAATACATAACTACGGGTAAGGCAATTAAAGCAGAGGAGTGTCACCTTTACTAAGAACAGGGCGTTATAAGCTTAAACGATGGGAAAATATTTGCCACAGAAAGATAGTATTGAACGTTCAGCACACATAGGGACAAATTGAGACAACAATGACAGAAAAGGAAAGGATGCAAAGATCCAAATTCGCAAAAGGGAATGGAGATAAGGCACATGCAGAAGAAAAAGGGATGAGTGTATATTTATAACTATCCTTTACATATTCGTAATGGTAACCAAATGCCAAAGATTCAGAACCAAAATATGTAACATAAAATGAGAAGGACCAGAGAGAAAACCCACAAAAGCCAACCTAAATAAAGAAAACAGAGACACAAGAACAAAGAAGCAATGGAAACACTGAGCCACCAGAAAGCAAAAGATGATTGGATCGAAAAAACAACACCCAACCATATGCTGCCTCCAGGAGACACATCTCAGCTCCAAAGTCAAATATAGACTGAAAATGAAAGTGTGGAAAATGATATTTGAAGCAAGTGGCATTCAGAGAAAAGTGGGAGTAGTGGTACTAATATCAGACAAAACAGACTTCAAGATAAAAAAGGTAAAGAAAGATACTGAGAGACTCTTCATGATGATAAAGAGAATTATGCACCAAGAACACATAACATTTCTTAAGATATACACTCCCAAACAAGGTGCCCTGAAATATATAAAGCAACTACTAACAGAACTAAAGGGAGAAACAGACCAAAACACTATCACAGGAGGGGACCTAAATGCCCCACTGTCAGATGTGGACAGATGATCCAAACAGAAAATCAATAAGGAAATAACATCCTTAAATGACACGTTAGACCAACTGGACATAATTGACATTTACAGAGCTTATACATTCTTCTCTAGCGCAGATGGCACATTTTCAAGGATTGACCACATACAGAGACACAGAGATCACCTTGAAATCTTACCAGCCATTCTCTGATCACAATTCTTTGAAACTAGAGATCAGTTGCAGAAAGAAAGCAGGAAGAAACACAAATACATGGAGATTAAACAACATGCTACTGAAGAATAACTGGTCAGAGAAGAAATAAAAAGAGAGATCAAGAAATGCATAGAAATGAATGATAATGATAATGATAATGCAACACATCAAAACTTTTGGAACACAGCAAAAGCGGAAATAAGAGAAAAGTTCATATCATTAGAGGCCTATATCATAAAACAAGAACGAGCCCAAATAAGCAACCTAATAATGCTTCACCTTAAAAAACTAGAAAAGGAAGCACAAATGAAATCTAAGGTTAGCAGTAGGAAAGAAATAATCAAAATTAGAACAGAAATAAATAAAATTGAAAACAAACAAACAAATAAGATAGAAAAAATAAATACAACAAAGAACTGGTTCTTTGAGACAGTTAATAAAATTGACAAATCCCTGGCTAGACTCACAAAAGAAAGAAGAGAAAGGACACAAATAAACAAAATCTGGGATGAAAGAGGAGAAAATACACCACGGAAATACAAAGGATCATGCAGGAATACTATAAAAAAGAAGTATATAATAACAAATTCAATAACCTAGAAGAAATAGACTGGTAGTTAGAAATATACAATCTTCCTAGACTGAATCAAGAAACTGGAAAATCTAAATAGGCCAATCAGCAGTATGGAAATTGAAACAATCATCAAAAATCTACCAAAAAGTAATAGTCCAGGAGCAGATGGCTTCACTAGTGATTTCTACCAAACATTTAAAGAAGATTTAATGTCTATTCTCATTAAACTCTTCCAAAAAACTGAAGAGGAGGCAATACTTCCCAACTCATTTTATGAGGCCAATATTACTCTGATACCAAAACCCAGTAAGGAAAACACAAAAAAAGAAAACTACAGACAAATATTTCTCATGAATGCAGATGCAAAAATCATAAATAAGATACTAGCAAACTGAATACGGCAACATATTAAAAAGATTATATACCACGATCAAATGGGCTTCATCCCAGAGGTACAGGGATGATTCGACATACACAAATTGATTAATGTGATACAGTATATAAACATATTTAAAAATAAGTATCATTTGATCATATCAATAGATGCAGAAAAAACCTTCAACAAGATACAGCATTCGTTTATGATCAAAATATTTAACAAAATCGGTATAGAAGGACATTACCTTTATATAATAAAGGCCATACACAACAAACCATCAGCCAACATTATACTTAAAGGTGAAAAACTAAAACCATTTCCTTTAAGACTAGGAACAAGGCAAGGCTGTCCACTATTGCCACTGTTATTCAATACAACATTGGAGGTCCTAGCGACTGCAATCAGGCAAGAGAAAAATGTAAAAAAGCATCCAAATAGGAAACAAATAAGTCAAACTGTCACTATTTGCAGATGAAATGATTCTCTATTTAGAAAACCCTAAAGACTCCACAAGAACACAAGTGAAAACAATAAGCAAATACAGTAAAGTCTCTGGATACAAAATCAATGTTCAAAATCCATAATGTTCATACACTATAATAATGAAGCATCAGAAAAAGAAGTGGAAAAAAATAATTCCTTTTGCAATTGCAACAAAAAATAAAATACCTAGGAATAAATCTAAAAAAAATATGTGAAGGACCTATATAATGAAAACTATAAGACCCTATTAAAAGAAATCGAAGAAGACACAAAGGAATGGAAAGATATTCTGTGTTCTTGGATTTGAAGAATCAACATAGTTAAAATGACCTTATTACCTAAAGCATTATACAGATTTAATGCAATCCCCATCAAAATCTCATTGGCATTTTTGAAAGAAATAGAACAAAAACTCATCATCTTGTATGGAAGCACGAAAGACCACAAATTGCCAAAGTCATTCTGAGTAAAACGAACAAGGCTGAAAGCATCACTCTGCCTGACTTCAAATTATACTAGAAAGCTACAATAATCAAAATGGCATGGTATTAGCAGAAAAACAGACACATGGGCCAGTGGAACAGAATTGAGAGTCCAGAAATAAACCTATGTTCATATGGGCAAATAATTTATGACCAAAAAAAGCCAAACACATACAGTTGAGAAAGAAAATTCTTTTCAATAAATTGTGCTTGGAAAACTGGAAAGTCACTTGCAAAAGAATGAACGTAGACTGTTGTCTATCACCACACACCACAATTAATTTGAAATGGATTAAGGACTTAAACATAAGATCTGAAACCATAAAACATGTAGAAGAAAACATAGGAACTAAACTCGTGGACCTTGGACTTAAAGAGGATAAAAATTTGATCTCAAAGGCAAGGGAAGTGAAAGCAAAAGTAAATGAATGGGACTGCATCAAACTAAAAAGCTTCTGCACAGCAAAAGAAACCATCAATGAAGTAAAGGGACAATCATCCGAATGTATTTGCAAGCAATGCCTCTGATAAGGGCCTAATACCAAAAATATACAAAGAACTCATACAACTCAATAACAATAACAAAAATAAAACAAATAGTCCAATCCAAAAGTGGGCAGAGGACTTGAGCAGACACTTCTCCCTAGAGGACATACAAATGATCGACAAATATATGAAAAGATGCTCAACATTGCTAGCTATTAGGGAAATGCAGATAAAACCACAATGAGATACCATCCCACTCCTGTTAGAATAGCAGTTATCAACGAGACAAGTAATAACAAGTGTTGGAGAGGATATAGTGAAAAAAGAACCCTCATATACTGCTGGTGGGACTGCAATGTATGGTGGGAAATAAGCCAGACAGAAAAAGTTGAAAACCACATATCACTTATATGTGGGATATAAACCTAAAAGCAACAAATAAACTGTACAAACAGAGATTCATGAACATGGACAATAGACTAGGAGTTTTCAGGGGAAGGTAGATGAGATAAAAGGGTTCAAGTATGTAGCGACATTAAAGAATTAAAAAATAATTAATTAAAAATAATAATAAATTAAAAAGTTAAAATTAAAAAAAAATAAAAAACTCAAAACAGAGTTGCTAATTCCTCTAACACCAGTCTTGCGTGATCTTGGAGCAAGATATTGCAGGATATTGTAAGCTATTTCATGCATAACCAGGGCTACATGAGATGCGAGATGTCTGCGAATTATTGTCAGAAAAACCCAAGGCCCATAGGAATAGAAAGGCCTTATGGAGTCTGATAGTAACCACCATCAAATCTCACCCATAATGTAAGAAATTTCTGCCCCCGAGTATATGTCCTGGTATGTTAAATATGTCTTATCTATTAGGCTAGGGGAGTCTGGTAACTGAAGGCAGGTGTGTGTGTGTGTGTGAAAAGTGTGTTTGCATGAGATCTGATGATTTGGCATTCAGTTTCTTTGAGATAGGTCTCTAGATCTGAGCCATGTAGGGAAACATCGAACCAGAGGCAGAGACTTTTGGAGAAAACTCTGCATTGCTATGGTCCAAAGATGCTTGTTTTCTTGAAGCCAGAGCTCATGGGAACTCTTTAGCCTTGCCATCATGTGCAATGCAATGGAGTCAGTTTCTCAGATATACCTGGGGGAACTGACTCCCATAGAGGCCCTGCATATCTTCCCAGCACAGGGCCATAAAGGATCTAGCTCATCAATCTTCCTCACACCACATCTGGAGTGTAGTGGGGAAAACTGCTGTTCCCAGAAAGATGGCTTGCTTGGCTGAGATGCCCCCTGTTCTCATAAGCCTAGAGGTCCTGAATGCCTAAGGCAGGTGCAGCTGGAGCAAAATACTCATGCACCTGTAGCACTGTCTCTGCATCAAGGTTCCCTAGGAACTGTCCTGGGTCTAGGACTAGTAAAGATACAGCCAACTATAGGCAGCGACTTTTGGAAAATACCCAGGGCTACCAGTGTTTATTGCAATCCAAAACAGATTTATTAATTCCCAGGAGGTAGATGTTGCCGATCTTGGAGGCAGATCTAGTAACATCATAGAAAGTATTTTCAATCTGACCAGGGTTCCAAAGGATAAGAGCTAGGAATTGATTGCCAGACAGGTCCCAGTGAAAAAGATAGCAGGCCCTTATGATGTCTGAGGGTAAGCACAACTCAAAAGGCATGATGCAGGAAACTGCTGGTCCCAGGATAATGCCTGCTGGGCTAAGGCAGGCCCTATATGATATGCCTAGAGAACCTGATAATTGAGGACAGGTGCTTGTACTGCCTACATGAGTGGCGATGAGACTCAGCATCAGGATTCCGTGGGATCTTTCCATGTGTTCTGACTATACAAGGAGAGGACTGGCCACAGGCAGGGATTTATGGGAACATGCAAAGCTATAGAGGTCTAGACCTTTCTAGAAAAAGAGATTGCTGTTTACCTGGTGCCAATTCTCATAGGTCTTCCTTAGGCTGGGCAGTGCTGGGAGTCAGCTCATAAGAAACACCTGGGAGATCTCAAACCTACTGGTGCCCTGTGTATCTTCCCAGAACAGTGTCATTAAGGGTCTGGCTGAATCAACCTTCCCCATTCTCCATCAAGAGTGAGGTGCAGAGAGAACCACTGACATCAGGATAAGTTCTTCAGGGCTTGGGTGGCCCTGTTTCATAGGCTGAAGACAGGTCTCTGGGAACCAACTGTGCATGTGCTTGCCTCACTGACTAGGCATCCAGACTCCCTGATATTGATCCCTGGGTCTGGGACATGTAATAATAGCCTAGGAAACAGCTGGAAGCTTCTGGGGAATACCTTTGGCTACCAAAGCCCATCCAGCTTCAAGACAGAATTACTAATTCCCCTGAAGCCAGATTTTGCAGATGGTAGGTTTCTGAAGGCCCTGTACAAAGAAATGAGGGTCTGGTAAGTGAGGGTATATTCTCCAGTAAGAAGTTTCCATGTTTGGGCTGTCATGACTCAACATCCAGGCTCCATGTGAACAGTCCTGAAGTCCAGAATGAGTAGGGACAGACCAGCACACAGGTAAGGATTTACGAGGGGGCACAACATGCTACTAAAGTCTGCACCCTCCCAACAAAGAAGAGGCTGTTTTCCTGAAGCCAGATTCCATGGGAACACTTTAGCTGAGCTTTATATAGGGATATGCTGACTGTAATCACGAGATACACCTGGGAGGCCTGGCTGACAGACATCTAACTATCATAGAGGCCCTGTGTATCTTCTTGGCATGGAGCCATAAAAGAATATAGCTAAAACGGCCTTTCTCATTCTGTATCAGGAGTGTTGAGCTGGGACAACATCTGTTTTATAGAAGTCTTGGACACCTGGGGCTAGATGCTATGTGTTCCAACTGTGTATATATGTGTAGCACTAACTAGGCAGCTGGGGGCCCTGGTATCAGTCCCTGGGTCTGAGCTGTGTAGTCTTAGACACAGCCAGGGACCTCTGGGGGACACCTTGGCTTTCCAAGATCCATCCAGCTCCAAGACAGAGTTACCAATTTGTCTGAAGTCAGATCTCTCAGTCTCAGAGGGAGATCTCCTGACACCCTGGAAGCCATTCCAGGCCTGACCATGGCTCAATGGAATAAGTAACAGCTGGGAATCATAACTGCCTGGGGCCTCAGGGCAGAAGAAGAGCAGGACATTATGAAGTCTGACCATAACCACCATTCAAACCACTTCATTAATGTCAAAGTACTAGGAACTGCTGGCCCCAGAATAATACTTGATAGACTAGGATAGGCCCTATTCTATTGTCCTGGATGTCCTAATGACTAAGGGCAGGTACTCAGATGTGATCTTTGCATGTACGGGGAAGCATGATCCAGCATCTAGGCTCCCTGAGATCAGTCCATAGGTCCTGGTCTTTTAGGGACTTACCTGGGCACAAGTAGAAACTTCAGGGAGCAGACTGCACTAACAAGGTCCTATTCCACAAGAGAGATGCTTGTACACCTGAAGCCTCATCTCATGGGAATACTTTAAACTTGCCATCCTGGGAAATGCTGATAAGTCACCTCAAGAGAAACACCTGAGAAACTTCATTCCACAGAGGCTCCGTGTATCTATTTCCCAGGTAGAGGTTCATAAAATGTCTAGCTAAAAAGACTTTCCCTGCATCCTCATCAGAAATGCAGTGCAGGAAACTACTGGCCCAGGAAGACGGCCTACTGGCCAGGGTGGCCCCTGTACACACAGGCCTATATATCTTGGAGGCCTGAATGTCAGTGGTGTGGGAGCCAATTGCACTTGGCTAAGATAGCTCTTGGGTCTGGCCCATGTAGTAAAGGTGTGTCTAAAAGTAGGTGCATCTGGGGGGACACACCAGGCTGCCTGGGTCCATTCAGCTCCAAAACAGAGTTGTTAATTCCCCTGATCCAAATCTCCTTGGATTGCAGAGCCAGATCTCATAGGATCTAGTACATGATTCTGGTCTAATCAGTGCTCCATGGGTTGAGAAAAAGCTGAAAATCATGATTTCCAGACAGGCCCTAGGGCAAAATGACACCAGGCCCTTATGTGGTCTGATCATAATTACCATTTAAACCTCTCCACTAATATTGAAGTGTGGGGAACCACAAACCCCAGAAATATGGACTGCTAAGCTGTGGTGGCACCCTTTTCACAGGCTTAGAAATCCTGGATGTCTGAAAACCAGTGGGATGGGAGCCAACTGCACATGTGTGTGCTGCACTGGCTGGGCTTTGTAGTCTCTCCAGTATTGGTCCCTT
Source organism: Rousettus aegyptiacus (assembly GCF_014176215.1). NCBI lineage: Eukaryota > Metazoa > Chordata > Mammalia > Chiroptera > Pteropodidae > Rousettus > Rousettus aegyptiacus. Next base: position 87,188,239 of record NW_023416284.1, read on the forward strand.
GGTCAGGTCATGTAGGGATATTCTGGGCCACAAGTAGGAAGTTCTAGGGGACACCCCAGTCTTCCAGGGTCCATCTGGCTCCAAAGCAGAGTTACTAATTCCAAAGCCATATCATGCATAATCTTAGAGCCAGATCATGTGCAATCTGCGAAAAAATTCCAGGTTAATCAGGGCTTTAAGGGATACGATACAGCTAAGAATCATAATTACCAGACAGGAGGGCAAAAGGACAGCAGGACCTTATGGAGTTTTAGGGTAAGAACAATTCATCTGTTCATCAATGGCACAATGAGGAGAACCACTGGCAGGTAGACTAGGGCAGGCCTTGTTCAACAGTCCTGGAAGGCATTATGATTAGGGCAATTGGTCTACCATGAATTGCACATGTGCAAGCTATTAAAACTAAAACATTCAGTTTCCTTAGAATCAGTCCTTGGGTCCTGTCCATGTACAGATAGATCTAGCTACAGGCAGGGATTTTGGGGAGACACACTTTGTTGCTGAGTCTAGCCTATTTCAGTGGCTGCCATGCAGTCATCATCAATGGAGAAATTAAAGATGAAAAAGAATAAATTTGGGGGAAACTAGTCCTGAATGCAAGTTTCAACTATCAATGCCTAGTGCAGAGGAATAATGACACTATGTTACCTGAATCATATTACTAGGTTTAAAAGCCCTCTTTCTTTCTATTTCCCAACAGCTTGCTCTGGATGTTGTCTCCTGCTCACACACTACACACACATACATCTACTTAGTATAAACTTTATTAAAATCTCAAACATTCATTGATCATCTACTATCTGCTGAGCACTGGGAGGAGTGCTGTGGAAGTACAAAAATCAGAAAGATAAGGCACATGCCATCAATTTTAAAACTCAAAGGAAGAGTAGAAGAGTAGATTAACACTGGATGTGTAAGACCAGGTAAAATTTTACAGAAAGGCCATATGTGAAGATGATAACTATAGAGCCTTACTCAACTCACTTAGCTTTCAATGTTTTAGTTTCCTTATCTGTAAATTGGTGGTGAAGATACATAAAATGGGTTCAAGGGATAAATAAAATGTCCTCTGAAGGGTTATGCAAATATAAGGGACAAAATTATACACACACTCTGCAGGAATCATTTTAAAAAGTGTAATTGTGGAGAATGTAGCTGAGGCAGGTCCTGAATTCCTGCATTAGACAAAGGGCTGAGAACATATTACAGGCAAATGGGATGACATGAGCAGAATTAGATGACAAAGTGCTAGCTGCTTGGACGAACAGCCAATAGCAGAGTTAAAAAGGAATGTGGGATGACATATAAGGGAACAGAAGGAAGAAGAAATTGGGAAGGCAGGCTGGAACCAACCTTTGGAGGACCCTGTATGCCCAGATTCCAGGGAAATCTGGATATTCTCACATAACTAGATAGAAGACATTGAAGACTTTTGAGAAATGCATTTTTGAGTAAATTATTCATAGCAGGGTTGGTTACAAATTCACAGACCACAGGCTGGGGTCAATGTACACATGTTTGATTTGCTCAGAACTATGTTTTATTATCATTTGAAAATTAACTTTATTAACAGGCCTGCTTAACTCTGATTTGCTACAAGAATCACCCATTCTATTGTTTTATAACCACAGATTTACACATTTATGTTATCTATGCATTTGTATAAAGCACAGGGGGTTTTAACATCTGATTAAGTAAGGCTTTGAGAAAAATTAATCTAGTGCCAGGATAGAAAATTGAAAAAGGAGAGATAGGAGGAATGAAATCCACACATCTGTACATGGACTTCCCAGTACCTGTACCTGGACTTCCTATCCCATTCTTCTAGATAGAACCTGGTTATGGTGTGGCAGCATTTAGACTGGAAAGTCAAGTGTGTGGAACTCTGATACATCAATCATCCATTTATCTAACAGCCAGCTTTGATCACTTACACCAGGACAAGTCCTGTATGGCACATGGGGTACAGAGGGATTTAAGAAGGAATGTTTCCAGATGTGCAGCCCAAATTTAAGTTTTTTATAGAGAATCAAATTGAATAAATAAATATATATATTTTTTGTCCATTACTCCGTTTAGGCCACATGCAGGGATTTGGCCTTCAAGAAACTGACAATCTAGGTGAGGAAGAAGGGCACAAATATACAGAAAAACATGTAAGGAGGGGTTAAGTTATGATAGAAGGGATATCTCAATTAGAGTATTATTAATTGCTAAATGAATATGAGTCCCAGCTTCTCTACTATTTATATATGTAACCTTAGACACAATCTCTTTGAAATTGTTTTTCTAATTTATAATCTGAAAATTATTGTCTTTTCTTCCTTATTAAATAGTTATAATAATCAAGTAAAATTAAAGAAACAGATTTTAGAGTATATGAGGACCTTTATAGTATCCAATCATCTATCTCTTCAATTTCCAGATTTAAAATAAATTGAGATATAGGGGTTCTATAGATATTTTCCAAGGTTACTGAGCTGGCAATAATAACTGATATGATAAACTTATTTTTTAAATTTACACAGATTTATTATATAAGTATTTTTGAAGGCCTGTGATCAGAGTCCTGTTTTAGGCTCTGCAGAGTAGTGAATAAGACTGGCATGATATCTTCTGCCCTCTAAGATCTTATGGTCTCTCTGAGATGACAAACAAACCCATAATTACAACTGGGATAGACCTACAAAACAGAAAATCCATGGCACTAGGAAAGCATATGACAGAGGTACCAGGCCAATCCAGTGAGGTCAAGAAAGGCTTTTTTGAGATGGTACATCTAAGCTCAGAGGAATGGTATTGAAGAGGAATTTTCTACTCAAATGGCTAACCTTGTAATCATGTAGACATGCTTGCTGCATAGGCTGAAGGGCAGAGTGATCTCGAAATCAACTGAGGACTCGCCTTCCCCTTTGATTGTTCTGTCTAGATAACAGATGTATTGCCTAAATTCCTGTCTGAAAATCTTATGCTCTGTTAACTGTCCATAGCCCATAGAAACTGTTCCCTCAACCCACCTGTACCCCATAGCAACTCCTGTGGTCTCTAATCACCTAAGGACAAATCAATCAAACAGCCCAAACCAAGTCTAGTAGCTCAGATAAGCCCTATAAAAGGAAAGTTGCCCCTGAGCTCGGGGCCCAGATCTTCAGAGCGCTAGCTCTTCTCGGATCACCAGCGTAATAAACCTGAGTTCTCTAACTCCTAGTGGTGGTTGGTTTATTGTCAGTCTGATTTTGCAATATTTCTGCAACATTTCAATACACCTGTGATTGTGAATAATTTGAGACTAGAACACATGCCATCTGGATTGAAGTTCAATGCTTTTTCTTTAAAAGTATCTTACAGACTTTGGACTTAATCTCCAAATATATACAATTACAAAACTACACACACACACACAGACACACACACTAATTTTATGTATTGGACATGCAATAGACAACTAATTCCTGAAATAAGGAAATGTATGAGGTGAGCCCTACAATCGCCCTGGCTTTCTCTTTGAAGGCAATTTCAAGACCACAGCACAAACAAAAGGGACCAAACAGAACATGAAAAACTTTTCATAGTAATACAAAATTCAGTACTCGCAAATGTAAAAGTTCCATCAATGAATCAAAAATTATTAGATAGGTAAAAATTAAGAAAATTTGATTCATAACCAAATATCTGGAGATATCCAGAAGGCAGGCAGGCATAATGGAATTATCAGATAACTATATTAAAACAGCTAACATAAACATGCTAAATATATATATGTACATATATATAATAATTTAATGGCAAACATAAATATAATAAGAATAGAAGATATAATAATGAATCACAAGAAACATCTAAGGAGGAGTACTGGGAAGATGACAGACTAGGTAAATGCAGGGTTCACCTCCTCCCAGGTCTGCATTGAAATTACAACCAAATTATAAAATAATGTGGAGAATCACCTGAAATCCAGCTGATTTCACCAATCTCTGATAATATAAAGGAGCCACATTGAAGCCGGTAACAGAGGCAAAGCCGCAAAATAGGCTGGACCTGCACTCACGGGTGGTGGAAGATTACCAGGAGGGAGAGTGAGGCTGCAGAAGTTCTCCTGAAAGAAGAGGATCTTGGCCGCATTTGGGGGCTTCCCAGCCCAGGGAAGAGGATATTTCAAAAACTCTGTAAAAACTAGAGGGGATTTCTGCCACCTGGGTGAGAAGGAAGGAGACTGAAACCTGACACCCCTTTGAAGGACCCACTAATAGGTTTTCTGACCTGAGGATACTCACCTGGGACACTGGCAGTGTGTCAGAGGTGCTCACAGGATTAATACTGAGAAAGTCTGCATTACTAGGCAACAGAACGAGGACTGGAAGGATAGCCACCATTGTGCCTTAATCCAGCTCCCCTTCCAGGCAATCCATAGATCTTGCCAGGTAAACTGTACAGACCCCTCCCACAGGGCTATTAGGAAGCTGCTGGCCTGAGGATTTCAGCCTGCCCCACTCAACCTGCAGATTGCCTGGGGCTTTTGTTGCTGGACTGCTGCCTTGCCCTGTGCCTATTCAGGGCCACACATTCTCAGCTGGTGGCCAGCTCTGTGAGCCCACATTTCCAAGATAGTTTTAGGCAGATCACTGCAGCTAAGGCGATCTTGGGGCAGGTATCAGGGATCAGTGGGCAGGTCCCAGGCAGCAGTTGATCTTGCTGTGATCTGGGACTTCTGCCAGAACATGCGAACAGTTACTGAAGTTGCAGCAAGACTGAAGCTGTATTGATTTGATTGTCATTGTCTCCTTGAGACCCTGCTGCACCACAAATTGCCCCAGGTGGCCCATTGACAGTGAACTGCCACCACCCTGCCTCCCGCCCCTCAATTCACAAGACAACAAACTGGCTAGCACAGGGCTGGCACTGCACGGAAATCAGTTACAGACAGACCTCTGCTGCTTGCAAGAGTTGCAATATTGCATTGGGGGAGGAAAGGGGTCTATGAGACTGCCCCAGACAGCAACTGGTCTCACTGTGATCTGTGACTTCAGTGGGAATGTCTGGGCACAGAAGTTGCAGCAACCCAAGTCTGTATTGACCAGACAGACCTTGGCTCCTTGAGATTCAGCTTCACCCAAGCCAAAAAGTTCCTGCAGCCCATTGACAGGCAGCCTCCAGTGCCCTGCTTGGCTCTGGGGTTGCACAGTCTGCATAGGCAACAAACCTTGGCTAGAGCAATGAGCTCTTTTCAGGGAAAACAGTTGTGGGCAGACCACTGCTGCCTGTATGAGCTACAATATCTCTTGAGGGGATTGCAGGGGTCTGTAGTGGCCTGGTGGCTCTTGTCTCCCTGAGATCCTGTCACATTCTATACACAAAGTGCCCGTCTCACATTGATAGGCAGCTTCCACTGCCCTGGGGTAGTGCACTCAGGCCCATGGTGGGCAGTAGCTGACTTTGCTATGACTGGAAACTTGTACAGGGAACCACAGAGACAAAACTGGCATATAAGCTGACACTGAAATATCAGGGGAAATTTACTCAGTAGACCCAGGAGACTCCCGGGGTCCCTGCATCACCCAACATGTGTATCACCCAGAGGCTTTTCAAGTTTCAGAGACTTATGGGCAACTGACAGGCAGTGTCAGACCTGGAGGAGCACTGGTACCCTCTCCCCTAGGTCAGGGATGGGGGTTAACCAGACTGCTGCCTATAGCATTGTCTCTTTCACTTACCTATAGATAGAGCATAAGCAACAATCATCTGCATGCAATCACTTTGTAGTTCCCATTGGGTAGCCCTAAAAAATCAAAAGCAGCATCTGACTTGGCCTGCTGGGGATCCCCTTCTGAGGGGCCAGAAAATCAATGCATTTGGAGGCTGGCACCAGACCACAAAAGAGCAACTCCTGACAAGCCTCATTAGTGGTATACACAAAGGGTGGTTGCAAAAAGTACATAAGCATGCTCGGGCAAATTCCACTCAGTGGGGTCAGCTTCCGCACAGCAACTCTTCACCTGTGGGTGCAGCCAATTCCCCCAATTAGTTAGCCCGAGTGTTAACTCCATCTACTTATGTACAAACAATAATAAAGTCTTGGCAGCAAAAGAAGATCATGCACAACCCATACAAAGATCAGGTCCAGAGCCCCAGGGAGAGTGGGCCACACAGGATATCTTCCACATAAGGCCATCTGGCTAAGGCTGAGAGATGGAACAAATATTCCTGACACATAAAAATGAACACAGAGAGTCTAATAAAATGAGAAAACCAAGAAACATGCCACAAATGAAACAACAGGAGAAAATTACAGAAAATAAGCTAAATGGAGTGGAAGCAAGCAGACTACCAGAAATAGAGTTTAAAATAATGGTTATAAGGGTGCTCAATGAACTTAGGGGGAGAATGCATAAACACAATGAGAACCTCAACAGAGAGATAGTAAGAGATAAAAAAGGACATAGAAACAATAAAAAAGAACTAGACAGAAATGAAGAATACAATCATTGAAATGAAAATACACTAGAAGGATTCAACAATAGATTAGATGAAGCAGAAGATCAAATCAGCAAACTGAAAGACAAGGTAGCAGAAAACACCCAATCAGAACAACAAAAAGAAAAAAGAATTTAAAAAAATGAGGATAGTTTATGAGACCTCTGGAACAACATGAAGCATAACAATATCCACATCAAAGGAGTACCTGAAGGAGAGGAGAGAGAGCAAGGGACTGAGAGTCTATTGGAAGAAATAATGACAGAAAACTTCCCTAACCTGGCAAAGGAATTAGAAATACAAGTTCAGGAAACACAAAGAGTCCTAAACAAGAGGAATTCAAACAGATCCACAACAAGACACATCATATTTAGAACACCAAAGGTCAAAGATAAAAATAAATTCTTAAAAGCAGCAAGAGAAAGGCAGCTAATTGCTTACGAGGGTGCTCCCATAAGAATGTTTGCTAATTTTTCAATGGAAACTTTACAGACCAGAAGGGACTGGCAAAGAAAGAGTCAACATTATGAAAAAACAAGAATCTACAACCACAAACAATCTACCCAGCAAACCTTTCAATTAAAATGGAAAATAAGGTAAAGAGCTTCCAAGACAGGAAGAAGCTTAAGGAATTCATCACCAATAAGCCAGTATTATATAAGAATGTTAAAGGGACTTCTTTAAAAAGAGAAACTGTAAAAAAGAAAGTAGAAACAACAAATATGAATGGCAGTAACTATGTATCTATCAGTAATTACTTTGAATATAAATAGTTAAATGCTCCAATCAAAAGGTATAGGGTAGCCAAATGGATAAGAACACAAGACTCATGCATATGCTGTCTACAAGGGACTCACTTCAGATCACATGACACTCACAAATTGAAAGCAAAGGGATGGAAAAAGATATTTCATGCAAATGGAAATTTAAAAAAAAGCCAGGATAGCAATACTTATATCAGATAAAACAGACTTTAAAACAAAGCCTATAATAAGAGACAAAGAAGGGCATTACATAATGATAAAGGGATTGATACAAAAAGAAGACATCACCCTAGTAAATATAACAGCACCCAGCATAGGAGCACCTACATATATAAAGCAATTATTGACTGACATAAAAGGAGAGATTAACAGTAACACACTGATAACACCCCATTGACACAGTAATGCCCCACAGACCCAGTAACACCCCATTGACACCAATGGACAGATCTTCCAGGCAAAGAATCAACAAGGAAACAATAGGCCTAAAAGACACACTAGACCATGTGGATTTAATAGATATTTTCAGAGCATTTTACCACAAAGCAGCAAAATATACATTCTTCTCAAGTGCACATGGAACATTTTCCAGGATAGGCCACACATTAGGACACAAAACAAGTATCAATAAATTTAAGAATGTTGAAATCATATCAGCGGTCTTTTCCGATCATAATGGTATGAAACTAGAAATCAACTACAGAGAAAAAAACAGGAAAATACACCAACAAATGGAGGCTAAATAACATGCTACTGAACAATGAATGAGTTATTAACGAGATCAATTAAGAAATCAAAAGATACCTAGAGACAAATGAAAATAAAAACACAATGACTCAAAATCAATGAGACACAGCTAAAGCAGTCCTAAGAGGGAAATTCATAGCAATATAGGCATACCTCAAGAAACAAGAAAAAGCTCAAATAAACAATCTAACCTTACACTTAAAAGAACTAGAAAAAGAGCAGCAAACAAAGTCCAAAGTGAATAGAAGGAAGGAAATAATAAAGATCAGAGCAGAAATAAATGAAATGGAGTCTAGAAAAAAACAATAAAAAAGATTAATGAAACTAAGAGCTGGTTTTTTGAAAAGATAAACAAAATTGGCAGACCCTTAGCCAGACTCATCGAGGATAAAAGAGAGAGAACTCAAATCAATAAAATCAGAAATAAAGGAGGAGAAATAACTATGAACTCCACAGAAATACAAGCTGTCATAAAAAATACTAAAAGTATACAATCTCCCAAGCCTTAGTCAAGACAAAACAGATAATCTAAACTGACTGAGTACCACCAATGAAATACAATCAATAATCAAAAAACGAAAGTCTTGGACCAGATGACTTCATAGACAAATTTTACCTAACGTTCAAAGAAGAATTAACACCTATTCTTCTCAAACTATTCCAAAATATTCAAGAAGAGGGAAGGCTCCTTAGCTCCTTCTATGAGGCCACTATTACTTTGATTCCAAAACCAGACAAAGACATCACAAAAAAAGAAAACTATAGGCCATTATCTCTTATAAACATGCAAAAATCCTCAACAAAATGTTAGCAAACTGAATTCAGCAATTCATTAAAAATATCATACACTGTGATCAAGCAGGATTTATTCCTGGGATGCACGGTTGGTAGAGTATCCACAAATCAATTAATGTGATACACCACATTAACAAATTGAAAGATAAAAACCATATGATCATATTGATAGATACAGAAAAAGTTTGAAAAAATACAGCATCCATTTATGATAAAAACTCTCAGCAAAGTGGGAATAGAGGGAACATACCTCAACATAATAAAGGCCATTTTTCTTCAACATTGTACTGGAAGTCTTAGCCACAGAAATAAGATGAGAAAGAGAAATAAAAGGTATCCGAATTGGAAAAGAATAAGTAAAACTCTGGTTATTTGCTGATAACATGATACTATATAGAGAGAACCCTAAAGATTCCACCAAAAAACTGTTAGAACTGATCGATGAATTCAGAAAAGTAGCAGGTTACAAAATAAATATTCAGAAGTCAGTGGCATTCTTATACACCAATGACGAACTTTCGGAAAGAGAATTAAGAAAACAATCCCATCTACAATTGCATAGAAAATTATAAAATACATGGGAATCTAATTAACCAAAGAAGTAAAAGACCTGTTTTCAGAAAATTATAAGTCATTGAAAAAAGAAATTGAAGAAGATACAAATAAATGAAAGCATGATAGGAAGAATCAACATTATTACTATACTACTGAAAGCAATCTATAGATTCGATGCAATCCCTATGAAAATACCAAAGGCGTTTTTCAGGGAGCTAGAATAAATAATCCTAAAATTTATATGGAACCATAAAAGACCCTAAACAGCCAGGACAATTTTGAGAAAGAAGAACAAAGTTGGAGGTATCATACTACCTGATATCAAACTATACAACAAGGCTACATTAATCAAAACAGCATGATACTGGCATAAAAATAGATATATTTACCAATGGAACAAAATAGAGAGCCCAGAAATAAATCCATACCTATACACTCACTTAATATATGGCAAAAGAGGCAAGAATATACAATGGGGTAAAGCTAGTCTCTTCAATAAATGGTGCTGGGAAAATTGGACAGATACATGCAAGATAAAAAAAAGATAGAAACTGCAATATCTTCTTACACCATATACAAGAATATACTCAAAATGGATTAAAGACCTAAATGTAAGAACTGAAACCATAGAACTTCTAGAAGAAAACACAGGCAGTAAACACTCTGATATTACTAACAGTAATTTCTTTTCAGATCTATCTCCCTGGGCGCAGGAAACAAATGAACAAAATAAACAATGGGACTACATCAAACTAAAATGTTTTTGTTTGCAAAGGAAACCATCAACAAAACAAAAAGACAACTGACTGATTGGGAGAAGATATTTGCTAATGATACATCTGCTAAGAGGTTAATATCCAAAATATATAAAGAACTCATACAGCTCAAAACAAACAAACAAACAATACAATGAAAAAATGTGCAGAAGACCTGAACAGATACTTCTCCAAAGAGGAAATACAGATGGCAAATAGACATTTGAAAAGATATTTGAGGTCACTAATCATCAGAGAAATGCAAATTAAAATCATAATGAAATATTCTGACACATGTCAGAATGGCTATCATCAATAAATCAGAGAGCAACAAATGTTGGCGAGGATGTAGAGAAGAGGAAACCCTCATACATTGTTGGTGGGATTGCAAATTGGTACAGCCACTATGGAAAATAGTCTAGATGTTTCTCAAAAAATTAAAAATAGATTTGCCTTTTGACCCAGAAATTGTACTTCTGGGTATTTATCCAAAGAAAACCAAAACAATAATTTGTAAAGATCTATGCAGCCCATATTTATGGAATCACAATTTGCAGTAGCCAAGATATGAAAGCAACCTAAATGTCCATCAACAGACAATTGGATAAAGAAGTTATGGTTTATATCTACGACGGACTATTACTCAGCCATTAAAAAAAATGGAATCCTACCATTTACAACAACATGAATGGACCTGGAGGTTATTATGCTGAGTGAAATAAGTCAGACAGAGATAGATAAATACCATATGATTTCACTTATATGCAGAATCTAAGAAACAAAAAGAACAAACTAATCAAAACCTGACTCACAAATAAAGAGGACAATTTGGTGATGGACAGAGGTGATAGGGGGTTGGGAAGTTAGGAGTATGGGGTGAAGGGTTAAAGGAGTACAAATTAGTAGTTGATAGATGGTCATGAGAATGGAGAGCACAGCATAGGGAATGCAGTTAGCACTAGTATATTGACTAGGTGGAAAAGCAGAGGAAAGAAGGAGCAATGGATCATTTTATAAATTATATAAATGTCTAATCAATGTACTATATATTTGAAACTAAAAAATGGTTAAAATGGTAAAAAAAAATCTAAGAATAAAAACTATAATGTAAAAAATAAAATTTTCATGGAATAAGAATAGAATTAAGTGGAGATTAAACTGCAGAAAAAAATATAAATCTGAAGATATAAGAACTTACCCAAAATAAAACAGAAAATAAAAAATACTGGAAAATAAAAAAGTTACAGAAATCCATGAGACAGTACTAAAATGTCTAACATATATGTAAGTGGAGTCCTATAGAATAAGAGGAGGTACAGAAATATTTGAAGAAATAATTTTAGAGTGTTTAAAATTGGATGAAAATTATAGATCTACACAACCAAGAAGTCTAAGCAGAAAAGAAAGAAAGAAAACCAAAGCAAGGTACATCATAACCAAATTATTGAAAAACAATAATATAAAGAAAAAATTTTAAAATATCAAGAGAAAAGTTTATTACTTATAATTAGATAAAGATAGAATGGATGAAGATTTGTGGTCACAAATGAGGCGAATGAAAAACAAGTGAAAAAAGATAGTGTTAAAAGAAAAAAATCATTTAGAATTCTCTGCACTGCAAAATATCTCTTAAAGGAGAAAAAATAAAATTTCAAACAGAATAAAGCTTTTGAAATTTGTTATCGGCAAATCTGTCTATAATAAATACTAAAGAAAAGTTTTCAGGAAGATCTATGGCATCTCTAAAAAGAATTTAAAAAGTGCCTGGAATCAGCATTGAAAAGAAATGAGCTATTAAAACGAGAAAGAAGCCAATATGAAAGGCTACATATTGTATGATGACAACTATATGACATTCTGGAAAAGGCAAAACTATGGAGACTAAAATTTCAGTGGTTGTCAGGGATTGGTAAAAGGGGAGGGGATGAATATGTGGAGCATAGAGGATTTATAGGGCAATGAAACTACTCTGTGTGATACCATAATGATGAATGCACATCATTATATATTTGTCCAAATCCATATAATGTACAACACCAAGGGTGAACCATAAGGTAAACAATGGACCTTGAATGATTATGATGCATCAGTGTAGTTTCATTCTTGATAAAAAATGTACCACTCTGGTAGGAGATGTTGATAATGAGGGAGGGCTTGCATGTGTGGGGGTAGGGGAAATCTGTGTACTTTCCTCTCAATTTTATTGTTAAACTAGCACTGCTCTAAAAATTAATTTTTAAAAAAAATCTAATCTCAGTCCAATCCCATGGAGAATTCTGAAGCATCAATTACATCATAAAGATCAACCCGTCTAAAAACAGGTGGCAGAAGTTTACGCGTGGCACCAGTTAATGGACTCTGACAGCCCCCAGCAGGATCTCCTGGCATGTTAAAGTCTTTTCACTTGCTATTTTGGCTCCTTCAGGAACCCACACATGTCATCATGAAAGGTCTGACCTCTCCCTTTGAGGAGATATTACTGCATCCTTCAATCATTATTTTCAAAATCAAAAGTGCATTTCAGGAGCTAAGAGAGTCTTGGGACAAGAAATTGTTTCCCCAGACACTGATTACTGATTAGTATATATATTATACTACCTGACATTGCTATAGAAGAAAAATGAATGGTTTGCTTTTAAGAGAACTTTATAAAACTAAAATAGTAACTGACCAAAATGTGCCAGGGACCTTGTTAATCACTTTAATGTAAGGTATCTTGTTAAATCATGCACTAATATGGAGAAATAATTATTTATAAAGTCAGTTTTTAAATGGAGAAATTGAGGTTCATAGAGTCAAAACTAGAATTGCAACTATGCTGTTTAATTCCAACACCTGGTTGGCATGGGTGATGTGTGAGCAATTATGTTTACCATCATAATGGATACTTTGGCCTTATCAGTCCCTTGGATGCCTCTAATAACCTTTGAAAATGGTGAAGCCTGACAGGTCTATAACTTATAGGGAAAGACTGCGCTACAGATAGGGACTTCTGGAGAACATATCAGCCTCTCAGTGTCCATTCTGCTCCAAAATAGCATTGTTAATTCCCCTTGAGACAGAGCTTATGAGATTTCAGAGTCAAATATCACAGGATTTTGGAAATATCACAGAATTTCATGGCTGCTTGTCAGACAAGGCCCATGTCCCATAAGGACAGAACAGCCATTTTTTGGTGTCTGATGATTACCACCATTCAAAAGACCTCAACAATGGCACATTATGGGAAAGCACTGGCCCAGGAATATGGCCTGGTAAGCAATGTAGGCGCTATCCAACAGTCCAAGAGGGCCTGGTGACTGAGGCAGGTGCTCAGGAGTATACTGACTGTATGTGCCAATGCTACATGACTCAGCATTCAGGCTCCCTAGAGTTTGTCCCAGGATCCACTGCTGTGGGGTTAGACAGGGCCACAGGTGGGTAGTTCTTGGGGGTATACTGAGCTGCCAGGGTCTATCATGATCCAAATCTAAATTTCTAAAATCCATGAAGCCAGATACCATAGGAATTCCTTTGCCTTTATGGCTAGTCATTGGAAGCCCTGTTCATACAAGCCTAGAAGTGCAGGATGCACAAGAGTGTGGGAGCAAATTGCACATGTGTTTGCTGTGTTGACTGGCATGCAGACTCTATGGGATTGATCTCCAGTCCGGATGGACCAGGCTACAGCCAGGGACTTTTGGGGTACACACCATGCTGTCCAGGTCCATCTGCCTCTGAAAAAGTTTCTATTCTCCTGAAACCAGATCTCAGGGGAACTCATTAGCCTTAAGCTGCTGGACATTGCCTAGGAATACACTGCTGATAATTACCTAGGAAATCTGTCTCCAAGAGAGGACCTGTGTTTCTGGAACTGGGCCATAAGGGGTCTGGCTCAAACAACATTCTCTGTTGTGCATCAAGAGTGCTGTATGGTAACTGCTACTTCCAGGAAGATGCTTGCTTGTCATGGCTGGCAACAGTACTCACAGGCCTAGAGGTCCACGAGGCCAGAGGGCATGTGCAAGAAAAGGAATCATTCATACTCATGTCACTTAACTCAATGTCAAGGCTCCCAGGGATCAGTTTCTTTGTCTGGACCATATAGGAATATACAGGGCCACAGGCAGGGATCTGGGGACACACAGATCTCCCAAGGTCTATCTCACTCCTCAGCATAGCTGCTAATTCCAAAAAAGCCAGAAGTCATGGAAATTTCTTAGCCTTGTCCTCCCAGGCAGTGGCAGAAAGTCCATGAATGAGAGACATTTGGAATGTCTTCCTCTTACAGATGGCCTGTGTATCTTCCCAGAATGGACCCATTAAGTGCTCTAACTAGAAGAAATTGTCTTGCTCCTCATCAAGAGTAAATTGCAGGGAGTTACTAACCCCAGGTAAATGGCCAGATAGTTATGGTTGGCCCCTATTACACAAGCCTAGAAGTCCAGGATACCTGAAGGAAAGTATGCTTGAGCAAACTGTGCAAGAGCATGTTGCAAGACTCAGCATCCATGTTAAAGGGTATGGTCCCTTCAGGAATAGACCAGACCACAGGTAGGGACTTCTGAGGAACAAAACTAGAGGTGATTGGAGTCCATCCACCTCTAAACAGAGTTTCTATTTTCTTTTGAAGCCATATCTCAAGGGAACTCATTAGCCTTTACTCTGGGACATTGATGAGGAGTTCATTGATGACAGACAATTGGAAGACCTGTCTCCAAGAGGGCCCTTGTATCTTCCCAGAATCTGGTCATGAGGAGTCTGGTTCAAATAACCTTCCCTACTCTGGAGAACCGCTAGCCCCAGGAAGGTGACTTATTAGTCACAGTCATCCCCTCTCTGCACAGGCCTAGAAGTCCAGGATACCTGAGGGCAAATGGGTGGTATGGAACCGTGCATGTGCTTACTACTCTGACTCTGTAGCCATGCTCTCTGGGATTGGTCCCTGGGTCCTCGCTGTGTAGAGCTTGGATGTGGTACCAGTGGGGATTTGTGTGGAACATGCTGGGTGCTCAGGGTACATACTGCTCCAGAACAGTGTTACTAATTCCCTTGAAGCCAGATCTTGTAGGATTTTGGAAGCTATTCCAGGTCTAACCAGGGATGTTTGGGACGGGAGACACCTGGGAATAATTCCAGACAGTTTCCAAGTTGCATAAGGACAGCTGGGACAAACGGGGTCTAAAAATTACAATTAAAATTACAATTACCATTCAGACCTCATTATCAATGGTGCATTGCATAGAAGCCCTGGCCCCAAGAAGACATGCTGGAGTGCTGATGCAGACACTATCCAACAGGCCACAAGAGCCTGAAGACTGAGACAGGTGCATTGGGGCAAACTTGGTATGTGCATTATATGCTGACTGGGCAGCCTGGGTTGTTGCAATAGGTGTCTGGGTCTGGAAAATATAGTAATAGCCTAGGCAAAAGGAGGAGCTTCTTGTGGACATTTGGCTATCATGGTTTATCCTGCTCTAAAACAGAGTTGTTATTTCCCATGAAGCCAAATCTCCTGGGATATCAGAGCCAGATGGCATAAAATTTCTGTAGCCATTCTTGGCCTGGTCAGTCTCCTTGGAGACACCTAAGAATACTGAATGCCAGATAAATTCTATAAGGACAGCAGGAACATATAGATCTGATGGTTACTACCATTTAAACCTCTTCATCAATGGCAAATTGCAAGAAAGAACTTGCTGTAGGAAGATGGTCTTAGGCAAGGGTAGGCCCTACCCAATATTCCAACAGGACCTGATGACAGATGCAAGTATGCAGGAGTAAACTGTGTATGTGTGTATCATGCTAATTGGGCATGCACGCTCATAGGTTTTGGTCCCTGGGTCTGAGCCATTTAGAGATAGGGAACTACAGAGGGATACACTAAGTTTCCAGTGTCCATATGACTCCTAAGTAGAGTTGCTAATTACTATGAAGACATATCTCATAAAAACTCCTTGGCTTGCTCCCTTGATCAGCACAGGAAGGTCTGGGGATGAGACACCTGAATAATTATCTCCAGAAAGGGCCTGTGTATCTTCCCAGAAATGGGACCTAAGAAATCTGGCTAAAATGACCTTCTCTGCTCATTATCAAGAGTGCAGTGCAAGAAAAATCACCTGCTGGTCATGGGTGGTCACTGTCCACAAATGCCTAACAGGTCAAGAAGCCTGAGGGCAAGTGCTTAGGACTAAACTGCACACATACTTGCCTCATGACTAAGTATCTCAGCTCCCAGAGATTGGTCTTTTAATCCATGTCATACATAGATAGATTGGGCCACAGGAAGACTTATGGATGGCACATCAGGTTGCTGGGGCTGTCCCACTCCAAAACAGAGTTGCTAATTCCCCTGAAGCCAGATCTCATGAGTCCCAGAGCTAGATCTTGCAGTATCTGAAGTTATTTAAACCTCCTCATTAATAGCTCATTTTAAGAAAGAATTGGCCTCAGGAAGACAGCCTGGTGGGCGAGGGCAGGCCTCATCCAACAGTCTAGGAAGGCCTGATTGAGGCAGGTAGGCGAGAGCTAAATAGTGAACCAAGTATATGAGAGCTTTACTGACTGGGCATCCAATATCTCTTGCTGTATTCCCAAGACCCAACAAGTATAGGAATAGATAGGGCCACAGCTAGGTGTTCTAGGGGAAACACTAGGTTACCTGGGTCCATTCTATCCCTAAATACAGTTGCTAATTCTCCTGAAGCCAGGTCAAACAGGAACTTTTTAGCCTTACCCTCCCAGGCATTGCTGGGGGGACTGTACATGAGGGACACTTGGGAGATCTGACTCCCATGGGGCCTGTTTATTTTCCCATAACTGGGCCATAAGGAATCTAGTTCAAACAATCTTCCCTGCTCCACATCAGGAGTACAGTGCAAGAAACTGTTGACTCCAGAAAATGACTCATTTGTCATGGGTGGCAGCTATCCACATAGAAGTAAGTATAGGTCCAAGAAACCTGCAGTGAGGTGAGTGAGAGCAAATTCTGTATGTGCATGTCACATGAGTCAGTATGCAGTCACCCTGAGACCCTTCCCAGGGTCACAGCCCTATAGGAATATACAAGGCAACAAGTGGGAAATTCAGGGAGACACTTTGGTTGCATTTCACTCCTAAACAAAGTTGCTAATTCCCATGAAGCCAGATGTCATGGGAATTCTGTAGTCTTGCTTTCTTGAGCAGTGGCAGGCAGTCTAAAGATGAGAAATACCTAGGAAACCTGTCTCCTACAGAGGGCGTATATATCTTCCAGAACTGGATCATTAAGGATCTGCTCAAAAGACTTTCCCTCTCCAATTCAGGAGTACAATCCAGGAAACCACTGTCCCCAGGAAGATGACCTCCTGGTCTTGGGCGATATTATCTCACACAAATCTAGAAGTCCTGGAAGTTGGAGGGTAGATGTGTGGGGTTGAACTATTAACGTGTGTCCCACGTGACTAAAATCTAGCTCTATTTTTTAATTTTTGAGGAATATCCAAACTGTTTTCTATAGTGGCTCTAACAGTTTGCAATCCCACCAACAGTGTGCAAGTGTTCCCTTCTCTTCACATCCTTGCCAAAACTTGTTTTTTGATTTATTAATGATAGCCAAATGAACAGGTATGACATGATATCTCAATATGGTTTGAACTTGCATTTCCCTGATGATTAATGATATTGAACATATTTTCATTTGTCTACTGGCAATCTGTATGTTTGCTTTGGAGAAATACCTATTCAAGTTCTCCGTCCATTGTTTTTAATTGGATTGTTTGTTCTTTTGGTGTTGAGTTGTATGAGTTCTTTATAAATTTTTGGATATTGACCCCTTATTTTCTCCTATTCTTAAGTTGTCTTTTTAGTTTTTATTTTTTGTCATTTAAGTTTATTGGGGTAACATTGGTAAATACAATTATATAATTTTGATGTGTACATTATAATTTAACATCTGTATATTCTATTGTGTGATTACTACTCAAAGTCCTGTTTCCTTTAGCTACCATAACTTGATCCTCTTAATGCACTTCACCCTTCCCCTACCCTCTAAATTGACCCACTGTATCCCATCTACTTCTCCCCTCCTTCCCCACACCCCACCCTCTGGTAAGCATTAGTTCATTGCCCATGTCCCTGAGTCTCTGTTTCTTTGTCCTGTTCCTTTGTTTCTTTTAGGTTTATATCCCACATATAAGTGATATCAAGTGATTTTCAGCATTTTCTGTCTGGCTTATTTCGCTTATTATGATTATTTTGAGGTCCATCCATGTGGTCGCAAATGGCAGTATTTAATCTCTTCTTATGGCTGAGTAATATTTCATTGTATATATGTACCAACCATCTATCGTAGAACACTTTGGTTGCTTCCATGTCCTGGCCACTGTGAATAATGCTGCTATGAACATCAGTGTGCAAATATCTTTACAGATATGAGTTTTCAAGTTTTTGGGGGTAAATAACCAGTAGAGGGAATGCCGGATCATATGGTAGATCAGTTAGTTTTTTTGAGGAAACTCCATAATGTTTTCCATAATAGCTGTACCAATTTGCACTCCCACCAGCAGTGTATGAGGGTTCCTTTTTCTCCACATCCTCTCTAACATTTGTTATTACTTGTCCTGTTGATTATAACCATTATAACAGGTGTGAGATGCTATCTCATTGTGGTTTTGCTTTGAATTTCCCTAATAGCTAGTGATGTTGAGCATCTTTTCATGTATTTGTTGGTCATTTGTATGTCTTGTTTGGAGAAGTGTCTGTTCAGGTTCTCTGCCCATTTTTTTTTATTGGAACATTTGATTTTGTTGTTATTGAGTCATATGAGTTCTTTGTCTATTCTGAATATTAGGTCCTTATTGGAGGGGTTGCTTGCAAATACATTTTCCCATTTAGATGGTTGTCTCTTTACCTTGTTGATGGTTTCTTTTGCTGAGCAGAAGCTTTTTAGTTTGATGTAGTCCCATTCATTTAGTTTTGCTTTCACTTCCCTTGCCTTCGAGGTCAAATTCATAAAATCCTCTTTAAGTCCAAGGCCTTTGAGTTTAGTTCCTATATTTTATTCTATGTATTTTATTGTTTCAGGTCTTATATTTGAGTCCTTAACCATTTTGAGTTTATTTTGGTGTGTGGTGATAGATAGCAGTCTAGTTTCATTCTTTTACAGGTGGCTTTCCAGTTTTCCCAGCACCATTTATTGAAGAGACTTTTCTTTCTCCACTATATGATTTTGGCTTTTTTTGTCAAAAATTATTTGCCTATATAAATATGAGTTTACTTCTGGACTCTTAGTTCTATTTCAGTGGTCCATGAGTCTATTTTGCTGTCAATACTATGTTGTTTTGTAGTATAATTTGAAGCCGGGCAGAGTGATGCCTCCATCCTCATTCTTTTTTCTCAAGGTGGCTTTGGCAAATCTAGGTCTTTTGTGCTTCCATACAAATCTGATGCTTCTGTTGTTCTATTTCTTTAAAAAATGCTGATCATATTTTGATGGAGATTGCATTACATCTGTATAATACTTTAGGTAATAAGGTCATTTTAACTATGTTGGTTCTTTCAATCCAAGAACATGAAATATCTTTCCATTTCTTTGTACCTCCTTCGATTTCTGTTAATAGGGTCTTATAGTTTTCATTATATAGATCTTTCACTTGTTTATTTAAATTTATTTCTAGGTATTTTATTCTTTTTGTTGCGATTGCAAAAGGAATAATTTTTTCCACTTCTTTTTCTGATACTTCATCATTAGAGTATAGAAACTATGGATTTTTGAACATTGATTTTGTATACAGAAACTTTACTGTATTTGCTTATTGTTTCTAGTAGTGTTCTTGTGGAGTCTTTAGGGTTTTCTATATAGAGAATCATGTCATCCACAAATAGTGAGTTTGTCTTTGTTTTCTACTTGGATGCCTGTTATATCTTTCTCATGTCTGATTGCACTCATTTGGACCTCCAATCTTATATCGAATAACAGCAGCAATAGTGGACAGTCTTGTCTTGTTCCTGATCTTAGGGGGAAGGTTTTCAGTTTTTCAGCATTAAGTATAACATTGGCTGAAGGTTTGTCATAGATGGCCTTTATTATGTTAAGGTACTTTCCTTCTATACCAATTTTTTTAAGTGTTTTGATCATAAATGGATGCTGTACTTGTCGAAAGCTTTTTCTACATCTTTTGATAGGATCATTTGATTCTTATTCTTTAATTTGTTTATGTGGTTTATCACATTAATTGATTTGTGTATGCTGAACCATCCCTGTGCCCCTAGGATGAAGCCTACTTGATCATGGCATATAATCTTTTTATTATGTTGCTGTATTCGGTTTGCTAGTATCTTATTTACGATTTTTGCATCTGTGTTTATGAGAGATATTGGTCTGTAGTTTTCTTTTTTCATATTATCTTTACCAGGTTTCGATATCAGAGTGATACTGGTCTCTACAATGATTTGGGAAGTATTGCCTTCTTTTTGATTTTTCAGAAGAGTTTAATGAGCATAGGTATTAAATCTGCTTTGAATGTTAGGTAGAATTCACTGGGGAAGCCATCTGGTCCGGGACTTTTACATTTTGGTAGGTTTTTAATGACTGTTTCAATTTCCATACTGCTGATTGGTCTATTTAGATTTTCCAGTTCTTCTTGATTCAGTCTAGGAAGGTTGTATTTTTCTAACTACCAGTTCATTTCTTCTAGGTTATTAAATTTGGTGTTATATACTTTTTCATAGTATTCTCGCATGATCCTTTGTATTTTTGAGGAGTGTGCCATAATTTCTCCTCTTTCATTCTTCATTTTGTTTATTTTTGTCCTTTCTCTTCTTTCTTTTGTGAGGTTAGCCAGGGATTTGTCAATTTTATTAACCTTCTTAAAGAACCAGTTCTTTGGTGTATTTATTTTTTCCGTTGCTTTGATTTTCAATTTCATTTATTTATGCTCTAATTTTGATTATTTCTTTCCTCCTGCTGACTTTAGGGCTCGTTCGTTCTTCCTTTACTAGTTTTTTAAGATGAAGCATTAGGTTGTTTATTTGGCCCCATTCTTGTTTTTTGTTATAAGCCTCTAATGACATGAACTTTTCTCTTATTGCCACTTTTGCCGTGTCCCAAAAGTTTTGGTATGTTGTACTATCATTGTCATTCATTTTTATGCATCTCTTGATCTCTCTTTTTATTTCTTCTCTGACCCAGCTATTTTTTCAGTAGCATGTTGTTTAATCTCCATGTATTTGTAGGTCTTCCTGATTTCTTTTTACAGTTGATCTCCAGCTTCAAAGCTTATGATCAGAGAATATTGTTGGTATGATTTCAACCCCCTTATATTTGTTGAAGCTATCTCTGTGTCCCAGTATGCAGTTGATCCTTGAGAATGTTCCATGTGCACTGGAGAAGCATATATAAGCAGCTGTTTTGGAATGGAAGGCTCTTATATGTCAGTTATGTCCAGTTGGTCTTAAGTCTCACTTAAAGGTATGATTTCCTTATTGATTTTCTGTTTCGATCATCTGTCCATATCTGACAGTGGAGTATTTAGGTCCCCTTCTATGATAATGTTTTGGTCTGTTTCTCCCTTTAGTTCTATAGTAATTGCTTTACATATTTTGGGGCTCCCTGATTGAGAGCATAGATATTAATAAGTGTTATGTGTTCTTGATGCATAATTTCCTTTATCATCATGAAGGGTCCCTTAGTATCTTTATTTATCTTTATTTTTGAAGTCTATTTCATCTGATACTAGTACTCCTGCTTTTCTTTCAATGCCATTTGCTTAAAATATCATTTTCCACCCTTTCACTTTGAGTCTATATTTGTCTTTGGAGCTGAGATGTGTCTGCTGGACGCCGCATATGGTTGGATTTTGTTTTTAGATTCATTTGGCAACTCTGTGCCTTTTTATTGGTAATGACATTCAGTCCATTTACAATTAGGGTGATTATTGAAATATGAGGTCTTTTTATAGGCATTTTGTGCTTTGCTTTCTGGTTGCTCAATGTTTCCATTTCTTTCTTGTCCTTGTATTTCTGTTTTTTTGTTTGTTTGTTTTGTTTTTGTTGGGTTTTGTGGGTTTTCCCTCTGGTTCTTCTTGTTTTATGTTATATACTTCAGTTCTGAATCTTTGGTGTGTAGTTACTATTATGAATATAATATGAAAATGATAATTATATATATACAGTTGTCAATTTTCTTCTGTGTGTGCCTTATCTCCTTTCCTCTTTGCGAATTTGGATCTTTGAATCCTCCCCTTTTCAGTCGTCATTGTCTCAATTTGTCCCTATGTATGCTGATCTTTCATTACTATCTTACTATAGCAATTCTCTTATTATTTAAGCTCATGGTGCTCTTTTCTTAGTAAGGATTGTACTTTTATGCTACTATTTGCCTGGTAGTCACTTTACTTTTAATTATGGTTTTTTGCTTGTTTGTTTGTTTGTTTGTTTGTTTTGTCATTTTGTTTTAGGTGAGCTGACACCTTTCAGTATTTCCCACAGTTTAGGCCTTGTAGTGGAGAATTCGCTCAATGTTTGTATGTCTGGAAAGGTCTTGATTTCTTCTTCATATCTAAAGGAGAGCTTAGCTGGATACGTTATTCTACACTGGTAGTTCCTTTCACTTAATAATTTAAATATTGATTTCATTCCTTTCTGGCTTGTAGGGTCTGTGCTGAGAAGTCCAATGATAATCTAATGGGTTTTTCTTTATAAATTACTGTTTTCTTCTCCCTGGCTGCCCTGAGAATTTTATTTTTCTCTTTGATTTGATAACTTTCATAAAATGTGTCTTGGAGAAGGCCTTTTTGAGTTGAGATAATTGTATGTTCTGCTGACTTCTTGAATTCCAAGCTCCAGCTCATTCCTTAGGTTTGGGAAAGTCTCGTCCACTATTTGTCTGAAAATGCTTTCTGGTCTCTGCTCTATATCCTCGCATTCAGTAATGCCCATTATTCTTATGTTTCCTCTCCTGATAGTATCAACTAGTTCTTGTATTTCTCTTTCATTATTTTTTATTCTTTGATTTCTCTCTTCTTCCTTCTGATTTATTTCTAGATTTCTGTCTTCCATATCAGTGATCTTTTCTTCAATTTGTGGGACTCTATTTCCCAAGCTTGCTATTTCATTTTTAAACTCCTGCAGTATAATCTTCATCTCCAGAAGTTCTATTTGGTTCTTCTTGAGGGTTTCAATCTCCTTGCTCTGTTCATCTAGTTGGTTTTATAATTTCCGAAATTGTTGATATGACTCATTTCAGAACTTACTGAGTTTTTTTCAGAAGTACCATCCTGAATTCTCTGTCATTTAAGTCACATATTTCTGTGTCTGTAACCTTATTTTCTGTAGATTTTTCTCTTTCATTCTGAGATGCCTTGTCACCTTGATTGTTCATGGTGTTTAAAGGACTATTTCTCTGCCTGGGCTTTAATGGAAGTGTATTCTGTTATTTTTCCAGAAAGAAGATTTATTATATAAAGGTCTCTCTTTAGCTTTCTGCAAAGAAGGTGCTTTTCTTCTGGTTTCCAGTAGGTGGTGTCTAAGCCTCTTGGATCCCTGCTTTATGTTAAGCCTAATTTATTTTCTTGTAGCTATTTAATAATGCTCACTACCTTCAGTTTTATTCCTTGTCAGTGTCACTGACAGTCTTGGCAGCATTTACGCAGATTCCTCTGAAGCTCCATGATGATCGGTCTTGAAGGGTATGCAGGGAGGGGTCCACTGGGTTGAGAGTTGGAGGCTGTAGCTTAGTCTTGATTTTGCAATCAGGTCCATTAAAAATCAACTGTTGTTTCTCTGCCATCTTGCTTTTCTGCTTTTTGTTCTGATGACTTGGCCGTGCTGCCACCTGCATAGATGTCACAACACTTTCAGGCAGGCTGATCAGGGAAGTCGCCCCACCTTCATCCCTCTCCCTCCTCCTGCAAGGAGCTCTGGCGACTGCAAGAGACAGCTTTTTTATTTGTTTTAGTTCACCACCCAACACCTGGGATTCTGACTTGTGGTAGCTCTTATGCACAGAATCCACGCTCAGATGTGCTGGTGTGCAGTTAGTGTGGTTTTTGTTCATTTTTAGATGTTCGGTTTGTTGTTGTTTCAAGGGGAGAGATCTGAGGACATCTCTCACTCCACCATGTTTTCCTAGTTACACTTATTAATTAAAACAAGCAGTGTCCAATTCTTTATTCCCACCACTTTCCCTATGAATTTATGTTCAGTTTGTTCTATTCAATTTTGTTATCTTTCTATCCTCTTCTGTCATTCGATTTTATGGATCTTGACTTCTTCTTGCTTCATTTTGTATTTAAATTATATGAGACTCCAAAGGGAATATGTAATTTGCCCCAATCATGTAACTGGTACTTTCCATGGCATAAAACAAGATAAAATGGGTTGTGTCTGGCAGCTCATTTAATTCTAGCTCAGAGAAAATTGCATTGTTATGGTATGTTTTGATTCTGGTAGAAAGAAGTATGTTGGAACAATTAAGACAAAGGTTAATGAGGAGATATTTTGTCTAGAAGTAAATCTGTTTTAAACATTTACTAACAAATATAATTTGAAATACTTTTAATGTTATGAACTGGATTTAAATTCCTTTTTAAATTTTGCCAGTTAATTTGTTCATCATTAATCATTTCTATCCAGATTGTACAAAAATACACACGAAATGTTAAAGTTTGAAATAAAATATGGAATTTTTCTATGTTAAAGCTGAAAGTTCCTTAGCTGCAGACTTTATATTTTTATACTTTATAAGGATCAATAAACTACATATGGAAAGCACAAAATCTAGCTCTTATTTCATGTAGTAACGAGACAGACAAGTAAACAATTTAAGCAATGTTTAATTCTACAAAAAAGAAATTTAGTTTATGAAAATTATTCCAGAATATGACTATGTTTTGTTATATCAAACTTAAGTTGTATCCAATTCGATCTGTCACAAGTTAGCAATTCATTACTCTTGTTATTGAAACTATGTGTATTAGCTGTCTATTGCAGCAGAACAACATTAACACAAACTTAACAAGTTTAAAAACACATATATCATCTTGAAGTTTCTGTAGCTTAAGAATTAGTCACCTGTGTTCTCAGTCTCATACAGGTTTGAAATAAAGTATTCCCCACTGTTAGGGTCTCATCTGAGGCTTGACTAGAGACAGGTACATTTCTAAGCTCACGTGGTTTTTGGTAAGAATCAGTTACTTGTGGGATATTGGACTGAGGGCCTAAGTTCCTTGCTATTGGTCGTTGTCACCTTCAATATCCTGTCATTTGAATGATTTCATGTATTCACTTCATTAAATCCAGCAAAGGAAATAGAGTCTACCAGAAAGAATAAAGTTATAAGCAATAATCATATGTTACATAATCACTGAGGTGACATCCCATCTACCATGCCAATTTCTATTGGTTAGAAACTAGTTACTCTCTGGCCCATAATCAAGAGGAGAGGAAGACTTAAGGGTAGGAATACCAGCAGGGGGCAGATTATTGAGGGCCTTTTTAGAGACTATTGTGTTTCCATAGCTCCCTAATTTTAACCCTTTTCATGTTTTTCTTTCACAATTGCCATGGTCAACCACTAAACAATGTGAACAATGGCATATTGTCTTAATATCTCTTTATAATCTAAAATGTCATAAAATGCATCTATTCATAACCAATCTTGGTGTTACTCTTGTTAAGTGCCTTCCTTTTTATGGTAGCCATTTATATTTTTTGTTCAAAGTTAATAAAGTTATGCTTTGTTCAGTACATTAACACTACAACAATGACTAAATAAATTGCTTATAGAATATAATTATGTTATCTCAGATATCTTTCTTAAGAAGTGTCTAAATATGTTTTACATAAAGTACTTAGGACTCTTTGATTGGAAGTGATAGAAATCTTAAATAAAGAAGAAATAAAAGTTATTTTTTTCCCATAAATGACATGATGAGTTTACCAAGCTTTAAGTATTTAAAATATTAGTCAAACTGGAGGGGATCTATTTTCAACCCTAAGTTATTTTATTTGTGTTGGTATCATTATCATCAAGAACCTGCTCATGGGGTGCAAACATTAAAATCCTAGCCAAAAAAACAACAACAACAACACAACCAAAAACCAAGAAACTAAAATAAATACCTTTTCCCTCCTAATAGTTAACAGTAAAAGTTTTGACTTTCATTGGCTTTGTATGAGACATATATCACACATGAACACTGAGTAATGAGAACAAATAAAGTGTCCTCATTGGCCAGAGATAGCTAATGTATCTATCTATATACTCTAGAGATTGGGTCAACCCTACACAAACCAATTAGACTGAGAATGGAGGAGGCACGATTATCCAAGCAAGATCTGAATATTGTTAACAAAAGAAGGCAGAAAAGATACAGAAGAGTAAAATAAATTGAGATATATTTATTGACCATATAATTAATATATAGACTACCATTAGATGCTAGAGCATCTATAAATAAGATATATTGCTTCATACTTAGTCAATCAATATATATACTATAGTAGCAAGGAACATAGCATTTTGGACAAGCTTTTTATGAAAGGTTGTATGTAATTAATTTTCCTGACTATATTTGTGTCTTGGGTTTTGTTATAAAAGGTTTCCATGTAGGCACGCTATAATTGCCCAGTGCAATCTAGATTAGAAGAACTGACCAAATGAAGATAAAAATTTAGGGTAGTATTAAAAGAGTAAGTATGAAAAGTAAAAGACAATGTGAAAGAAATGGCAATAGGATTAATTTTATCAGTTTGGTAAAAGAAGCTAAAGGTTATTAGAAATCAGATGGGTTAGATAGATCGACTAGACTACAAAAAGGATCAGAGACATGAGAAATTGCTGTTCCTGTACCAAGTGCTCAACATTATACTTTTATTATTGCTTTCCTCTTTGTTTCTACTGTGCTGCTGTGCCTCCTCTCTAAATATTCCTAAACTGCCTCTTCTTTAGACTTCAAACATCTGACTTAAGTTGTGGTTTCTCAATCTGTTCTGATACTTTCTTTCTCTTTTTTTTTCTTTTTGTGGTAAAAGAATACTAGAAGTCAAGGTTTTTATTTCAAATAAACAGATACTATAGCTATAGCTATGACAGAAAACTGAGGGCAGCTAAGATGGGACGTGATCAGCTCCCTTTTGAATATGTTGAATTTAAGATGTGCCACATCCAAGTAAGAATATTCAGGAAGCAACTGAATAACCTAAACGTGCTCAAATTACGCAAAGTAGTTTTACAATGGTCCAACTAATACGAGGCAATGTGATACTAGGGATTGAGACCTGATTATAGAGCCAGACTGCCTGGGCTTGGATCTTTGCGCATCTGGAACCTTGGGCAAGTTAACTGTGACTCAGTACACTTTATGTAATATAGGAAAAACACTGCTTACTCCAATCTTTTTGAGTAAATTCTGTAATGTACTTAGAATGCCATATATCATGTCAACTGCTCTACATAAATGTCTATCCCTGGTTGAAATAAAAAAGGAATTCTAGTTCCAAATTATCACAAACACTATGTAACTCACGAAGAACAGGGCACTTTAAACAATCTATTTTTAAGTAGCAGTCTTCAAAGGAGAGTTCCTAATCCCTAAAATACAGCTATTTATGACACAATCAGGAGTGATCAAATTTCTCTGAGCATAACTGTAATTCAACAGATGCCCTTTCCTAACCAATGGCCTATACTTTGTTGCACAGTAAACCACCTTGCGTCTTTCAGGAAAAAAAAAACACTAAATCTAAATAATACATCACCAAATGAATTAGGACAGTAGGTTTCCTATTTCTTTGGGGGAAGGGACACCTACTAAATTAGAGGTCTTCTCTTTTAGTTTTTCAAATCTATCATACCATGAATTCCTAGGGAATGGGCTCCAGCAGCTCAGGTTCCTTTCCATTCATTCTCACAAAGTGTACATCTCTGGGTAGAGCAGGCTGGCACTTCAGTCGAACCCAGGAACCTTTCACTTTGGCTTCCTTCCTTTTTCTGATTATTTTCCTTCACAGGTTTAAGGAAGCAATCTCGGCTGTTAGAGTGCTTAATATGCTCAATACATACAATAATTCTCTTGGCAAGAACCTTGCCCTTAACTCATTTGTTTACAACAATGCCAGCTGCATGCTGGGCAACATTGTAAACTCTTCCAGTTTTGGCATGGTAACATTTGTGAGGCATTCCTTTTTGAACAGTGCCCATTCCCTTGATGTCTACAATATCACCTTTCTTGTAGATTCGCATGTACATAGCCAAGGGAACAACTCCATGTTTTCTAAAAGCTTAGAGAATGTATAGCAGGTGCCTTTCCTCTTCCCTTTGTGTTGGTCATTTTGGCGAATTACTGAAAGATGGCAGTGTGGCCAAAAGACTGTTCTGATTTTTTCTGTGATGCTATCAGTTCTCTTCCTTAAAGATAACCGAATGGCTCTTCTTATTATTCTTTTTCCCTCACAATGACTATTTTTTATATCAGTTCATTTATTTATCAATTTATTCAACAAATAGTTGTTAATTCACTTAACAAATGTTTATTGAGCATTTATTACATACTAAGTATTCTCCCAGCTATGAGGGAAAGACCAATGAAAAAAATAGATCCCTGTTCTCACAGATTTAAACATCCAATAAATGGAGATAGACAATAAAAATTATTAACCGATAAATACATAGCATTTAGGTAGTAATAAATGCTGTGGAGAAAACTAAAGTAAGGAAGATACCAGAAGTAAAAGAAGTAGGATATTATAAAATATCCCAAAGTGCTCTGCTCTTTGCTCAATTTATTCTTAGAAAATGAACATCAGGGCAAAATATTTTAAGCCATTTAAAATAATAAATTATGTTTTCTGAATAACCAACATATTAAATTATGTTTTCCCTCAAGTGTTCAGAGCAGAATATACAGAATAATAAGTTGCATTACATCATAAGAAAGTATAATAATCTAATAAGATCATAAACTACATGTTTAAACAAAATTGTATGAGTTTCTTTAAAACAGAATTTCTGAAGACCTTCAGTACAGTAGAATCCATAGTGATGGGTATACTATGCATTGCTCCCAAATGTAAAAAAAAACCCTAAAATTTCAAGGCATGAGCTTAGGATAACACTGATATCGATCATTTCTGGAACATGGTTTCCAAAAGCCAGTATGTTATCACTTTTATGCATTATTATTATTATAAATAGGTGCTTTTTAAATCACAGTGCCTTTTAAAGAGAATTATTTTTCCTTGTAGTGTAGAGAAAATGACCAAGAAATCATATTTTAATTCTCTATAAGTTTAGAATTAATAACATCACAGGTGTTATCTATGTGAATGCCCCTCTGGACTATGAAACAAGGACAAGCTATGTGCTTCAAGTCCAAACTGACTCCCTGGAAGTGGTCATAGCCAATCTCCGAGTTCCTTAGAAAAATAATTTATATTATTTATGGGTTTTTCAATAAATTGATGGTGTTCTGGACATCATCTAATGAAATACATATGTCTAAAATTTCTCAGTGAAGAATGTAGGAAAATCACGAACACTCATAGATATTTTCCAATTTATTTTAATTTCTGATAGATGACAATGCTGAGAGGATTTCATACTCTTGAAATGTCAAGACGATAACTCTATTTCCAGACTTTGTGTATAATATTGTAGAATACTGTCATTATTTGAGTATATTAGATAATAAACCTATTCTCATTCTGCTGTGAGGTACTGGATAACCCTCAGGGATGTAGTTTATTGTTAATGGGTGTGGTACTATTAGGCATTCCATGAATTGTGTGCTTTCTGGTACTTACATATTTTCTCAGAATAGAGGAAACACTAGTTAAAATTAGTGGCTAACATTTATTAACCCATGTATGTCACATTATATTTAATTCACACCTATTTCTAGAAAATGAAAATTATTATCTCCACTTTACAAAGACATGATGAGAAAAGCTTAAGTGATTTTCTAAAAATGACATTTTCAATAAATGAAAAGTTGAAGATTCAGTCTCGCATCTTTTAACTCTGAAATCTTTCTTCAACATTTCAGTTTGATATACTTTAACCACACAGAGAAGCAAGTAAAAGCCAATTTGTGAAGTGGGCCAGCACAGATTCTGTGAGATAGTACGAATAATGAGATAAATGCTATCTTTTTTTTTCCATTCATTGCACTTAAGCAATCCATCTCTCTCTCTTTTTTATTTTTTATTTATTTATTTATTTATTTTTTTAGAAATCACAGCAACATTTTTAGAATCTAGGAAATCCAAGAAAGCCAAATTTAGTTTAACCATTAGTAGAATAGAGGCTCAGAAAAAGCCTGAAGTGGGAAACAGGATCTGAAACATTTACCTTTTACTCTGGGGGTCATTCCTGGACATCTTATCACAACACTCCATCAATCAGTATTTTTAGAAGAGAGAAGAGGACAAAAGAAGAGAGCCAGAGCAAGTGTACACACACATATGAATGCCAGTGGAAGAGAAAGGAGAGTAAGATGGGAGTAAAGGGTAGAAGAGGCATGATAAAATTTCTCATTTGAGTTCAATTGATGATCATTATAAATAAATCACTTTTTTTCCTTTCCTTAAATTTCACTTACTAATCTTGCATTGAAGTCTGAAGAGGTACAATCAAATCATTTAGAAAAATCAGATTATACACAGTGTATCTTTGGAATTAAAGCAAGCAAGCTGTCTTTCATAATTAAGCATCACTTGCATAATTAAATTGTTTAAAAATAGTAGACCAGTTCTTTGAGTTTCAAAATTTTTAAACTTCAGGCAATTATATTTTTTAATAAAATTTAAGAAGTCAAAAATTTAGGGTTGGTCTATTTACATTATGTAAACTGCCTTACTGCAAATGAAAGTAAATGAAAAAGTTTATTAAAAATTATATTTGTCATCTTCCTTTGAAACAAATGTGTAGTTAAATTTAAGAAGAAAATTTTGGTAAATATTTAGGTTGTAGAACTTGGTATTTTTTTTACAAAATAGCTCTGATTTCAAGGATAGAAATTTTTTAGTGCTCACATATGAATAAGGATAATAACAATTTACCTAATGCACACAAGTATGCTTATATGTGCCCCATTTTGCTTGATAGGTGAGACAAAGCAGCGAATTCATAATTACCCTTTCAAAAATTCGAGAAGCCTAAATGCTATTAGTTTGTTTAATGCCTGATTCTTGAATATTGTTACCAATTTGAATATTGTTAACATTTCATGACTAACTTTTGCCTCTTCAGTATGAAATACAAGCTCATGTATTTCTAACTCAGTTTTATTTATTAATATGATTGTTAATGGCCTATAATCTATTGCTAGTCCTTTAGCTATGCAAATAAGATCATTATATAAATTAGGTTAATTAATTGTTTAAGGGTTCATCCTTACTTCAGAATTAGCTGCCCTATGGTTTTGAGCTGTACCACATATCATATGAATGAGAATAATGAACAGTATAAATTGAATTCATTAAAGAAATATTTCATTGTGATTTCTATACCAAGAAGGTATTAATGAAGTCATTTGCAAAGTAAGCTTTACATTATGTTGTAACTGAATTTAATATTTAAATGAAAATTAATAATAAAATAAAAAAGTTTAGAATTTGTCTCCAAAATTTGACATCAGCAGCATTTAAAACATTTTAATATTTTAGCACTGGAACATCTTAAACATAAATAAAATTAAGAGACTGTTACAATGAACCTCCACGTATCAACTACCCAGCTTTAATATTATCGAGTCCTGGGAAATCTTTTTTTCTATACTTCCCATTGCTCCCTCATTCCATTCTTTTGAAGCAGAGCAGAGACATAATATTTCACCTGTAAATATTTTAATATGTATGTCTTAAATGTAAGGACTGCAAAAACTTAATCACAATACATTCCTTACTTCCCCCCAAATTAACAAAAAAGTCCTTCATATCAACAAATATCCTGTCACTATTTATATTAAAATTTTATTCACATCGGTATCCAAATAAGATCCATCCACATATTGCAATAGGTTGAGAGGTCTTTCACGTATCCTTTTAATCTATAGTCTTCAGCACTATCACTTCTTTTTATTCACTTTGTTCAAAACACCAGATTCTGAAGTCTAGATACTGATGACTATATATTCAGTGGCTCATTTCATATTTTTCTGACTCCTCTATTTCCTATAAATCAGTAGTTAGAAATAGAGTCCTGATGAGATCCAGGTTTTTGTTGTTATTTTTAGAAATAAATCATAGGTGATACAGTATCCTCTTATCCTCAGGGTATCTACTTTCTAAGACCCTTGATAGTTGCTAGAAACCTCAGATAACACTTAACTCTATATGTGCTATGTTTTTTCCTATACGTACCTATGATAAAGTTTAACTTATAAATTAGCATAGTAAGGGAGTAATAAGAATAATAATTACTGAAATAGAACAATTATAACAATATAATAAAAGTTATGTGAATGTGCTTACTCATTTCAAGGGATCTTTTGCTGATGACTTCATATAGCCTCATTGTTTTCTGTCAATTGGAACACATTTTCTGTTCAAGCCTTCTGCCCACAAATGTAATGTCTTTCTCATCTTAACTAAACACTTGTCATGCACTGTGACCATAACTTCAGTCTGAGGCGCAACACAGCAAACCTAGCACAAATTTCTCTTTCCTTCTTCACAATTTTATGGATAGAAGATTTGTTCTTCCTGTAGATTTTAGCGTATGGTTTGTTTTCTTTTATTATGACATGGGGAACTTTTACCTTTTTACTTAAAGGAAGCCCTTTTGGCTTCTCTTTGGCATATCCAAATTGCTAACATCACTACAATTTCACTTTGGGGCTATATTAAGTAAAAAAAAGGGTAACTTGAACACAAGTGCCAAGATACCAGAGAGGTCAATCTGAAAACCCACAGGGTTACTGACTAATAATCAGGGAGTGTATACAGCATGGAGACACTGCACAAGGAGTTGAGTCATGCCTCGGATGGGTTTAAGGGGAAGAGATTTCATCATGCTACTCAGAACAGTGCACAATTTGAAACTTATGAATTGTAAATTGAATTGTTTATGTCTGAAATTTTCCATGTCATATTTTCAGATGACAATAATTGAAACCTTGAAAAGTGAAACCAGGGATAAAGGGGAACTACTTTATGTACTATTTCTTTAAGGAGGTACACCAAATCCTTTTCACTCTCCTTTTGTGATAGTAGCATCTACTGATAGTCATTTCCCACCTATTAATTTCTTTCAATTTTTCTGTGTTTATTGGCTAAAATATTTCTATAAAGAGGAACCTCTCCATATCAAATAATTGGTTACCCAGGGATCCTGCTCTCATAGTAAAGGTGGGAGAAGAAGTATATGTCTTTCCTTTAAGTCACTGGACTTCAAAATAATAAGTTGATTTATTTCATACTTCAAATGTGACTCCTGAGATAAATAGATTTGGTTTTATGAGCCATCTAGATTCTGTTGAATGTACTCAACTCTGCTGTTGTAGTTTAACAGTAGAAAGAGACAATTTGCAAACAAAAGGGTGGCCTGTACTCCAATAGGTAAACAAATGGATGTGACTGTGGTCCAACAAAATTTGACTTACAAAAACTAGTGTGAGCCAGCCTTGACCAAGGGACAGCAGTTTGTTGACTTTTGTTCTAATCCTTACTTTTACTTTACATACTATGTTTAGCATCGCAGTCCTCCTCCCTCTCCCCTTTGGTTATTGTGTGTATATTTTATACTGTGAGCAATGCTTCTGCTTCATCTCTACCTTTCCCACACACATAATTTGAAGTAACATTGTTTTCTCCTGTTAATATGGATAATATAATCAGTCATGTAATTATTCGTAGACTCCTCAGAGAAGGCTCATAAGACCAGCATTTGCTATGTTCTGATGAATTATTTAGAGTTTATCTGAGACCCTTGTAATTGAACCTAAATTTGGTTAGATATTTTATGTGAGCCTTGACTCATATTTTTTTCTTTGACAAATAAATTACTCCATTTTTTTTCTTCTATGAGGCATTACTGTCAAAAAGTGTAACTCCAAATTGCTTTTCTTTTTCAATGGGTGTTGGATTTCAAAGAGTTTTCTTTTAAGTCCAATAATTTATTTAATATACCCCCATGTTTGCTTTTCTGAGTCATTTTCTGCATATATATGATATATCCATTCAAGTATTATTTCAGGAAAGTTTTCTTGAATTCTATATTTTATTTTATTTTTTAAGTTTCCTTAATTTGTTTTTCATCTTAGAAGAATGTTCTTATGTAAGTGATGAATCATTTCCTATCTTTTGTATTACTTTCTGTCTGATCTATTTAATATTTTTATTGCATTTATATTTAAAATTATTTATTTGTGATTTTTTCTAATTCTGATGCATGTTTTTTTATAGTTTCTCTTTTTCAAATAATATAGGTTGTTTCAAAATATGAAGGTACAGTTTTTATCTTTTAAAAAATTAGCTTCATTTTTTTGGAGCCATTATTTTGCTCTCTATTCTCTTTTTCTTTGTGACTTCACCATAATCCTTTTCTATCGTTCATGTTTAAAATGAATTAGCCTATTCATGCACTTAAAAAAGGAAGGTGTTCTAATCACAATTCTAGAAGACCCATTTTACTTATTTTTATAAAGTGTTCGAAATATATATCTTTTTATTTTTGAAATCCACTTGCTTTTTTATGTGTTCCCACTTTAATTGGAGAAATTTTCTTTTCTTATTTTCTTTTTCGTCCTGTCATGTCTGTCCTGATCAATTTATATTCTGTTGTCAGTGTTTTCTCTTTTTGTTGACTTTTGTCCTGATAATGCTTTCCTTTAGCTTAGTAAAGTTTTCATTTGATGCAGCTGGACAACTTTGAGGGTCACTGGCTCTCATGACCAACAGAAATCCTTATTCTTCCCTAAACATCCTAAAAAGTAGTTCTTATCATACTTGCTGATATTATAGAGATTTTGTTTATGTTGGTTGTTTTCCACAACCACTCGCAGTCTGTGATTTGGAAGTTAGCTTATTGCTTTATTTAATTGTAGGTATTATCTGGGTAGTTTTGGTTTGAGGCTGCACTTTTCTACTTAAATAAGTTTGAGAGTGAGGAGGAGACCTAGAAGCAGGAGAATTTCCACAGAAATAAATATACAGGTTATTAATTGAGCCCACTAAAGGTCCATAGATCTTGATAAAATACAAAATATTCCTGGGCAGACATGAAGGACTTTATTCCACCAAAAAATACTAGTAGGTGTATCAACAGAGTAATCAGTCTAGAGATGCAGCTCTCCCTGAGCCCCAAATTTCACAGGCAAATTGTAGGACCAGATAAAACCTGTTCATGAGTGGAGTATACCATAAAGAATTCTAAACTTAGAGATTCTGCAACTCTTATAGCAAACAATAGCAAGTCTTTGTCAAATGGGAGATCAGGTAAGTCGCTTGACTATGTGATGCATTCCTGCAAACATTATCTCACTTTCCAGAATTGCCAGCTGATAGACAGTTCTGTGTCCCAGATGAAAATTCATCAGGGAATTGCCACTTTGTCACACTCAGCAAATGTGTAGAGGTACAGAAGGTCCCAAGATTTACTGTCTCCCAATATTTGGATATCCAAATCTCTGTCTGTTTGTAATGATGGAGGATTCTGGAAGGTTTAAATATTACATTGTTGCCTTCATCAATTTTCTCAAATTCCTAAATGCAAACTTTAACCCAAGGATATTTGAAATATTGGGTGAATCGGTAGAATTGTTTCACAGTTGATGAATTTGAGAGAAAGGGAACTATGTAGCCCTCTGATTTTCACACTGTATTAGCTGTCATCAAGTTTAGGATTACATTTTCACTTGATTGCATTAAGAGTTTTAGTCCAAGCCTTCTAGATACACTTTCCCCCTTTCCCATCAACTGGTTTTAACTTTTAAACTCCATTAATCATATTTGAAAGTAGTGGGTAACATAATAAATATATGATAAACTGAATAAATGAATTATGAACAAAATAGTCAAAGTTAATAGAAAGCATTTTTAAAGAGCAAATTTTTCAAGAATTGATAACATAATCATAGAGAGAAAGATCAAGTAATATTGGACTACTAGTTCATTAGATTATTGTTAAAACAAAAGTGGTAAAGATAACTCGTATCCCAATAAGTCACAAATATGCTATATTTCTGTGTTGTTGTTGTTGTTGTTGCTGCTGCTGCTGTTGTTATTTTCTATTCAATAAACTCTAGGTTTAGCACATCACTGACTATTGGTTCAGGTCCTGCAGAGAGGACAAGTGGTAGTACACACTGAGGAAGAGCAAACAACTAAAAATGAGTGATCAGAGAAGACTTTTCAGATGGGTTAACCTTGAGCTGTATCCTGAAGAAGAAATAGAAAAGGTTTGAAAGGACAGTTCCAAACACAGTAAGCATATACTAGAAATGATAAAAACTAAGTATTAAATTAAAAATGTAGGCAGAAGTACCAAGATACAATAAACCTAAAATTACAAAGAAATGTACAAGAAACAGATACAGATTATTGAAGCTATTTAAAATAATAACGAACAGCACAACAATTAATCACTCTAAAACCCTTATTTCTAAGGAAAATAAAAAAGATCAAGTGAATACCTAGGAATAAATCTAATGAAACATGTCAAGCACCTATATAATGAAAACTATAAGATCCTATTTTAGAAGAAGACACAAAGGAATGGAAAGATATTTCATGTTATTGGATTGGAAGACTCAACATAGTTAATATGATCATATTACCTAAAGCATTATAAAGATTCAAGGCAATTCCCATCAAAACCCCATCAGCATTTTTTAAAGAAATGGAGCAAAAAATCATCAGATTTGTATGGAAGCACAAAAGACCCTGAATCACAAAGCCATCTTGAGAAAAAAAAAGAAAGGTTGGAGACATCACTCTGCCCAACTTCAAATCATACTACAAAGTGACAATACTCAAAACAGTGTGGTATTGTCAGAAAAACAGACACTCGGACAAATCAGTGGTACAGAATTGAGAGTCCAGAAATTAACCCACGTTTTTATAGGGAAATAATTTTCAACAAAAAAGCCAAAAACATACAGTGGAGAAAGGAAAGCCTCTTCAATAAATGATGCTGGGAAAACTGGAAAGCCACCTGCAAAAGAATGAAACTAGACTATTGTCTATCACCGCACAATAAAATTAACTTAAAATGGATTATAGTATAAAACTGAATATAAGACCTGAAACAATAAAGTGCATAGAAGAAAACTTAGGAACTAAACTCATGAACCTTGGACATAAAAAGTATTTGTATTTTATGAATTTGACCTCAAAGGCAAGGAGGGTAAAGCAAAAGTAAATGATTGGGACTCCATCAAACTAAAGATCCTCTAGGCTCAGCAAAAGAAACAGCCAACAAGGTAAAGAGACAACTATCCGAATGTGAGAAGATATTTGGAAGCTACACCTTCAATAAGGGCTTAATATCCAAAATATACAAAGAACTCATACAACTCAATAACAACAACAAAACAAACAATCCAATCAAAAAATGGTCAGAGGCCCTGAACAGACACTTCTCCAAACAAGACATACAAATGGCCAACACATATGTGCAAAGATGCTCATCATCTCTTGCTATTAGGGAAATGCAAACCAAAACCACAATGAGATATCATCTCACACCTTTAAGAATAGCTGTTATCAACAAGACAAGTAATAACAAATAACAAATATTGGAGAGGGTGCTGCGAAAAAGGGACCCTCATACACTTCTGGTGGGACTGAAAATTGGGACAGCTACTGTGGAAAACAGTAAGGAGTTTCCTCAGAAAACTAAGAATTGATCTGCCATACAATCCAGCAATCCCTCTACTGGGTTTTTACCCCAAAGACTTGAGAACCCATATCAAAAAGAGGTTTGCATACCGATGTTGATAGGAATATTATTCACAGGGACCAAGACATGGAAGCAACTGATGTGTCCTACAATAGATGATTGGATAAACAAGCTGTGGTACATATAGACAATGGACTGTTACTCAGCCATAAGAAGAGAGGAAATACTGCCATTTGCGACAATGTGGATGGACCTCAAGATAATCATGCTAAGTGAAATAAGCCAGACGACAGGAAAAATTGAAAGCCACATAATATCATTTATCTGTGGGAATATTAACCTAAAAGCAACAAACGAGCAGGACAAACACACAAAGACCCCTAAACGTGGATATTAGACTAGTGGTTACCACCGGGTAGCGGGGGATAGATGGGGTAAAAGTGGTCAAATGTGTGGTGTCGGAAAGAAACCTAACTATGGGAGGAGAACGCACAATGCAATATGTATGTGTGTGTGTGTGTGTGTGTGTGTGTGTCTGTGTGTGTATGCCTTATTGTTAAATTGTACACCTCAAACTTACTGGATTGTGTTAACCAATGTCACCAAAAAGATAAACTAATTAATTAAAAATAAATTTAAGACAAAAAAGTCAAGTGAAGATTTTGTGTTAAATAGTTCTTTGGGGAAAAAAAAGTTGTAAAGCATTTGCCTTGTCTTTCGCATTCCCCAAATTGTGCATCAGCCCCAGAAAAGGGGGTTTGTGAGTTTTAATATTGGCACGTGGAGTAAGACCACTGTGTCCCTATGTTTCATAGGGCACAACAAATTCATGTCTGAGACCTGTTAGGTAATCCAACTATAGAGCTGAAAAAGCTGTTCTGATGGCTGCAGCAGAGGGGCATCACAGTTACTTTAAAAGAAGCCTGTGCTCTTAGAATTATGCAGGCAAAGAACTTATCAATATTACCCAATGTCCAGTTGCAAATGCTAGTTTTTGTAGATCCTGTTTAATAGAGGCACATGGAGGAGTGATGAGAATGCAAACAGCAAAAGCTGGAGATGAATTGCTGAATTTCTCCTGAAGTGATAAAATGGAATTAAATGAAATGTGCTGCCCAAATCAAGGTGCTTCAGGAGAGCACTCCACTCCAGTGTTGAAACTGATCTATGGACAATGTCTCTTTTAAACACAGGTCTGACCCAAAGCATGTTCAACTACTTCACAATAGTAATATTTAATTTGGAACTTTCCTCCCTACCTTACCAATCCTTTCTCCTCAGTCTCCATTGCAAATGATGGCAACCTGAGTGTCAAAAAAGTAGTTTCTAGTTTACTTAACTGGCAAGGAAGTGATGAATAAAGACTTTCCAAGAACACAGCTAGGAAGAGAAAAAAAATTAGCATTAAATGAAATTTGAAATATTGACTGATATATTGAATTAGAGAATCTTTTATTTTTAAAACTTATCATGATCATAGTACTTTCTATTAACTAGAACCACAGATAGTGGAAAAGAAAAATTAGACTTTTATGATTATATTTCATATGTCCATATTAAGTATACTGATATTTCAGTGTGGCTGGAAAGCAGAATACAGTTGAAACATTTGTAATGAATTTAAACTTCATGAGGGCAGAGTTTTGTCTATGTGTCTTTATATATGCACCAATAGCTGAAAATTCACAGCACGTGAATATGCTCAATAAAGGCTTGTCCATCGAAACAGTGAGTCTGCAAAGTTAAGGCAGGGTTATTAAGGAATTTGAACATCAGGCTAAATGTATGCAAATATGAAACATATATACCACCTATAGTTCCTGTGCCATAGCAAACTTGTTACTTTTGCATTTTCATAATTTATGTAGTCATTAAAGCAGATGGAGCCAGTACAATATCTTAATTATGGGTGTATTTAGGAGCTGCCTCCCAGTGTTTGATATTACAGGGACTCTGAATCGTTTTGGAGGAATTCTCTCCCTCCACATTCATAGCTGGAAAGTAAAGGTTGATTTCTCAGTCCTTTACCACAAACTCTCTGGTCTTAGATTCCCAGTTTTTGCTTCTCTTCTGCTGGTCCCATTTTGTCAAGTATCCATAATTTCTTCTTTGGCTCTCATGATTTTTTGGCCCCCATTAGTTGTGATTAAATAATTATCTTCATTTTATGAATTTAATGTAAATGTGAATGAATTTATGTTTCAAATATGTTATTTCAAAATTATGAATCTTCTTTTGTTCTTGTCATTGATCTCTGACTCCCCAGACTAACTCAACTTCTCCTGGGTTCAGTACAGAATATAATTGACCCTGAAAAGTCTTCAAGGAATTTGTCTTCAGAAGAAACTTCAGTATTACTGCCACAAAGTCATCCACATCCTCATATTTGATGTAGAACAGAAACAATAATATGCATATATACACCAATAGCTGAAAATTCATAGCACATGAATATACTCAACAAAGGCTTGTCCATTGAAACAGTGAGTCTTGAGTGCTACAATTGAAGTACAGATTTTCTTTTATGATAAATTGATAATTATCACCAAATATGGAAGAAAAAACCCATAGCTTTGTATAAACATGTCACTGTGTTTTGCTTCAATAATTAGCTTTTCAATCAGAGATAAAGGACAGCACAATTAAGATGCACATTAAACTAATGATAGAACAACTCTAATGCTACTGATTTCATTTATTTATTTATTTATTTATTTATTTATTTATTTATTAGATTTCACATATAAGTGAAATCTTATGGTATTTTTCTTTCCTGTCTGAGCTATTTTATTCATCATAATACCCTCTAGGCCCATCCATTTCAATAGAGGCAAACTATGCCTTATTAAATATGGGAGAAAGAACCACATAGAAAGAATGTGAACAGAATAAACCTTCAGAAGTTTCATTTTCTCAGCTTCATTGGGGTTCTCAATTCTGTTTTGCATGCCGTTTTCTAAGTTAGTCTGCACATAAAACTGCACACTAGAGCTGAAACTTGTTAAATCAGATGCATGACAGAAATAGGAGCATACCCATAAATGGACAAATGAAGCTATTTTTGGATAACATACACATAAAATTAATTTTAGCCATTAAAAATATGGAGGAAAATGATCAGAATTTAATCATAAACACATTAATTGTTAATTTGCTTACGAGAGTGGTAATTGACCCTTTAAAGTCTATTGTTATATAATCAATGGTTCAGGTCTTCACTACAAAAGGAGACAGCACTAATCTCTTTTGATATTTTGCTACAGATTTAGTACAGCTGTTAATTCATTTCTTTTTTTTTTACCTCATAACAAATGGAAAGTGAACCCTCTTTTCTCTCAGTGACATAGTCTATTTGACCAGCCTTATCAAGCTGCTGAAATTCTGGGTTTAATATGCTAGCAAAATATTAAAAAGCTTCCCCTTAATGAGACAAAAAAATAAATTTCAACATCATGTTAATATAATAGAAAGAAATATTGGAGAAAGAATCACATAGAAGGAATATAAATAGAACGAACATTCAGAAGTTTCATTTACTCACCTTCAGTTGGGTTCTCAATCCTATTCAGCTTGGCATTTCCTAAGTCACTGTGTTTCTCAGTTTCCACATTGATTATTTCCCTTTAATCTCAAGGAATAACTACACCTTGCTGTTTCAGCTTGCACTATTACCACTAAAATGTCCTTCCTTCATTGTTTTGGAATAAACACCTATTTTACAAGGCTCAGTTTAAAAATAATCTCATTTTTGAAACTCTCCTTAATCATCCATTATTCCTCTATCATGGGAAACAAATGCATCTTGTCTGTGAGTTCTCAAAGGCAAGGATATAATGTTATCCAATTTCATATTGCTCAGTCTCTGTCTCAGATGCACAGGTACTATGTGGGTGATCTCAGAAAAGATACAATTTGATATGGATCCTCAAGGAGAGAAGAGTGATAACAGTATGGAGATGGAGAAGATCTATTTCAGGGGAAAATAGTGAACCCTCCTTGGCTTGTACAATAGACAATGTACCTAGTAAATTATGTTTGATGCTGAGAGGAAGCAGAATTTGGCATCCCAAAATATGCCTTTTGGGGTATTGGTTATTTTCAGCTGTTCTTTTCTTAAGAAAATAAAGAATCAGGAAAAACTTCTGAACTTTTCCAATAACTGCCTAAAAGACATTAAAGAGTACCTGCTTCATGAAGGGTCCTGTTATCATAGATACCTATAGTTTC
The DNA here is from genome assembly GCF_014176215.1 of Rousettus aegyptiacus. NCBI lineage: Eukaryota > Metazoa > Chordata > Mammalia > Chiroptera > Pteropodidae > Rousettus > Rousettus aegyptiacus. The sequence goes on from NW_023416284.1 coordinate 87,230,352, forward strand.
ATATGAACTAGTTATGATAGGGAGGAAACAGCAAGGCTCATTCGATCTAAGTCTTCTCTGTATCCCATTTTAAAGATGGCCCAACAAACATTTGTTTTATGACATATGATTTTCTATCTCCATGTGAATTGCTCTCCTACACTTTGAAATCCAAAACCACAACCCCTCACTTCTTTTTAGCTCCAGATATCCTGTAAGACTTAACTGCGTAATCTGTCAAGTCTGGTCTCACATTCTTATGGAACACTTGTATTTACATACGTAATAAATTTGGTCATTTTTGTCCTGTTTATTTCTCATATTAATTTGAGTTTTAGTTCTTCCAGAAGACCTTAGAAGGTAGAGGAAAATTAATTTTTCCACCTTGCTGTGCGTGCTCTGAGGTTTTCTGTCAATGAAATGTGGTCATGTTATTTATTGCTCTATCAGATGTCTCTGATACCACATCATCTTTGCCTGGAGTGTCTCTCCCTCCCCCCACCCCCACTTTTTATTTTCCAAATTTCTTCTGATTCTGATCTAATTTGCTACCACTTCCATGATCTTAAAAAAATGAGGGCTGCCATAACAAAGTGTCACAAAGTGTTCGGCTTAAATAACAGAAGACATATTGTCTCACATTTCTGGAGGCTAGAACTTTATCTTTTCTACATTTATTATTTATATACAAAAAATCATATTGTACTTACTATTAGTGCCTGTTATGTATGACTTTGGCTAAAATTTATGAAATTCTGACCTGCACTAGTAGAATCATAATTTTATACTTCTCAGTGTTTATGAACTGCTGCCCCGGCCCCAGCAGGCTTCCTTCAGACGGTATGGACCCTGTGCCTGGGGAACTATGGCGACATATTCCACTCCCCGGATCCAGCTTCCATGAACACCGACTCCATCCAGTCTGGGTTGGCTGTGTCAGTTTGCGTAATATAAAATTAGACAATGGGTTACCCTTCTGAAAGGCACCCTGGGTCAGTTTCCAGTTGGCTGCCCTGCCTAGACTACCAAGGACTTGAATTCTTCCCTTGGAGCTCCTTTCCCCAAGATATGACCACGAAATTTCCTTTCCAGGGAGAAGGCGCTGGCCGGCTCACTCGGGATCCTCAGATGCATACGGAGGGCTACGTGCCTAGTTTCGAAGGTGCCTGGAGACCTCCAAATAAATGATGGCACTCAGGAGCCAGGGCTCACGTTACCGCGGAGCTGCCCACAACTGGCTTTCCTCACCCGAAGTGCCTTGGCAGCGGGGCCCCTTCCAGCTGCATGTCTCTTGCCTAATGGGGAGCCGGTCCAGGGCTCTGGAGCGAAGGCCCCGAGATCCAAATCCCACTCCGAGCCAGTGAGTGACAAGCAGCTAATTTCCAAAGCTGTGCAGCGGATATTTTTTCTTCCTTCAGCCTTCTACGAGAGAAAATGATGCAAATGAAATACCCCAAGGAGGAGTAGCTTGTTGTAATTTATGATTAATCTTGAAAAACCACGTGAGCTAAGCATTCCAGGCCTGGAGCTAACCTAAAACCAGGAACATGATACCACTCACTCACAGGCCCGCTAGCTGGCTCCCTCCCTCTCCCCACCCCTTCCCGCCCAAATTCTAGGTGTGGTCACACAATGCAGATCCCTTGCCGCTCAAGCCAGCAGAGGATAACTTTGTTGGGAGCAGCTCAGAAAAAAAAACACCCTGGGGTCTGTCTTGGAGAAAAGTTCCTCTAATCAGAATAATTGCCCAATGCATTTTCATAACATTTTGCTTTTTCAAATACTTGATTTTATTCTTCATGGCAGCCTCATGTTGGAGAGCATCTCATCCCCTCCAAGTCCAACAAAAATTCTTCTGAAAGCATGTTTGGGCCTATGACTGAACATGGATGAAAATAGCGATGGGATATGGTATCTGGGGACCGTCCCGCCCCTTCGGAAGTAGGGCATGTAGGTGTCCTGAAAAGGGCTCTCTCTTAGGTGTCCACCTTGGACTGTGAGCAGGTCATTTTACTCCTCAGGCTTCTGTTCTTTGTCTCAAAAATGGGACTGACATTGTCTGTCCCGCCTCCGAGATTGCTTGGGAAAATAAAGTCACTGTGGCAATAACGTCATGTATTTGTGCCTCAGTTCTCCCTCTTGGGGGATTTTTAATGAAAATTAAATAAGCTAATGGATGTAAGTGCTTAAGATCATGTTTGCACACAATATATTCCGAATAAGTGTTGGGCATTATTTTTATTAATTTTGAAAGAAGCCACACTAAAGATGGTAAAAAGGCACCAACAAAAAGATGATCAAGACGGCACCAACCAAAGCATGAATCACCTCCTCTTATTAGAGCTCTTAAGAGGTTTCCCCTGAGCAGTCAGTCCTGCAAGGAGTTCTTTATATTCAGACTGCAACCGGCTGCCGCCCTCACACACCCAGCTCACCTGGCAGTGAAGTAGGATGGTCGGATAGGGATGTTTTGGGTCAGGGGACATTTTCAACATGGCCCTATTGAGGTTGAGCCATCAATTAACAAGTAATGAGGACAAGTGATCTGCAGCCCTTCTCCCTTCCTGAACTCAATCTTGTCCTTGAAACTCACCCTCTTAGAGTTGAGGAGGAAGTGTTGCTATTTTTACTTTTCTTGTTAGTAATTTTTTTTTATTGCAAGTTCACGCATCTGTTTTCTAGGCTGTTTTGGAAAATCCGGGTCAGCGTGGTGATGTCAGATGTCTGTCTTCTCCGTAGACCACCCAGTCTTCTGGCGCTGACTGCAGGGTCACTGGCCTAGAAGGTTCTATGGAGGTAAGTCAAGGGTGGTGCGGGACCAGTTTTAGCTTTAGGAGAAGGAAGTAGCATTATTGGCCACCAGCTTGGGAAAGCCTGAATTGGGATGCTGGGGTGTCCAGGATTGGAAGGCATTTAGATTCATTGGCCACCACTTACAGCTTCGTTCCCAGCTCTGATTTTAATTAGCTGCTTCCGGGTTTAATCTCCCAAATGTTCTGCCTCCATCCTTGTTTAATCCTGCAGTCTGATGGGCCCTTATTTATGCACGTCAATACTGTTTACAAACATGAAAGCCGATGGCGGAGGAGGGAGCCTGGCTGTGGCTCGTCTCACATGCTTTTCTAAAACGTGCATACAGAACCTTTCGTTTGCTCAAAGGTGACCTCAAATTTCATCCTCACATTTCCATCATAATGCTTTGGTAAATTTCAGGTGCTTGTGGGGACGCGATTGATTGTCGGAGTTACCCAGCACCTCTGGTGGTCGGCCTTGAAATTCGAACATTCCTGATACATCAGCTGTGGGAAATAAGATTCTGTATCAGCCACTGTCATACAATCTATCTCCTAGGCTCCTTTCGCCCTCCCCCACCAACATTCTCATTGAATCCTTGACTAGCATTTGCCTTTGAACCACTTACAAGGCTTTGCCTTGCAGAATCAGAGCATCCTGGGTTGCTCCTTACAGATTCGGGATTGTTTCAGGGAGGTATCAGAGCAGAGTTACAGGGAAAGAAAAATACCCTGACAAGGCATATATACCCAACTGTTGGCAACTGCTTGGGTCACAGAAGCTATATTTTTACCCGACTCCCAAGAGACGAGTGCCTCCCTATTACCCTTTGTCTGCAATGAGAATGTTTGTTCCTCCATAGTGCTGCCTTTTTTTGTCAACTATTGAGAAATGGAGCATCGAGTCAGCATCACAGTTTACTTTTCGTGTCTCCATGATGAGCTACCAGATCCAGAAAGCATGAGGCTGTAACACCTCTGGACTTTGAGAAGCCACCATCTTACTGAAAGTCGAACTCATTCCTTTCGAGTTCATGTCCTATTGCAATCAGGGGATTCACATTTTCCACATGCTCCAATGAACGGTCATACTCCCAGTCTGCCAGTCATTTTCAACGTCCTCTCACCTTACACCAATGTCCTTGACTACCATCTCTGTGACTCAACAAAAACCATCCTGTCAAGTTCACACAGTATTCTAGTTTGTCCACCATTCTGTCGTCACCAGAAAGCCCGACTCACAGTTTGCACCCCAAACCCAGCTACAGTCTGTAATTTGTAATATATGAAACCTATCCGAATTACCTGTCTTGGGAACTTCAGGAAAATGTCAGCTGTGCTATGCTAGCTCATTATCCAACATCCATTGAATCCATTGCTTGCTCTGCACCTGCTGTCTGCTGGTTGATGGTCACCCTGGCGCTGACCCTCTTTACAAAAGTTGTTGTTCTCCCACTGCCCTGAAGCTCTGGTCATTCCCAGTTATCTGAGACAAAGAATTCAATTTTTCTTGTTTGCTCCTTTACAGCATGACCTCTGTGCCAGGTCCTCCTGAGACTGAAACCAGAAAGTCAATGTTACTTTCAGTGACAACTTTCCCCTCACTTGATGGACTGTGGGTCCACTCAAAAGGGCCAGGGTCATAGCATGCTAATGTGAGGTGTTCAGCCAGTGAGTGGCAGAGGTTAGAGTCCCAGAAAAACACAGCACCAAAATTCCCAGGGCCCTTCGGCAGCCAGTCTTTTTTTGTACTAAGCACTAGCACCTGCACACACAACTTGGCTAAAGGGGTCAGCCTGTGGAATTCAGGCCGACAGATTGCAGTGCAGATAGGGCTTGAGAGAAGAAAGAGTCCAATGCATGGCAGGTTCGGGTGGCCTCCCGATAGTACAGGAGCTAACAGCCGGACTTCTAGCAGGTTCCACGCAGAAGTCCTGAACCTGAGCTCTCATCCAGTCTCCAGGATCTCTGGGGCCATTGAGGAATGCACACACACCATTCCTCCAGTCTGGTCTGGCCAGAAGCTGGGAAAGAGGTGGTGCTTCTCAGCAGTGGGGGGCCACAGCCCCATGTGGTATTGTTGGAGTGTCAGCTGTAGGCAGGAATACTGAGCGCTCATAGGAAGTTCAGGACACACAAACGCATACTTGGCTATTGAATTCAGCCCTTTTCTCATGGCTCTATCATGGCATTTATCACTGGCTTACTGGCTTTAATGCCAACAGAAATAAAGAAACCAATTGTCAGGGAAGGCTCATGTCAAGAGCTGCCTGGGTGCTCTCTTCCAAGCCGTAGGCCAGGCCTGCAAGTTTCCCTGCACTAGAGGTTCTGAGAGTCACTACATTGCCTCTTTCTGGACAATTAGCTGCTAGCAAGACACCGGGAAAATGGAGGGGTAGCCGGCCACTTGAGTTCTGCTCCCCTTCCTGCGCAACTATCTGGTTCAACAATATTCATACTTTCGCTCCAAGCCTGTAAGCCGACAAACAGGGGACAAGAAGTCTTTCAGCCGGGCACCTTCCTCTCTGACTGTTTTCTTTCTCCCTGGCCCGGTCTTCACTTGGCTCTTCTGCAATCTCGAAGCATCCCAGAGCAGGCAATAGACCAGAGGGGTGGAGTGGCCAGGCAGGAACCAGTCGACCTCAATTAAGCCTCCCTGGGCCCCTGAACTGGCTCAGGTGAGTTATCAAAATAACACTCCTGGGACAGAGGATTAACTCTCAATAAGTCATAGCTGTTGTGCATTTTTGATGCCAGCAAGCCATAGGGTCCCCCTCCTCCAGGCTTTACTGTGTCTAGCTGTCACGCTCAAGCCCTGTTCTTTTTTCTGACTCCATTATTCCCTTGGCCTTCTACTTTCAGCTTCCAACTTCACACCTCACCCCATTCCAACTCATGGGAATTTTCTAGCAGGCCTTGTCTCTTTTCCTTTAGGTTTCTTTAACTCTTGCAGGAAATTCTACATACCTACGCTCACACATTCTCCATTCTTCTTTCCTCGAAAAACCACACCTACGTTCCTCACCTCACCTGTTTCACAGCCCACTTCCGGGTAGTTTTCCTCATCCCCTATCCTGACCCTAGACAATCTTGTTCCCAAAATAAGGTTTGCAGAACCCAAGAAAGTTCCCAGCTTCTGGGAGCAGCCCTGCATTCAGGCTCACTGCTCAGTCAGGGTAGGGCAGCCAGGGACTGAATTCTCAGGACTTCTTGTTTGGTGATGTCTCATTCAGCCTGGCTAGTGGCTCAGAAAGCAAGACCCCAACCAAGTCACCAGGAACACTCCCTTTTGTCTTTCAGCAAGTCACGCCAGAGACCAGAGGAGAGCTCAGAAGGCCCATGCCTTCAGCGTCCCTGAAGTGAAAAACTAGGTGTCCTCAAGGGCCTGGCTGGAATGCTGGAGTGACGTTGGGTATCTTTCTGTGTCTGGGTCAAACAGGTACAGCCAAGGACACACTCACTGGTGCTTTCTGCTTTGGAGGTTGTGGAGCAGTGCCCTGTCCAGGAATATCACAGGGATAGAGTTCTATAAGCACCATGCAGCTGTCTTAAGTACAAGTCTGTGTGTTTGTGTGTGTGTGTGTGTGTGTGAGAGAGAGAGAGAGAGAGAGAGAGAGAGAGAGAGAGAGAGAGAGAGGGAGAGATGTGGCTGTGTGGATATCCAGGCAGGTGGAAGCAGGTGAAAGTCAGCATGTGTGTGCCTTTGAGAAAAGTTCTTGGGAGTCTGGGATTCTTTTCAGCTGTTTAATGACATGAGCATTTGGTGTCTTTGCTAAAGTGTGAGTACAAATCAGTATGTGAGCATAAAGCATCCTTTCTTTGTTTCAGTGTCCAGATGAACATAGGAGTGTTTGATATACTTTTTCCCCAGAGAGGCCTCTAAACATTAGGGTAGGCCTGGTATTAAGAAAGGGTGTAAAATGTGACAGGAATCCTCTCAGCCCTGGTTTGCTGGGTGGCAGACAATAGTTGGAACCTTTGTGGAGAACACATTAGGAGGTGTGTAACTCTCAGATCATGACGTCGCGGACCTGAAAATGATATAAACTTGGATTCCATCTGTGCTTATATCAAGGATCTTCATTTCAAAAAGTCCAAGGACTGAGTCAAAGAAATCTGCCCACAGCACAAGCCAGGAACATTCCGTGGGAGCTTCATGTACTGCATGCAAGCAGCCAGAAGGGCCACACAGCCTGCATATGAGTGCTTGCCTTCCCAAGGTTAAGGGCAGAATTCACCTCAGACAGAGGTCTTTCTCTTGCCAATGGGCAAGAGCCCAGCACAGCCTTTGTGGTTCAAGGAGGCCTGAGAGCTTGAGGCCAAAGCTTGGCTGAGGGCCCCGGTGGCTGAGGACGGGGACTGGCAGTGGCTTGTCTCACATACTTTTCTACACAGTAAGTACAGAAGCTTTCCTTTGCTCTGAGGTGACTTTTGACTTCACCTTAGCCATTTCCTGAATGTTTTTGTGAATGTCAGGTATTTGTGGGAACATGGTTGTCAGAGATTAGCTTCTTGCTAGTGGCCCTCCTTGAAATTCCAGCAGTTCGCAAGAGTTGGCTGTGCTCAGGAGGACTTTTTACCACTCATCACCGTACATTTGATCTACTGAGCCCCTGTAACCCTCACCCACTCCAATTTCTGTCTTTATATTTGACTAGCATCTGCCCCTGACACACTTAAGAGGGTTTGCCTCACAAAATCGGAGCATCCCGGATTCTTCCTTATGGATTTGGAATTGCTCCAGGAAGGAATCAGTTTTAGACAGAGGCAAAAACCCTGTCAGGGCAGGAATATCCAACTGTCCACAACTGCCTGGGTCCCGTGAGCCAACATTTCACTAGATTTCTAGGAGACAGTGGCCTCTCGAGTACCCTTTGTCCTCGACGAGAACATTCATTTTCCCTCAAAACTTCATTTTCGTGTGTGAAAACTTGTAAAAAGAGGTATCAAGTCAGGATCACGGTTTTCTTTTCATATCTCCATTCCTGGCTACCCTATCCAGAAAGTATTATACCCGAACACCTCTGGACTTTCAGAAGTGGACTACTCAAAGAGAATTGAACCCCTCTGTTTTGCATTCAATTCCTCTTCAAATCAGGGGATTCACGTGTTTGACATATTCTCAAGAACCGGTGATGTACCAGATCTGCCAGTTATTTTCAACTTCCTCTCACCTTACACCAATGTCCTGTTCTACCATCTCTGTGACTCATCTGAAAACTATCCTGTCAAGTCCATACAGTGATCCAATATGTCCACAGTCCTGTCATAAGCTGCAAGCCCAGCTGGGGGTTGACACGCCAATCCCTGCAGTGTTCTGTCATTTTGACCAAATAAACCTAGCTGAAATGCATGGCTTCAGTATCTTTATAGCACATTAAACGTGTAATTTGAGACTCAGTACAGATTTTGATTGCTGTAGATATTCTAAAATGAGTTGGTATCTGTTAAGAATATATATAATTAGGTACATGAACAAATGGTATGGAAACATTTTATAATATATATTTGGGAAATAGAATACATTCTTCTGCCAATAATAAGAGAAATAATACTTTTTTTCCTTTGAATTTAAAACAATATCAAATGAACATTTTTGGATGTTTTAAATCATTTCAAATTATTTCAGCTTATCAAGTCTTGATATCATGTCTTCCAAGTTAAAACTTTCTGGACTTCAAGCTGCAGTTTGGCTATTTTAAAATAATTAATAGCTGTCTCCATTTTCCAGTGAATGCAAACCATCTTTATCACAAAAGTGAAAGAAAAATTAAAAGTGAATAATAAAGCATGGCGGAGTGTAAATGAGAGTTTTAGATGTAAACTAGCTTTGTGGAATGTATAAAAAAGACTTGAGAGGTGCCATTTACTATTTGCCAAAACATTTTCAAATGTACCTATTCATCTAGACAGAGAAATGAAATCTATTGTTTTTTTTTTAATATAAAATTAAAATCATTTAAGCATTGAAGTACTGATGCTTGCTTGCTGCAATATAGCAACATGAATGTTATTATATTTTCTAAAATTATAATAACATCATAGTAAATAACAATAACTAAAGGAGAAAAACATACTGGGTTGCCTGCTAACTTTTTGGTGACAGATGATTAGTAGGTTGGCTTACCAAAATAAAAGAAGCAATACAACAGAAACCAAATCTTCATTTTGCATATTTGATTATTTTTTCTCTTTTTCCATATTTAAAAACTTTCTTTCTGCTAATGGTTCTTTGAATAATAAATAAAAAATTAATTTGTAAAATTAGTCAAGGACTTTACAAAGACCACTGTAAACATTTAAGTGAACTAATTTAGCTTGTCAAGATTAGAACCAAAATTTCTGTCATTATTTTTCATGTTTATAATTTATACTATTGGCATACTTTATATGTGTAGGAAAAAGATTGGATTTTTCTCTTTTCTCAAATCCTGTGAACTAAACTTGCTTCCTGATGGTCTGGCTTCAAGTAATTTTTCAGGGTAGAGGAATCTCATAATGGGAAAACAATTTGCCCCATACAGATAGATGTTTACTTTTATAATGGCTGGATATACAGTAATTCTTAAAACAAGTATGCACTTGATTCTCTTTGTTCTCTATGGCAGTTGTCATAGTTGAAACAGACTCATTTTGTTATTTCATGATCTCTTCTAACTAGTCTTTACTTAAGTCATTTAATTAGGTTAAATGGAGGATCAAGACATTATTAGCTTTAACTGTTGTTAAATGAACATCTACATTTTCCAGGATGCACTGAGTTCCATTTCTAACTTTTGAAAGAATATAACTCTTCAGACTGTATAGTATTTATTTATATAATTAATTATTTATTAATTCACATTTTATAGAATTGTAAGCAACATTCACATTATTTAGAAACATATGCACAACACACAATTCCAAAATTGTAACAAATATTTATTTTAATGCATCATTATTGTTGCATTTGGTTCTCTCAGTTTTCCTTTTTGAGAAAAAAGGAAATCAGTAATTTCAGTGCCTTCGACTTTGCATGCCCTAATAATTATTTATTTATTTTTCCTCACTTCCATTTTCTTGAAACAAATTTTTTAAGGAGTTAATGGTTAAGCATTTTGTTTATCTTTTGTTATTGAAACAACTCTTCATTCTCAAAGTCATCTCCAGATGGTTTCAATATCTTTTTCAATGAATTGAGTTCAAGTGTTAGCCTCTCCCCCCAATAAATAAGCATTAATTTCAAATTATTACCATTCAGGCAATTAAGAAGTTTTTCTATATTTATATTCAATCTCATATCTAAATTTAAACCATTTTCCTCAGTTGTTTTTTTACTGAAAGTAGAGGAATAGAGGGTAATCTTACTTACCAAAATTTTGTTCTTAGAGTCATATCATACAAAGGATGAAATATACCATAGAGATCTTTTAGTCAGCATAATAACTTAAAAATTGATTTTTCTAATATTCATACATCCATGGCAACTTGTCTCTTTTAAAAAACTTACAGTAGGAAGGAATTCACCTCTTCATCTTTGGATAGCAGTGAAAGTCGGAAAGTCAGTTCTTATGCTGAGATTGTTATGATTCTATTTATTCTCTTACATAATTTTATGTTTACTGTCCTCTGAGACGTCAACAATTTTAGCATTTGATCCCTTTTTTAAGTAGTATGACTGTGTAGGGAGGAAAAATCATTGTCCCTGGACCCTTCTGGGTTCTTTGCTGAGATTCTGTAATAAAAAACAGAATACGAAGAGAAAAGCAAACACAAACTTATTAAAATTTTTTCTTTATGTATACATAGGAGATACCTAGGAAAAATGAGCAACTTAGAGAGTTGACTTTAGAATTCAGGGCTAAATACTATAATAGGGAAAGGCAAGGGGGCTGTATAAGCCTCTTAGGAGAGTAATGGGTCTTTGAATAGATATATGGGTTCTTAGAAGAGTAGATGGACGATCTGATAGTTTGTGACAACGTTTGTTTCGGTGTCGTGTCCACTTCTAGTCTGTTCTCCTGTGATGAGAATCAATCTTTGGTAGTTGATGAAGCTCCTAGGAAGAGAGGATCTATTACAATTGAGTCCCTTTTTGAAGGATCTGTCTTTAGGTAGATAAGGGGAGTTCAGAGAAAACCTCTCCCCGAATTTGCTGTTCTTAAATTGCCTACTGCTCTAAGTAATCAATATACCAAAGTGACATATTTTGGGGTGGCATGACCTAAACTTCTACTGTTGTAATTTAGGGCAGCATATTCCACTACCCTTCAACTGAAATTGAACTAAACTCTTTTAGACAGATGTGACAAATAATGCTTTCCTTTTTATTATTAGAAGGTATCTTGACAAGGATTGGGATTAGTGAAAAAGAGAACTCTGTATACCTTGTGGTGTCTGCCACTGATGTGGAAGAAAAGAGTGCTAGCAACCATGTAGCTGCTGAGCTGATAGAAATATTAACTGGAGTATCTCATACTAGTTTAAAATATCCTATAACATATGGCACTCTTCTACATTGTAATCATATTTAAATAATGGTATACTACAACCCTCAAGGTTTTCTTATTCATTTTTATCTCCACACAAATTAATATGTATTACATCTATTGAATTTACCTTCATCATTATATATCAATATATATTAATACTATATCTATATATATTAAAGTTCTATGTTAATATCTTTTCAATGTCTTTATCTTCATTTTCCCCAGAACTCTTTTTGTAAATTATCATGAATACTTTGAATTTAATTTATATATTTTGACATACTACTTCTTAACTTTAATCTCCTAATGTCCTCTCTTAGTAGTTAGTGTAACTCAGTGCTGTAACAAATAGACATTAACGTGAGATTTAACTAGCAAATACTTTGTTAGGTGATATTCCTGTGTGAGAGAAATGATTAGGAAGCAGGGTCAGCCTTCAAACCACATGCCTTCTGACCCCAGATGAGAAAGGGGGCAATTAATCCTTGTCTGTTATGTCTTTTAAGTGAGTACTCTGTCATTTAAGTGAGCTTCTGCATAATGGGCAGGGAGACCTCAATTCATACATGTGAGGTGGCAGATAACTCATGTGTCTCCAAGGAAGGGACCTCATTTAGCATCTCTGAATTTCTCATTCATTATCTGTAAGCAGCCCTTTGGAAGCATGTGCTTTACATGAACTCAGCGATAGGCTTCCGAGGACAGCAACACACACCTACATCAATGTGCTTCCTATAGTTGGAGATCCCTGAGGCACAAGCTCATTGCTATCATATGATCATACCTAATGAGAGATTTTCAGGAAATTACTCACTTAGATCTTTTGTAAAGTATTTGTACTGTCATAATCAGAAAATACATTTTGTATGTCTTTTGTTTAATCCAAACAGAAATATCAAAATTCTAATAGTAATTCAAACACATAATATTACTTTAGAATAAAGGGACTCTTGCGGGTCGAGTCAGCAGATTGAGTGAGCTCTTCGTCTCATGATGAAGAGCTAAGACTCATACACACTGAGATTCACTTGTCATCTCTTTTAGAGGTGACCATGTCATGGAAAGTTCAGTACTTCTGAAATAGATCATAGATTTTCAATGTGAATATTGATTTTGAATGAAAAATGCAGCCTCTCACAGTTTACCAAAAATTTTATTAAAGACAGTTTACAAATTCTCCAAACAAATGTGGTAGCAATATAGACATATATTTAGTGTTTATTTAAAATGAATTAAACATTTGCATGGTTGAGTTCCGCACTTATGTTCATTCTATAGGGTTCGTATATTTTAAAATGCATTTTCTATAAAAATAAACTCAATATTGTTATTTTTTTATATTGAAAAGAGGCAAATGTATCAAACGTATTTTTATTAACATCTTGAAAAGTTGATATTTTGCTGTTTAGATAAACATTGTGTCATTTTTAATTTCTAATATTATGCAAACTTAATATATTAATTCTGAAATAAGAATACTATACATATAAGTATCTTAACGTTTTTTTAAAAAAATTGAAATTCCCTGAGTGAAGAAAGTAATTTTATCAGTTCCCTATTAAAGTAAATAAATTCACCCTTTGCTTATTAATGTGTATTGGTCTTGTAACAAATGAAAAAGCAAAAAATTTATACAGTTTATGTATATAAATGTGTGGTTTTGAATTGCTTTCTATTGACGAATAGAGTTGATTTCATAAAGAAATATAAAGGAATAACAGTCCACCTGCAGATATGTGAACACGGAGAAAAAGCATCATTAAAAATGAAGAAATTCATGTTTATAGACTATGAAAATGAAAACAATTTACAACAAGGGCCAAAGAAATGGCGAAAGAGTAGTTCTAGTTAACATCTCATTATTCAAGAGATTTAAAATAACCTATACACTGAGGAACATTGCCATCATGCTTATACAAACCACACAAGTTTGTACCTAGGATTTTTAATGATTAAGTACAATATTTCAGGGAGAACTATTGTTCTTGATTTTAAAGAATATATAGAAAGCTATCTCTAAACTATTACTATAATATAACTGCACGCAGAGTATATCACTCTTTGCTAATTTAGCTTTATTGTCCAATGTGAGAGATGGCTTTACCTGAAGATAACCTTTTCCATGTTTTTTGGGCACTTCTCAAATCTTATTTGGAGATAGGAATCTTTGCCTTTTTAACTATTGACAGGGTGACGTTTTACAAATGATATTTCTAGGTCTGGCCTCATGAACCTACTAAATCAAAATCTATAAGTCTGAGCCAAAAATCTGAAAATTTTAATAATTTCTTCAGCTAATTCTTATGGTTTTAAAGTGTGATGGCCAATGACTAAGAGAGAGGAGGCAAACTCTATTCAGCACAATGAATGAAACAAACAAACACATAGACATCCTTAATGACAAATGCAGTTTTCTAGACTTGAGGAACTGTGTATATCTCCAGATCTTCCATTTATCTTTCCTCAAGATGAGGAAACTTCATTGCTCTTAAAGAACCAAAACTCTTAACAACAGTAAGGACAGTTCGGGAAGAATGTAAAAAGCAGTGTCTGAGCATTTGATCTTTTCTTAATTTTCTTATCTACAATGCATCTTAAGAATTCTGGAAGAGTCAGAATCACTTTTCTGCTCCATTTCAGTTTTAACCAGTTTTTCTCAGTGAAATATGTAAAATTAAATCACCTTTATAAAAGGATACAAATACAGTTGGTGCATTTTTTTCCCTATTTTTATTAAGTTATCTCATAGTAGATAAAGAAACCATTTCTTAATTGGTACTGATTTTCAAATGTATTGAATGCTAACATGAGAAACTAAATTAGATTTTTCTCTCAGTAGAAGGAAGGTAATGGAGCCCCGTCAAATCCCAGTGTAGCTTTATAGCATCTATATACAACCACATTTATATACTAAACCACATGGCATTAAAAATAATTACGTGGCACATATAACTTTTACTCTTATTGTTACTTCATGAACCTAACAATAAAGTAGGTTTGAAATTGTAGAATGATCGTGTTATCTACATTTAAAATGTCAAATCTGGGTCTAATATTTGAAAATTACAAATTCTGTTATTTACTAAAGTCGTTATTCACAGGACAAAGATTTTAAAAATAAACTGATTTAGAGGGATTTATTGTAGTATATATTTTCAAGTAATAATAATCAATTGAAATGTTAAATGGATATTTATGAATAAATTTTTACATCCGTGATAAAATTATTTGGTAGTATTTTGCATATAAATTCTGTAGCCGTTAAATTTCCTGGGTTGTACTTTGTATGTAAAGATTTACTTCTATACAAGTGATCTGGAGTGATTTTGATCAATTTTCTCTTTCCTAAAATGCAACTTTTTGTAGTAAATCCTTACAATGTTTTATGATTCAGCAACAAGCCATAAATGGTATGGGGGAAGTCAAAGTATATATTTGTTAAGAAAGGAAGCAAGTCCAAAATTACTATCTACTTAAACTCTTTGTATTCTGGAAAAGGCAAAAGTATACAGAAAGGAAAATGATCAGTGGTGGTGGATTCAGGGGATGGGAATGATGACTAGATGCACGGGAGATTTTATTTGGTCAGTGAAACGGCCTTCTTTGTATGATGCAGTTATAGCAGAAATATGACATTATACATGTGTGTAAACTCAGTAGCACTTACAACACAAAGAATGAAGTCTCGTGTAAAATGTGGACTTTAGTTAATAGTGTATCAATATTGGTTCATCAATTGTACTAAATGGACCGTATGAATGCAAGACATGAATAAACGAGAAAACTGGAGGTGGATGATGCACATGGAACTGCATACTGTGCTCAATTTTTCTTGAAACCAAAAAGTACTCTAAAACACAAAGTTCATTAATTCTTCAAAAATATGCAGCTGTTTTACATGTGAAATTTAGGGGTGGTAAGAACAGTGCAAAAAGTAAGATAATGAAGTGATAAGATTTAAATTTGATATATAGTAAAACTGAGGGTTTTAACTGAATTATTATCTAGTCTCTATTTGAGTATTAATTTAGGAAATGATGCATTTCAGTCAAAATTTGCGGGATTTGTTTAAAATGGCCAATAATGCCATTAGTGTTGCTCTTGAAGGAAAAATAGGAGCTAGCGCTGCCATCAGGAATATGTCAGGAACATGGGCATGAAACCCAATTTACATAAAGCTTTGTGAAAGAGCTTCTGGTGAAGAGCTTTCTGGAGGACATTTTCTAATTATGAAAGCATCTGTCTCTCCAATGTTCTAGGTGCATATTAGAGATATAATCATTTCCTCAAGCATGATCTTAGCAGTCCTTTTCTGGACAGTGGGGATCCAGCTGATCTCTTGAATCTTAAGCTTCATCACTAAAGCTGTAGAGTTCCACTACCTGACTCTTTTATTGTAAAAGCTTGTTCTGAATTCTATCACCAGTAAATCTAGTTTTAAAAATTGAATTCTTGAATTGCAGACACTCAGCAGCTACTTGCTTTAAAAGAGCTGTTAAAAAGTCAACTGGAAGAGGGTTAATGATGCACTGCTTATCATCAAGTGATTAAATTACAAATATATGAATCAACAGCAAGAGAAAGATATGTTTTTATAAGGCCTTTGGAGAAATCCTTTATTGAGCTATACCTCTAGGCTTCTGAAATTAACCAATAGATGTCGATTTTACTCAACAGAAAGAAAAGAGAAACCGGTGTAGTAAATAATATTATATCAAACTCCTAATGGTAGAACTGGGAAATATCTTTCAGATAGTTCATTCTAAGTCTCACAAACTGTCAGTCAGCTCATAGATAAAGCCCATAGATCAAACAAAATCAGATGATACTTTAAAAAGAAAACTGCCATTGCATGTGAAATGTAGAAGGTTATGGAATTTTTCAGGAGCCATTCTGAGGAAAACTAGACTGTTTGTTAAGCAGGATGCTTTTGCAGAGTTGGCCAGCTGTGCAGTCTGCTGATTCAGGAGGAGGTGCACCTGGTGTGGGGGAGAGAAACTGAATGTTCTTTGAATAGCTACAGAGTTTCAGTGATTATTTGTTACTTAGAGGTGTTTTGCTGCTTACACACTCTGTAGGGTATAAATATGCTGTGCAAAATAAACTCCCTGCTGCAGTATTGACTGTTAGTCCTCCTGAATTTCTTTCTGTCTTTTTCTTAATCCTCACTCCCCACCTCAGGTGCTGTTCGACCTAGGCCAGCTGGCTCTGGCAGGAATTCACATAAAATTTTGAATTTACTTTCAACTTTAACATCTCTTGCATATGCATTATTACATAGTAGTTACCCTTATTAAAAAGAATATGCAGGGTTCAATTATATACTTACACCATTTTCCTTATGAATTGATGTTCAGTTCATTCTATTTGATTTTGTCATCTTTATATTCTCTCTGCCATCTTAAAATAAGATCCATAAAATATGGATCTTGACTTTTTGCTATATTTGTATTTAAATTATATTTTTCTTGCAATGGAATATCTAAGTTGCCTCAATCATGAAACTGGTACTTTTCAGGGTATAAAATAAAATAAAT